>NC_139217.1:353582504-354182504 GCF_055691185.1 Crinia signifera
TCGACAGGGGGGAAGGTCGACAGGGTTGTAGGTCAACATGGGTCAAGGTCGACAGGTGTTTAGGTCGACATGGTACAAGGTCCACAAGTAGTTAGGTCGACATGGGTTTTTCACTGTTTTTTTACCCGAATGTCGACACAGTCGACATGGACACAGCTGGAGGTGAACCACAGCCCCTCGCAACGCTCGCTTCGCTCGTGATGCTTTGGGCACTATTTTATTCTCCCACCATGCCCTAGTGGATGGTAGGGCATGAAATACCGCCTGTCGGGACATGTCGGCTCAAAAACAGTAAAAAACCCATGTTGACCTAACTACCTGTCGACCTAACCCATGTCAACCTTGTCCCATGTCGACATAAGCACCTGTTGACCTTGACCCATGTCGACCTACAACCCTGTCGACCTTCCCCTCTGTCGACCCAACGTGGTCGACCTAATGACTGTCGACCTAAGTGTGGTCTACAAAATGACCGTATACCGTAATGTTTGGGGAGGGAGGGGGGAGAGTGTCACATTAAGATTTGGGGGGGGATGTCACATTAATGTTTGGAGAGAGAAGGGGAGAGTGTCACATTAAGGTTTGGGGGTGTCACATTAAAGTGTGGGGGGGAGAGTGTCACAATAATGTTTGCGGGGGAGTGTCACATTAAACTTTGGAGAGGAAGGGGATAGTGGCACATTAAGCTTTGGGGAGGAAGGGGATAGTGGCACATTAAGCCTGGGGGGGGGGGGGGGTGTCACATTAAGGTTTAGAGGGGGAAGGGGAGAGGGTCACATTAAGGTTTGGGTGGGCGTGTCACATTATGGTTTACATTAATGTTTAGGGGGAGTGGGGAAAGAGTCACAGTAATATTTGCTGGGGGAGAGTCACAGTAATGTTTTCTGGGGTAAGGGGAGAATGTCACAGTAATGCTGGCTTGGTGGGAGAGAGTGTCAAAGTAATGTGTACTAGAGCTGACTTCGGCGACTGTCAGCGACTGTCAGCTCTTCCAGGTACCCCTCTGCCGTGCTGGCCCGCCGCTGATTCCCCCAGCTGAGAGCAGCTGTCAGCTATATCAGCTGGCTTGGAACCGCCGCTGCTACTCTGGCTCCCACAGTTCGGATCCCCCCAGCCGCCGAAGTCCCTGGCTTGTATCGGGGAATGGCGGGGCAGTCTCCAGTGTGCTCACTTAGGGCACAAAATTTATTTGAGCGACCACCGTCACTGTTGGGGGCAGGCTCGGCACCAGTACTGAGATGCTGGGCTTCCTTCTCCCAAGCTCTCCCTGCTTGCATCTGACATTGACACTGCAGCAGAGGGGACAGACATGCAGGCAATGGGGCACATTTATCAATGATCGCATTTACAATGCGATCTGGGCGGAATATTACCGCCCAGGATCGCATTGTAAAATGTGATCAAATCACTGGGATGTATCATCCGTGGCACTGCAGGGACAGGGCCCTGAAAGAAGCCCGTCCCTGTGAAGTGTATCATCCCTGGCACTGCTGCGCGCGCCTCTGCTGTATTGTCCTCTCCTGTGGTGACCCTGTGCGCACCTTACAGGAAACATTGCCGGGCGCCCTGGCTGTTTACACACATATGTGTGTGTATATATATATATATATATATATATATATATACATATGTGTGTGTGTGTATATATATATATATATATATGTATGTATATAAACATATGTATATATATATATATGTCACTGTGGGGGCATATATTTCTGTCACTAGGGGGCATATGTGTGGCACTGTGGGGGCATATATTTGTGTCACTGTGGGGGCATATATTTCTGTCACTGTGGGGGCATATATTTCTGTCACTGTGGGGGCATATATTTCTGTCACTATGGGGGCATATGTGCGGCGCTGTGGGGGCATATCTGGCACATCTGGCACTGTGGGGGCATATATTTGTTGCACTGTGGGGGCATATGTGTGGCACTGTGGGGGCATATGTATGGCGCTGTGGGGGCATATATTTGTGGCACTGTGGGGGCATATATGTGTGGCGCTGTGGGGGCATATCTGGCACTGTGGGGGCATATTAGTAAACGGCATCAGTTGTGTAATTGCCATCACAGTGTGGGGTCTAATGGGCATCACGGTGTGCAGCGTAATGTGTAATTGTCATCATGGTCTGCGACATAATGTTTAATTGTCATCACGGTGTGCGGCGTAATATGTAATTGTCATCACAGTGTACGGCGTAATGTGTAATTGGCATCACGGATAAATAGTGTATAATGATTTAAGTAGCCTGTCATTGGCCCTTATTCTGATTGACGCGTACTTTACCGCATACTTTCGGATCGCGTCTTTACGGCGTCTGCGCATGCGTGGAGAACGCTACGCGCATGTGCCACGCCTTGACTCCGTACCTGTTCGGCCAAATCCCGTACAAAACTGGTCACCGCAATCATTCGGGAAATATGGGCGTATTATGGGCGTCATGCGGAATGACACATGGGCGTAGTTTCAAAGTGGGCAAAACGGGGCGGAAACATGGGCGGACACGGGGGAGTACACTTATGTTGGGGGGCGTGCATTCGGATACCACTCCGAATGCACGCGAACAAAAAGGGAAGAAATGTGCGGTGTCCAAAAGGCCACTATTGCTTTGCGGACACCACTCGTTCCTGCGGGAGGCGAACGGACCGCCTAATGACTACAAGCATTAACACCTGAACCCAATAAAATCGACTCCTTTACTCATTACTCACTAATAGGACGCTTGTCAGTGCTTTAATTGAAACCATTGCACTTCAATTGCTGTAAGGGTTAATGTGTGCAATGCATGTGTTAGGCATGCTTGTAAGGATACATTGGAATCTAATTGATTCCAATTCCAAATAAGCATTTTTTTATGAGGATAGGTAATTGAATAAGTGGGTCATGTGATGTATTGCAGAATTGACATAATAGTGGGTTGTTTGGCGTAAATACACCGCTTACGGGCGGTAGCACCGCTTGGCTCCCGTTCGGATGCGGTATTCCCGAGCATACTCTGTAATACTCTGTAATACCGTGCAGAATCGGAGTGTTTCTCCCGCACACGCATGGTTTGTATGTCGTCCGTAAACACGCCCTGTTCTTAAAGAGTGAGTCCGTCCGAATGCGGAGGACACGTGGGCGTTTCTACGGACGATGGCCGCACGCGGCAGAACACCGTGGCGTGCGGACCGCTCCGTAAGAATGCGGGAATATCCGCGTCAATCAGAATAAGGGCCATTGTTTGGCCTTGATCTGTGAGGCGTACTAGGTCATTGTGTGGCCTTCAGCCTGCCAACTTAAGTGGCGGTAACCAATGTCTGGTCATGCAGGTTGCAAAAGTGTGATGTAAGCTAATTGTTTGGTACTTATGTAATATCTGGGCTCCCGTTTTTCTTATGAGACCGCGTCCCCTCGCAGGGCTCGCCACGCTTCGGGCACGGTGGCTCGCTGCGCTCGCCACACTATATAAGTGTCTTGTTTTAATCTGAACATGCTCTTGACATTCAATGTAAAAATGTATTTTATTAATGACTGTACTGAATAAAAAAATTATTAAAAAAAAAAAACAGCAGGGGTGCCCCGACCAGGAATCTCTGATTCCAATACACAATCCACATGGGTCCGGCACAGCCACTTAGCACAATGCGGGGAGGGTGCCCGTTATCCGGCAATAATACATTTCAACATAGTAACGGAACTCCATCCACTTGAACAAAGGGAATTTATTCCGTGACTAACACAGCAATGTTCAATACAAAATATGTATTTTCATCAGGCTTAAACACAGCATCTTGCCATGGCTTCTGATGGTTTCGGATCCAATATACTCCAATATACAGTAGGTGTTTTTTGCATTAGGATAAAGCATGATTATGCAATAGATTTGTTGGATAGCATCAATGTTTGTCATTTACCATCTAGTTGTGATAGCCATTAGACAACACTGAAGCCATCTATTAACAAAGGGTCATTTATAGACTACTAGACATTATTGTCCTCTTTGCATGGATAATCATTTGCTATTAATATGTTCTTTTTATGCAACAGGTATTATGACAGCAATAATATCAATGTTGGACTTTGAGTCTCCTCACTGGACGTATGTATTTATGAAAACTTTTTCACTATGCATTGTATATTGTGAACATGCATTTGTGATAGAGGTTTCTCATTGTCATATGCTTGTATTATATATGCATGTTGCCGCAGTTTTCAAATATTTACCAGGCAAATATGTTTCATCTATATGTTACATGATATTATTCTGCCTTATATTGCATTAACTGAAGTTATCCCCTATCAATTAGTCATCATGTATCAGGGCCTGTGCCATGTCATCACCTATGGACTACTGTGCTTTGCGTCCAGTTTCCAGGGCATGCAGTGCCATCAGGTTACCTCAGCTATGGTCACTGCAGGTGACCTTGCCATCTTTTCTTATGTATACAGTGTGGTGATATAATGGAGTGCCTCGGTGCTGGGACAGCTCCCCTGCTCCCAGTACTGGAGCAGCAGCAGCAGGGACGGGGAGAAGTAGGGCTGGGTCGTACCACACTAGTAAGCGTTAGGCCCTGCACTGTGTTATTTTTGTGTTGTCTCTTCCTTACAGGGACCTGTAAGGGACGTGTTGGAGAGGGTACAAGTCTGACGACGGTGAGTGTCGTGTGTGTTTGTCTCTGCCTGTCTCCCTTCCTTCATCAATCCAGGGCGTACGTGGACCTTGCATCTCCATGCGAGGTCAAGGCATCACCTAGGTGCGCAAGTGCCAATAGGTGACACTCCAGGCTCTGAGGCAGTGTGCCGATGATTATATTTCCCGGAGCCCGGAGGGTGCCTCTGTAGAGACGTTGCGGGACGGAGGGTGCATCGGTCTTTATCCAGGCAGAACAGATCTCACCTACTCTCCTTCCTCCTAGGTGTTCGTGTCCGGGTGCCGGAGAATTCCAGGACCGTGGTTTGTCACCGCCTGAAGGTGAGAGGGTGCGGCACCAGGTAAGTGGTCCAGAGACACCTGCACGGCAGCAGGCACCACACCGCACCACCCCTACACCCATCTCACAGTGACAGCTGAAAAGTATGACAAGGCCTTTATCTGTTGTAGAACATATAACTTGCTGGGATACATCATAGGAGCTCTAAGTGGTCAGCTCAAGGTGACGTATGGCCACTTCTTCTTCTACCACCTGAACATTATTTCCTTGGGAAGTGTGTCATTGGCTTTTATCATCTCTTTTATCAATCTCCAGTCCACTCTGCTAAATCTTCCTCAGAAAACCTCACAGGTGGCCATAATTATCTAACAATGTTAAAACACCTGGATGCGAATTGAAGTGAGAATCAAAAATTGCAACTGTCAAGTGCGAATTTATGGGAAAAAGTGCGAGTTTTACCGCAACTTGCAATTTATTAAATGTGCGAATTTGAAAAAAAAAATGCAAATTTGGCCATTTGCGAAAAAAAATCGCAAAAAACTGCAAAATCGCACAATATTACATTTCACCCCACATCTCTCACCTCTATGGCTATTTACATCCAGCATCAACTCCAACACAGTGTGGATTGGTAATATTCATTCACATCCAGTGGGAACTATATTGTGCTTGTTTTTTTATCTGATTAAGGCATCGGCCAGTTTCAAAATTGCATCATTTTATATTTATATCTTTTTTATGAACACTGGAATTTTTAGATAAATGTTTTGTCATTTTGTCATGTGTAGTTATTAAAAACTGATATATAATTTTATAAACATCTTGCAAATTCATTCAGCCAGCGCTGGCCCAATATTTTTTTTTTTTCCTTCAGCCTACATTGGGGAGTGACTACCCCTGTGCCAGCTGCTGCTAATTGCGCAACACACAAACCCTATATATTTTTTCTTCACGGATAAAAGTCACCTTGATGAGGGTATTTGAAATAAAACAGCAGGGGTGCCCCGACCAGGAATCTCTGATTCCAATACACAATCCACATGGGTCCGGCACAGCCACTTAGCACAATGCGGGGAGGGTGCCCGTTATCCGGCAATAATACATTTCAACATAGTAACGGAACTCCATCCACTTGAACAAAGGGAATTTATTCCGTGACTAACACAGCAACGTTCAATACAAAATATGTATTTTCATCAGGCTTAAACACAGCATCTTGCCATGGCTTCTGATGGTTTCGGATCCAATATACTCCAATATACAGTAGGTGTTTTTTGCATTCGGATAAAGCATGATTATGCAATAGATTTGTTGGATAGCATCAATGTTTGTCATTTACCATCTAGTTGTGATAGCCATTAGACAACACTGAAGCCATCTATTAACAAAGGGTCATTTATAGACTACTAGACATTATTGTCCTCTTTGCATGGATAATCATTTGCTATTAATATGTTCTTTTTATGCAACAGGTATTATGACAGCAATGATATCAATGTTGGACCTCGAGTCTCCTCACTGGACGTATGTATTTATGAAAACTTTTTCACTATGCATTGTATATTGTGAACATGCATTTGTGATAGAGGTTTCTCATTGTCATATGCTTGTATTATATATGCATGTTGCCGCAGTTTTCAAATATTTACCAGGCAAATATGTTTCATCTACTGTATATGTTACATGATATTATTCTGCCTTATATTGCATTAACTGAAGTTATCCCCTATCAATTAGTCATCATGTATCAGGGCCTGTGCCATGTCATCACCTATGGACTACTGTGCTTTGCGTCCAGTTTCCAGGGCATGCAGTGCCATCAGGTTACCTCAGCTATGGTCACTGCAGGTGACCTTGCCATCTTTTCTTATGTATACAGTGTGGTGATGTAATGGAGTGCCCCGGTGCTGGGACAGCTGCCCTGCTCCCAGTACTGGAGCAGCAGCAGCAGGGACGGGGAGAAGTAGGGCTGGGTCCCCCACGGGACAGCGCCTCCCCCGGCGCAGGGATCAGCTGTCTGATCCCTGTTCCAATAGTGCAGGCAGCGGCGGAGAGAGACAGCGCTGGGATCAGGGCACTGATCCCAGCGCTGCCAGTGTGGCGGAGATCGGCGGTTCGGCTGTTTGAAGTTGGCACCATTGTGGCCGCCAATAGAAACCGCCGCCCCCGGCATTTGAATCCTGGCGCCCTTCGGGAGCCAATCACGGCTCCCGAATCGGCAGCCAATAGAAACCGGCTATGGCGAGCCAATCAGCACTCGCCACGCCGTACTCTGCCCCGCCCCCAGCGTCTGATGCCAGACGCCGCCGGGAGGTGAAGCAGGAAGGACCCACGCCGGCGGAGGGCCGGAGCGCCCCGGCTGAAGAAGGAAGCCGCTGAAGAAGCCACTGAAGAAGCCAGAAGACACCGGGCTCAAGAAGGGGAATCGCCGGCGCCTCCTGGACGAGGAGAGGAAGTGGCGCCGGCGCTGGCCAGGACTGGCCAGTGGCAGAAGACAAGATGGCGGCCATGCACGGAGAGGCCAGCGGGGGTAGGAAGCTTCAGAGCTGAGGAAGGTCCCCCCCGCAGCCTCTCCCAACATCAGGTAGGTGGTCCCAGGCCACCTACCCCTACCCTAGACCACCGGGTATCGGGCACTAGGCCCGTGGGTACTTTCAGGCCCCTCCGGCCTGTGGGCACTTACAGGCCCCTCCGGCCTGTGGGCATTGTAGTCGGGCCCTCTTGGCCCGTGGCCAATTGATTGTTGGGCCCTCCTGGCCCTTTTGTATCCCACTGGGCCCCCTCCCCATGGCCCCTGTTGTGATAGGCCGGGCAGTAGGCCCGTGGGTGTATTTAGCCGGACGCTAGGCCCGCTGCACAATAGCCGGGCGTAAGGCCCGAGGCCCCCCCATAGCTCGGGGGCTAATTGAATCAGGCCTCTAGGCCTGTGCGCCTAGTCAGGCACTAGGCTTGTGAACATAGACAGGCACTAGGCCTGAGCCGTAGTTAGGGGTGAATGTAGTGTAAGGCACTGGTGTAATTAATAGGCAGGAACTAGGCCTGCAAGTGATTAGTAAAAGGGCTCTAGGCCCCATTTTGTGGTTCCCGGTGGGTGGTTGGGGTTAACAGGTAGACGTGCGCCGCGGCAGTCCCCTCGTTGTTCCCCAAGTAGCTAACTGGTATCGTTAGAGTGTGCATATGCTGGCCAGCTCTAGGTAGGAAGGGAGTGTAACAACAAAGGTTAGGCAAAGATTGAAGGGACTGTTTTGTTGGTGAAATCTTGTACCGTGTTGTATGCTGTTTTCCGTGCAGGGCATCTCTGTAGAATTGTTAGTATTGTTAGTTTGTGTCGCACTACACACATAGTTAGTTTGAGGGCTGTGTGATGTAGTTACCCAGTTACGTACCACACTAGTAAGCGTTAGGCCCTGCACTGTGTTATTTTTGTGTTGTCTCTTCCTTACAGGGACCTGTAAGGGACATGTTGGAGAGGGTACAAGTCTGACGACGGTGAGTGTCGTGTGTATTTGTCTCTGCCTGTCTCCCTTCCTTTATCAATCCAGGGCGTACGTGGACCTTGCATCTCCATGCGAGGTCAAGGCATCACCTAGGTGCGCAAGTGCCAATAGGTGACACTCCAGGCTCTGAGGCAGTGTGCCAATGATTATATTTCCCGGAGCCCGGAGGGTGCCTCTGTAGAGACGTTGCAGGACGGAGGGCGCATCGGTCTTTATCCAGGCAGAACAGATCTCACCTACTCTCCTTCCTCCTAGGTGTTCGTGTCCGGGTGCCGGAGAATTCCAGGACCGTGGTTTGTCACCGCCTGAAGGTGAGAGGGTGCGGCACCAGGTAAGTGGTCCAGAGACACCTGCACGGCAGCAGGCACCACACCGCACCGCCCCTACACCCATCTCACAGTGACAGCTGAAAAGTATGACAAGGCCTTTATCTGTTGTAGAACATATAACTTGCTGGGATACATCATAGGAGCTCTAAGTGGTCAGCTCAAGGTGACGTATGGCCACTTCTTCTTCTACCACCTGAACATTATTTCCTTGGGAAGTGTGTCATTGGCTTTTATCATCTCTTTTATCAATCTCCAGTCCACTCTGCTAAATCTTCCTCAGAAAACCTCACAGGTGGCCATAATTATCTAACAATGTTAAAACACCTGGATGCGAATTGAAGTGAGAATCAAAAATTGCAACTGTCAAGTGCGAATTTATGGGAAAAAGTGTGAGTTTTAACGCAACTTGCAATTTATTAAATGTGCGAATTTGCAAAAAAAAATTGCAAATTTGGCCATTTGCGAAAAAAAATCGCAAAAAACTGCAAAATCGCACAATATTACATTTCACCCCACATCTCTCACCTCTATGGCTATTTACATCCAGCATCAACTCCAACACAGTGTGGATTGGTAATATTCATTCACATCCAGTGGGAACTATATTGTGCTTGTTTTTTTTATCTGATTAAGGCATCGGCCAGTTTCAAAATTGCATCATTTTAGATTTATATCTTTTTATGAACACTGTGGAATTTTTAGATAAATGTTTTGTCATTTTGTCATGTGTAGTTATTAAAAACTGATATATAATTTTATAAACATCTTGCAAATTCATTCAGCCAGCGCTGGCCCAATATTTTTTTTTTTTCCTTCAGCCTACATTGGGGAGTGACTACCCCTGTGTCAGCTGCTGCTAATTGCGCAACACACAAACCCTATATATTTTTTCTTCATGGTTAAAAGTCACCTTGATGAGCGGATTTGTAATAAAACAGCAGGGGTGCCCCGACCAGGAATCTCTGATTCCAATACACAATCCACATGGGTCAGGCACAGCCACTTAGCACAATGCGGGGAGGGTGCCCGTTATCCGGCAATAATACATTTCAACATAGTAACGGAACTCCATCCACTTGAACAAAGGGAATTTATTCCGTGACTAACACAGCAACGTTCAATACAAAATATGTATTTTCATCAGGCTTAAACACAGCATCTTGCCATGGCTTCTGATGGTTTCGGATCCAATATACTCCAATATACAGTAGGTGTTTTTTGCATTAGGATAAAGCATGATTATGCAATAGATTTGTTGGATAGCATCAATGTTTGTCATTTACCATCTAGTTGTGATAGCCATTAGACAACACTGAAGCCATCTATTAACAAAGGGTCATTTATAGACTACTAGACATTATTGTCCTCTTTGCATGGATAATCATTTGCTATTAATATGTTCTTTTTATGCAACAGGTATTATGACAGCAATGATATCAATGTTGGACTTTGAGTCTCCTCACTGGACGTATGTATTTATGAAAACTTTTTCACTATGCATTGTATATTGTGAACATGCATTTGTGATAGAGGTTTCTCATTGTCATATGCTTGTATTATATATGCATGTTGCCGCAGTTTTCAAATATTTACCAGGCAAATATGTTTCATCTATATGTTACATGATATTATTCTGCCTTATATTGCATTAACTGAAGTTATCCCCTATCAATTAGTCATCATGTATCAGGGCCTGTGCCATGTCATCACCTATGGACTACTGTGCTTTGCGTCCAGTTTCCAGGGCATGCAGTGCCATCAGGTTACCTCAGCTATGGTCACTGCAGGTGACCTTGCCATCTTTTCTTATGTATACAGTGTGGTGATGTAATGGAGTGCCTCGGTGCTGGGACAGCTCCCCTGCTCCCAGTACTGGAGCAGCAGCAGCAGGGACGGGGAGAAGTAGGGCTGGGTCCCCCACGGGACAGCGCCTCCCCCGGCGCAGGGATCAGCTGTCTGATCCCTGTTTCAATAGTGCAGGCAGCGGCGGAGAGAGACAGCGCTGGGATCAGGGCACTGATCCCAGCGCTGCCAGTGTGGCGGAGATCGGCGGGGCGGCTGTTTGAAGTTGGCGCCATTGTGGCCGCCAATAGAAACCGCCGCCCCCGGCATTTGAATCCTGGCGCCCTTCGGGAGCCAATCACGGCTCCCGAATCGGCAGCCAATAGAAACCGGCTATGGCGAGCCAATCAGCACTCGCCACGCCGTACTCTGCCCCGCCCCCAGCGTCTGATGCCAGACGCCGCCGGGAGGTGAAGCAGGAAGGACCCACGCCGACGGAGGGCCGGAGCGCCCCGGCTGAAGAAGGAAGCCGCTGAAGAAGCCACTGAAGAAGTTAGAAGACACCGGGCTCAAGAAGGGGAATCGCCGGCGCCTCCTGGACGAGGAGAGGAAGTGGCGCTGGCCAGGACTGGCCAGTGGCAGAAGACAAGATGGCGGCCATGCACGGAGAGGCCAGCGGGGGTAGGAAGCTTCAGAGCTGAGGAAGGTCCCCCCCCCGCGGCCTCTCCCAACATCAGGTAGGTGGTCCCAGGCCACCTACCCCTACCCTAGACCACCGGGTATCGGGCACTAGGCCCGTGGGTACTTTCAGGCCCCTCCGGCCTGTGGGCACTTACAGGCCCCTCCGGCCTGTGGGCATTGTAGTCGGGCCCTCTTGGCCCGTGGCCAATTGATTGTTGGGCCCTCATGGCCCTTTTGTATCCCACTGGGCACCCTCCCCGTGGCCCCTGTTGTGATAGGCCGGGCAGTAGGCCCGTGGGTGTATTTAGCCGGACGCTAGGCCCGCTGCACAATAGCCGGGCGTAAGGCCCGAGGCCCCCCCATAGCTCGGGGGCTAATTGAATCAGGCCTCTAGGCCTGTGCCCCTAGTCAGGCACTAGGCTTGTGAACATAGACAGGCACTAGGCCTGAGCCGTAGTTAGGGGTGAATGTAGTGTAAGGCACTGGTGGTATTAATAGGCAGGTACTAGGCCTGCAAGTGATTAGTAAAAGGGCTCTAGGCCCCATTTTGTGGTTCCCGGTGGGTGGTTGGGGTTAACAGGTAGACGTGCGCCGCGGCAGTCCCCTCGTGGTTCCCCAAGTAGCTAACTGGTATCTTTAGAGTGTGCATATGCTGGCCAGCTCTAGGTAGGAAGGGAGTGTAACAACAAAGGTTAGGCAAAGATTGAAGGGACTGTTTTGTTGGTGAAATCTTGTACCGTGTTGTATGCTGTGTTCCGTGCAGGGCATCTCTGTAGAATTGTTAGTATTGTTAGTTTGTGTCGCACTACACACATAGTTAGTTTGAGGGCTGTGTGATGTAGTTACCCAGTTACGTACCACACTAGTAAGCGTTAGGCCCTGCACTGTGTTATTTTTGTGTTGTCTCTTCCTTACAGGGACCTGTAAGGGACGTGTTGGAGAGGGTACAAGTCTGACGACGGTGAGTGTCGTGTGTGTTTGTCTCTGCCTGTCTCCCTTCCTTCATCAATCCAGGGCGTACGTGGACCTTGCATCTCCATGCGAGGTCAAGGCATCACCTAGGTGCGCAAGTGCCAATAGGTGACACTCCAGGCTCTGAGGCAGTGTGCTGATGATTATATTTCCCGGAGCCCGGAGGGTGCCTGTGTAGAGACGTTGCGGGACGGAGGGCGCATCGGTCTTTATCCAGGCGGAACAGATCTCACCTACTCTCCTTCCTCCTAGGTGTTCGTGTCCGGGTGCCGGAGAATTCCAGGACCGTGGTTTGTCACCGCCTGAAGGTGAGAGGGTGCGGCACCAGGTAAGTGGTCCAGAGACACCTGCACGGCAGCAGGCACCACACCGCACCGCCCCTACACCCATCTCACAGTGACAGCTGAAAAGTATGACAAGGCCTTTATCTGTTGTAGAACATATAACTTGCTGGGATACATCATAGGAGCTCTAAGTGGTCAGCTCAAGGTGACGTATGGCCACTTCTTCTTCTACCACCTGAACATTATTTCCTTGGGAAGTGTGTCATTGGCTTTTATCATCTCTTTTATCAATCTCCAGTCCACTCTGCTAAATCTTCCTCAGAAAACCTCACAGGTGGCCATAATTATCTAACAATGTTAAAACACCTGGATGCGAATTGAAGTGAGAATCAAAAATTGCAACTGTCAAGTGCGAATTTATGGGAAAAAGTGTGAGTTTTAACGCAACTTGCAATTTATTAAATGTGCGAATTTGCCAAAAAAATGCAAATTTGGCCATTTGCGAAAAAAAATCGCAAAAAACTGCAAAATCGCACAATATTACATTTCACCTCACATCTCTCACCTCTATGGCTATTTACATCCAGCATCAACTCCAACACAGTGTGGATTGGTAATATTCATTCACATCCAGTGGGAACTATATTGTGCTTGTTTTTTTTATCTGATTAAGGCATCGGCCAGTTTCAAAATTGCATCATTTTAGATTTATATCCTTTTTATGAACACTGGAATTTTTAGATAAATGTTTTGTCATTTTGTCATGTGTAGTTATTAAAAACTGATATATAATTTTATAAACATCTTGCAAATTCATTCAGCCAGCGCTGGCCCAATATTATTTTTTTTTCCTTCAGCCTACATTGGGGAGTGACTACCCCTGTGCCAGCTGCTGCTAATTGCGCAACACACAAACCCTATATATTTTTTCTTCATGGTTAAAAGTCACCTTGATGAGCGTATTTGTAATAAAACAGCAGGGGTGCCCCGACCAGGAATCTCTGATTCCAATACACAATCCACATGGGTCCGGCACAGCCACTTAGCACAATGCGGGGAGGGTGCCCGTTATCCGGCAATAATACATTTCAACATAGTAACGGAACTCCATCCACTTGAACAAAGGGAATTTATTCCGTGACTAACACAGCAACGTTCAATACAAAATATGTATTTTCATCAGGCTTAAACACAGCATCTTGCCATGGCTTCTGATGGTTTCGGATCCAATATACTCCAATATACAGTAGGTGTTTTTTGCATTAGGATAAAGCATGATTATGCAATAGATTTGTTGGATAGCATCAATGTTTGTCATTTACCATCTAGTTGTGATAGCCATTAGACAACACTGAAGCCATCTATTAACAAAGGGTCATTTATAGACTACTAGACATTATTGTCCTCTTTGCATGGATAATCATTTGCTATTAATATGTTCTTTTTATGCAACAGGTATTATGACAGCAATGATATCAATGTTGGACTTTGAGTCTCCTCACTGGACGTATGTATTTATGAAAACTTTTTGCACTATGCATTGTATATTGTGAACATGCATTTGTGATAGAGGTTTCTCATTGTCATATGCTTGTATTATATATGCATGTTGCCGCAGTTTTCAAATATTTACCAGGCAAATATGTTTCATCTATATGTTACATGATATTATTCTGCCTTATATTGCATTAACTGAAGTTATCCCCTATCAATTAGTCATCATGTATCAGGGCCTGTGCCATGTCATCACCTATGGACTACTGTGCTTTGCGTCCAGTTTCCAGGGCATGCAGTGCCATCAGGTTACCTCAGCTATGGTCACTGCAGGTGACCTTGCCATCTTTTCTTATGTATACAGTGTGGTGATGTAATGGAGTGCCCCGGTGCTGGGACAGCTCCCCTGCTCCCAGTACTGGAGCAGCAGCAGCAGGGACGGGGAGAAGTAGGGCTGGGTCCCCCACGGGACAGCGCCTCCCCCGGCGCAGGGATCAGCTGTCTGATCCCTGTTTCAATAGTGCAGGCAGCGGCGGAGAGAGACAGCGCTGGGATCAGGGCACTGATCCCAGCGCTGCCAGTGTGGCGGAGATCGGCGGGGCGGCTGTTTGAAGTTGGCGCCATTGTGGCCGCCAATAGAAACCGCCGCCCCCGGCATTTGAATCCTGGCGCCCTTCGGGAGCCAATCACGGCTCCCGAATCGGCAGCCAATAGAAACCGGCTATGGCGAGCCAATCAGCACTCGCCACGCCGTACTCTGCCCCGCCCCCAGCGTCTGATGCCAGACGCCGCCGGGAGGTGAAGCAGGAAGGACCCACGCCGGCGGAGGGCCGGAGCGCCCTGGCTGAAGAAGGAAGCCGCTGAAGAAGCCACTGAAGAAGCCAGAAGACACCGGGCTCAAGAAGGGGAATCGCCGGCGCCTCCTGGACGAGGAGAGGAAGTGGCGCCGGCGCTGGCCAGGACTGGCCAGTGGCAGAAGACAAGATGGCGGCCATGCACGGAGAGGCCAGCGGGGGTAGGAAGCTTCAGAGCTGAGGAAGGTCCCCCGCGGCCTCTCCGAACATCAGGTAGGTGGTCCCAGGCCACCTACCCCTACCCTAGACCACCGGGTATCGGGCACTAGGCCCGTGGGTACTTTCAGGCCCCTCTGGCCTGTGGGCACTTACAGGCCCCTCCGGCCTGTGGGCATTGTAGTCGGGCCCTCTTGGCCCGTGGCCAATTGATTGTTGGGCCCTCCTGGCCCTTTTGTATCCCACTGGGCCCCCTCCCCGTGGCCCCTGTTGTGATAGGCCGGGCAGTAGGCCCGTGGGTGTATTTAGCCGGACGCTAGGCCCGCTGCACAATAGCCGGGCGTAAGGCCCGAGGCCCCCCCATAGCTCCGGGGCTAATTGAATCAGGCCTCTAGGCCTGTGCCCCTAGTCAGGCACTAGGCTTGTGAACATAGACAGGCACTAGGCCTGAGCCGTAGTTAGGGGTGAATGTAGTGTAAGGCACTGGTGTAATTAATAGGCAGGTACTAGGCCTGCAAGTGATTAGTAAAAGGGCTCTAGGCCCCATTTTGTGGTTCCCGGTGGGTGGTTGGGGTTAACAGGTAGACGTGCGCCGCGGCAGTCCCCTCGTGGTTCCCCAAGTAGCTAACTGGTATCGTTAGAGTGTGCATATGCTGGCCAGCTCTAGGTAGGAAGGGAGTGTAACAACAAAGGTTAAGCAAAGATTGAAGGGACTGTTTTGTTGGTGAAATCTTGTAACGTGTTGTATGCTGTTTTCCGTGCAGGGATTCTCTGTAGAATTGTTAGTATTGTTAGTTTGTGTCGCACTACACACATAGTTAGTTTGAGGGCTGTGTGATGTAGTTACCCAGTTACGTACCACACTAGTAAGCGTTAGGCCCTGCACTGTGTTATTTTTGTGTTGTCTCTTCCTTACAGGGACCTGTAAGGGACGTGTTGGAGAGGGTACAAGTCTGACGACGGTGAGTGTCGTGTGTGTTTGTCTCTGCCTGTCTCCCTTCCTTCATCAATCCAGGGCGTACGTGGACCTTGCATCTCCATGCGAGGTCAAGGCATCACCTAGGTGCGCAAGTGCCAATAGGTGACACTCCAGGCTCTGAGGCAGTGTGCTGATGATTATATTTCCCGGAGCCCGGAGGGTGCCTGTGTAGAGACGTTGCGGGACGGAGGGCGCATCGGTCTTTATCCAGGCGGAACAGATCTCACCTACTCTCCTTCCTTCTAGGTGTTCGTGTCCGGGTGCCGGAGAATTCCAGGACCGTGGTTTGTCACCGCCTGAAGGTGAGAGGGTGCGGCACCAGGTAAGTGGTCCAGAGACACCTGCACGGCAGCAGGCACCACACCGCACCGCCCCTACACCCATCTCACAGTGACAGCTGAAAAGTATGACAAGGCCTTTATCTGTTGTAGAACATATAACTTGCTGGGATACATCATAGGAGCTCTAAGTGGTCAGCTCAAGGTGACGTATGGCCACTTCTTCTTCTACCACCTGAACATTATTTCCTTGGGAAGTGTGTCATTGGCTTTTATCATCTCTTTTATCAATCTCCAGTCCACTCTGCTAAATGTTCCTCAGAAAACCTCACAGGTGGCCATAATTATCTAACAATGTTAAAACACCTGGATGCGAATTGAAGTGAGAATCAAAAATTGCAACTGTCAAGTGCGAATTTATGGGAAAAAGTGTGAGTTTTAACGCAACTTGCAATTTATTAAATGTGCGAATTTGCAAAAAAAATGCAAATTTGGCCATTTGCGAAAAAAAATCGCAAAAAACTGCAAAATCGCACAATATTACATTTCACCCCACATCTCTCACCTCTATGGCTATTTACATCCAGCATCAACTCCAACACAGTGTGGATTGGTAATATTCATTCACATCCAGTGGGAACTATATTGTGCTTGTTTTTTTTATCTGATGAAGGCATCGGCCAGTTTCAAAATTGCATCATTTTAGATTTATATCTTTTTTATGAACACTGGAATTTTTAGATAAATGTTTTGTCATTTTGTCATGTGTAGTTATTAAAAACTGATATATAATTTTATAAACATCTTGCAAATTCATTCAGCCAGCGCTGGCACAATATTTTTTTTTTTTCCTTCAGCCTACATTGGGGAGTGACTACCCCTGTGCCAGCTGCTGCTAATTGCGCAACACACAAACCCTATATATTTTTTCTTCATGGTTAAAAGTCACCTTGATGAGCGTATTTGTAAAAAAACAGCAGGGGTGCCCCGACCAGGAATCTCTGATTCCAATACACAATCCACATGGGTCCGGCACAGCCACTTAGCACAATGCGGGGAGGGTGCCCGTTATCCGGCAATAATCCATTTCAACATAGTAACGGAACTCCATCCACTTGAACAAAGGGAATTTATTCCGTGACTAACACAGCAACGTTCAATACAAAATATGTATTTTCATCAGGCTTAAACACAGCATCTTGCCATGGCTTCTGATGGTTTCGGATCCAATATACTCCAATATACAGTAGGTGTTTTTTGCATTAGGATAAAGCATGATTATGCAATAGATTTGTTGGATAGCATCAATGTTTGTCATTTACCATCTAGTTGTGATAGCCATTAGACAACACTGAAGCCATCTATTAACAAAGGGTCATTTATAGACTACTAGACATTATTGTCCTCTTTGCATGGATAATCATTTGCTATTAATATGTTCTTTTTATGCAACAGGTATTATGACAGCAATGATATCAATGTTGGACTTTGAGTCTCCTCACTGGACGTATGTATTTATGAAAACTTTTTGCACTATGCATTGTATATTGTGAACATGCATTTGTGATAGAGGTTTCTCATTGTCATATGCTTGTATTATATATGCATGTTGCCGCAGTTTTCAAATATTTACCAGGCAAATATGTTTCATCTATATGTTACATGATATTATTCTGCCTTATATTGCATTAACTGAAGTTATCCCCTATCAATTAGTCATCATGTATCAGGGCCTGTGCCATGTCATCACCTATGGACTACTGTGCTTTGCGTCCAGTTTCCAGGGCATGCAGTGCCATCAGGTTAACTCAGCTATGGTCACTGCAGGTGACCTTGCCATCTTTTCTTATGTATACAGTGTGGTGATGTAATGGAGTGCCCCGGTGCTGGGACAGCTCCCCTGCTCCCAGTACTGGAGCAGCAGCAGCAGGGACGGGGAGAAGTAGGGCTGGGTCCCCCACGGGACAGCGCCTCCCCCGGCGCAGGGATCAGCTGTCTGATCCCTGTTTCAATAGTGCAGGCAGCGGCGGAGAGAGACAGCGCTGGGATCAGGGCACTGATCCCAGCGCTGCCAGTGTGGCGGAGATCGGCGGGGCGGCTGTTTGAAGTTGGCGCCATTGTGGCCGCCAATAGAAACCGCCGCCCCCGGCATTTGAATCCTGGCGCCCTTCGGGAGCCAATCACGGCTCCCGAATCGGCAGCCAATAGAAACCGGCTATGGCAAGCCAATCAGCACTTGCCACGCCGTACTCTGCCCCGCCCCCAGCGTCTGATGCCAGACGCCGCCGGGAGGTGAAGCAGGAAGGACCCACGCCGGCAGAGGGCCGGAGCGCCCCGGCTGAAGAAGGAAGCCGCTGAAGAAGCCACTGAAGAAGCCAGAAGACACCGGGCTCAAGAAGGGGAATCGCCGGCGCCTCCTGGACGAGGAGAGGAAGTGGCGCCGGCGCTGGCCAGGACTGGCCAGTGGCAGAAGACAAGATGGCGGCCATGCACGGAGAGGCCAGCGGGGGTAGGAAGCTTCAGAGCTGAGGAAGGTCCCCCCGCGGCCTCTCCCAACATCAGGTAGGTGGTCCCAGGCCACCTACCCCTACCCTAGACCACCGGGTATCGGGCACTAGGCCCGTGGGTACTTTCAGGCCCCTCCGGCCTGTGGGCACTTACAGGCCCCTCCGGCCTGTGGGCATTGTAGTCGGGCCCTCTTGGCCCGTGGCCAATTGATTGTTGGGCCCTCCTGGCCCTTTTGTATCCCACTGGGCCCCCTCCCCGTGGCCCCTGTTGTGATAGGCCGGGCAGTAGGCCCGTGGGTGTATTTAGCCGGACGCTAGGCCCGCTGCACAATAGCCGGGCGTAAGGCCCGAGGCCCCCCCATAGCTCCGGGGCTAATTGAATCAGGCCTCTAGGCCTGTGCCCCTAGTCAGGCACTAGGCTTGTGAACATAGACAGGCACTAGGCCTGAGCCGTAGTTAGGGGTGAATGTAGTGTAAGGCACTGGTGTAATTAATAGGCAGGTACTAGGCCTGCAAGTGATTAGTAAAAGGGCTCTAGGCCCCATTTTGTGGTTCCCGGTGGGTGGTTGGGGTTAACAGGTAGACGTGCGCCGCGGCAGTCCCCTCGTGGTTCCCCAAGTAGCTAACTGGTATCGTTAGAGTGTGCATATGCTGGCCAGCTCTAGGTAGGAAGGGAGTGTAACAACAAAGGTTAAGCAAAGATTGAAGGGACTGTTTTGTTGGTGAAATCTTGTACCGTGTTGTATGCTGTTTTCCGTGCAGGGATTCTCTGTAGAATTGTTAGTATTGTTAGTTTGTGTCGCACTACACACATAGTTAGTTTGAGGGCTGTGTGATGTAGTTACCCAGTTACGTACCACACTAGTAAGCGTTAGGCCCTGCACTGTGTTATTTTTGTGTTGTCTCTTCCTTACAGGGACCTGTAAGGGACGTGTTGGAGAGGGTACAAGTCTGACGACGGTGAGTGTCGTGTGTGTTTGTCTCTGCCTGTCTCCCTTCCTTCATCAATCCAGGGCGTACGTGGACCTTGCATCTCCATGCGAGGTCAAGGCATCACCTAGGTGCGCAAGTGCCAATAGGTGACACTCCAGGCTCTGAGGCAGTGTGCTGATGATTATATTTCCCGGAGCCCGGAGGGTGCCTCTGTAGAGACGTTGCGGGATGGAGGGCGCATCGGTCTTTATCCAGGCGGAACAGATCTCACCTACTCTCCTTCCTCCTAGGTGTTCGTGTCCGGGTGCCGGAGAATTCCAGGACCGTGGTTTGTCACCGCCTGAAGGTGAGAGGGTGCGGCACCAGGTAAGTGGTCCAGAGACACCTGCACGGCAGCAGGCACCACACCGCACCGCCCCTACACCCATCTCACAGTGACAGCTGAAAAGTATGACAAGGCCTTTATCTGTTGTAGAACATATAACTTGCTGGGATACATCATAGGAGCTCTAAGTGGTCAGCTCAAGGTGACGTATGGCCACTTCTTCTTCTACCACCTGAACATTATTTCCTTGGGAAGTGTGTCATTGGCTTTTATCATCTCTTTTATCAATCTCCAGTCCACTCTGCTAAATCTTCCTCAGAAAACCTCACAGGTGGCCATAATTATCTAACAATGTTAAAACACCTGGATGCGAATTGAAGTGAGAATCAAAAATTGCAACTGTCAAGTGCGAATTTATGGGAAAAAGTGTGAGTTTTAACGCAACTTGCAATTTATTAAATGTGCGAATTTGCAAAAAAAATGCAAATTTGGCCATTTGCGAAAAAAAATCGCAAAAAACTGCAAAATCGCACAATATTACATTTCACCCCACATCTCTCACCTCTATGGCTATTTACATCCAGCATCAACTCCAACACAGTGTGGATTGGTAATATTCATTCACATCCAGTGGGAACTATATTGTGCTTGTTTTTTTTATCTGATTAAGGCATCGGCCAGTTTCAAAATTGCATCATTTTAGATTTATATCCTTTTTATGAACACTGGAATTTTTAGATAAATGTTTTGTCATTTTGTCATGTGTAGTTATTAAAAACTGATATATAATTTTATAAACATCTTGCAAATTCATTCAGCCAGCGCTGGCCCAATATTTTTTTTTTCCTTCAGCCTACATTGGGGAGTGACTACCTCTGTGCCAGCTGCTGCTAATTGCGCAACACACAAACCCTATATATTTTTTCTTCATGGTTAAAAGTCACCTTGATGAGCGTATTTGTAAAAAAACAGCAGGGGTGCCCCGACCAGGAATCTCTGATTCCAATACACAATCCACATGGGTCCGGCACAGCCACTTAGCACAATGCGGGGAGGGTGCCCGTTATCCGGCAATAATCCATTTCAACATAGTAACGGAACTCCATCCACTTGAACAAAGGGAATTTATTCCGTGACTAACACAGCAACGTTCAATACAAAATATGTATTTTCATCAGGCTTAAACACAGCATCTTGCCATGGCTTCTGATGGTTTCGGAACCAATATACTCCAATATACAGTAGGTGTTTTTTGCATTAGGATAAAGCATGATTATGCAATAGATTTGTTGGATAGCATCAATGTTTGTCATTTACCATCTAGTTGTGATAGCCATTAGACAACACTGAAGCCATCTATTAACAAAGGGTCATTTATAGACTACTAGACATTATTGTCCTCTTTGCATGGATAATCATTTGCTATTAATATGTTCTTTTTATGCAACAGGTATTATGACAGCAATGATATCAATGTTGGACTTTGAGTCTCCTCACTGGACGTATGTATTTATAAAAACTTTTTCACTATGCATTGTATATTGTGAACATGCATTTGTGATAGAGGTTTCTCATTGTCATATGCTTGTATTATATATGCATGTTGCCGCAGTTTTCAAATATTTACCAGGCAAATATGTTTCATCTATATGTTACATGATATTATTCTGCCTTATATTGCATTAACTGAAGTTATCCCCTATCAATTAGTCATCATGTATCAGGGCCTGTGCCATGTCATCACCTATGGACTACTGTGCTTTGCGTCCAGTTTCCAGGGCATGCAGTGCCATCAGGTTAACTCAGCTATGGTCACTGCAGGTGACCTTGCCATCTTTTCTTATGTATACAGTGTGGTGATGTAATGGAGTGCCCCGGTGCTGGGACAGCTCCCCTGCTCCCAGTACTGGAGCAGCAGCAGCAGGGACGGGGAGAAGTAGGGCTGGGTCCCCCACGGGACAGCGCCTCCCCCGGCGCAGGGATCAGCTGTCTGATCCCTGTTTCAATAGTGCAGGCAGCGGCGGAGAGAGACAGCGCTGGGATCAGGGCACTGATCCCAGCGCTGCCAGTGTGGCGGAGATCGGCGGGGCGGCTGTTTGAAGTTGGCGCCATTGTGGCCGCCAATAGAAACCGCCGCCCCCGGCATTTGAATCCTGGCGCCCTTCGGGAGCCAATCACGGCTCCCGAATCGGCAGCCAATAGAAACCGGCTATGGCGAGCCAATCAGCACTTGCCACGCCGTACTCTGCCCCGCCCCCAGCGTCTGATGCCAGACGCCGCCGGGAGGTGAAGCAGGAAGGACCCACGCCGGCAGAGGGCCGGAGCGCCCCGGCTGAAGAAGGAAGCCGCTGAAGAAGCCACTGAAGAAGCCAGAAGACACCGGGCTCAAGAAGGGGAATCGCCGGCGCCTCCTGGACGAGGAGAGGAAGTGGCGCCGGCGCTGGCCAGGACTGGCCAGTGGCAGAAGACAAGATGGCGGCCATGCACGGAGAGGCCAGCGGGGGTAGGAAGCTTCAGAGCTGAGGAAGGTCCCCCCCGCGGCCTCTCCCAACATCAGGTAGGTGGTCCCAGGCCACCTACCCCTACCCTAGACCACCGGGTATCGGGCACTAGGCCCGTGGGTACTTTCAGGCCCCTCCGGCCTGTGGGCACTTACAGGCCCCTCCGGCCTGTGGGCATTGTAGTCGGGCCCTCTTGGCCCGTGGCCAATTGATTGTTGGGCCCTCCTGGCCCTTTTGTATCCCACTGGGCCCCCTCCCCGTGGCCCCTGTTGTGATAGGCCGGGCAGTAGGCCCGTGGGTGTATTTAGCCGGACGCTAGGCCCGCTGCACAATAGCCGGGCGTAAGGCCCGAGGCCCCCCCATAGCTCCGGGGCTAATTGAATCAGGCCTCTAGGCCTGTGCCCCTAGTCAGGCACTAGGCTTGTGAACATAGAAAGGCACTAGGCCTGAGCCGTAGTTAGGGGTGAATGTAGTGTAAGGCACTGGTGTAATTAATAGGCAGGTACTAGGCCTGCAAGTGATTAGTAAAAGGGCTCTAGGCCCCATTTTGTGGTTCCCGGTGGGTGGTTGGGGTTAACAGGTAGACGTGCGCCGCGGCAGTCCCCTCGTGGTTCCCCAAGTAGCTAACTGGTATCGTTAGAGTGTGCATATGCTGGCCAGCTCTAGGTAGGAAGGGAGTGTAACAACAAAGGTTAAGCAAAGATTGAAGGGACTGTTTTGTTGGTGAAATCTTGTACCGTGTTGTATGCTGTTTTCCGTGCAGGGATTCTCTGTAGAATTGTTAGTATTGTTAGTTTGTGTCGCACTACACACATAGTTAGTTTGAGGGCTGTGTGATGTAGTTACCCAGTTACGTACCACACTAGTAAGCGTTAGGCCCTGCACTGTGTTATTTTTGTGTTGTCTCTTCCTTACAGGGACCTGTAAGGGACGTGTTGGAGAGGGTACAAGTCTGACGACGGTGAGTGTCGTGTGTGTTTGTCTCTGCCTGTCTCCCTTCCTTCATCAATCCAGGGCGTACGTGGACCTTGCATCTCCATGCGAGGTCAAGGCATCACCTAGGTGCGCAAGTGCCAATAGGTGACACTCCAGGCTCTGAGGCAGTGTGCTGATGATTATATTTCCCGGAGCCCGGAGGGTGCCTGTGTAGAGACGTTGCGGGACGGAGGGCGCATCGGTCTTTATCCAGGCGGAACAGATCTCACCTACTCTCCTTCCTCCTAGGTGTTCGTGTCCGGGTGCCGGAGAATTCCAGGACCGTGGTTTGTCACCGCCTGAAGGTGAGAGGGTGCGGCACCAGGTAAGTGGTCCAGAGACACCTGCACGGCAGCAGGCACCACACCGCACCGCCCCTACACCCATCTCACAGTGACAGCTGAAAAGTATGACAAGGCCTTTATCTGTTGTAGAACATATAACTTGCTGGGATACATCATAGGAGCTCTAAGTGGTCAGCTCAAGGTGACGTATGGCCACTTCTTCTTCTACCACCTGAACATTATTTCCTTGGGAAGTGTGTCATTGGCTTTTATCATCTCTTTTATCAATCTCCAGTCCACTCTGCTAAATCTTCCTCAGAAAACCTCACAGGTGGCCATAATTATCTAACAATGTTAAAACACCTGGATGCGAATTGAAGTGAGAATCAAAAATTGCAACTGTCAAGTGCGAATTTATGGGAAAAAGTGTGAGTTTTAACGCAACTTGCAATTTATTAAATGTGCGAATTTGCAAAAAAAAATGCAAATTTGGCCATTTGCGAAAAAAAATCGCAAAAAACTGCAAAATCGCACAATATTACATTTCACCCCACATCTCTCACCTCTATGGCTATTTACATCCAGCATCAACTCCAACACAGTGTGGATTGGTAATATTCATTCACATCCAGTGGGAACTATATTGTGCTTGTTTTTTTTATCTGATTAAGGCATCGGCCAGTTTCAAAATTGCATCATTTTAGATTTATATCCTTTTTATGAACACTGGAATTTTTAGATAAATGTTTTGTCATTTTGTCATGTGTAGTTATTAAAAACTGATATATAATTTTATAAACATCTTGCAAATTCATTCAGCCAGCGCTGGCCCAATATTTTTTTTTTTCCTTCAGCCTACATTGGGGAGTGACTACCCCTGTGCCAGCTGCTGCTAATTGCGCAACACACAAACCCTATATATTTTTTCTTCATGGTTAAAAGTCACCTTGATGAGCGTATTTGTAATAAAACAGCAGGGGTGCCCCGACCAGGAATCTCTGATTCCAATACACAATCCACATGGGTCAGGCACAGCCACTTAGCACAATGCGGGGAGGGTGCCCGTTATCCGGCAATAATACATTTCAACATAGTAACGGAACTCCATCCACTTGAACAAAGGGAATTTATTCCGTGACTAACACAGCAACGTTCAATACAAAATATGTATTTTCATCAGGCTTAAACACAGCATCTTGCCATGGCTTCTGATGGTTTCGGATCCAATATACTCCAATATACAGTAGGTGTTTTTTGCATTAGGATAAAGCATGATTATGCAATAGATTTGTTGGATAGCATCAATGTTTGTCATTTACCATCTAGTTGTGATAGCCATTAGACAACACTGAAGCCATCTATTAACAAAGGGTCATTTATAGACTACTAGACATTATTGTCCTCTTTGCATGGATAATCATTTGCTATTAATATGTTCTTTTTATGCAACAGGTATTATGACAGCAATAATATCAATGTTGGACTTTGAGTCTCCTCACTGGACGTATGTATTTATGAAAACTTTTTCACTATGCAGTGTATATTGTGAACATGCATTTGTGATAGAGGTTTCTTATTGTCATATGCTTGTATTATATATGCATGTTGCCGCAGTTTTCAAATATTTACCAGGCAAATATGTTTCATCTATATGTTACATGATATTATTCTGCCTTATATTGCATTAACTGAAGTTATCCCCTATCAATTAGTCATCATGTATCAGGGCCTGTGCCATGTCATCACCTATGGACTACTGTGCTTTGCGTCCAGTTTCCAGGGCATGCAGTGCCATCAGGTTACCTCAGCTATGGTCACTGCAGGTGACCTTGCCATCTTTTCTTATGTATACAGTGTGATGATATAATGGAGTGCCTCGGTGCTGGGACAGCTCCCCTGCTCCCAGTACTGGAGCAGCAGCAGCAGGGACGGGGAGAAGTAGGGCTGGGTCGTACCACACTAGTAAGCGTTAGGCCCTGCACTGTGTTATTTTTGTGTTGTCTCTTCCTTACAGGGACCTGTAAGGGACGTGTTGGAGAGGGTACAAGTCTGACGACGGTGAGTGTCGTGTGTGTTTGTCTCTGCCTGTCTCCCTTCCTTCATCAATCCAGGGCGTACGTGGACCTTGCATCTCCATGCAAGGTCAAGGCATCACCTAGGTGCGCAAGTGCCAATAGGTGACACTCCAGGCTCTGAGGCAGTGTGCCGATGATTATATTTCCCGGAGCCCGGAGGGTGCCTCTGTAGAGACGTTGCGGGACGGAGGGTGCATCGGTCTTTATCCAGGCAGAACAGATCTCACCTACTCTCCTTCCTCCTAGGTGTTCGTGTCCGGGTGCCGGAGAATTCCAGGACCGTGGTTTGTCACCGCCTGAAGGTGAGAGGGTGCGGCACCAGGTAAGTGGTCCAGAGACACCTGCACGGCAGCAGGCACCACACCGCACCGCCCCTACACCCATCTCACAGTGACAGCTGAAAAGTATGACAAGGCCTTTATCTATTGTAGAACATATAACTTGCTGGGATACATCATAGGAGCTCTAAGTGGTCAGCTCAAGGTGACGTATGGCCACTTCTTCTTCTACCACCTGAACATTATTTCCTTGGGAAGTGTGTCATTGGCTTTTATCATCTCTTTTATCAATCTCCAGTCCACTCTGCTAAATCTTCCTCAGAAAACCTCACAGGTGGCCATAATTATCTAACAATGTTAAAACACCTGGATGCGAATTGAAGTGAGAATCAAAAATTGCAACTGTCAAGTGCGAATTTATGGGAAAAAGTGCGAGTTTTAATGCAACTTGCAATTTATTAAATGTGCGAATTTGCAAAAAAAAATGCAAATTTGGCCATTTGCGAAAAAAAATCGCAAAAAAATGCTAAATCGCACAATATTACATTTCACCCCACATCTCTCACCTCTATGGCTATTTACATCCAGCATCAACTCCAACACAGTGTGGATTGGTAATATTCATTCACATCCAGTGGGAACTATATTGTGCTTGTTTTTTTTATCTGATTAAGGCATCGGCCAGTTTCAAAATTGCATCATTTTAGATTTATATCTTTTTTATGAACACTGGAATTTTTAGATAAATGTTTTGTCATTTTGTCATGTGTAGTTATTAAAAACTGATATATAATTTTATAAACATCTTGCAAATTCATTCAGCCAGCGCTGGCCCAATATTTTTTTTTTTTCCTTCAGCCTACATTGGGGAGTGACTACCCCTGTGCCAGCTGCTGCTAATTGCGCAACACACAAACCCTATATATTTTTTCTTCATGGTTAAAAGTCACCTTGATGAGCGTATTTGTAATAAAACAGCAGGGGTGCCCCGACCAGGAATCTCTGATTCCAATACACAATCCACATGGGTCAGGCACAGCCACTTAGCACAATGCGGGGAGGATGCCCGTTATCCGGCAATAATACATTTCAACACAGTAACGGAACTCCATCCACTTGAACAAAGGGAATTTATTCCGTGACTAACACAGCAACGTTCAATACAAAATATGTATTTTCATCAGGCTTAAACACAGCATCTTGCCATGGCTTCTGATGGTTTCGGATCCAATATACTCCAATATACAGTAGGTGTTTTTTGCATTAGGATAAAGCATGATTATGCAATAGATTTGTTGGATAGCATCAATGTTTGTCATTTACCATCTAGTTGTGATAGCCATTAGACAACACTGAAGCCATCTATTAACAAAGGGTCATTTATAGACTACTAGACATTATTGTCCTCTTTGCATGGATAATCATTTGCTATTAATATGTTCTTTTTATGCAACAGGTATTATGACAGCAATGATATCAATGTTGGACTTTGAGTCTCCTCACTGGACGTATGTATTTATGAAAACTTTTTCACTATGCATTGTATATTGTGAACATGCATTTGTGATAGAGGTTTCTCATTGTCATATGCTTGTATTATATATGCATGTTGCCGCAGTTTTCAAATATTTACCAGGCAAATATGTTTCATCTATATGTTACATGATATTATTCTGCCTTATATTGCATTAACTGAAGTTATCCCCTATCAATTAGTCATCATGTATCAGGGCCTGTGCCATGTCATCACCTATGGACTACTGTGCTTTGCGTCCAGTTTCAAGGGCATGCAGTGCCATCAGGTTACCTCAGCTATGGTCACTGCAGGTGACCTTGCCATCTTTTCTTATGTATACAGTGTGGTGATATAATGGAGTGCCTCGGTGCTGGGACAGCTCCCCTGCTCCCAGTACTGGAGCAGCAGCAGCAGGGACGGGGAGAAGTAGGGCTGGGTTGTACCACACTAGTAAGCGTTAGGCTCTGCACTGTGTTATTTTTGTGTTGTCTCTTCCTTACAGGGACCTGTAAGGGACGTGTTGGAGAGGGTACAAGTCTGACGACGGTGAGTGTCGTGTGTGTTTGTCTCTGCCTGTCTCCCTTCCTTCATCAATCCAGGGCGTACGTGGACCTTGCATCTCCATGCAAGGTCAAGGCATCACCTAGGTGCGCAAGTGCCAATAGGTGACACTCCAGGCTCTGAGGCAGTGTGCCGATGATTATATTTCCCGGAGCCCGGAGGGTGCCTCTGTAGAGACGTTGCGGGACGGAGGGTGCATCGGTCTTTATCCAGGCGGAACAGATCTCACCTACTCTCCTTCCTCCTAGGTGTTCGTGTCCGGGTGCCGGAGAATTCCAGGACCGTGGTTTGTCACCGCCTGAAGGTGAGAGGGTGCGGCACCAGGTAAGTGGTCCAGAGACACCTGCACGGCAGCAGGCACCACACCGCACCACCCCTACACCCATCTCACAGTGACAGCTGAAAAGTATGACAAGGCCTTTATCTGTTGTAGAACATATAACTTGCTGGGATACATCATAGGAGCTCTAAGTGGTCAGCTCAAGGTGACGTATGGCCACTTCTTCTTCTACCACCTGAACATTATTTCCTTGGGAAGTGTGTCATTGGCTTTTATCATCTCTTTTATCAATCTCCAGTCCACTCTGCTAAATCTTCCTCAGAAAACCTCACAGGTGGCCATAATTATCTAACAATGTTAAAACACCTGGATGCGAATTGAAGTGAGAATCAAAAATTGCAACTGTCAAGTGCGAATTTATGGGAAAAAGTGTGAGTTTTAACGCAACTTGCAATTTATTATATGTGCGAATTTGAAAAAAAAAATGCAAATGCAAAAATCGCAAAAAACTGCAAAATCGCACAATATTACATTTCACCCCACATCTCTCACCTCTATGGCTATTTACATCCAGCATCAACTCCAACACAGTGTGGATTGGTAATATTCATTCACATCCAGTGGGAACTATATTGTGCTTGTTTTTTTATCTGATTAAGGCATCGGCCAGTTTCAAAATTGCATCATTTTATATTTATATCTTTTTTATGAACACTGGAATTTTTAGATAAATGTTTTGTCATTTTGTCATGTGTAGTTATTAAAAACTGATATATAATTTTATAAACATCTTGCAAATTCATTCAGCCAGCGCTGGCCCAATATTTTTTTTTTTTCCTTCAGCCTACATTGGGGAGTGACTACCCCTGTGCCAGCTGCTGCTAATTGCGCAACACACAAACCCTATATATTTTTTCTTCACGGTTAAAAGTCACCTTGATGAGGGTATTTGTAATAAAACAGCAGGGGTGCCCCGACCAGGAATCTCTGATTCCAATACACAATCCACATGGGTCCGGCACAGCCACTTAGCACAATGCGGGGAGGGTGCCCGTTATCCGGCAATAATACATTTCAACATAGTAACGGAACTCCATCCACTTGAACAAAGGGAATTTATTCCGTGACTAACACAGCAACGTTCAATACAAAATATGTATTTTCATCAGGCTTAAACACAGCATCTTGCCATGGCTTCTGATGGTTTCGGATCCAATATACTCCAATATACAGTAGGTGTTTTTTGCATTAGGATAAAGCATGATTATGCAATAGATTTGTTGGATAGCATCAATGTTTGTCATTTACCATCTAGTTGTGATAGCCATTAGACAACACTGAAGCCATCTATTAACAAAGGGTCATTTATAGACTACTAGACATTATTGTCCTCTTTGCATGGATAATCATTTGCTATTAATATGTTCTTTTTATGCAACAGGTATTATGACAGCAATGATATCAATGTTGGACTTTGAGTCTCCTCACTGGACGTATGTATTTATGAAAACTTTTTCACTATGCATTGTATATTGTGAACATGCATTTGTGATAGAGGTTTCTCATTGTCATATGCTTGTATTATATATGCATGTTGCCACAGTTTTCAAATATTTACCAGGCAAATATGTTTCATCTATATGTTACATGATATTATTCTGCCTTATATTGCATTAACTGAAGTTATCCCCTATCAATTAGTCATCATGTATCAGGGCCTGTGCCATGTCATCACCTATGGACTACTGTGCTTTGCGTCCAGTTTCCAGGGCATGCAGTGCCATCAGGTTACCTCAGCTATGGTCACTGCAGGTGACCTTGCCATCTTTTCTTATGTATACAGTGTGGTGATGTAATGGAGTGCCCCGGTGCTGGGACAGCTCCCCTGCTCCCAGTACTGGAGCAGCAGCAGCAGGGACGGGGAGAAGTAGGGCTGGGTCCCCCACGGGACAGCGCCTCCCCCGGCGCAGGGATCAGCTGTCTGATCCCTGTTCCAATAGTGCAGGCAGCGGCGGAGAGAGACAGCGCTGGGATCAGGGCACTGATCCCAGCGCTGCCAGTGTGGCGGAGATCGGCGGTTCGGCTGTTTGAAGTTTGCACCATTGTGGCCGCCAATAGAAACCGCCGCCCCCGGCATTTGAATCCTGGCGCCCTTCGGGAGCCAATCACGGCTCCTGAATCGGCAGCCAATAGAAACCGGCTATGGCGAGCCAATCAGCACTCGCCACGCCGTACTCTGCCCCGCCCCCAGCGTCTGATGCCAGACGCCGCCGGGAGGTGAAGCAGGAAGGACCCACGCCGGCGGAGGGCCGGAGCGCCCCGGCTGAAGAAGGAAGCCGCTGAAGAAGCCACTGAAGAAGCCAGAAGACACCGGGCTCAAGAAGGGGAATCGCCGGCGCCTCCTGGACGAGGAGAGGAAGTGGCGCCGGCGCTGGCCAGGACTGGCCAGTGGCAGAAGACAAGATGGCGGCCATGCACGGAGAGGCCAGCGGGGGTAGGAAGCTTCAGAGCTGAGGAAGGTCCCCCCCGCGGCCTCTCCCAACATCAGGTAGGTGGTCCCAGGCCACCTACCCCTACCCTAGACCACCGGGTATCGGGCACTAGGCCCGTGGGTACTTTCAGGCCCCTCCGGCCTGTGGGCACTTACAGGCCCCTCCGGCCTGTGGGCATTGTAGTCGGGCCCTCTTGGCCCGTGGCCAATTGATTGTTGGGCCCTCCTGGCCCTTTTGTATCCCACTGGGCCCCCTCCCCGTGGCCCCTGTTGTGATAGGCCGGGCAGTAGGCCCGTGGGTGTATTTAGCCGGACGCTAGGCCCGCTGCACAATAGCCGGGCGTAAGGCCCGAGGCCCCCCCATAGCTCCGGGGCTAATTGAATCAGGCCTCTAGGCCTGTGCCCCTAGTCAGGCACTAGGCTTGTGAACATAGACAGGCACTAGGCCTGAGCCGTAGTTAGGGGGGAATGTAGTGTAAGGCACTGGTGTAATTAATAGGCAGGTACTAGGCCTGCAAGTGATTAGTAAAAGGGCTCTAGGCCCCATTTTGTGGTTCCCGGTGGGTGGTTGGGGTTAACAGGTAGACGTGCGCCGCGGCAGTCCCCTCGTGGTTCCCCAAGTAGCTAACTGGTATCGTTAGAGTGTGCATATGCTGGCCAGCTCTAGGTAGGAAGGGAGTGTAACAACAAAGGTTAAGCAAAGATTGAAGGGACTGTTTTGTTGGTGAAATCTTGTACCGTGTTGTATGCTGTTTTCCGTGCAGGGATTCTCTGTAGAATTGTTAGTATTGTTAGTTTGTGTCGCACTACACACATAGTTAGTTTGAGGGCTGTGTGATGTAGTTACCCAGTTACGTACCACACTAGTAAGCGTTAGGCCCTGCACTGTGTTATTTTTGTGTTGTCTCTTCCTTACAGGGACCTGTAAGGGACGTGTTGGAGAGGGTACAAGTCTGACGACGGTGAGTGTCGTGTGTGTTTGTCTCTGCCTGTCTCCCTTCCTTCATCAATCCAGGGCGTACGTGGACCTTGCATCTCCATGCGAGGTCAAGGCATCACCTAGGTGCGCAAGTGCCAATAGGTGACACTCCAGGCTCTGAGGCAGTGTGCTGATGATTATATTTCCCGGAGCCCGGAGGGTGCCTCTGTAGAGACGTTGCGGGACGGAGGGCGCATCGGTCTTTATCCAGGCGGAACAGATCTCACCTACTCTCCTTCCTCCTAGGTGTTCGTGTCCGGGTGCCGGAGAATTCCAGGACCGTGGTTTGTCACCGCCTGAAGGTGAGAGGGTGCGGCACCAGGTAAGTGGTCCAGAGACACCTGCACGGCAGCAGGCACCACACCGCACCGCCCCTACACCCATCTCACAGTGACAGCTGAAAAGTATGACAAGGCCTTTATCTGTTATAGAACATATAACTTGCTGGGATACATCATAGGAGCTCTAAGTGGTCAGCTCAAGGTGACGTATGGCCACTTCTTCTTCTACCACCTGAACATTATTTCCTTGGGAAGTGTGTCATTGGCTTTTATCATCTCTTTTATCAATCTCCAGTCCACTCTGCTAAATCTTCCTCAGAAAACCTCACAGGTGGCCATAATTATCTAACAATGTTAAAACACCTGGATGCGAATTGAAGTGAGAATCAAAAATTGCAACTGTCAAGTGCGAATTTATGGGAAAAAGTGTGAGTTTTAACGCAACTTGCAATTTATTAAATGTGCGAATTTGCAAAAAAAATGCAAATTTGGCCATTTGCGAAAAAAAATCGCAAAAAACTGCAAAATCGCACAATATTACATTTCACCCCACATCTCTCACCTCTATGGCTATTTACATCCAGCATCAACTCCAACACAGTGTGGATTGGTAATATTCATTCACATCCAGTGGGAACTATATTGTGCTTGTTTTTTTTATCTGATGAAGGCATCGGCCAGTTTCAAAATTGCATCATTTTAGATTTATATCTTTTTTATGAACACTGGAATTTTTAGATAAATGTTTTGTCATTTTGTCATGTGTAGTTATTAAAAACTGATATATAATTTTATAAACATCTTGCAAATTCATTCAGCTAGCGCTGGCCCAATATTTTTTTTTTTCCTTCAGCCTACATTGGGGAGTGACTACCCCTGTGCCAGCTGCTGCTAATTGCGCAACACACAAACCCTATATATTTTTTCTTCATGGTTAAAAGTCACCTTGATGAGCGTATTTGTAAAAAAACAGCAGGGATGCCCCGACCAGGAATCTCTGATTCCAATACACAATCCACATGGGTCCGGCACAGCCACTTAGCACAATGCGGGGAGGGTGCCCGTTATCCGGCAATAATCCATTTCAACATAGTAACGGAACTCCATCCACTTGAACAAAGGGAATTTATTCCGTGACTAACACAGCAACGTTCAATACAAAATATGTATTTTCATCAGGCTTAAACACAGCATCTTGCCATGGCTTCTGATGGTTTCGGATCCAATATACTCCAATATACAGTAGGTGTTTTTTGCATTAGGATAAAGCATGATTATGCAATAGATTTGTTGGATAGCATCAATGTTTGTCATTTACCATCTAGTTGTGATAGCCATTAGACAACACTGAAGCCCTCTATTAACAAAGGGTCATTTATAGACTACTAGACATTATTGTCCTCTTTGCATGGATAATCATTTGCTATTAATATGTTCTTTTTATGCAACAGGTATTATGACAGCAATGATATCAATGTTGGACTTTGAGTCTCCTTACTGGACGTATGTATTTATAAAAACTTTTTCACTATGCATTGTATATTGTGAACATGCATTTGTGATAGAGGTTTCTCATTGTCATATGCTTGTATTATATATGCATGTTGCCGCAGTTTTCAAATATTTACCAGGCAAATATGTTTCATCTATATGTTACATGATATTATTCTGCCTTATATTGCATTAACTGAAGTTATCCCCTATCAATTAGTCATCATGTATCAGGGCCTGTGCCATGTCATCACCTATGGACTACTGTGCTTTGCGTCCAGTTTCCAGGGCATGCAGTGCCATCAGGTTAACTCAGCTATGGTCACTGCAGGTGACCTTGCCATCTTTTCTTATGTATACAGTGTGGTGATGTAATGGAGTGCCCCGGTGCTGGGACAGCTCCCCTGCTCCCAGTACTGGAGCAGCAGCAGCAGGGACGGGGAGAAGTAGGGCTGGGTCCCCCACGGGACAGCGCCTCCCCCGGCGCAGGGATCAGCTGTCTGATCCCTGTTTCAATAGTGCAGGCAGCGGCGGAGAGAGACAGCGCTGGGATCAGGGCACTGATCCCAGCGCTGCCAGTGTGGCGGAGATCGGCGGGGCGGCTGTTTGAAGTTGGCGCCATTGTGGCCGCCAATAGAAACCGCCGCCCCCGGCATTTGAATCCTGGCGCCCTTCGGGAGCCAATCACGGCTCCCGAATCGGCAGCCAATAGAAACCGGCTATGGCGAGCCAATCAGCACTCGCCACGCCGTACTCTGCCCCGCCCCCAGCGTCTGATGCCAGACGCCGCCGGGAGGTGAAGCAGGAAGGACCCACGCCGGCAGAGGGCCGGAGCGCCCCGGCTGAAGAAGGAAGCCGCTGAAGAAGCCACTGAAGAAGCCAGAAGACACCGGGCTCAAGAAGGGGAATCGCCGGCGCCTCCTGGACGAGGAGAGGAAGTGGCGCCAGCGCTGGCCAGGACTGGCCAGTGGCAGAAGACAAGATGGCGGCCATGCACGGAGAGGCCAGCGGGGGTAGGAAGCTTCAGAGCTGAGGAAGGTCCCCCCCGCGGCCTCTCCCAACATCAGGTAGGTGGTCCCAGGCCACCTACCCCTACCCTAGACCACCGGGTATCGGGCACTAGGCCCGTGGGTACTTTCAGGCCCCTCCGGCCTGTGGGCACTTACAGGCCCCTCCGGCCTGTGGGCATTGTAGTCGGGCCCTCTTGGCCCGTGGCCAATTGATTGTTGGGCCCTCCTGGCCCTTTTGTATCCCACTGGGCCCCCTCCCCGTGGCCCCTGTTGTGATAGGCCGGGCAGTAGGCCCGTGGGTGTATTTAGCCGGACGCTAGGCCCGCTGCACAATAGCCGGGCGTAAGGCCCGAGGCCCCCCCATAGCTCCGGGGCTAATTGAATCAGGCCTCTAGGCCTGTGCCCCTAGTCAGGCACTAGGCTTGTGAACATAGACAGGCACTAGGCCTGAGCCGTAGTTAGGGGTGAATGTAGTGTAAGGCACTGGTGTAATTAATAGGCAGGTACTAGGCCTGCAAGTGATTAGTAAAAGGGCTCTAGGCCCCATTTTGTGGTTCCCGGTGGGTGGTTGGGGTTAACAGGTAGACGTGCGCCGCGGCAGTCCCCTCGTGGTTCCCCAAGTAGCTAACTGGTATCGTTAGAGTGTGCATATGCTGGCCAGCTCTAGGTAGGAAGGGAGTGTAACAACAAAGGTTAAGCAAAGATTGAAGGGACTGTTTTGTTGGTGAAATCTTGTACCGTGTTGTATGCTGTTTTCCGTGCAGGGATTCTCTGTAGAATTGTTAGTATTGTTAGTTTGTGTCGCACTACACACATAGTTAGTTTGAGGGCTGTGTGATGTAGTTACCCAGTTACGTACCACACTAGTAAGCGTTAGGCCCTGCACTGTGTTATTTTTGTGTTGTCTCTTCCTTACAGGGACCTGTAAGGGACGTGTTGGAGAGGGTACAAGTCTGACGACGGTGAGTGTCGTGTGTGTTTGTCTCTGCCTGTCTCCCTTCCTTCATCAATCCAGGGCGTACGTGGACCTTGCATCTCCATGCGAGGTCAAGGCATCACCTAGGTGCGCAAGTGCCAATAGGTGACACTCCAGGCTCTGAGGCAGTGTGCTGATGATTATATTTCCCGGAGCCCGGAGGGTGCCTCTGTAGAGACGTTGCGGGATGGAGGGCGCATCGGTCTTTATCCAGGCGGAACAGATCTCACCTACTCTCCTTCCTCCTAGGTGTTCGTGTCCGGGTGCCGGAGAATTCCAGGACCGTGGTTTGTCACCGCCTGAAGGTGAGAGGGTGCGGCACCAGGTAAGTGGTCCAGAGACACCTGCACGGCAGCAGGCACCACACCGCACCGCCCCTACACCCATCTCACAGTGACAGCTGAAAAGTATGACAAGGCCTTTATCTGTTGTAGAACATATAACTTGCTGGGATACATCATAGGAGCTCTAAGTGGTCAGCTCAAGGTGACGTATGGCCACTTCTTCTTCTACCACCTGAACATTATTTCCTTGGGAAGTGTGTCATTGGCTTTTATCATCTCTTTTATCAATCTCCAGTCCACTCTGCTAAATCTTCCTCAGAAAACCTCACAGGTGGCCATAATTATCTAACAATGTTAAAACACCTGGATGCGAATTGAAGTGAGAATCAAAAATTGCAACTGTCAAGTGCGAATTTATGGGAAAAAGTGCGAGTTTTAATGCAACTTGCAATTTATTAAATGTGCGAATTTGCAAAAAAAATGCAAATTTGGCCATTTGCGAAAAAAAATCGCAAAAAAATGCTAAATCGCACAATATTACATTTCACCCCACATCTCTCACCTCTATGGCTATTTACATCCAGCATCAACTCCAACACAGTGTGGATTGGTAATATTCATTCACATCCAGTGGGAACTATATTGTGCTTGTTTTTTTTATCTGATTAAGGCATCGGCCAGTTTCAAAATTGCATCATTTTAGATTTATATCTTTTTTATGAACACTGGAATTTTTAGATAAATGTTTTGTCATTTTGTCATGTGTAGTTATTAAAAACTGATATATAATTTTATAAACATCCTGCAAATTCATTCAGCCAGCGCTGGCCCAATATATTTTTTTTTTCCTTCAGCCTACATTGGGGAGTGACTACCCCTGTGCCAGCTGCTGCTAATTGCGCAACACACAAACCCTATATATTTTTTCTTCATGGTTAAAAGTCACCTTGATGAGCGTATTTGTAATAAAACAGCAGGGGTGCCCCGACCAGGAATCTCTGATTCCAATACACAATCCACATGGGTCCGGCACAGCCACTTAGCACAATGCGGGGAGGGTGCCCGTTATCCGGCAATAATACATTTCAACATAGTAACGGAACTCCATCCACTTGAACAAAGGGAATTTATTCCGTGACTAACACAGCAACGTTCAATACAAAATATGTATTTTCATCAGGCTTAAACACAGCATCTTGCCATCGCTTCTGATGGTTTCGGATCCAATATACTCCAATATACAGTAGGTGTTTTTTGCATTAGGATAAAGCATGATTATGCAATAGATTTGTTGGATAGCATCAATGTTTGTCATTTACCATCTAGTTGTGATAGCCATTAGACAACACTGAAGCCCTCTATTAACAAAGGGTCATTTATAGACTACTAGACATTATTGTCCTCTTTGCATGGATAATCATTTGCTATTAATATGTTCTTTTTATGCAACAGGTATTATGACAGCAATAATATCAATGTTGGACTTTGAGTCTCCTCACTGGACGTATGTATTTATGAAAACTTTTTCACTATGCATTGTATATTGTGAACATGCATTTGTGATAGAGGTTTCTCATTGTCATATGCTTGTATTATATATGCATGTTGCCGCAGTTTTCAAATATTTACCAGGCAAATATGTTTCATCTATATGTTACATGATATTATTCTGCCTTATATTGCATTAACTGAAGTTATCCCCTATCAATTAGTCATCATGTATCAGGGCCTGTGCCATGTCATCACCTATGGACTACTGTGCTTTGCGTCCAGTTTCCAGGGCATGCAGTGCCATCAGGTTACCTCAGCTATGGTCACTGCAGGTGACCTTGCCATCTTTTCTTATGTATACAGTGTGGTGATATAATGGAGTGCCTCGGTGCTGGGACAGCTCCCCTGCTCCCAGTACTGGAGCAGCAGCAGCAGGGACGGGGAGAAGTAGGGCTGGGTCGTACCACACTAGTAAGCGTTAGGCCCTGCACTGTGTTATTTTTGTGTTGTCTCTTCCTTACAGGGACCTGTAAGGGACGTGTTGGAGAGGGTACAAGTCTGACGACGGTGAGTGTCGTGTGTGTTTGTCTCTGCCTGTCTCCCTTCCTTCATCAATCCAGGGCGTACGTGGACCTTGCATCTCCATGCAAGGTCAAGGCATCACCTAGGTGCGCAAGTGCCAATAGGTGACACTCCAGGCTCTGAGGCAGTGTGCCGATGATTATATTTCCCGGAGCCCGGAGGGTGCCTCTGTAGAGACGTTGCGGGACGGAGGGTGCATCGGTCTTTATCCAGGCAGAACAGATCTCACCTACTCTCCTTCCTCCTAGGTGTTCGTGTCCGGGTGCCGGAGAATTCCAGGACCGTGGTTTGTCACCGCCTGAAGGTGAGAGGGTGCGGCACTAGGTAAGTGGTCCAGAGACACCTGCATGGCAGCAGGCACCACACCGCACCACCCCTACACCCATCTCACAGTGACAGCTGAAAAGTATGACAAGGCCTTTATCTGTTGTAGAACATATAACTTGCTGGGATACATCATAGGAGCTCTAAGTGGTCAGCTCAAGGTGACGTATGGCCACTTCTTCTTCTACCACCTGAACATTATTTCCTTGGGAAGTGTGTCATTGGCTTTTATCATCTCTTTTATCAATCTCCAGTCCACTCTGCTAAATCTTCCTCAGAAAACCTCACAGGTGGCCATAATTATCTAACAATGTTAAAACACCTGGATGCGAATTGAAGTGAGAATCAAAAATTGCAACTGTCAAGTGCGAATTTATGGGAAAAAGTGCGAGTTTTAACGCAACTTGCAATTTATTATATGTGCGAATTTGAAAAAAAAAAATGCAAATGCAAAAATCGCAAAAAACTGCAAAATCGCACAATATTACATTTCACGACACATCTCTCACCTCTATGGCTATTTACATCCAGCATCAACTCCAACACAGTGTGGATTGGTAATATTCATTCACATCCAGTGGGAACTATATTGTGCTTGTTTTTTTATCTGATTAAGGCATCGGCCAGTTTCAAAATTGCATCATTTTATATTTATATCTTTTTTATGAACACTGGAATTTTTAGATAAATGTTTTGTCATTTTGTCATGTGTAGTTATTAAAAACTGAGGTACTTGTTTCCTATCTGGGCGCCCACGATCAAAATCGCGGTCATCGGGGGTAAAAATCGCAGTCATCGCGGTCATCGCGGGCATCGCGGGTAAATTGGGATGGCCGCGATGCCCGCGATGCCTGCGATTTTCCCATAGGGAACAATGTTAAAAATCCTGATTGACCGCGATTTTACTGTTAAATGCCTCAATGGACCCGATTTGGGGCCAAATAGGGCAAATTAACCCTTAAATGTCCCCCCCAATTTTTGACGCCACCCCACGATCGACGCCAACCCGAAGCGTGGCGAGCGCAGCGGTACGCGTCCTCCGACCTTTTCATGCCCTACTATCCACTACAGCGTGGTGTGAGAATATAATAGTGTGGCGAGCGCAGCGAGCCACCGAGCCCGAAGCGTGGCGAGCGCAGCGAGCCCCGCGTGGGGACGCGGATACCTTCACTGTGAAGGCCGCGAGGGGACGCGCATAACTGTGAAGGTATCCGCGTCCCCTCGCGGGGCTCGCTGCGCTCGCCACGCTTCGGGCTCGGTGGCTCGCTGCGCTCGCCACACTATTATATTCTCACACCACGCCCTAGTGGATAGTAGGGCATGAAAAGGTCGGAGGACGCGTACCGCCGCCCCTCGCGGGCTCGCTGCGCTCGCCACGCTTCGGGTTGGCGTCGATCGTGGGGTGGCGTCAAAAATTGGGGGGTGGCGTCAATGTTAAATGGGCTCTGTGGCCCATTTAACATTGATTCCAATGGCCAAATCGGGTGGATTGAGGCATTTAACAGTAAAATCGGGTCCATCGCGGCTTTTAACATTGATTCCTATGGGAAATCGTGAGCATCGCGTCGCGGGCATCGCGGGTACATTTATGGCCGGCCGCGACGCGACCGACACGATTTCCAAGTTTAACATTGGTTTCAATGGGAAATCGCGGGCATCGCGTCGGTCGCGTCGCGGCCATACATAAATGTACCCGCGATGCCCGCGACGGGCGCCCAGATAGGAAACAAGTACCAAAACTGATATATAATTTTATAAACATCTTGCAAATTCATTCAGCCAGCGCTGGCCCAATATTTTTTTTTTTCCTTCAGCCTACATTGGGGAGTGACTACCCCTGTGCCAGCTGCTGCTAATTGCGCAACACACAAACCCTATATATTTTTTCTTCAAGGTTAAAAGTCACCTTGATGAGGGTATTTGTAATAAAACAGCAGGGGTGCCCCGACCAGGAATCTCTGATTCCAATACACAATCCACATGGGTCCGGCACAGCCACTTAGCACAATGCGGGGAGGGTGCCCGTTATCCGGCAATAATACATTTCAACATAGTAACGGAACTCCATCCACTTGAACAAAGGGAATTTATTCCGTGACTAACACAGCAACGTTCAATACAAAATATGTATTTTCATCAGGCTTAAACACAGCATCTTGCCATGGCTTCTGATGGTTTCGGATCCAATATACTCCAATATACAGTAGGTGTTTTTTGCATTAGGATAAAGCATGATTATGCAATAGATTTGTTGGATAGCATCAATGTTTGTCATTTACCATCTAGTTGTGATAGCCATTAGACAACACTGAAGCCATCTATTAACAAAGGGTCATTTATAGACTACTAGACATTATTGTCCTCTTTGCATGGATAATCATTTGCTATTAATATGTTCTTTTTATGCAACAGGTATTATGACAGCAATGATATCAATGTTGGACTTTGAGTCTCCTCACTGGACGTATGTATTTATGAAAACTTTTTCACTATGCATTGTATATTGTGAACATGCATTTGTGATAGAGGTTTCTCATTGTCATATGCTTGTATTATATATGCATGTTGCCGCAGTTTTCAAATATTTACCAGGCAAATATGTTTCATCTACTGTATATGTTACATGATATTATTCTGCCTTATATTGCATTAACTGAAGTTATCCCCTATCAATTAGTCATCATGTATCAGGGCCTGTGCCATGTCATCACCTATGGACTACTGTGCTTTGCGTCCAGTTTCCAGGGCATGCAGTGCCATCAGGTTACCTCAGCTATGGTCACTGCAGGTGACCTTGCCATCTTTTCTTATGTATACAGTGTGGTGATGTAATGGAGTGCCCCGGTGCTGGGACAGCTCCCCTGCTCCCAGTACTGGAGCAGCAGCAGCAGGGACGGGGAGAAGTAGGGCTGGGTCCCCCACGGGACAGCGCCTCCCCCGGCGCAGGGATCAGCTGTCTGATCCCTGTTCCAATAGTGCAGGCAGCGGCGGAGAGAGACAGCGCTGGGATCAGGGCACTGATCCCAGCGCTGCCAGTGTGGCGGAGATCGGCGGTTCGGCTGTTTGAAGTTGGCACCATTGTGGCCGCCAATAGAAACCGCCGCCCCCGGCATTTGAATCCTGGCGCCCTTCGGGAGCCAATCACGGCTCCTGAATCGGCAGCCAATAGAAACCGGCTATGGCGAGCCAATCAGCACTCGCCACGCCGTACTCTGCCCCGCCCCCAGCGTCTGATGCCAGACGCCGCCGGGAGGTGAAGCAGGAAGGACCCACGCCGGCGGAGGGCCGGAGCGCCCCGGCTGAAGAAGGAAGCCGCTGAAGAAGCCACTGAAGAAGCCAGAAGACACCGGGCTCAAGAAGGGGAATCGCCGGCGCCTCCTGGACGAGGAGAGGAAGTGGCGCCGGCGCTGGCCAGGACTGGCCAGTGGCAGAAGACAAGATGGCGGCCATGCACGGAGAGGCCAGCGGGGGTAGGAAGCTTCAGAGCTGAGGAAGGTCCCCCCTGCGGCCTCTCCCAATATCAGGTAGGTGGTCCCAGGCCACCTACCCCTACCCTAGACCACCGGGTATCGGGCACTAGGCCCGTGGGTACTTTCAGGCCCCTCCGGCCTGTGGGCACTTACAGGCCCCTCCGGCCTGTGGGCATTGTAGTCGAGCCCTCTTGGCCCGTGGCCAATTGATTGTTGGGCCCTCCTGGCCCTTTTGTATCCCACTGGGCCCCCTCCCCGTGGCCCCTATTGTGATAGGCCGGGCAGTAGGCCCGTGGGTGTATTTAGCCGGACGCTAGGCCCGCTGCACAATAGCCGGGCGTAAGGCCCGAGGCCCCCCCATAGCTCGGGGGCTAATTGAATCAGGCCTCTAGGCCTGTGCCCCTAGTCAGGCACTAGGCTTGTGAACATAGACAGGCACTAGGCCTGAGCCGTAGTTAGGGGTGAATGTAGTGTAAGGCACTGGTGTAATTAATAGGCAGGTACTAGGCCTGCAAGTGATTAGTAAAAGGGCTCTAGACCCCATTTTGTGGTTCCCGGTGGGTGGTTGGGGTTAACAGGTAGACGTGCGCCGCGGCAGTCCCCTCGTGGTTCCCCAAGTAGCTAACTGGTATCGTTAGAGTGTGCATATGCTGGCCAGCTCTAGGTAGGAAGGGAGTGTAACAACAAAGGTTAGGCAAAGATTGAAGGGACTGTTTTGTTGGTGAAATCTTGTACCGTGTTGTATGCTGTTTTCCATGCAGGGATTCTCTGTAGAATTGTTAGTATTGTTAGTTTGTGTCGCACTACACACATAGTTAGTTTGAGGGCTGTGTGATGTAGTTACCCAGTTACGTACCACACTAGTAAGCGTTAGGCCCTGCACTGTGTTATTTTTGTGTTGTCTCTTCCTTACAGGGACCTGTAAGGGACGTGTTGGAGAGGGTACAAGTCTGACGACGGTGAGTGTCGTGTGTGTTTGTCTCTGCCTGTCTCCCTTCCTTCATCAATCCAGGGCGTACGTGGACCTTGCATCTCCATGCGAGGTCAAGGCATCACCTAGGTGCGCAAGTGCCAATAGGTGACACTCCAGGCTCTGAGGCAGTGTGCCTATGATTATATTTCCCGGAGCCCGGAGGGTGCCTCTGTAGAGACGTTGTGGGACGGAGGGCGCATCGGTCTTTATCCAGGCAGAACAGATCTCACTTACTCTCCTTCCTCCTAGGTGTTCGTGTCCGGGTGCCGGAGAATTCCAGGACCGTGGTTTGTCACCGCCTGAAGGTGAGAGGGAGCGGCACCAGGTAAGTGGTCCAGAGACACCTGCACGGCAGCAGGCACCACACCGCACCGCCCCTACACCCATCTCACAGTGACAGCTGAAAAGTATGACAAGGCCTTTATCTGTTGTAGAACATATAACTTGCTGGGATACATCATAGGAGCTCTAAGTGGTCAGCTCAAGGTGACGTATGGCCACTTCATCTTCTACCACCTGAACATTATTTCCTTGGGAAGTGTGTCATTGGCTTTTATCATCTCTTTTATCAATCTCCAGTCCACTCTGCTAAATCTTCCTCAGAAAACCTCACAGGTGGCCATAATTATCTAACAATGTTAAAACACCTGGATGCGGATTGAAGTGGGAATCAAAAATTGCAACTGTCAAGTGCGAATTTATGGGAAAAAGTGCGAGTTTTAATGCAACTTGCAATTTATTAAATGTGCGAATTTGCAAAAAAAATGCAAATTTGGCCATTTGCGAAAAAAAATCGCAAAAAAATGCTAAATCGCACAATATTACATTTCACCCCACATCTCTCACCTCTATGGCTATTTACATCCAGCATCAACTCCAACACAGTGTGGATTGGTAATATTCATTCACATCCAGTGGGAACTATATTGTGCTTGTTTTTTTTATCTGATTAAGGCATCGGCCAGTTTCAAAATTGCATCATTTTAGATTTATATCTTTTTTATGAACACTGGAATTTTTAGATAAATGTTTTGTCATTTTGTCATGTGTAGTTATTAAAAACTGATATATAATTTTATAAACATCTTGCAAATTCATTCAGCCAGCGCTGGCCCAATATTTTTTTTTTTCCTTCAGCCTACATTGGGGAGTGACTACCCCTGTGCCAGCTGCTGCTAATTGCGCAACACACAAACCCTATATATTTTTTCTTCATGGTTAAAAGTCACCTTGATGAGGGTATTTGTAATAAAACAGCAGGGGTGCCCCGACCAGGAATCTCTGATTCCAATACACAATCCACATGGGTCCGGCACAGCCACTTAGCACAATGCGGGGAGGGTGCCCGTTATCCGGCAATAATACATTTCAACATAGTAACGGAACTCCATCCACTTGAACAAAGGGAATTTATTCCGTGACTAACACAGCAACGTTCAATACAAAATATGTATTTTCATCAGGCTTAAACACAGCATCTTGCCATGGCTTCTGATGGTTTCGGATCCAATATACTCCAATATACAGTAGGTGTTTTTTGCATTAGGATAAAGCATGATTATGCAATAGATTTGTTGGATAGCATCAATGTTTGTCATTTACCATCTAGTTGTGATAGCCATTAGACAACACTGAAGCCATCTATTAACAAAGGGTCATTTATAGACTACTAGACATTATTGTCCTCTTTGCATGGATAATCATTTGCTATTAATATGTTCTTTTTATGCAACAGGTATTATGACAGCAATGATATCAATGTTGGACTTTGAGTCTCCTCACTGGACGTATGTATTTATGAAAACTTTTTCACTATGCATTGTATATTGTGAACATGCATTTGTGATAGAGGTTTCTCATTGTCATATGCTTGTATTATATATGCATGTTGCCGCAGTTTTCAAATATTTACCAGGCAAATATGTTTCATCTACTGTATATGTTACATGATATTATTCTGCCTTATATTGCATTAACTGAAGTTATCCCCTATCAATTAGTCATCATGTATCAGGGCCTGTGCCATGTCATCACCTATGGACTACTGTGCTTTGCGTCCAGTTTCCAGGGCATGCAGTGCCATCAGGTTACCTCAGCTATGGTCACTGCAGGTGACCTTGCCATCTTTTCTTATGTATACAGTGTGGTGATGTAATGGAGTGCCCTGGTGCTGGTACAGCTCCCCTGCTCCCAGTACTGGAGCAGCAGCAGCAGGGACGGGGAGAAGTAGGGCTGGGTCCCCCACGGGACAGCGCCTCCCCCGGCGCAGGGATCAGCTGTCTGATCCCTGTTTCAATAGTGCAGGCAGCGGCGGAGAGAGACAGCGCTGGGATCAGGGCACTGATCCCAGCACTGCCAGTGTGGCGGAGATCGGCGGGGCGGCTGTTTGAAGTTGGCGCAATTGTGGCCGCCAATAGAAACCGCCGCCCCCGGCATTTGAATCCTGGCGCCCTTCGGGAGCCAATCACGGCTCCCGAATCGGCAGCCAATAGAAACCGGCTATGGCGAGCCAATCAGCACTCGCCACGCCGTACTCTGCCCCGCCCCCAGCGTCTGATGCCAGACGCCGCCGGGAGGTGAAGCAATAAGGACCCAAACCGGCGGAGGGCCGGAGCGCCCCGGCTGAAGAAGGAAGCCGCTGAAGAAGCCACTGAAGAAGCCAGAAGACACCGGGCTCAAGAAGGGGAATCGCCGGCGCCTCCTGGACGAGGAGAGGAAGTTGCGCCGGCGCTGGCCAGGACTGGCCAGTGGCAGAAGACAAGATGGCGGCCATGCACGGAGAGGCCAGCGGGGGTAGGAAGCTTCAGAGCTGAGGAAGGTCCCCCCTGCGGCCTCTCCCAACATCAGGTAGGTGGTCCCAGGCCACCTACCCCTACCCTAGACCACCGGGTATCGGGCACTAGGCCCGTGGGTACTTTCAGGCCCCTCCGGCCTGTGGGCACTTACAGGCCCCTCCGGCCTGTGGGCATTGTAGTCGGGCCCTCTTGGCCCGTGGCCAATTGATTGTTGGGCCCTCCTGGCCCTTTTGTATCCCACTGGGCCCCCTCCCCGTGGCCCCTATTGTGATAGGCCGGGCAGTAGGCCCGTGGGTGTATTTAGCCGGACGCTAGGCCCGCTGCACAATAGCCGGGCGTAAGGCCCGAGGCCCCCCCATAGCTCGGGGGCTAATTGAATCAGGCCTCTAGGCCTGTGCCCCTAGTCAGGCACTAGGCTTGTGAACATAGACAGGCACTAGGCCTGAGCCGTAGTTAGGGGTGAATGTAGTGTAAGGCACTGGTGTAATTAATAGGCAGGTACTAGGCCTGCAAGTGATTAGTAAAAGGGCTCTAGACCCCATTTTGTGGTTCCCGGTGGGTGGTTGGGGTTAACAGGTAGACGTGCGCCGCGGCAGTCCCCTCGTGGTTCCCCAAGTAGCTAACTGGTATCGTTAGAGTGTGCATATGCTGGCCAGCTCTAGGTAGGAAGGGAGTGTAACAACAAAGGTTAGGCAAAGATTGAAGGGACTGTTTTGTTGGTGAAATCTTGTACCGTGTTGTATGCTGTTTTCCATGCAGGGATTCTCTGTAGAATTGTTAGTATTGTTAGTTTGTGTCGCACTACACACATAGTTAGTTTGAGGGCTGTGTGATGTAGTTACCCAGTTACGTACCACACTAGTAAGCGTTAGGCCCTGCACTGTGTTATTTTTGTGTTGTCTCTTCCTTACAGGGACCTGTAAGGGACGTGTTGGAGAGGGTACAAGTCTGACGACGGTGAGTGTCGTGTGTGTTTGTCTCTGCCTGTCTCCCTTCCTTCATCAATCCAGGGCGTACGTGGACCTTGCATCTCCATGCGAGGTCAAGGCATCACCTAGGTGCGCAAGTGCCAATAGGTGACACTCCAGGCTCTGAGGCAGTGTGCCAATGATTATATTTCCCGGAGCCCGGAGGGTGCCTCTGTAGAGACGTTGTGGGACGGAGGGCGCATCGGTCTTTATCCAGGCAGAACAGATCTCACTTACTCTCCTTCCTCCTAGGTGTTCGTGTCCGGGTGCCGGAGAATTCCAGGACCGTGGTTTGTCACCGCCTGAAGGTGAGAGGGAGCGGCACCAGGTAAGTGGTCCAGAGACACCTGCACGGCAGCAGGCACCACACCGCACCGCCCCTACACCCATCTCACAGTGACAGCTGAAAAGTATGACAAGGCCTTTATCTGTTGTAGAACATATAACTTGCTGGGATACATCATAGGAGCTCTAAGTGGTCAGCTCAAGGTGACGTATGGCCACTTCATCTTCTACCACCTGAACATTATTTCCTTGGGAAGTGTGTCATTGGCTTTTATCATCTCTTTTATCAATCTCCAGTCCACTCTGCTAAATCTTCCTCAGAAAACCTCACAGGTGGCCATAATTATCTAACAATGTTAAAACACCTGGATGCGGATTGAAGTGGGAATCAAAAATTGCAACTGTCAAGTGCGAATTTATGGGAAAAAGTGCGAGTTTTAATGCAACTTGCAATTTATTAAATGTGCGAATTTGCAAAAAAAATGCAAATTTGGCCATTTGCGAAAAAAAATCGCAAAAAAATGCTAAATCGCACAATATTACATTTCACCCCACATCTCTCACCTCTATGGCTATTTACATCCAGCATCAACTCCAACACAGTGTGGATTGGTAATATTCATTCACATCCAGTGGGAACTATATTGTGCTTGTTTTTTTTATCTGATTAAGGCATCGGCCAGTTTCAAAATTGCATCATTTTAGATTTATATCTTTTTTATGAACACTGGAATTTTTAGATAAATGTTTTGTCATTTTGTCATGTGTAGTTATTAAAAACTGATATATAATTTTATAAACATCTTGCAAATTCATTCAGCCAGCGCTGGCCCAATATTTTTTTTTTTCCTTCAGCCTACATTGGGGAGTGACTACCCCTGTGCCAGCTGCTGCTAATTGCGCAACACACAAACCCTATATATTTTTTCTTCACGGTTAAAAGTCACCTTGATGAGGGTATTTGTAATAAAACAGCAGGGGTGCCCCGACCAGGAATCTCTGATTCCAATACACAATCCACATGGGTCCGGCACAGCCACTTAGCACAATGCGGGGAGGGTGCCCGTTATCCGGCAATAATACATTTCAACATAGTAACGGAACTCCATCCACTTGAACAAAGGGAATTTATTCCGTGACTAACACAGCAACGTTCAATACAAAATATGTATTTTCATCAGGCTTAAACACAGCATCTTGCCATGGCTTCTGATGGTTTCGGATCCAATATACTCCAATATACAGTAGGTGTTTTTTGCATTAGGATAAAGCATGATTATGCAATAGATTTGTTGGATAGCATCAATGTTTGTCATTTACCATCTAGTTGTGATAGCCATTAGACAACACTGAAGCCATCTATTAACAAAGGGTCATTTATAGACTACTAGACATTATTGTCCTCTTTGCATGGATAATCATTTGCTATTAATATGTTCTTTTTATGCAACAGGTATTATGACAGCAATGATATCAATGTTGGACTTTGAGTCTCCTCACTGGACGTATGTATTTATGAAAACTTTTTCACTATGCATTGTATATTGTGAACATGCATTTGTGATAGAGGTTTCTCATTGTCATATGCTTGTATTATATATGCATGTTGCCGCAGTTTTCAAATATTTACCAGGCAAATATGTTTCATCTACTGTATATGTTACATGATATTATTCTGCCTTATATTGCATTAACTGAAGTTATCCCCTATCAATTAGTCATCATGTATCAGGGCCTGTGCCATGTCATCACCTATGGACTACTGTGCTTTGCGTCCAGTTTCCAGGGCATGCAGTGCCATCAGGTTACCTCAGCTATGGTCACTGCAGGTGACCTTGCCATCTTTTCTTATGTATACAGTGTGGTGATGTAATGGAGTGCCCCGGTGCTGGGACAGCTCCCCTGCTCCCAGTACTGGAGCAGCAGCAGCAGGGACGGGGAGAAGTAGGGCTGGGTCCCCCACGGGACAGCGCCTCCCCCGGCGCAGGGATCAGCTGTCTGATCCCTGTTCCAATAGTGCAGGCAGCGGCGGAGAGAGACAGCGCTGGGATCAGGGCACTGATCCCAGCGCTGCCAGTGTGGCGGAGATCGGCGGTTCGGCTGTTTGAAGTTGGCACCATTGTGGCCGCCAATAAAAACCGCCGCCCCCGGCATTTGAATCCTGGCGCCCTTCGGGAGCCAATCACGGCTCCTGAATCGGCAGCCAATAGAAACCGGCTATGGCGAGCCAATCAGCACTCGCCACGCCGTACTCTGCCCCGCCCCCAGCGTCTGATGCCAGACGCCGCCGGGAGGTGAAGCAGGAAGGACCCACGCCGGCGGAGGGCCGGAGCGCCCCGGCTGAAGAAGGAAGCCGCTGAAGAAGCCACTGAAGAAGCCAGAAGACACCGGGCTCAAGAAGGAGAATCGCCGGCGCCTTCTGGACGAGGAGAGGAAGTGGCGCCGGCGCTGGCCAGGACTGGCCAGTGGCAGAAGACAAGATGGCGGCCATGCACGGAGAGGCCAGCGGGGGTAGGAAGCTTCAGAGCTGAGGAAGGTCCCCCCCGCGGCCTCTCCCAACATCAGGTAGGTGGTCCCAGGCCACCTACCCCTACCCTAGACCACCGGGTATCGGGCACTAGGCCCGTGGGTACTTTCAGGCCCCTCCGGCCTGTGGGCACTTACAGGCCCCTCCGGCCTGTGGGCATTGTAGTCGGGCCCTCTTGGCCCGTGGCCAATTGATTGTTGGGCCCTCCTGGCCCTTTTGTATCCCACTGGGCCCCCTCCCCGTGGCCCCTGTTGTGATAGGCCGGGCAGTAGGCCCGTGGGTGTATTTAGCCGGACGCTAGGCCCGCTGCACAATAGCCGGGCGTAAGGCCCGAGGCCCCCCCATAGCTCCGGGGCTAATTGAATCAGGCCTCTAGGCCTGTGCCCCTAGTCAGGCACTAGGCTTGTGAACATAGACAGGCACTAGGCCTGAGCCGTAGTTAGGGGTGAATGTAGTGTAAGGCACTGGTGTAATTAATAGGCAGGTACTAGGCCTGCAAGTGATTAGTAAAAGGGCTCTAGGCCCCATTTTGTGGTTCCCGGTGGGTGGTTGGGGTTAACAGGTAGACGTGCGCCGCGGCAGTCCCCTCGTGGTTCCCCAAGTAGCTAACTGGTAACGTTAGAGTGTGCATATGCTGGCCAGCTCTAGGTAGGAAGGGAGTGTAACAACAAAGGTTAAGCAAAGATTGAAGGGACTGTTTTGTTGGTGAAATCTTGTACCGTGTTGTATGCTGTTTTCCGTGCAGGGATTCTCTGTAGAATTGTTAGTATTGTTAGTTTGTGTCGCACTACACACATAGTTAGTTTGAGGGCTGTGTGATGTAGTTACCCAGTTACGTACCACACTAGTAAGCGTTAGGCCCTGCACTGTGTTATTTTTGTGTTGTCTCTTCCTTACAGGGACCTGTAAGGGACGTGTTGGAGAGGGTACAAGTCTGACGACGGTGAGTGTCGTGTGTGTTTGTCTCTGCCTGTCTCCCTTCCTTCATCAATCCAGGGCGTACGTGGACCTTGCATCTCCATGCGAGGTCAAGGCATCACCTAGGTGCGCAAGTGCCAATAGGTGACACTCCAGGCTCTGAGGCAGTGTGCTGATGATTATATTTCCCGGAGCCCGGAGGGTGCCTCTGTAGAGACGTTGCGGGACGGAGGGCGCATCGGTCTTTATCCAGGCAGAACAGATCTCACCTACTCTCCTTCCTCCTAGGTGTTCGTGTCCGGGTGCCGGAGAATTCCAGGACCGTGGTTTGTCACCGCCTGAAGGTGAGAGGGTGCGGCACCAGGTAAGTGGTCCAGAGACACCTGCACGGCAGCAGGCACCACACCGCACCGCCCCTACACCCATCTCACAGTGACAGCTGAAAAGTATGACAAGGCCTTTATCTGTTATAGAACATATAACTTGCTGGGATACATCATAGGAGCTCTAAGTGGTCAGCTCAAGGTGACGTATGGCCACTTCTTCTTCTACCACCTGAACATTATTTCCTTGGGAAGTGTGTCATTGGCTTTTATCATCTCTTTTATCAATCTCCAGTCCACTCTGCTAAATCTTCCTCAGAAAACCTCACAGGTGGCCATAATTATCTAACAATGTTAAAACACCTGGATGCGAATTGAAGTGAGAATCAAAAATTGCAACTGTCAAGTGCGAATTTATGGGAAAAAGTGTGAGTTTTAACGCAACTTGCAATTTATTAAATGTGCGAATTTGCAAAAAAAATGCAAATTTGGCCATTTGCGAAAAAAAATCGCAAAAAACTGCAAAATCGCACAATATTACATTTCACCCCACATCTCTCACCTCTATGGCTATTTACATCCAGCATCAACTCCAACACAGTGTGGATTGGTAATATTCATTCACATCCAGTGGGAACTATATTGTGCTTGTTTTTTTTATCTGATGAAGGCATCGGCCAGTTTCAAAATTGCATCATTTTAGATTTATATCTTTTTTATGAACACTGGAATTTTTAGATAAATGTTTTGTCATTTTGTCATGTGTAGTTATTAAAAACTGATATATAATTTTATAAACATCTTGCAAATTCATTCAGCCAGCGCTGGCCCAATATTTTTTTTTTCCTTCAGCCTACATTGGGGAGTGACTACCCCTGTGCCAGCTGCTGCTAATTGCGCAACACACAAACCCTATATATTTTTTCTTCATGGTTAAAAGTCACCTTGATGAGCGTATTTGTAAAAAAACAGCAGGAGTGCCCCGACCAGGAATCTCTGATTCCAATACACAATCCACATGGGTCCGGCACAGCCACTTAGCACAATGCGGGGAGGGTGCCCGTTATCCGGCAATAATACATTTCAACATAGTAACGGAACTCCATCCACTTGAACAAAGGGAATTTATTCCGTGACTAACACAGCAACGTTCAATACAAAATATGTATTTTCATCAGGCTTAAACACAGCATCTTGCCATGGCTTCTGATGGTTTTGGATCCAATATACTCCAATATACAGTAGGTGTTTTTTGCATTAGGATAAAGCATGATTATGCAATAGATTTGTTGGATAGCATCAATGTTTGTCATTTACCATCTAGTTGTGATAGCCATTAGACAACACTGAAGCCATCTATTAACAAAGGGTCATTTATAGACTACTAGACATTATTGTCCTCTTTGCATGGATAATCATTTGCTATTAATATGTTCTTTTTATGCAACAGGTATTATGACAGCAATGATATCAATGTTGGACTTTGAGTCTCCTCACTGGACGTATGTATTTATAAAAACTTTTTCACTATGCAGTGTATATTGTGAACATGCATTTGTGATAGAGGTTTCTCATTGTCATATGCTTGTATTATATATGCATGTTGCCGCAGTTTTCAAATATTTACCAGGCAAATATGTTTCATCTACTGTATATGTTACATGATATTATTCTGCCTTATATTGCATTAACTGAAGTTATCCCCTATCAATTAGTCATCATGTATCAGGGCCTGTGCCATGTCATCACCTATGGACTACTGTGCTTTGCGTCCAGTTTCCAGGGCATGCAGTGCCATCAGGTTACCTCAGCTATGGTCACTGCAGGTGACCTTGCCATCTTTTCTTATGTATACAGTGTGGTGATGTAATGGAGTGCCCTGGTGCTGGGACAGCTCCCCTGCTCCCAGTACTGGAGCAGCAGCAGCAGGGACGGGGAGAAGTAGGGCTGGGTCCCCCACGGGACAGCGCCTCCCCCGGCGCAGGGATCAGCTGTCTGATCCCTGTTTCAATAGTGCAGGCAGCGGCGGAGAGAGACAGCGCTGGGATCAGGGCACTGATCCCAGCACTGCCAGTGTGGCGGAGATCGGCGGGGCGGCTGTTTGAAGTTGGCGCAATTGTGGCCGCCAATAGAAACCGCCGCCCCCGGCATTTGAATCCTGGCGCCCTTCGGGAGCCAATCACGGCTCCCGAATCGGCAGCCAATAGAAACCGGCTATGGCGAGCCAATCAGCACTCGCCATGCCGTACTCTGCCCCGCCCCCAGCGTCTGATGCCAGACGCCGCCGGGAGGTGAAGCAGGAAGGACCCAAGCCGGCGGAGGGCCGGAGCGCCCCGGCTGAAGAAGGAAGCCGCTGAAGAAGCCACTGAAGAAGCCAGAAGACACCGGGCTCAAGAAGGGGAATCGCCGGCGCCTCCTGGACGAGGAGAGGAAGTGGCGCCGGCGCTGGCCAGGACTGGCCAGTGGCAGAAGACAAGATGGCGGCCATGCACGGAGAGGCCAGCGGGGGTAGGAAGCTTCAGAGCTGAGGAAGGTCCCCCCTGCGGCCTCTCCCAACATCAGGTAGGTGGTCCCAGGCCACCTACCCCTACCCTAGACCACCGGGTATCGGGCACTAGGCCCGTGGGTACTTTCAGGCCCCTCCGGCCTGTGGGCACTTACAGGCCCCTCCGGCCTGTGGGCATTGTAGTCGGGCCCTCTTGGCCCGTGGCCAATTGATTGTTGGGCCCTCCTGGCCCTTTTGTATCCCACTGGGCCCCCTCCCCGTGGCCCCTATTGTGATAGGCCGGGCAGTAGGCCCGTGGGTGTATTTAGCCGGACGCTAGGCCCGCTGCACAATAGCCGGGCGTAAGGCCCGAGGCCCCCCCATAGCTCGGGGGCTAATTGAATCAGGCCTCTAGGCCTGTGCCCCTAGTCAGGCACTAGGCTTGTGAACATAGACAGGCACTAGGCCTGAGCCGTAGTTAGGGGTGAATGTAGTGTAAGGCACTGGTGTAATTAATAGGCAGGTACTAGGCCTGCAAGTGATTAGTAAAAGGGCTCTAGACCCCATTTTGTGGTTCCCGGTGGGTGGTTGGGGTTAACAGGTAGACGTGCGCCGCGGCAGTCCCCTCGTGGTTCCCCAAGTAGCTAACTGGTATCGTTAGAGTGTGCATATGCTGGCCAGCTCTAGGTAGGAAGGGAGTGTAACAACAAAGGTTAGGCAAAGATTGAAGGGACTGTTTTGTTGGTGAAATCTTGTACCGTGTTGTATGCTGTTTTCCATGCAGGGATTCTCTGTAGAATTGTTAGTATTGTTAGTTTGTGTCGCACTACACACATAGTTAGTTTGAGGGCTGTGTGATGTAGTTACCCAGTTACGTACCACACTAGTAAGCGTTAGGCCCTGCACTGTGTTATTTTTGTGTTGTCTCTTCCTTACAGGGACCTGTAAGGGACGTGTTGGAGAGGGTACAAGTCTGACGACGGTGAGTGTCGTGTGTGTTTGTCTCTGCCTGTCTCCCTTCCTTCATCAATCCAGGGCGTACGTGGACCTTGCATCTCCATGCGAGGTCAAGGCATCACCTAGGTGCGCAAGTGCCAATAGGTGACACTCCAGGCTCTGAGGCAGTGTGCCAATGATTATATTTCCCGGAGCCCGGAGGGTGCCTCTGTAGAGACGTTGTGGGACGGAGGGCGCATCGGTCTTTATCCAGGCAGAACAGATCTCACTTACTCTCCTTCCTCCTAGGTGTTCGTGTCCGGGTGCCGGAGAATTCCAGGACCGTGGTTTGTCACCGCCTGAAGGTGAGAGGGAGCGGCACCAGGTAAGTGGTCCAGAGACACCTGCACGGCAGCAGGCACCACACCGCACCGCCCCTACACCCATCTCACAGTGACAGCTGAAAAGTATGACAAGGCCTTTATCTGTTGTAGAACATATAACTTGCTGGGATACATCATAGGAGCTCTAAGTGGTCAGCTCAAGGTGACGTATGGCCACTTCTTCTTCTACCACCTGAACATTATTTCCTTGGGAAGTGTGTCATTGGCTTTTATCATCTCTTTTATCAATCTCCAGTCCACTCTGCTAAATCTTCCTCAGAAAACCTCACAGGTGGCCATAATTATCTAACAATATTAAAACACCTGGATGCGGATTGAAGTGAGAATCAAAAATTGCAACTGTCAAGTGCGAATTTATGGGAAAAAGTGCGAGTTTTAATGCAACTTGCAATTTATTAAATGTGCGAATTTGCAAAAAAAATGCAAATTTGGCCATTTGCGAAAAAAAATCGCAAAAAAATGCTAAATCGCACAATATTACATTTCACCCCACATCTCTCACCTCTATGGCTATTTACATCCAGCATCAACTCCAACACAGTGTGGATTGGTAATATTCATTCACATCCAGTGGGAACTATATTGTGCTTGTTTTTTTTATCTGATTAAGGCATCGGCCATTTTCAAAATTGCATCATTTTAGATTTATATCTTTTTTATGAACACTGGAATTTTTAGATAAATGTTTTGTCATTTTGTCATGTGTAGTTATTAAAAACTGATATATAATTTTATAAACATTTTGCAAATTCATTCAGCCAGCGCTGGCCCAATATTTTTTTTTTCCTTCAGCCTACATTGGGGAGTGACTACCCCTGTGCCAGCTGCTGCTGATAATTGCGCAACACACAAACCCTATATATTTTTTCTTCATCGTTAAAAGTCACCTTGATGAGGGTATTTGTAATAAAACAGCAGGGGTGCCCCGACCAGGAATCTCTGATTCCAATACACAATCCACATGGGTCCGGCACAGCCAATTAGCACAATGCGGGGAGGGTGCCCGTTATCCGGCAATAATACATTTCAACATAGTAACGGAACTCCATCCACTTGAACAAAGGGAATTTATTCCGTGACTAACACAGCAACGTTCAATACAAAATATGTATTTTCATCAGGCTTAAACACAGCATCTTGCCATGGCTTCTGATGGTTTCGGATCCAATATACTCCAATATACAGTAGGTGTTTTTTGCATTAGGATAAAGCATGATTATGCAATAGATTTGTTGGATAGCATCAATGTTTGTCATTTACCATCTAGTTGTGATAGCCATTAGACAACACTGAAGCCATCTATTAACAAAGGGTCATTTATAGACTACTAGACATTATTGTCCTCTTTGCATGGATAATCATTTGCTATTAATATGTTCTTTTTATGCAACAGGTATTATGACAGCAATGATATCAATGTTGGACTTTGAGTCTCCTCACTGGACGTATGTATTTATGAAAACTTTTTCACTATGCATTGTATATTGTGAACATGCATTTGTGATAGAGGTTTCTCATTGTCATATGCTTGTATTATATATGCATGTTGCCGCAGTTTTCAAATATTTACCAGGCAAATATGTTTCATCTATATGTTACATGATATTATTCTGCCTTATATTGCATTAACCGAAGTTATCCCCTATCAATTAGGGGTGCTAGCATTGTTTTACATGTCTGTCCCGAGTAGCGCTTTGCGCAAGGGACTTTTAATGCTTTAATAGTTATTTAGGTGTTTCTTTAGAAATATAGTTACTATGTTATGTACGGCAGCTATAATTGTTATCAATATATAGTTACTGTTGTTATTCAGTGCTACCACTTATTACATAGCGATGTGGCTCACGGCATCTCTGCCAGAGAAAACATTGCTATGGTAACACAGATTTATGTCAAACATGAGAGCGCACGGCCCCGCTTGATGACGTCACATGGGTGTTCTGGTGGATAGCAGCGCTCACAATATAGTAATAGCAGCCTTCTCATCCACAGCCAAAGAGTAAGGGATCGTTTTACCACCTGAGACCTGCAGAACCATTCTACACAGAGAACATTGTAATTACGTGCTGTGCATCCTGGGAGATGATGTCATGCTGAGGGGACTTACTTCCTGTTGTTCTCCTGTTACTTTCACTTAGTGTCTGCCTTATGCTGAGTAAAGACCTGTGTTACATTCATGCTGCACGTGTGGTGGTGATTCTGTTGCTGTTGAATGGAAGTGGTCAAGGATCAGCTCCCCGAAATATGGACATACAGCCTGCGGCTTCTCCAGCTGCCAGCTCTCCTCTTTATTGACCTCTGCAGATACAAACCAGTCATTATGTATCAGGGCCTGTGCCATGTCATAACCTAAGGACTACTGTGCTTTGCGTCCAGTTTCCAGGGCATGCAGTGACTTCAGGTTACCTCAGCTATGGTCACTGCAGGTGACCTTGCCATCTTTTCTTATGTACACAGTGTGGTGATGTAATGGTGTGCCCCGGTGCTTGGACAGCTCCCCTGCTCCCAGTACCGGAGCAGCAGCAGCAGCGATGGGGAGAAGTAGGGCTGGGTCCCCCACGGGACACCGCCTCCCCCGGCGCAGGGATCAGCTGTCTGATCCCTGTGCCAATAGTGCAGGCAGCGGCGGAGAGAGACAGCGCTGGGATCAGGGCACCGATCCCAGCGCTGCCAGTGCGGCGGAGATCGGCGGGGCGGCTGTTTGAAGTTGGCCAATAGAAAACGCCTCCCCCGGCGTTTGAATCCTGGTGCCCTTCGGGAGCCAATCACGGCTCCCGAATCGGCAGCCAATAGAAACCGGCCGCGGCGAGCCAATCAGCACTCGCCATGCCGTACTCTGCCCCGCCCCCGGCGTCTGAAATCAGACGCCGCCGGGAGGCGAAGCAGGAAGGACCCACGCCGGCGGAGGGCAGGAGCGCCCCGGCTGAAGAAGGAAGCCGCCGGAGGACAGCGCAGAAGATTGCGGCGGGAAGAAGAGCTCCGGCGGCCACTGAAGAAGCCAGAAGACACCGGGCTCAAGAAGGGAAATCGCCGGCGCCTCCTGGACGAGGAGAGGAAGTGGCGCCGCCGCTGGTCAGGACTGGCCAGTGGCAGAAGACAAGATGGCGGCCATGCACGGAGAGGCCAGAGGGGGTGGGAAGCTTCAGAGCTGAGGAAGCTTTCACCCGCTGCCTCTCCCAACATCAGGTAGGCGGCCCCAGGCCACCTACCCCAACCCTAGACCACCGGGTATCAGGCACTAGGCCAGTGGGTACTTTCAGGCCCCTCCGGCCTGTGGGCACTTACAGGCCCCTCCGGCCTGTGGGCATTGTAGTCGGGCCCTCTCGGCCAGTGGCCAATTGATTGTTGGGCCCTCCTGGCCCTTTTGTATCTCGCTGGGCCCCCTCCCCATGGCCCCTGTTGTGATAGGCCGGGCAGTAGGCCCGTGGGCGTATTTAGCCGGGCGCTAGGCCGTTGCCCAATAGCTGGGCATAAGGCCCGAGGCCCCCCCATAGCTCGGGGGCTAATTGAATCAGGCCTCTAGGCCTGTGCCCCCAGTCAGGCACTAGGCTTGTGGACACAGACAGGCACTAGGCCTGAGCCGTAGTTAGGGGTGAATGTAGTGTAAGGCACTGGTGTAATTAATAGGCAGGTACTAGGCCTGCAAGTGATTAGTAAAAGGGCTCTAGGCCCCATATTGTGGTTCCCGGTGGGTGGTTGGGGTTAACAGGTAGACGTGCTCTGCGGCAGTCCCCTCGTGGTTCCCCAAGTACCTAACTAGTATCGTTAGAGTGTGCATATGCTGGCCAGCTCTAGGTAGGAAGGGAGTGTAACAACAAAGGTTAGGCAAAGATTGAAGGGCCTGTTTTGTTGGTGAAATCTTGTACCGTGTTGTATGCTGTTTTATGTGCAGGGCATCTCTGTAGAATTGTTAGTATTGTTAGTTTGTGTCGCACTACACACATAGTTAGTTTGAGGGCTGTGTGATGTAGTTACCCAGGTACGTGCCACACTAGTAAGCGTTAGGCCCTGCACGGTGTTGTTTTTGTGTTGTCTCTTCCTTACAGGGACCTGTAAGGGACGTGTTGGAGAGGGTACAAGTCTGATGACGGTGAGTGTTGTGTGTGTTTGTCTCTGCCTGTCTCCCTTCCTTCATCAATCCAGGGCGTACGTGGACCTTGCATCTCCATGCGAGGTCAAGGCATCACCTAGGTGCGCAAGTGCCAATAGGTGACACTCCAGGCTCTGAGGCAGTGTGCCGATGATTATATTTCCCGGAGCCCGGAGGGTGCCTCTGTAGAGACGTCGTGGGACGGAGGGCACATCGGTCTTCATCCAGAAGGAACAGCTCTCACCTACTCTCCTTCCTCCTAGGTGTTCGTGTCCGGGTGCCGGAGAATTCCAGGACCGTGGTTACGGCGCCAGGTAAGTGGTCCGGAGACACCTGCACGGCAGCAGGCACCACACCGCACCGCCCCTACACCCATCTCACAGTGACAGCTGAAAAGTATGACCAGGCCTTTATCTGTTGTAGAACATATAACTTGCTGGGATACACCATAGGAGCTCTAAGTGGTCAGCTCATGGTGAGGATTGGCCACTTCTCCTTCTACCACCTGAACATTATTTCCTTGGGAAGTGCGTCAGTGGCTTTTATGATCTTTTCTATCAATCTCCAGTCCACTCTGCTAAATCTCCCTCAGAAAACCTCACAGGTGGCCATAATTATCTAGGGTATTTTCACATTCCAATATGGGTCACCTGTGAGGCTATTAATAATTTCTCATTTTGTTCTTTGTTGTTCTGGGGCCAAATCGCCCATCAGAACCTGCTCTATTTAGTTTGCGAATTGTAGGCACTTTTGGGATGCAAATTCCTAATTCGCATTCCATTAAATATGCGATTTATATATTTTACAATGTTAAAACATCTGGATGTGAATTGAAGTGAGAATCAAAAAACGCAACTTTCACAAGTGTGAATTTATGGGAAAAAGTGCGAGTTTTAACGTAACTCGCAATCTACTAAATGTGCGAGTTTGCAAAAAAAAAAATGCAAATTTGACCATTTGCAAAAAAAAAAATCGCAAAAAACGGCAAAATCGCACAATATTACATTTCGCCCCACATCTCTCACCTCTATGGCTATTTACATACAGCATCAACTCCAACACAGTGTGGATTAGTAATATTCATTCACATCCAGTGGGAACTATATTGTGCTTGTTTCTTATCTGATTAAGACATCGGCCAGTTTCAAAATGGCATCATTTTAGATTTATATCTTTTTATGAACACTGTGGAATTTTTAGATAAATGTTTTGTCATTTTGTCATGTGTAGTTATTAAAAACTGATATATAATTTTATAACCATCTTGCAAATTCATTCAGCCAGCGCTGGCACAATATAATATTTTCTTCCTTCAGCCTACATTGGGGAGTGACTACCCCTGTGCCAGCTGCTGCTAATTGCGCAACACACAAACCCTATATATTTTTTCTTCACGGTTAAAAGTCACCTTGATGAGGGTATTTGTAATAAAACAGCAGGGGTGCCCCGACCAGGAATCTCTGATTCCAATACACAATCCACATGGGTCCAGCACAGCCACTTAGCACAATGCGGGGAGGGTGCCCGTTGTCCAGCAATAATACATTTCAACATAGTAACGGAACTCCATCCACTTACCATCTAGTTGTGATAGCCATTAGACAACACTGAAGCCATCTATTAACAAAGGGTCATTTGTAGACTACTAGACATTATTGTCCTCTTTGCATGGATAATCATATGCTATCAGAGCCGGCCCGAGGCATAGGCAAACTAGGCAAAAGCCTAGGGCATTTGGAATGCCTAGGGGCACCAGCAGCTTCTGCTGATTAAAATGATTAAAATGATATGCAGCATGCCTATATTCTGTGTGTGAGTGAGGCTGTATAGGCATATGAAATAGTGTATTCATGGAAATCACTGTAACATAGCATTCCATATGCAGGTACAGCTACAGTCGCACACAGAATATAGGCATGCCGCATATCATTTTAATCATCCTTATGTGTCCTGGTCACATAACAATGCAAATAAGATGAATATTCTGCAAAAAATGCACCCAACATTAGCAGAACTGGCCAGGAGCTGCATGGCCTATTGAGGCAAGATGTATGAGGATATATCTGTATCCAAGCAGAGGCAGAGTTCACAGTGTTAGCGGCTGTGCGAGTGCTGTCTGCGGGTGGGTTGGTTGTGCAATACTGTTTGGCATATGTGTAAGGGGCATTATGTGTGTCATGTATAAATGCATTAATAATATGCAACATATGTGTAACAGGCATTATGTGTGTCATGTGTATAAGGGCATTAATAATGTGCGACATATGTGTAAGGGGCATTATATTTGTCATAATGTGAATAAAGGTTGGCATAATGTGTAAGGGACATTATATTTATAAGGACATTAATAATGTGTGTCATGTGTAAGGGGCATTACTGCGGTATTATCAGGGGTGCCGAGAGAAAGGGGTAGGGGGTACAAATTACCCAGGCCAAAGTCTGAAGGAAGGGCCCAGCAGGGCCCGGGCCCCCTCCTCTTATGTGACAGCAGCAGCTGCAGCTCTTCTCCTCTGCCCAGCACACACTGCTTTGTGCTGGGTTGCAGTGTGGCCATGGAGGTGCTTAAAATACAATATTTTCTCAGGATTTTTTCTAAGGGTATAATGTGAATAATGTGAGGAGTAATGTATATAAGGTAAAGTGGTACTACTGTGAATAAGGGACACCATCGCATGATATCATGTGAATAAAGTTGCACTACTGTGTGGCATAATTTGAATTGGGGGTACTATTGTGTGGCCATGCCCCTTCCCAGCAAGAACACACCCCTGTGTGTGCACTGTTTCTATTTCAAATATTGCAGGTAGGAGCACCAAAATGATGACTGCTATGATGAGGGTTGATGGTGCTGGGAAATGGGAGCAGGGTCAGAGAAGCAGAACTAGTGTCGGTTCTACGGGGCACAAGCAAAAATCTTACCTAGGGCATCATTTAGGCTAGGGCCGGCTCTGTTTGCTATTAATATGTTCTTTTTATGCAACAGGTATTATGACAGCAATGATATCAATGTTGGACTTTGAGTCTCCTTACTGGACGTATGTATTTATACAAACTTTTTCACTATGCTATGTATATTGTGAACATGCATTTATGATAGAGGTTTCTTGTTGTCATATGCTTGTATTATATATGCATGTTGCCGCAGTTTTACTTTACTTCCTGTTGTTCTCCTGTTACTTTCACTTATGCCCCTTTCCCACTGCAGGCTTTACACGTGTAAATGCCGTTTTTTTAGCCTTTTTAAACGGCTAGAGCTGCGGTGGGAAAGCTCCAGGTTGCTTTACACGGGTAACAAATACCGTTTTTTGTTACCCGTGTAAAAAGCAGTGTTTTTAACGTGTAAGAGCCGTTTTTTCGGCAGTGGGAAAGGGGTAGCCCTTTACACGTTAAAAAAAAAAACGGCATGGGGTCCCCCCCCACTGCCGTAACCAGCACCAGGCTGAAGGAGCCGGGGCTGGTATTAAAAAAATCAGGAAACCCGACAAATAGGGGTTCCCTGATTTTTTACAACCAGCCCCAGGCTCCAGGTCCGGGGCTGGTTCCCAAAATACGGGGGACAAAATGACTAGGGGTCCCCCGTATTTTAAGAACCAGCCCCAGGCACAACCAGCCAGCAGGGTAATGCCACAGCCGGGGGACACTTATGATATAAGTTCCCCCGGCCAAAGCATTAACCCTACCGACCAGTCAGCCTGGCCAGGGGCCCTGGGGGAGTGGGGACCCCCCCAATAAAGGGGTCCCACCCCCTCCAGGACTTACCTGACCAGGCTGAAGCCTGGTGCTGTCCTCGATGCCCCTGGGCAGTGGGCATCGAGCTGATGGTATGGTGTAAAAAATAGAATAAAAACCATTGTCTTTTACTGGTGAACTATGAGTCCCAGCAAGCCTCCCCCGCAAGCTGGGACTTGGAGAACCACAAGTCCCAGCCTGCGGGGCATTAAAGGGCCCGCTGGGTCTTGTAGTTCCACAGTAAAAGAAAGAGTTAAATAAACACACTGACACACGTGAAAAATAAAAGTTTAATACATACATAACACATACATACTGATACTTACCTATCTTGAGCCCGTAGGTAGCCCTGGTCCTGATGTCCTGGTCCGTGTCGGCGTCTGTATCCATGTCGGCATCCCTGTCGGCGACGGCGCCGGCGGTCCAGAGTCCGAAGAAATCCATTTGGGAAGCTGTGGAAGGAAACCATACTCACCTGTCCCAGCGCGACGTAGTCCAGGTAAGGTCTTTGCAAAAAAAAAAAAACGAACACCCGAACCAAGCGAACAGGCAGAGAGCCGCACGGTGTGTTTACATCGTGCGGCTCCGCCCCCGAATGCCGCTATTGGCCGCCTTGCGGCCAATAGCGGCATTCGGGAGGCGGAGCCGCACGATGTAAACAAACACACGTGCGTCTCCGTCAGTCCGGTCTGGTTTCGGGGTGTCGGTTTGTTTTTTTTGCAAAGACCTTACCTGGACTACGTCGCGCTGGGACAGGTGAGTATGGTTTCCTTCCACAGCTTCCCAAATGGATTTCTTCGGACTCCGGACCGCCGACGCCGTCGCCGACAGGGATGCCGACATGGATACAGACGCCGACACGGACCAGGACATCAGGACCAGGGCTACCTACGGGCTCAAGATAGGTAAGTATCAGTATGTATGTGTTATGTATGTATTAAACTTTTATTTTTCACGTGTGTCAGTGTGTTTATTTAACTCTTTCTTTTACTGTGGAACTACAAGACCCAGCGGGCCCTTTAATGCCCCGCAGGCTGGGACTTGTGGTTCTCCAAGTCCCAGCTTGCGGGGGAGGCTTGCTGGGACTCATAGTTCACCAGTAAAAGACAATGGTTTTTATTCTATTTTTTACACCATACCATCAGCTCGATGCCCACCGCCCAGGGGCATCGAGGACAGCACCAGGCTTCAGCCTGGTCAGGTAAGTCCTGGAGGGGGGGGACCCCTTTATTGGGGGGGTCCCCACTCCCCCAGGGCCCCTGGCCAGGCTGACTGGTCGGTAGGGTTAATGCTTTGGCCGCGGGAACTTATATCATAAGTGTCCCCCGGCTGTGGCATTACCCTGCTGGCTGGTTGTGCCTGGGGCTGGTTCTTAAAATACGGGGGACCCCTAGTCATTTTGTCCCCCGTATTTTGGGAACCAGCCCCGGACCTGGAGCCTGGGGCTGGTTGTAAAATATCAGGGAACCGCTATTTGTCGGGTTTCCTGATTTTTTATTACCAGCCCCGGCTCTTTCAGCCTGGTGCTGGTTACGGCAGTGGGGGGGGACCCCACGCCGTTTTTTTTTTTTTAAATTCTCCCCCCCCCCCCTATCTTTACACTGCTTAAACGGGTTTTTAAACGGGTAAGTGGGAATGTGACAAAAACAGCTTTTAAACGGTAATTTACCGTTTAAAAGCTGCAGTGGGAAAGAGTCTTTATGGCTCTTACCCGTTTAAAGACCCGTTTAAAAAAAACGGGTCATTACCCGTGTAGGCAGTGGGAAAGCAGCATTAGTGTCTGCCTTATGCTGAGTAAAGACCTGGGTTACATTCATGCTGCACGTGTGGTCGTGATTCTGCTGCTGTTGCATGGAAGTGGTCAAGGATCATCTCCCCCAAATATGGACATACAGCCTGTGGCTTCTCCAGCTGCCAGCTCTCCTCTTTATTGACCTCTGCAGATACAAACCAGTCATCATGTATCAGGGCCTGTGCCATGTCATCACCTATGGACTACTGTGCTTTGCGTCCAGTTTCCAGGCCATGCAGTGCTTTCAGGTTACCTCAGCTATGGTCACTGCATGTGACGTTGCCATATTTTCTTATGTATACATTGTGGTGACAGCTGACAAGTATGACAAGGCCTTTATCGGTTGTAGAACATATAACTTGTGGGATACACCATAGGAGCTCTGAGTGGTCAGCTCATGGTGACATATGGCTGGCTGTTGGGGCCCCACCACAACCGTACCATTGCCAAGAGAAAAAGGGCCATGTGGAAACATATAACCACATCAGTAAATGCTGTCAGTACACATAAGCGCCTTGTGCGCAACATCAAAAAAACGTTTCAATGATATTAAGCGGCAATTGAAGCTAAAAATGGGCCTGGAAAAAACTGAGGCAAGTCGCACAGGAGGACCAAGGGTAGAAGTGTGGTTTCATTGATATGAGAACCAGCTCCGCCGCATAATACCCCCTGAGGTACTACCAGGACTACATATTGAGGATATGGATCGCCCTCAAACTCCACCTCAAGCTGGTAAGTGAAACCAAATGTACCCCTACAACTTACCATTGTTATGTAAAAATGATATTATGTTGTGTTTCTATGTTCCCAGCATAGATGTGATGTTGTGGTACTACACATCCCAGCAAGGGGCCATTGGGAAAGTGTTCTTGGATCATTTCACTATTGTGTGGTATGCTGGGTTCAGTAGTTCCTCAACTGATGCTATTGGTATAACACAAATCAGGGTATGTTCCACACCCAAAGTAGGGTGGTGTGATGCATTTTGCACATGCATTCATTTTCAAATAGCTTACATGATGGCTATGAAAGAGGGAAGTGCAAATTAATCATGTAATGGTGAATATGCAGATTACACAATATAGCCACCTCATAACGTGGACAATTTTATTTGAGCCTAAGCCATGTGTGGTCATCTTCTGTTTAGGTTTGGACATGTGAATTGTTTTTGAATTATGGTACACACTGCAATAATCCAACTTGTGTACTTATTCTCCAGCTCAAAATACAGAGAGTGCTGTGGGCCGTCATTCCCAGCAAATGAGTGGTGACTTTGAGGCTGCAGGTGAGTTTGACTATGGGATTTAAATCAAAACCACATCACACACAGTATGCATGTAACCTCGGCCATTCACTAGGTTGGCCCAAAAAAGGCCACTTTTTCTGCAGAGTAATTCGCTATGCAGCTACATTGTTGTAAAAACTGCACTGAAACAAAAGGCCCATGTAAGATCCAATACTAACCAATGTCCCATTAATCACAGGCCCATCACACCAGCTACAGCATCCAGAAGAGGACCTACAAATGCAAGAGGAGGATACAGACATAATCCTGGAGCCTGTCGACTACTTTGAGGCTGAGGTTCAAAGAGATCAGGCACCCATCACTCAAAGGCCATCTAGCCAGCCACAAGCGCCCCAAACCACACTGGGTCAAAACGCCATCCCCACAGCGGCAGATGAGTTGGCGTACTCCCTGCACAGCTTCAAACAGAAGCAGATCCATTTTATGCAGACCCAAACTGTCCTAATGGAACATTTTGAGGGATATGTCTGTAACATACGCCACGAAATTAAAAAGGTGGCTCACAGTGTGCGTGTCAGTGTAGGCACACAAATAAGGATGGTAGCCACACTAGACAGGCGTCTTGGCGACATAAGCCAGGCCATACAGGCCCAAAACACCACATTAGGGCAGGCAAATGCCAACATATGTGCCCAGACGCAAGCACTGATTGCACAAACATCAGCTTTAGTGTCTCTTCAGACACACTTACAGCAAAGCAACCCCAGTCACTTAGCCCCAGCTGCCTCTACAGCAAGCAGCCTCTCCACCACCCCTATGAGCAGCTCACCGACTAGTCCTCCTCGTAGGAGTGTACGCACCAGGGGTGGCCTGAGTAGTTCAGGGAAGGGTGTTAGCTCCCGTGGGAAGGGTAAAAACCCATAAATTTAGACACAACTAGTAATGACACTAGTAGGATGCTGTTACTGTGTGTCACACAAATTTGCAATTGTTTTGGCTTTTCATGTTTATTTACATGTTTCCACATTTTTCACTCCAATAAAAAAGTTACCACACGTAATAATGTTTCATTATTTTCATATTTGCTAAACATTTTAATGATGTGGCCTTGGTGGCAATACAATTTCAAAACACTGGAACTTAGTAGGGCATGACAAGGCCTTTATCTGTTGTAGAACATACTGTATAACTTGCTGGGATACGCCATAGGAGCTCTGAGCTCATGGTGACATATGGCCACTTCTCCTTCTACCACCTGAACATTATTTCCTTAGGAAGTGCATCAGTGGCTTTTATCATCTCCATTTTCTTGCCCACGCCCAGCATGAATGAGCCAACACTGTGCACTGCTGCTGCAAGTCGGTGGTCAGGTTCCTCAAGCAGCAATGGCAGGACATCTGTGAGTGCTGTACTTCCAACACCAGATATTGGTCAATATGGTGGTTACTTGTGACAGTTGGCTCCCACCAAGTGACAGACGCTTCCCATATGCTCTGGGAACATCTCTTAGAAAACACAGCGACCATCGGAGAATGGGGGAGGTTCCCACATATGGGGGAGTTGTTCACATGAAACATCCACTTGTGGTCTGTTCGCTCTGCGTCTTACCGCATTTGGACCGTGTGAGCGATCTGTACGGTAGGCGAGGCTAGGAGCACTCGGTTCCTGTCCGAAATACGTATCTGTCCGATTCAAGTAGAATAAGGGCCAAAGTGTTGGTATTCATCAATCAGACCTTCAATCTACATTTATTTTTCACACCTCTACCTTTTCTGTGTGCTAATGTCCCGATCTGGTTGACCCCATTAATGACCAATATTGTCACAATTGCTAAGAAAATTGTTCTCACTCATTGGACGAACGCTTCTGCTCCAATCCTATCTGAGGTTCAAACTCTACTTTTGAAAACTATTTATCTAGATAGACAGCCCACACTCCCCGATCTTGAATATGCACTGCTTCTTTGGTTTAAATTTTACTAATGTCTATTGACACTACATTGTTTCCTTGCACATGCCCACTATAATTATTGTTTATCACCGCTGGACCAGACCTGTATACCCCACCTCCTCTAGATTTTTCTTTATGGATAAGTTTAATGGCCCCATAGAGTAGGCCAACTTCTGCCCGACTTCCTTTGAGCTCCCCCAGCAGCTCCCCAGGAGAGCTTGATAAGATTTTGCACTTGATGTGCCATTTTTTACATGTGATAAATTGGATGCGATTTATCACATGTAACCCGGAGGAGCTGCAGTCGGGGTAGCAACAGGAGAGCAGGATCTGAGGTAGGCAGGGAGCTGGGATGGGAGAGCAGGGTCCGGGATAACGGCAAGCATCAGGAGCCAATCAGCAGCCACCCAGTCTTTTGAATAGGATTTTTTCCATTTTTCCGCCTGCCGCTACCCTGGACACTGCTCTCCATTAATAGAATATAATGTATACAGTAATTGTAGATGGCGCAAAAGATGCTGCCCAAAGTGTCACATAAGATGCCTGCTAGAAAAAGTCATTGCTTATTATAGGGACACTCATTTCTTACATTTGATGAGTACGCTTGGTATCTATCTGGATACTGTTCCTTTTCACTGTAATTCTTTCTACGTATCTGACGTCAAATTTCATGGCTAATAGCCATGGATGTTAGGAAGACCAAAAAAAATCCTGCAAGAGCACCCGGTGTTCTTATTTTCTATATATATATGCGGGACGCTGAGGGAATCTGCACGCGTGCACCATTACACAGATCAGCTATTTAAGGTAAGAAAGTCTTTGCTTTCTTTTGGTCACCAGCACAGCACTGAATGCAGTTTATGGTACTAGTCTTGAGGAAAAGACCTGTAGGTCTTGAAACGTCGACCATGATGTACTGTACCTTTATGGATTAAATTTCTTATTTTCACTATTGGAGTCTGTGGAGTGCCGCTTTTTCCTACCTGGACCTAGCCAGACCAGGAGGTATCGTGTCAGTATTATTAAAGCTTCTGAAGGCACCCCGGCAAGTTGTTCTTTCTTCCAGAGTGCTGAACAAACAACGGTATTATATATATATATATAAATATATATATCTATATATATATATACAAAACAGGGGTTTGGCACTCCTTGTAACAGGAATCGATTGCGCCGGTGCCAGCACTAGAAAACATAGTGGACTTGCGGTGGGGCACTCGTGGCTTTTCTTCCAATAAACACAATTACAATTTGACTATAAATTGAAATGTTGCTGCTATCTCGCTATATTGTATTTATTGGAAGAAAAGCCACGAGTGCCCCACCGACCGTAATACGGTCCTGCGCAATAAAAGTTTTCATCCGGTGTCCACTCGCAAGGGCCTACCCTACTCTCAATTGTTGAGAGTAAGGCGTATCACTTTAGAGGCCAGTCAAGTGGAACCGGCTTTGGATGCCATGGTTGCCAGATTTCTTGATAGAGGTTACCCTAAAAAGGAGCTATTGGCCCTTAAAAAGAAAATCCTTAGTATCCCACGTAATGTACTACTTAAGGGTAAGGGACAACAAAATTCCATGGGTTAACCAGTTCTCTACTCGCAGCAAGGGAAATATTGTGAAAGCTAAACAATTTTGGCCAGCAGTGTCTACTGATAAAGATTTGCCCCTCCTGAATAACACCAGATTACTGCCTAGCCTCACGAGAGGTAAAAATATTAAAGATCAGGTGGTTAGGCTTGATATATCAGGGTGGGACAAACTCCCTGGTTCAATCTTCCTGGGGAGAAAAAATGGTTGCTACCGCTGCCTGGGCTGCATCACATGCAGGTCCATGACAGTGGGTGCCACCTTTAATCACCCACACTCTGGCAAACGCATCCCTATAAAATTTCCCTTGTCTTGCCATTCAACATATGTCATATATGTTCTCACTTGTCCCTGTTTCCTGTCCTATGTGGGGAAAACGCAACGTACGTTTAAGGAGCGGATGGCCCTACATAGGTCAGGCATACATCAGGGTCTATTGTGTGGACATAGCGACCAACCTGTTGCACGCCACTGCATCAAAATGGGCCACAGTGTGGCAAGTATGAGATTTATGGTTATAGATCAGATACCTGCCTCCCTACGGGGGGCAACAGAAATAAAAAATTGATGCAGTTGGAATGCAAATGGATTTATTTCTTGCAAACCTTAGCCCCGAAGGGCTTAAATGAACAATGGGGTCTGCAGTGTTATCTTTAATGTCATTGATCCTAATATCCAGAGATTCTTCTTTCTTTTTGTACTACTATATTATGATGTTTGTGCATCTTTCAAATTTTTGCTTATATATATTTTTTCTTTTTCTTCTGTATTTTTTACATTGTTTGTTTTAGAGCTTACTGTAAATATTATGTCTTCATCTCCATATACCCAGCTGGCTATACGTTAACAATATACGCTAAACATATATGACGGTTTGGGGAACAATTATTTAAATAATAGAGGAATCTTGTTTCCCAATTCTATAGTCCAGTGGGTTATATAGTCAATTTTAATACTATCATAACTGTATGTTTGTAATACTTTATGTTTTAACATATTTTTATTCAATGTGCTTTGTTTATGTTGATGTTTCATAGGTTGCTAGGTAACGCTGGTGAAGCCGGGACGCAGCAGAGTGACGTGGGGCATTGCTTAGCTGACTGGAAGCGAGTCGGCCTGGATGCAGAAAGCGGAGGGGTGACGTATGAGCGCTACAACAGCGTGACGCGTCATCCGGATGCGACGCACACAAGGGACTCGTGGACATACGCTAGCCGCCGCTGTTACTCACAGGTGATACCGGTAAGGCCAGGTGATGCCTGATTAATGTGGGGGCGGGATTTTGTCTGCTTTATATGTCTGGTTGTTTTTCATATGCACTTGTATGTCTATGATAACGGGGTAACACCCGAAACGCCGTTGGAATAAAGGCTATTTTATATCACTGAAACTAGTCTGGAGAGTGCCGCCTTCTTCACATTTCTACATTGGAGCAACTTGTTTGTTACCTGGGAAGGCACCACAGCAATACTCTTGGAATTATACACGAGTGCCCGGCCAACTACCTGTTTGTATATATATATATATATATATATATATATATATATATATAATGTGAATCCAGATGGATTCATAGATTGAATACTTTGGCCCCGTATGGTCTTACTGAACATGCAAAACTTCATACATTAAAGTTGTGCTTTGGTCTAACGGGTTAGTGCATTACTTATAATATATTTATGTTGCTGCTGTACGCCTTTAGGTTAAGTCTGCCGATCATCTATCTACTGTTATGATGCCTTCTGTTTCTATGTATATCTGTACTTTTAATTGTGTGTTTTAAATTATAATTTTTGCATCTGTTATGTAATTGTTTATAATATGCACTTTTTTCATTGTGTGAAACGGTTCACCCACTGCCCAGCAACTTTAAGTGCCTGGGTTGCACCACTTGTGCTAACCTGGAAACGGGAGACCATTTCTTTCACCCAGGCGCAGGTGAAAAAGTTATGATCAGACATTCCCTTACGTGTTCCAGCAAATTCGTTATATACTACATCAAGTGTCCGTGTGGTCTTCTCTACATAGGGAAGACCATACGACAATTTAAAGAAAGAATCGCTATACACTGATGTAGCATATGCGCTGCGCTTGATGGAAAAGGTTCTAATCAGCCGGTCGCCCAGCACTTCAAGTTGTTTAATCATTCTTTTCCTACCCTGAGGTATAAAATGAAGGACAGCATCCCCCCAACAGACGAGGATATATCGATTACAAACAGTGAGCCCCTTAGGTGTCAATGAACAACTTTCGTTAACCTGTTTTCTGTGAACATTGGGTCCCACGGCCAATAGATCCTAGCATTTTTGCATACAGTTCTATGCATGGGTCACAGCCTGACTACAGCATTAGTCGTATGCACCCACCAGACTAGTTATGTGCCCACACATGATCCAATGTGTCCGTTCTGTGCCACACCTAGGAGCGCAGTCAGCCTTGTTTCATGGACAGCTCCTGCGGTTGTCAGTGCCTGCTCTCCTGCCAGTTTCATGAGCATAGTGCAGTTTCAGTTACGTGTTCTGCACTCACCTTATTGTTTAATCATGATGTTAGCATTTACCATGTAATGACAGTATGTACTGTGTGATGTTATTACGCACCAGTTGCTTACAGATTTGTGTGCTCTACACGTTTATGTTTTTGTCAGATCACCATGGTGATGGTTACACGGGTGGCACGCCCCCCCCCCCCCTCCTGGGTGGCTCGGTCTCGACGGAGCTGCAACGCTCCCATGACGTCATAGGGCTCCCCGGCAGCGTGCAGGTGACGGGCAGGCACAGTGGGCTTTCAGCACTCTCCTGTATATGTAAGTAATTTTTTATGTTTTCATTATATGTCTTGATAAAGGACGTTACAGTCCAAAACGTTGACAGCATAACCTCTGGTTGTGTCTTTTTTCCATTTGTTGATCATTGCTGAATTGGATTCTGAGTACATGCTACCATTTGCTGCTACATTTCCTACACCAGGATTGCAAGCACCGGACCTGTTGCTATTTATTAGCCTAGAGTGGCAGTACAGTACACACATATAATATAAACACTAGAACGTCTCTGTTCCTCTGCTGCTGCCCGCTGGCGTGTCATTCCCACTGACAGTACTCACCACCTCAGACATTACACTCTGCATGTAATGCGTGTCTATAGTACCTGCGTGTGTACTCTGTACACATCCTGTAACCAGTCACAGCAGCCTCCTCCTGATTATGATACCTGCACCCCTCTTATGCCCTAGTGTGCAGTATAAGCCGCACTGACTGGGGACCGCGGCTAGTACAGTCTCAGCATGTCCCCATCTTTATGCGGTCACAGAATGGAAGCTGTGAAGAGAGATGAGAGGGAAGCCACTCCTCCTCCTCAGCTCAGCACAGAATGCATCCCAAAATCCAAGTCACCACACCTGGAGCAGTCGTGCATCCCATTGTGCGTCCTCTGGCAACCTGGTATTGTTCTGCTTGGCAGTGTGACGGTTGTCAGTAGTACTAGGGTCCCTAAAATAATACATAGGAGTCACTGTATGTTAAATCCAGCTGGCTGTACAGGCTTAATGTACTGTGTAAGACACACATAAAATGGAATATTGTTTAAAACTTTATTCCATGCTACGTTTTATACAGTATTTACTTGAATCCACTTTGGTTTTCCAGCATATTGAAATAGCATTTATGATTTTCCTAAGGAGTGGGAGGAGAGACATAGAAATCAAGGGAGAGATAAACACGGGTCAGAAGGAGAGAGATCTGCTTTCTCTGCTGCAAGGATGGATCTTAGTAAAAACCACTGCTGCCGAACGGACCCCTGTGGACTGGATAAGAGGGAAAAACCTGTTGTTGTACATCCATCCCCTGGAGGACCCTGATACCCAGTTGTGGGTTACATGCGATTTTATTTCTACGAATATGTGAGTTTGTCCAATAAATATTTTTTACTTTTATAAAAAACAATATTGCACTAGAAATTGTTTTTTAAGCTCCTCAGGATCCGTGTGGATTTTTATGAAGATCAAAGACCGTTGATGTGCCTATGAAACACATTTGTTTGTGAGTGCATCCATTTATTATTAAATTGTGCAGATTGTGAAAACTATATTTGCACCATGGTCTGCTTTCTCTTTTAAATCCTAAGGTTACTGACAGTGACCCACACGGGAAAAAACAAACTGTGATTGCTTGCCGATTACAGTGACCCATGCACACATTAAATTGTGTAAGTGTAATTGTTTTGTGTTTTTCGCCAAGGGTTGCACTATTCACTTGTTGGCAAGGATGGATCTGGCAGCTACAGTGTGTAGACACAAGCCATGAGCCCTAAGGTTTAGAATTGTACAAGGCTAATCCACCCCCAGCAACCAAGGCACCACTTTCCCCATGGTACTTACCCCACTGCTTCATTTATGGATGCTAATCCTGAAGCTGAGGTGACACAACAATTCAGTACAGGAGTTAGACAGACTCCCAGTAGTGCTTTGCATAGGAGGCTGACTCACACGCAGCCTGGAGAATGGGGGCGGGGCAAAGCCAGTAAGAGAAGAAAGGAGGAGCAGTGGGGAAAGCCAGTACTGATTGGTCAGTACTCGTGAGAGCTCTCTCCCCCTCTGCACATGTGCTGCTGCTGCATACCTCCCAACTTTCTGACGTTTAGAATAGGGACATTCGCACGGCGTAGCCGCGCGAGCGTCGGAAAAGGGGCATGGCATAGGCCACACCCCTATACCTACACGGCAGGACAATCACCCGGCCAGCACCCAGCCCCGACAATAAACACACACCTGCACAGCGGGACAGTCACCCCAGCAGCCCAGCTCCATGAGCCCTTCACCGCAGAGAGGAGCTGCTCGTAGCTCATCCGCCGTCTCAGTGAGTCAGAGGGACACTCACGCTGTGACCGTTGCACACATCCCTCCTACCAGCATTCTGGCAGGAAGCCATACACACAATGGTAGCCACGGTCATCCCAAGGGATGTGTTTACTCCAAGGCTATGTACTTTGGCAATATGGGCAGAAGACATACTAGAAAAACCCACCCAAAGTTATGTTACTCAGTTATGTACCTTGATAAAAGTTTGCATTGCCAGGTCATGGTTAGCCTCAAGCGGCCCTACATTGAGAGAATGGATATCATTGTCCAATGAGGTGGCACTAAATGAAAAATTTGTCTACAGTATCTCTCTAGAGGTTCTGAGAAAAAATATCATGCCATATGGAACAAATGACTAGAGTCCCCCTTCGTGCACCAGGGTTAACTCCCTGGTGGACAACCTGGGTCTCCCCTCATTGCTATCCTGGGGCATGCATGCCCTTGCTGTTTTGGAGAGTTCTGGGTTTCTCTATCAAACCTATATAACGTACATCCCATTGAAATTGCGGTGAGCCCCTGCCGTTTCCCAACCTCGTGCAGAGCCTACTCATTAAGTGAGAAGTGCCTTGATCGGGCTGCGAAAGAGCAACACAACAACCTTAATGCAATGTATCACAACATGTTTATTTAATCCATATATGCATAAGTTTATAATCACAATGTTTTTTTTACATACAGTATATACCTCTGTCTAATGGAAATGATTGTTTGAAACACAAGCAATTTGTTATATGCATTATTAGTCCTTGACTGCAATTGTTTTTTGTTTATGTAAGCATTACAAATTTCAATAAAAAATATTGAATTAAATAAATAAAAAAGTGTTGCTGTGGAACTACAGATCCCAGCAAGGTGTGCACATGTTAATGAAATCAGTCCCAAACAATTGTGTACCTTATGATTCACTGCTGATCAGTATGCGTCCAGAACTGCAGGTCTGCTTATAATTATTACATAGTATTGTGCTGATGTATTGTTGTTCAAAAATATTCTGAATCTTGTGCAGTCCACCTATTTTGGATGAATCCCTTTTTTATTATAAAAATAAATGCAAAAAGCATCCACCAAAAATTGATCAAACAAAATAATTAAAAAAAACATGAATTTTTTTTTTAATTGCCAGTTGATTGCCACAATTAATTTACAACAAAATACAATGCAATTTTAACACTGTTTGCTAATTATTTTGCAGATCAAACTACACAATGTCGTCCAGCTGGCCACAACCCCCCTCGTGGACACGTGCCACAAGAGCGAGCTAGTGAGTATATTTATAAATACACACAAACACACTATTCTAACCCATAAAAACATTTGTCTGCCAGACACAAAAACAAATCCACCAGACCTGACGCCTGTGAATAACAAACCAATCATCTAAATCTGTAACACACGGTGAAGGAAAATCCCTATTCATGCTGCGGGCCTGCTATTGATGTCCCTTGAAAAATGGCAGAATAGGCCACCGATACACTATGGCCCCCCAACCACTACCCACAACCCAACCCAAGAGCTTAGTGTCCAAATCCAAAAATCAAAATGGCAGTTAAAAGAAACATGGGCCAAAGGCTGAGTAAGATTTTTTTTAGGGGTAAACATGCACATTATACATGATGGGCCAGATTCATGAAACATTTTTTGGTTACATGATGAGCAATACTCATAGGAGAAACCACACACCAGAACAGAACAACACAATAATTGTTAATCAAGTACATACATCACTATAACTATCCATCACATACAGTATATGGACCATTTTTTTTTAAAAACCCACAAGGAGTGTTGTCAAAGAACATTGGTAAACATTGAGCAACATTTCACTACACCATAAAACTCCACAGCAGTATTGCATCATTTACCAATTTGCAAATATTCACAGGAACATCTCAAGAACTGGTCCATCAGGAAGAGGACCCACATCCTGACCCACCAATGCTGGACGTTGATGGGGAAATAATGCTCCACACAGTGGACCCCTACGAGGCAGAGGATATCCCTACTGAGCCAGCCAGCACAGCAAGGCAAAGAAGTACCCACCATGTACAGACCCTTACCCTACTGCGCCTACAGGCCCTGCAACCCCTACTACAGATGAGCTGGCCAGATCCTTGCATTCCTTTAAGGACAAACAGGTTGAGTTCATGGGCAAACAATCACAACAAATGGTCAACATGCAAGGGTACTTGCGGAACATCTTCCAGCAATTGCGGAAGGTGAACCACACTGCTCATGTAACCGCGGGGACCCGAAAAAGCCCATACATTTTTTTTAAATGGGAAAACATCTGGATGCGAATTCATGTGTGACTAAACATTGCCATTTTAAAATGTGTGATTTAGCGGACAAAAAGTGTGAATTTCACTGCAAATCGCCACACATTAAATTGGCGATTGGTGCAAAAAAATTGATTTCGGCCATTTTTTTTCAGCATGAATGAGCCAAGTTCAGAATGTTTAAATGACCAGATTAAGCATAAAGACAGGAACGTGGTGCACTGCTGCTACAAGGTGGTGGTCAGGTTCATCAAGCAAGAATGGTAGGACATCTGTGAGTGCTGTAGTTTCAGCACCAGCTGCTGATGAATATGGTGGTTACTTGTGACAGTAGGCTCCCACCAAGTGACAGACATTTCCCATATGCTCTGGGAACATCTCTTAGAAAACTCTGGCAGTGTCTTTATGCTTAACGGAGAAGTGGAAACTGTAGCAGCTGTGCTAGGACTAGTTGCATTCTGCATAATGGATCGCATGACAGCAGATTGGAGCTTCTGGGGAGAGCTGACTGTGTCTGTCCTATGCGCAGAGGACGGTTTTGCCACATTAGCCATGGCCATGACAACATCCATCTGGGTGGCCTATGCTGGCTACATTGTATTTAAGATATCCTATATGATCAGCAACACAATAATAATGCTGATGAACATCGCTGTGACGGTCACTAGGAGCAGATACGCTTTTGTATTTGGGATGAACAACTTCACATCCACTCTCCTGAAAGAACTTGTGACTCTCCTAATAACTGGTCTCAATCTGGGGATCTACAATCAGTTTGTCGCCTACAACTGCTATTTTATTATACTGACAGTGACTTCCATCAGCATTGCAGTCTGGTCAGTGATTGCCAATAGGCGGAGAAGCAGCAGTTCCCCAATAACACAAGAGTAGGATGTACGTGATCAGTCAGGCACTTGCACAAACTGGTTTACCTTACTACTAGGGCTAGAAACTTTAATGCTTTGAAGAAAATAATGCTCATTCTAGCACCATTGAGATACTGACCAGACTGTGCTAGAAGCACCAGGCAGAAAATAATAACTGTATGGGTGCTAAACTGAACACTAAATCAAGATCCTTTATGTGTTACAAATTGACACAAAAATGCAAGCATTGCTTATATTTGTTATATAAATTCAAATAAGAAATGTGTAAAAAAGATATTTCCTATATAAGGAAAACATTACAGTCATTATGATGAATTAAAATGTTTGCTTGCCAATTTTCACACCAATTTTGACCATTCATTTATCACTCAAAAGGTTATACATAGGCGATTTGAGTTAAGCAAGGGGAAAAACGTAGAATGCTATTGTTTATTTCAGGAAACACGGGCGATGTGCAGTCTCTGACTAGATTTATACTGCATGCAGTCTCTACATGTCCCCGGGATATCGATGCACGGGGCCACATATCTCTTTGGGCCCTACACATACCGTGATGTGTGCTTAATTTCTAAGCAATCTAGTCTTATGTAGTCAGATCGCTTACAAAACAGGCCAAAATGTGTGTAGGCCCACAGGCAACCCGTGCTCTGAAAATATGCAATGGGCCTTGTACATCTCTGACTCCATCAACTGACACTGCCTTCAAACTGTCACTGACCTTAGCACCTGACACTGGTCATGTGACCTTCTCCTGACCTCCTATGCAACTCCTGAGGCTGCTGGGAATTCACAGTGACAGGTGTAATATATTGCTTTTTTTATATAAAAGGTTTATTTTTTTAATATAAGTAATGTTATACACGCTTTGCCTACAGCAACCTTATGATACACCCAGTGCCACAAAGAGTACGAAGGACCCCTATCCAATTGCATTCTCTCTGCCCGCAGTGTCAGTACAGTATTCAATGAGAAAAATTTGCCGTGTTTTATGGCGAGTTTGTGCTTTTATCGCGTTGGACGGAGACTTTTGCTCTCAAAAAGCGAACAACCCTATTCAATGTGCACTTCTCGCCGTCTTTCTGAGTGATTTTCGCCGTGAAGCAATTCTCCATCTTTTCATGGAGAAGTGGAATGTGAACTTTTAAAATAAAAGTTTTTTTTGCTTTCATTTTGGTGTAAAAAAATCAGGAATTTTATTCTGAGAAGGGGCATGCTATTTTTATTCATGTGCTTATAGCACATGAATATATATTTTAATTTAAATTTTTTTTTTTTTTACACAGAGCAGCCAGCAGGGGGCCGGGAGCCGAGCCGCTCATTAGATATTCATATATTCACTGTACCCGATCATTACATATGCATGATCGGGAGCAGTGAATATACCCGGTCCCCTGCTGGCTCTGGGGGGAGGGCAGCTTGTGCTGCCTGGGTCCCGGGGAACCCACCTCCCCCCCACATACGTTCTGGGGCAGGCAGGGAGACTTCAATCTCCCTGCCTGCCACCGTCCCACGGCTCCCTGCCGCGGACGCTCGTCCACTGCAGGGGTTAAGATTCGCTACTCGCCCCTCGGACATTGAATACGGAGAGAGCGAGAGGCAGCCAGCCCTCCGGAACGCAGCGAGTGTGCAGCGAATCCTAAACAGGATTCGCTGCACACGGCGAGATTTCTCATTGAATACTGCCCAGAGACACTGCTCCAACTGCAAGTAAATTCTGCACCAGCTGCCTTATCGCAGCCTTATACTGTCCGTGGGCCAGAACCTGCTGAACAATTGCACAAGGCTCCCGTGGTGAGTCCTCTTTCCACCAGGAACTGTTCAACTATTATTGGAGCCCCCTTGCCTACTTTGGGTGTTCTCATGATGGCACAAGCTTTACTGAAATGCTTAGGAGTGGATGCTAAGGGCTCAATCAAATTATGTGCTGATGTTCAATGTTTTGGTGCTGCAGCATTTCAACATTGGCAATGGCACCTGAACTCGCACCCCTCGCAGCATGAATTTAACTTAAATTCGCACAAACTGCTTAGAGCCCTAAGCTCCGCCCCCTTCTTCACTCTTCTTCAGCACTGACTCACCCATCCACATACACACGGGGCTCAGCTGAAGCTCTGTCCCCGGATAGTGATTAATTTAGTTATAAGATCGGCTTCATTCATACCCCTCTACTCACAGAGTCAGCCCCCCCAGCTGGGTCCGTGAAGCTCCACCTCTTGGATCGAGTTAAGCTCCGCCCCTTCTTCAGCACTGATCACACATCCACATACACCTGGGGCTCAGCTGAAGCTCTATCCCCGGATAGATAGTGATTCATTTAGTTATAGGATTGGCTTCATTCATACCCCTCTACTCACAGAGTCAGCCCCCCCAGCTGGGTCCGTGAAGCTCCGCCTCTTGGATCGAGTTAAGCTCCGCCCCCTTCTTCAGCACTGATCACACATCCACATACACCCGGGGCTCAGCTGAAGTTCTATACCTGGATAGTGATTAGTGTGATACAGTCGGCTTCTTACCCCTCTACTCACACACTGAATCAGCCCCCCCCCCCCCCCCCAAAAGCTGGGTCCGTGAAGCTCTGCCCCCTGGCCAATCAGAAGCTGTGTCCTCTGACCTTTCTGAAGTCCTGTTGATTTAACTGCTGCCAGTGCTGCCCTTCCAGAGATTTAAATATGCAGCTGCCAACTCTCATTGGCTGCACATGTCTAAAGAGAGAGGGGTACCAATTGGCACAGCTACCAAGCACTGCTAGAGGGGAGCAAAACATTATGACAAGTAAGATCTGCCTTTAATGTGCCACACTTATGGAATGCCATGCCATCTTGGCACCTTGCTCACTTAAAACTCTGGGCCTCTGTGGCAAAACAGTAGCCCCCATCACCTGGCCTGCTCCTGAATCCCGCAGCAGTGTTTTGTGTCACCAGCAGAGCATATATGAGGGTGTTTTGTTTCTGCGGTTTGGTGTTGTTATTGCACATGGGCAGAATGGGCAATTTTCCCTTTATACTAATATACAGTGGGCACACACACTAGGCATCATCCTGTAACCGGTTACGATATACATGATAGACAATGTCTAGGTCGCCAGCCACGAGGTCGACCACTTAGGAATGGTCGACATACCCTAGGTCGACTTTGACAGAAGGTAGACACGAGCTTTAAGTCGACATAAACAAGCTCAATTCTATCCCTGCTGTGTCACCGCAGTTTGTCTGCCCCTTCCCTTTAGAATGTAAGCTCTAACGAACAGGACCCGTTCTCCTCATGTTCTTTTCTAAGAATATATCTCTGCCACTGTTATAATTGCGTCAGTGTCTGCTGCCTCTTATTTACCATGTACTTGTCCTAATTTGCATTTGTACTGTAAATCACAATCTTTCTTGTATTGTTCTTTGCTCATCTATGTATTGTCAGGCGCAGCGGAACCCTTGTGGCGCCATATAAATAACCCATAATAATATATACACCAACATATACACCGTAGTATTCCCCTCATCTATGTATTGTCAGGTGCTGGGAACCCTTGTGGCGCCATTTAAATAACCCATAATAATATATACACATACATATACACCGTAGTATTCACCTCATCTATGTATTGTCAGGCGCTGCAGAACCCTTGTGGCGCCATATAAATAACCCATAATAATATATACACCGTAGTATTCCCCTCATCTATGTATTGTCAGGTGCTGCAGAACCCTTGTTGTGTAATATAAATAACCCATAATAATATATACACATACATATACACCGTAGTATTCCCCTTATCTATGTATTGTCAGGTGCTGTGGAACCCTTGTGGCACCATTTAAATAACCCATAATAATATATACACATACATATACACGGTAGTATTCCCCTTATCTATGTATTGTCAGGCGCTGCAAAACCCTTGTGGTACCATATAAATAACCCATAATAATATACACATACATATACACCGTAGTATTCCCCTCATCTATGTACTGTCAGGCGCTGCAGAACCCTTGTGGTGCCATATAAAATAACCCATAATAATATATACACCAACATATACACCGCAGTATTCCCCTCATCTATGTATTGTCAGGCGCTGCAGAACCCTTGTGGCGCCATATAAATAACCCATAATAATATACACATACATATACACCGTAGTATTCACCTCATCTATGTATTGTCAGGCGCTGCAGAACCCTTGTGGTGCCATATAAAATAACCCATAATAATATACACATACATATACACCGTAGTATTCCCCTCATCTATGTATTGTCAGGCGCTGCAGAACCCTTGTTGTGCTATATAAATAACCCATAATAATATATACACATACATATACACCGTAGTATTCACCTCATCTATGTATTGTCAGGCGCTGCAGAACCCTTGTTGTGCCATATAAATAACCCATAATAATATATACACATACATATACACCGTAGTATTCCCCTCATCTATGTATTGTCAGGTGCTGCAGAACCCTTGTTGTGCCATATAAATAACCCATAATAATATATACACATACATATACACTGTAGTATTCCCCTTATCTATGTATTGTCAGGCGCTGCAAAACCCTTGTGGTACCATATAAATAACCCATAATAATATACACATACATATACACCGTAGTATTCCCCTCATCTATGTACTGTCAGGCGCTGCAGAACCCTTGTGGTGCCATATAAATAACCCATAATAATATATACACACATACATATACACCGTAGTATTCCCCTCATCTATGTATTGTCAGGCGCTGTGGAACCCTTGTGGCGCCATATAAATAACCCATAATAATAATAAGTCCAACATGAGTTTTTCACTTTTTTGGTGTCCATTTACCTCTTTTATTTATTTTTGACTGTGTAAAACTGTTTTTTTTTTCAACTAGATATATATTTTTTTGTAAAGACGTTTTAAGATTTCTATTATTATCGTAAATATGTTTTAGTTCAAATATATGTATTTTTAATTAAAAAGTAAAACACCCACAAAACATGCCAAACCCTCTAGGTAGACCACACACCTTAGTTGCCTACCCTCCTGCATTCTGCAGGAGACTCCCTGAAATAGCAGTAATCTCCCTCTCTCCCTCATTAGACTAGCAATCTCCCTCATTTCACCTAGCCCACATTACACTGTTACATTTTTTTGGGAAAAAAGGAATGAGAGATAGATACATTTACATTGAATCATCAGCGCCATTTTCCAGCACTTTACCGAGCATAGTAGCTCTTACTAACTGCTTTGGGGCTCATCTACATTTCGATATACAGTATGTCATTTTACACATTTACTACATTACTCTCATATGTAGCAGTACACCCACGCTTCTAGGTGCCACATTCACAGTCTCTTTTCACAATCTCTCCATATATGGATATAAACACGCCCTTTGGGTGGTGCATGACACGCCCCCTCAATGGGGCGCTGTTCAAAATTCTACTACCAACTATAATCTCCCTGAAACTAGTTTTCAAAAGTAGGCAACTATGCCACACACCCACAGTACTGTTCCCAAACTCCACATCAGTCATTACACCAAAGCAATTGTCACACCCCTGCAGTGGCTCACAATAGGCCCTTACTAAATTTCAGCTCCAGGCCCATGTGGATCTTAATCTGGCACTGCTCCTTCCCTCTGCGCTCCGCTGCCCTGCCTCTGTCAGATCAGGCAGCGTCACTCCCTCCCCTCAGTGTATCCCCTCAATGTCATCATTAGTTTCAGTCAGGGCCGCCGAGAGGCAGGGGGGGCGGGTACATTTTACCGGGGCCCGGGCCTATCAGGGGGCCCGGGTGCAAGGACACACACAAACACACTTTTTTTTTTTTAGGGCAATGGGTGCGGGTACCGCGCGTTTCTGTGTAGCGGGACTCAGGAGCGCGGGCGGCGGTAAATTAATGGAGGCGAGCGGGTGCTTACCGTCTGTGTCTGTCACTGTCAGTGAGTGTGCACACTATAGTACAGACAGTGGCAGAGGCGTCCGGTCCACCGCTGCGGAGCTTAAGTGCAGAGAGAGAGACTCTCGTGAGATGATCTCGCAGGTCTCACTGTCTCTATCTGCAGACTGCAGCTCAGCTGGGAGAGACCGGACGCTATGCTAGTGCAGACTGCACGTGGGAGACCAGGGAGAAGAAGGTCACGGTGCACTGCGATGGAGCCGGAGGAACTGAGAGCCTGAGGTCACTGTGCACTGACCCAGAAAATGTAGACAGACAGACCCAGTAAATTATAAAAACGCTGCAGTGCGACCTGTAAGTACAGTTGACTGCCCTGCCTGGCTTAATATATAACTTATATAGATTCTTAGAGAGCTTAACATGTATTAATAGAATTACATGATACTGATCCCATATGGTTTCTTTAGAATAATAAAGACAGTGGTAAAATGTAGTCATTCATTTAAATAGATTCATTGATAGTAAGTTGTACTTAGCTGCTACTCCTGGCTGCTAGTAGATTTATGAGAGACCAGAGTCTGAGTTTCCTCACATATGTCCAGATTGGGATAAAGATTGGCACTGGTGATGGGGATAGAGATTGGCACTGGTGATGGGGATAAAGATTGGCACTGGTGATGGGGATAAAGATTGGTACTGGTGATGGGGATAAAGATTGGCACTGGTGATGGGGATAAAGATTGGCACTGGTGATGGGGATAAAGATTGGCACTGGTGATGGGGATTCTCTCTCTCTATATTGGAGAAGAATGGCGTCAGCAACAAGCCGTTAAAAGTAAATCACTGTACAAGAAGCTGATGTTTCAGTGCCTCTAGGCATGCTCCAAATGGTGCTGATTATAAACTATAGGACCCTGATCTACAGAAAATTAATTCAATGGTTGTGTCCAAATTGAAGGATTTTTTTTATAAAAACACACTCCAATTCAATATCTCATTGTGGCCTTGTGGGTGCGTACTGTATATTGTAGTGTTCACACTAGGTTTCTAGGCCATGCCCTGCCCATTTTTCAAACTTGTACAGTAAAGGCACCCTGCCCTTATTTTGTGTGGTAATGTGCGCCCTTCCACAACGCTGACAGGACTTTATCTGCAGGTCCTCCTGCTGCCACTGTGCTAAACGGCCTGCCCCTCTCAGCCCTCCGGAGTCCCCCCGGTGCCTCCGTCACTGCAAGTGTATGAGAGCGGTGCACAGCGCCACAAACTTCCACCACCCCTCTGGCAGTTCTCGGCCATTTCAAATGCCATGTGACTCCTGAGCCAATCAGAGCTTGCATACCGGCAGCTGCGGTGATTGGCTGCTGGGCCACGAGCTCCGATTGGCTTACTAGTCAGCGCACCATATTTGACAGCTGCCAGATGGGTGAGGGAAGCCTGTGGCGCTGTTATCTGCTCTCATACAGTGGTGGAGGTGGAGGCCAGACCTGGACTACCAGTGTGAGTCTGCACTACAGGGGGCATTAAGCAGCAGCACTACAGGGGGCATCAAGCAGAGGCTTTGTGCATGCTGTCAGTAATACGCCTGTTTATCAGGCACAAACAGAATAATCTGGCAGCCTGAAATTAGGATACATATTATAGGTGGTTTTAAATGTACAAACTGGTTGTCTTCTTGTATTCTTCTGCAATGAGGCTGTGACTGGTGCTCTGCTGAGAGCAGCAGGTCAGCTATAGCTATTCCAAGGGCCCCCCATCTAAGCCTTGGGGGGGTTGCCTGCTTGATGGGGGGAGAGGGGGTGCCCGCCCGGTTTGCAGCACCCTGCCCTAATAAAATTCTAGAGTGAGCATTATATTTGTATGTCTTTATATATACAGTATGGGGGTAAAAGCCGCTCCATTGCAGTGAAATCCAACCTTGCGAATGAGTGTGCATGCTGTGTACTGCTGCTAATCTATTCGGAGCTGAGCAAAAATATCTACAGTAAATCCATTTGTGAGACGCTCACTATGAAATGATTTTTTTCACTGGTCACCACCGATTGCAAGTTCTGAGTAGCCAGGGATTTACTAGGATGTAATAAAATCAGCATGATCGTGGCTGGAGCTGACATTAAAAACCCTTCCCTAACAGGCTTAGGCACTCCTATGCTATCTCTGACACCTCCAATGTTTTTTTTTTGGCACGGCTAGCACTCCCAATTAATGGTCGGCTACCAGCCCCAGAAGCCGGCTTCCTATTAATCACCTTGTCAACGGATTGCTAATAGAAAACGTACTGTAGCAGGACTTCATTGCTGGTTTGAATCGCGCACACGCATTGAAGCCCATAGGCATGCACAGTACATTGATAATCGCCCACTGTACAAATTTGCAGCCATGTGATTAGGTCTGAATTGGGCCCTATGTGAGTGTGTTTGTGTGTACAGATGTGTCCCTCTATGTTTTTTGCAGCTTATCAAAGCGGTATTGGTATGTGAAATGGGGGGTGCTGGATGGGTCCCTGACAGTCAGGATTCCGACGTCGGTGTAATGATTAAAACTCCAACACTCAAGGTCCCGAGGGCCACCGGCTATTCTCCCTCGTGGGGGTCCACGACCCCCATAAACAGAATAGAATAGCCCTGCAAGGGACTTTGTTGTGCCCCCCCCCCCCCCGCTTTCTGAGTCTGGGCAGTTGGTATCCCAACATCAGGCTAATGACTGTCGGGCTCCTATACTACACCCAAATGGGGGCCCTGGGAAGTTGTTGTACCAGGGCCCAGGATTTCTCTTGGCAGCCCTAGTTTCAGTTATGTGGTAGTGGACAGGGTTGTGCTTCTTTGGGTGCCCATATTTTTTATTGTTGGAACCCACAAGCACTGGTTTGTTTGTTCTATCTCTTTGACCATAAATAATTTGACCCACCAACTCAGGTCACCACCCCCTGAGTATAATATGTGGCATCCTCTAAATATAGCTTAGAGGCGGATGTGGGGCAGTAGGTAAATTAGTGTCTATGGGTATTTACCTGTCAATGTCAGAATAATTTGTCACACTTCATTTATCCTATTGGTGATGTAGTAATCCCCCCTTCTGTTATGTTGGCTCCGCCCATTTTTTTTAAATTTGGTACAGCCCACATGAGGCCACTTCCGAAAATTTTTCAGGGCCACTTTTAGTCCCCAATCCGCCCCTGGGGGTGTGTGTATGGTTAGGGTTATAGGCTGCGGTGTGTGTGTGTATGGTTAGGGTTATAAGCTGCGGTGTGTGTGTATGGTTAGGGTTATAGGCTGCGGGGTCTGTGTATGGTTAGGTTTATAGGATGCGGGGTGTGTGTATAGTTAGGGTTATAGGCTGCGGGGTCTGTGTATGGTTAGGTTTATAGGATGCTGCGTGTGTGTATGGTTAGGGTTATCGACTGCAGGATGTGTGTGTATGGTTAGGGCTATAGGCTGCAGGGTGTGTTTGTATGGTTAGGGGTATAGGCTGCGGTGTGTGTGTGTATGGTTAGGGTTATAGGCTGCGGGATGTGTGCATGGTTAGGGTTATAGGCTGCGGTGTGTGCATGGTTAGGATTCTAGGCTGCGGGGTGTGCAGGGGCGGATTGGCCATTTAAACCACCAGGAACTTTCCCGGGAGGCCGGCCGCATGTGAGGCCGAAAGGTACAAAGATAAACATACTGTAAGAGCAGAGCCTGTGTAATACAGCAGAGGCGCAGCGGAGGGTCAGGTGCGCTGCTGGCTGCCTTAGCCTGCGCCTGTCATACTGTATGACAGGCAGGAGCAGCGCCGGCAGCAGGATCCCCGCAACTGCTCTGCCTCCCAGGAAACTCCGCCACTGTATTATGATTAGCACTACCCCTGGACGGTATGCGGCTGTGTAATCCCAGTTTGAAGCAGCCACCTCGATACAATTCACCAATCCCTGTCCTTGGCCCAAGGTAAGCTCCGCCCCCTTCTTCACTCTTCTTCAGCACTGACTCACCCATCCACATACACACGGGGCTCAGCTGAAGCTCTGTCCCTGGATAGTGATTAATTTAGTTATAAGATCGGCTTCATTCATACCCCTCTACTCACAGAGTCAGCCCCCCCAGCTGGGTCTGTGAAGCTCCGCCTCTTGGATCGAGATAAGCTCCGCCCCCTTCTTCAGCACTGATCACACATCCACATACACCTGGGGCTCAGCTGAAGCTCTATCCCCGGATAGATAGTGATTCATTTAGTTATAAGATCGGCTTCATTCATACCCCTCTACTCACAGAGTCAGCCCCCCCCCCCCAAGCTGGGTCCGTGAAGCTCCGCCTCTTGGATCGAGTTAAGCTCCGCCCCCTTCTTCAGCACTGATCACACATCCACATACACCTGGGGCTCAGCTGAGGCTCTATCCCCGGATAGATAGTGATTCATTTAGTTATAAGATCGGCTTCATTCATACCCCTCTACTCACAGAGTCAGCCCCCCCCCCCCCCCCAAGCTGGGTCCGTGAAGCTCTGCCTCTTGGATCGAGTTAAGCTCCGCCCCCTTCTTCAGCACTGATCACACATCCACATACACCCGGGGCTCAGCTGAAGTTCTATACCTGGATAGTGATTAGTGTGATACAGTTGGCTTCTTACTCCTCTACTCACACACTGAATCAGCCCCCCCCCAGCCGCATGTGAGGCCGAAAGGTACAAAGATAAACATACTGTAAGAGAAGAGCCTGTGTAATACAGCAGAGGCGCAGCGGAGGGTCAGGTGCGCTGCTGGCTGCCTTAGCCTGCGCCTGTCATACTGTATGACAGGCAGGAGCAGAGCCGGCAGCAGGATCCCCGCAACTGCTCTGCCTCCCAGGTAACTCCGCCACTGTATTATGATTAGCACTACCCCTGGACGGTATGCGGCTGTGTTATCCCAGCTTGAAGCAGCCACCTCGATACAATTCACCAATCCCTGTCCTTGGCCCAAGGTAAGCTCCGCCCCCTTCTTCACTCTTCTTCAGCACTGACTCACCCATCCACATACACCTGGGGCTCAGCTGAAGCTCTGTCCCTGGATAGTAATTAATTTAGTTATAAGATCGGCTTCATTCATACCCCTCTACTCACAGAGTCAGCCCCCCCAGCTGGGTCTGTGAAGCTCCGCCTCTTGGATCGAGATAAGCTCCGCCCCCTTCTTCAGCACTGATCACACATCCACATACACCTGGGGCTCAGCTGAAGCTCTATCCCCGGATAGATAGTGATTCATTTAGTTATAAGATCGGCTTCATTCATACCCCTCTACTCACAGAGTCAGCCCCCCCCTCCCCCAGCTGGGTCCGTGAAGCTCCGCCTCTTGGATCGAGTTAAGCTCCGCCCCCTTCTTCAGCACTGATCACACATCCACATACACCTGGGGCTCAGCTGAGGCTCTATCCCCGGATAGATAGTGATTCATTTAGTTATGAGATCGGCTTCATTCATACCCCTCTACTCACAGAGTCAGCCCCCCCCCCCAGCTGGGTCCGTGAAGCTCCGCCTCTTGGATCGAGTTAAACTCCGCCCCCTTCTTCAGCACTGATGATCACACATCCACATACACCCGGGGCTCAGCTGAAGTTCTATACCTGGATAGTGATTAGTGTGATACAGTCGGCTTCTTACTCCTCTACTCACACACTGAATCAGCCCCCCCCCAAAAGCTGGGTCCGTGAAGCTCCGCCCCCTGGCCAATCAGAAGCTGTGTCCTCTGACCTTTCTGAAGTCCTGTTGATTTAACTGCTGCCAGTGCTGCCCTTCCAGAGATTTAAATATGCAGCTGCCAACTCTCATTGGCTGCACATGTCTAAAGAGAGAGGGGTACCAATTGGCACAGCTACCAAGCACTGCTAGAGGAGAGCAGAACATTATGACAAGTAAGATCTGCCTTAAAGTGCCACACTTATGGAATGCCATGCCATCTTGGCACCTTGCCCACTTAAAACTCTGGGCCTCTGTGGAAAAACAGTAGCCCCCATCACCTGGCCTGCTCCTGAATCCCGCAGCAGTGTTTTGTGTCACCAGCAGAGCATATATGAGGGTGTTTTGTTTTTGCTGTTTGGTGTTGTTATTGCACATGGGCAGAATGGGCAATTTTCCCTTAATACTAATATACAGTGGGCACACACACTAGGCATCATCCTGTAACCGGTTACGATATACATGATAGACAATGTCTAGGTCGCCAGCCACTAGGTCGACCACTTAGGAATGGTCGACATACCCTAGGTCGACTTTGACAGAAGGTAGACACAAGCTTTAAGTCGACATAAACAGGCTCACTTCTATCCCTGCTGTGTCACCGCAGTTTGTCTGCCCCTTCCCTTTAGAATGTAAGCTCTAACGAACAGGACCCGTTCTCCTCATGTTCTTTTCTAAGAATATATCTCTGCCACTGTTATAATTGCGTCAGTGTCTGCTGCCTCTTATTTACCATGTACTTGTCCTAATTTGCATTTGTACTGTAAATCACAATCTTTCTTGTACTGTTCTTTGCTCATCTATGTATTGTCAGGCGCTGCGGAACCCTTGTGGCGCCATATAAATAACCCATAATAATATATACACCAACATATACACCGTAGTGTTCCCCTCATCTATGTATTGTCAGGTGCTGCGGAACCCTTGTGGCGCCATTTAAATAACCCATAATAATATATACACATACATATACACCGTAGTATTTACCTCATCTATGTATTGTAAGGCGCTGCAGAACCCTTGTGGCGCCATATAAATAACCCATAATAATATATACACCGTAGTATTCCCCTCATCTATGTATTGTCAGGTGCTGCAGAACCCTTGTTGTGCCATATAAATAACCCATAACAATATATACACATACATATACACTGTAGTATTCGCCTTATCTATGTATTGTCAGGTGCTGTGGAATCCTTGTGGCGCCATTTAAATAACCCATAATATTGTATACACATACATATACACTGTAGTATTCCCTTAACTATGTATTGTCAGGCGCTGCAAAACCCTTGTGGTACCATATAAATAACCCATAATAATATACACATACATATACACCGTAGTATTCCCCTCATCTATGTACTGTCAGGCGCTGCAGAACCCTTGTGGTGCCATATAAAATAACCCATAATAATATACACATACATATACACCGTAGTATTCCCCTCATCTATGTATTGTCAGGCGCTGCAGAACCCTTGTGGCGCCATATAAATAACCCATAATAATATACACATTTATATACACCGTAGTATTCACCTCATCTATGTATTGTCAGGCGCTGCAGAACCCTTGTGGTGCCATATAAAATAAGCCATAATAATATACACATACATATACACCATAGTATTCCCCTCATCTATGTATTGTCAGGTGCTGCAGAACCCTTGTTGTGCCATATAAATAACCCATAATAATATATACACATACATATACACCGTAGTATTCCCCTTATCTATGTATTGTCAGGTGCTGTGGAACCCTTGTGGCGCCATATAAATAACCCATAATAATATATACACCGTAGTATTCCCCTCATCTATGTATTGTCAGGTGCTGCAGAACCCTTGTTGTGCCATATAAAGAACCCATAATAATTTATACACATACATATACACTGTAGTATTCCCCTCATCTATGTACTGTCAGGCGCTGCAGAACCCTTGTGGTGCCATATAAAATAACCCATAATAATATACACATACATATACACCGTAGTATTCCCCTCATCTATGTATTGTCAGGCGCTGCAGAACCCTTGTGGTGCCATATAAAATAACCCATAATAATATACACATACATATACACCGTAGTATTCCCCTCATCTATGTATTGTCAGGCGCTGCAGAACCCTTGTGGCACCATATAAATAACCCATAATAATATACACATACATATACACCGTAGTATTCACCTTATCTATGTATTGTCAGGTGCTGCGGAACCCTTGTGGCGCCATTTAAATAACCCATAATAATATATACACATACATATACACTGTAGTATTCACCTCATGTATGTATTGTCAGGCACTGCAGAACCCTTGTGGCGCCATATAAATAACCCATAATAATATATACACCGTAGTATTCCCCTCATCTATGTATTGTCAGGTGCTGCAGAACCCTTGTTGTGCCATATAAATAACCCATAATAATATACCCATACATATACACTGTAGTATTCCCCTTATCTATGTATTGTCAGGCGCTGCAAAACCCTTGTGGTACCATATAAATAACCCATAATAATATACCCATACATATACACCGTAGTATTCCCCTCATCTATGTACTGTCAGGTGCTGCAGAACCCTTGTGGCGCCATATAAATAACCCATAATAATATACACATACATATACACCATAGTATTCCCCTCATCTATGTATTGTCAGGCGCTGCAGAACCCTTGTGGCGCCATATAAATAACCCATAATAATATATACACCGTAGTATTCCCCTCATCTATGTATTGTCAGGCACTGCAGAACCCTTGTTGTGCCATATAAATAACCCATAATAATATATACACATACATATACACCGTAGTATTCCCCTCATCTATGTATTGTCAGGTGCTGCAGAACCCTTGTTGTGCCATATAAATAACCCATAATAATAATATATACACATACATATACACTGTAGTATTCCCCTCATCTGTGTATTGTCAGGTGCTGCAGAACCCTTTTTGTGCCATATAAATAACCCATAATAATATATACACATACATATACACTGTAGTATTCCCCTCATCTATGTATTGTCAGGCGCTGCAAAACCCTTGTGGTACCATATAAATAACCCATAATAATATACACATACATATACACCGTAGTATTCCCCTCATCTATGTACTGTCAGGCGTTGCGGAACCCTTGTGGTGCCATATAAATAACCCATAATAATATATACACACATACATATACACCATAGTATTCCCCTCATCTATGTACTGTCAGGCGCTGGGGAACCCTTGTGGCGCCATATAAATAACCCATAATAATAATAATAAGTCCAACATGAGTTTTTCACTTTTTTGGTGTCCATTTACCTCTTTTATTTATTTTTGACTGTGTAAAACTGTTTTTTTTTTCAACTAGATATATATTTTTTTTGTAAAGACGTTTAAAGATTTCTATTATTATCGTAAATATGTTTTAGTTCAAATATATGTATTTTTAATTAAAAAGTAAAACACCCACAAAACATGCCAAACCCTCTAGGTAGACCACACACCCACAGTACTGTTCCCAAACTCCACATCAGTCATTACACCAAAGCAATTGTCACACCCCCTGCAGTGGCTCACAATAGGTCCTTACTAAATTTCAGCTCCAGGCCCATGTGGATCTTAATCTGGCACTGCTCCTTCCCTCTGCGCTGCGCTGCCCTGCCTCTGTCAGATCAGGCAGCGCCACTCCCTCCCCTCAGTGTATCCCCTCAATGTCATCATTAGTTTCAGTTATGTGGTAGTGGACAGGGTTGTGCTTCTTTGGGTGCCCATATTTTTTATTGTTGGAACCCACAAGCACTGGTTTGTTTGTTCTATCACTTTGACCATAAATAATTTGACCCACCAACTCAGGTCACCACCCCCTGAGTATAATATGTTGCATCCTCTAAATATAGCTTAGAGGCGTATGTGGGGCATTAGGTAAATTAGTGTCTATGGGTATTTACCTGTCAATGTCAGAATAATTTGTCACACTTCATTTATCCTATTGGTGATGTAGTAATCCCGCCTTCTGTTATGTTGGCTCCGCCCATTTTTAAAATTTGGTACAGCCCACATGAGGCCACTTCCGAAAAATTTTCAGGGCCACTTTTAGTCCCCAATCCGCCCCTGGGGGTGTGTGTATGGTTAGGGTTATAGGCTGCGGTGTGTGTGTGTGTGTGTATGGTTAGGGTTATAAGCTGCGGTGTGTGTGTATGGTTAGGGTTATAGGATGCGGGGTGTGTGTATAGTTAGGGTTATAGGCTGCGGGGTCTGTGTATGGTTAGGTTTATAGGATGCTGTGTGTGTGTGTATGGTTAGGGCTATAGGCTGCAGGATGTGTGTGTATGGTTAGGGCTATAGGCTGCAGGGTGTGTTTGTATGGTTAGGGGTATAGGCTGCGGTCTGTGTGTGTATGGTTAGGGTTATAGGATGCGGGATGTGTGCATGGTTAGGGTTATAGGCTGCGGTGTGTGCATGGTTAGGGTTATAGGCTGTGGTGTGTGTGTATGGTTAGGGTTATAGGCTATGATGTGTGTGTTTGTGTATGGTTAGAGTTATAGGCTGTGGGGTGTGTATGTGTGTATGGTTAGGGTTATAGGCTGCTGTGTGTGTGTGTGTAGTGTATGGTTAGGGTAATAGGCTGCGGAGTGTGTGTGTGTGTGTGTGGTTAGGGTTATAGGCTGTGGGGTGTGTGTGGTTAGGGATATAGTTTGTGGGGTGTGTGTGTATGGTTAGGGTTATAGGCTATGGGGTGTGTGTGTATGGTTAGGGTTATAGGCTGCGGGGTGTGTGTATGGTTAGGGTTATAGGCTGTGGGGTGTGTGTATGGTTAGGGTTATAGGCTGTGGGGTGTGTGCATGGTTAGGGTTATAGTCTGTGGGGTGTGTGTATGGTTAGGGTTATAGGCTGTGGGGTGTGTGTGTATGGTTAGGGTTATAGGCTGCGGGGTGTGTGTGTGTTTGTGTGTGTTTAGGGTTATAGGCTGTGGGGTGTGTGTGGTTAGGGATATAGGTTGTGGGGTGTGTGTGTATGGTTAGGGTTATAGGCTATGGGGTGAGTGTATGGTTAGGGTTATAGGCTGCGGGGTGTGTGTATGGTTAGGGTTATAGGCTGTGGGGTGTGTGTATGGTTAGGGTTATAGTCTGTGGGGTGTGTGTATGGTTAGGGTTATAGGCTGTGGGGTGTGTGTGTATGGTTAGGGTTATAGGCTGCGGGGTGTGAGTGTGTGTGTGTGGTTAGGGTTATAGGCTGTGGGGTGTGTGTGGTAAGGGATATAGGCTGTGGGGTGTGTGTGTATGGTTAGGGTTATAGGTTGCGGGGTGTGTGTGTGTGTGGTTAGGGTTATAGGCTGTGGGGTGTGTGTGGTTAGGGATATAGGCTGTGGGGTGTGTGTGTGTGGTTAGGGATATAGGCTGTGGGGTGTGTGTGTATGGTTAGGGTTATAGGCTGTGGGGTGTGTGTGTGTGGTTAGGGATATAGGCTATGGGGTGTGTGTATGGTTAGGGTTATAGGATGCGGGGTGTGTGTATGGTTAGGGTTAGAGGCTGTGGGATGTGTATGTATGGTGCACTACCCATGCCAACTATTTTAGTGCCACTGTTGAGATACCCTAAACTGCCATTATACACCAACTCCATGCATAACTTTTCAAAAGTAAGTTGCTGGTCCGGAGCCATGTTGCGAACACACTCTGCCACATAAGTGAAGTAGTTGTCATGTTTGTCCGGGTTTCTTTGCAGGACTCGCTGTGCCCGCATCATAAATTCTTCATGTGCTGCTGCTTCTCCTTTTTTTCCTTTGCCACGCATTTTTTGGGCACGGGGGAGTGGTGGAGTGGGTTCCAGGGTGGGTGGCGGAGTGCGTGCCGGAGTAGGAGCTTCACTCGATGTGCATGCATTATCTGATAGGACAGACAGGTCTGGGGTTGCAGGTGGGTAGTCACCAAGCTGTAAAAAAATTGAACATGTTTACTAATCAATTCTATTTACTTCTAATTTCAGTTCCCTACCAGCGTGAATGAATGGAAAGTCATCGCAGAGGAGTTTGAACAGCGATAGAACTTTCCAAATTGCGGTGGAGCCATTGATGGCAAACATGTCCGCATAGCCCAGCCTATCAATAGTGGTTCCTACTACTTTAATTACAAGGGCTATTTTAGCATTGTACTAATGGCTGTGGTGAATGCGAACTATGAGTTTATCTTCCTGGATGTAGGAAGGAATGGCCGTGCATCGGATGGTGGCACTTTCAAGGACACAAAGTTCTACGAAAGGCTCATAGCGAACACCCTTCACTTGCCGTCTGTCCAGGAAACTAAACAGGGGCTCAACTTTGTGTTTGTGGCAGACGAGGCTTTTGGCCTGCACGAGCATGTCATGAAGCCATATGCGGGGCCTGAACCATGACAAAAGGATCTTTAACTACAGGCTATCCAGGGCACGGCGTGTTGTGGAAAATGCTTTTGACATCCTGGCTAGCCGGTTTCGCATTTTACACACTGCCATTAACCTGAGGGTGGACAAAATTGACTGGGTTGTCACGGCGTGCTGTGTCCTGCACAATTTGCTCTGCAGAAAAGCCACACAGCAAAGGGCTACAGGCACAGCACTCCAAGAAGACCAAGATCTGCCAGAGGAGGTAGTGCAGATATCCTCCTTACAAACCCCAACACAACACTTCACAGGGAGTGCACGAGCCAAACAGGTGAGGGAAGAGTACATGGCCTACTTTAATGGGGAGGGGGCTGTGGATAGGCAGGAGGAATCAATTAGATAGCCCAAAAAATAGACTCACCGATGCAGACTGCGAATTCTCCTCCTCCTGCGCCGTGACTTCTTGGTTTTCGTGTTCGACCATCAGGACTACTCCTGTCCTCATTGACTCCTGGCTGAGGGTGAACGTCAATCTGTCGTAGTACCAGAGCGATGTTTGATACATCTCGTCGACTCCAGCACCAGACTTCTTTGCAGCCTCCACCTTCTTGTGTTCCTTTAAGAACACCGTGCGCAGATTCTGGATGCGTTTCCGCACCCATTCTACATTGGCCTCTGGATGAAATGGGAGACTGTAGCGAGACAAGTCCTCCAAGGCTTGGGTTCTTTTCATTTTGTTCGAATACTCTTTGGACTTTGTTCGCCACAGGCATTCATGGGAACGATACTTCTCGATAAACCCTTCTAAAAATTCTTGTTCTTTTGCGTTGGACATTGGGACGGTAAAAAGATAAAACCATTTTAGTTGTTATATAGTTATATCCATGTTTTGTTTCATATTTAAATTTTTAGAGTTATAGTTACCAGTTTACCTAGTTCTTATGTTTTAAGTATTTAAAATGTTAATAAACTTTTATGAAAACCACTATACATTTTATTGTGCAGATTGCTATTCACACACACAGGCGAATGGGGCCTAGCAGAGAGGAGTGCATGGAATACTGCAATGGTGGACAATGGTTATATGTATATATCTATATATACACAAACACACACACACACACAGGTGAATGGGGCCTAGCAGAGAGGAGTGCATGGAATACTGCAATGGTGGACAATGGTTATATGTATATATCTATATATACACAAACACACACACACACACACACACACACAGGTGAATGGGGCCTAGCAGAGAGGAGTGCATGGAATACTGCAATGGTGGACAATGGTTATATCTATACACACACACATGGGGCCCACCCGAGCAAACAGTGACATGGTCGGGTGCTCGGTTGCCAAAACAGTGCTCTATACACACTATATACATTGGTGGCAACAGTGGGCATGCATAGGAGAGCATTGGGAGTGCAAACATACCAGGTTGTTGTTCTGGGAGATGAGACAAGAAGGAGAGTCCAACTGCTGCGCCAGCACTGTTTGCTATGTGGAAAAACATAGCGCCGGGGGAGGAAATGCCACTCAAATAGGCTGGATCAAACGACGGACGCACCGACGGGCGGCCGACGGAGGCGGCAAAAAACACTCACGATCTGCATGCGATTGACGGTCGGTCGGCCTGGGATTGACGGATCCTACCTGCAGCACGTAGGACCAAAGATGCGACCAAACGAGTGGCGTGTACGCGCATCGGATCGGATCAAATAAATGACAAAAAACGCACAAAAGTACATACAATCTGCATACAACCGGTCGGAATTGGATCTAAATTGACAGAATCGGGCCCTAGTCGTCCTGGTGTGTACCCAGCATATGTCAGGCGACTGACTGTACTGTGCCCTATAGGATAGTGCTATGATAACATTTATTTGTCTCTTAGGTGGATGAAGGTGCTGCTCTAGAGCAAGCTATTAAGTTCTGCCAACTTCAAATGGGAGCTGCTGCCCAAAAACAGGTGGGTAACCAGAATTGAGAATGAATGGTGGTAAGGCTGGATCTATATCTACCTTAAGGAGCCCATAGACGCTCTGTTTTTGCCAGCTCCGTTCTGTACTATGCGATGCGCGCTCCCGCGCATCACATAGTACGGTACAAAAAGTATGTGCTGCACATACTTTTTGTACTAGCTACACATCGCATCGGATCGCATTGCATGCACAAGGCATGCAATGCGATGTGTACTAATTAAGTCCCGAACGGATCTATTAAACCATGGGTCTTCAACCTATGCCCCTCCAGATGTTGTGAAACTACATGTTCCAGCATGCATTGCCACATTTTTTTCCTATAAGAGCATGCCAAAACTGTCAGGGCATGCTGGGAAATGTAGTTCCACAACATCTGGAGGGCCACAGGTTGAAGACCTGTGCGTTAAACGGACCGTGTATGGGCAGCTTTATACATACTTTACCTTGTATGTCAGTAAGGAGTTTTCTTGCTGAATGTAATAATAATGTGATTGGTCAATGATAAACAAACACATAAGTAGATTGGTTGTTTATCAAACAAGACATGAGAATGTATAAAGGGCCATACTCACAGGGTGGTTTCAGCCCCATGCTAAGCGATGTAGGTTAGCACAGATGGCTCAGCACACATCACTGAGACACATGTACACCGTACCATGTGCTGAGCAGTGCTACGAATGGCTGTGTATGGGTACACATCCGTCCACAGCGCCTGCACAGAGGAGAAATCATTTGATGAGTACTTAGCATCGCATGATTTAATCTCCTGTCCCTGCTGCTTGCAGCCACCATCGCATAACTTAGGAATCACTCGGTGGCTGCAAGGATTTCTGGGGCTTCTGGCGGGGGCTGACGCTGAGAAATGCCTGCTTTTTGCCGGGGCACTCCCAACATTTTTATGGGCTTGCCCACCTTTGAAATGCCAGGGCTCCTGCCCAACATGACCCCACCGGTCAATCAGGCTGCAAACCGCCTGCAAACACAGATGTTTGTCGAAGATCGCTTAAAAATAGGGCTGAAATCACCCTGTGTCTATGGGCCTTAAGTCATTTATCTATTTGTGAAGCTTGTGAGGTACTTGTTTCCTATCTGGGCGCCCAGGTTTTCTACGTACGGCACCGTAATGAAATCGGATCGCATCGCATCAGATTCGGTACTCGATGATGTACGATGGCATACGATGCTATCCGATCCGATTTCATTACTAAATGGGGGTAAAAATCGGATCGCATCGCATCGGATACCACAAATGCACATAACTATGCGATGCGATGCGAAAATCAGCATAGGGAAGAATGGTAAATGGGCCAGAAACCCCCAAAAAACCCACAGAGCAGTGGAATGTCCCCCCAAAAGTAGTTGACGCCACCCCGCCATCAACGTGAACCCGAAGCGTGGCGAGCGGGGCGGCGGTACGCGTCCTCCGACCTTTTCATGCCCTACTATCCACTAGGGCGTGGAGTGAGAATAGAATAGTGTGGCGAGCGCAGCGAGCCACCGAGCCCGAAGCGTGGCGAGCGGACGCGGATACCTTCACAGTTATACGCGTCCCCTCGCGGGCTTCCCAGGTGTCCATGGTGACGCGCACACCTGGGAAGCCCGCGAAGGGACGCGTTTACCTGTTAGATAGCCCAAAAAATAGACTCACCGATGCAGACTGCGAATTCTCCTCCTCCTGCGCCGTGACTTCTTGGTTTTCGTGTTCGACCATCAGGACTACTCCTGTCCTCATTGACTCCTGGCTGAGGGTGAACGTCAATCTGTCGTAGTACCAGAGCGATGTTTGATACATCTCGTCGACTCCAGCACCAGACTTCTTTGCAGCCTCCACCTTCTTGTGTTCCTTTAAGAACACCGTGCGCAGATTCTGGATGCGTTTCCGCACCCATTCTACATTGGCCTCTGGATGAAATGGGAGACTGTAGCGAGACAAGTCCTCCAAGGCTTGGGTTCTTTTCATTTTGTTCGAATACTCTTTGGACTTTGTTCGCCACAGGCATTCATGGGAACGATACTTCTCGATAAACCCTTCTAAAAATTCTTGTTCTTTTGCGTTGGACATTGGGACGGTAAAAAGATAAAACCATTTTAGTTGTTATATAGTTATATCCATGTTTTGTTTCATATTTAAATTTTTAGAGTTATAGTTACCAGTTTACCTAGTTCTTATGTTTTAAGTATTTAAAATGTTAATAAACTTTTATGAAAACCACTATACATTTTATTGTGCAGATTGCTATTCACACACACAGGTGAATGGGGCCTAGCAGAGAGGAGTGCATGGAATACTGCAATGGTGGACAATGGTTATATGTATATATCTATATATACACAAACACACACACAGGTGAATGGGGCCTAGCAGAGAGGAGTGCATGGAATACTGCAATGGTGGACAATGGTTATATGTATATATCTATATATACACAAACACACACACACACACACACACACACACACACACACACAGGTGAATGGGGCCTAGCAGAGAGGAGTGCATGGAATACTGCAATGGTGGACAATGGTTATATCTATACACACACACATGGGGCCCACCCGAGCAAACAGTGACATGGTCGGGTGCTCGGTTGCCAAAACAGTGCTCTATACACACTATATACATTGGTGGCAACAGTGGGCATGCATAGGAGAGCATTGGGAGTGCAAACATACCAGGTTGTTGTTCTGGGAGATGAGACAAGAAGGAGAGTCCAACTGCTGCGCCAGCACTGTTTGCTATGTGGAAAAACATAGCGCCGGGGGAGGAAATGCCACTCAAATAGGCTGGATCAAACGACGGACGCACCGACGGGCGGCCGACGGAGGCGGCAAAAAACACTCACGATCTGCATGCGATTGACGGTCGGTCGGCCTGGGATTGACGGATCCTACCTGCAGCACGTAGGACCAAAGATGCGACCAAACGAGTGGCGTGTACGCGCATCGGATCGGATCAAATAAATGACAAAAACGCACAAAAGTACATACAATCTGCATACAACCGGTCGGAATTGGATCTAAATTGACAGAATCGGGCCCTAGTCGTCCTGGTGTGTACCCAGCATATGTCAGGCGACTGACTGTACTGTGCCCTATAGGATAGTGCTATGATAACATTTATTTGTCTCTTAGGTGGATGAAGGTGCTGCTCTAGAGCAAGCTATTAAGTTCTGCCAACTTCAAATGGGAGCTGCTGCCCAAAAACAGGTGGGTAACCAGAATTGAGAATGAATGGTGGTAAGGCTGGATCTATATCTACCTTAAGGAGCCCATAGACGCTCTGTTTTTGCCAGCTCCGTTCTGTACTATGCGATGCGCGCTCCCGCGCATCACATAGTACGGTACAAAAAGTATGTGCTGCACATACTTTTTGTACTAGCTACACATCGCATCGGATCGCATTGCATGCACAAGGCATGCAATGCGATGTGTACTAATTAAGTCCCGAACGGATCTGTTAAACCATGGGTCTTCAACCTATGCCCCTCCAGATGTTGTGAAACTACATGTTCCAGCATGCATTGCCACATTTTTTTCCTATAAGAGCATGCCAAAACTGTCAGGGCATGCTGGGAAATGTAGTTCCACAACATCTGGAGGGCCACAGGTTGAAGACCTGTGCGTTAAACGGACCGTGTATGGGCAGCTTTATACATACTTTACCTTGTATGTCAGTAAGGAGTTTTCTTGCTGAATGTAATAATAATGTGATTGGTCAATGATAAACAAACACATAAGTAGATTGGTTGTTTATCAAACAAGACATGAGAATGTATAAAGGGCCATACTCACAGGGTGGTTTCAGCCCCATGCTAAGCGATGTAGGTTAGCACAGATGGCTCAGCACACATCACTGAGACACATGTACACCGTACCATGTGTGCTGAGCAGTGCTACGAATGGCTGTGTATGGGTACACATCCGTCCACAGCGCCTGCACAGAGGAGAAATCATTTGATGAGTACTTAGCATCGCATGATTTATTCTCCTGTCCCTGCTGCTTGCAGCCACCATCGCATAACTTAGGAATCACTCGGTGGCTGCAAGGATTTCTGGGGCTTCTGGCGGGGGCTGACGCTGAGAAATGCCTGCTTTTTGCCGGGGCACTCCCAACATTTTTATGGGCTTGCCCACCTTTGAAATGCCAGGGCTCCTGCCCAACATGACCCCACCGGTCAATCAGGCTGCAAACCGCCTGCAAACACAGATGTTTGTCGAAGATCGCTTAAAAATAGGGCTGAAATCACCCTGTGTCTATGGGCCTTAAGTCATTTATCTATTTGTGAAGCTTGTGAGGTACTTGTTTCCTATCTGGGCGCCCAGGTTTTCTACGTACGGCACCATAATGAAATCGGATCGCATCGCATCAGATTCGGTACTCGATGATGTACGATGGCATACGATGCTATCCGATCCGATTTCATTACTAAATGGGGGTAAAAATCGGATCGCATCGCATCGGATACCACAAATGCACATAACTATGCGATGCGATGCGAAAATCAGCATAGGGAAGAATGGTAAATGGGCCAGAAACCCCCAAAAAACCCACAGAGCAGTGGAATGTCCCCCCAAAAGTAGTTGACGCCACCCCGCCATCAACGTGAACCCGAAGCGTGGCGAGCGGGGCGGCGGTACGCGTCCTCCGACCTTTTCATGCCCTACTATCCACTAGGGCGTGGAGTGAGAATAGAATAGTGTGGCGAGCGCAGCGAGCCACCGAGCCCGAAGCGTGGCGAGCGGACGCGGATACCTTCACAGTTATACGCGTCCCCTCGCGGGCTTCCCAGGTGTCCATGGTGACGCGCACACCTGGGAAGCCCGCGAAGGGACGCGTTTACCTGTTAGATAGCCCAAAAAATAGACTCACCGATGCAGACTGCGAATTCTCCTCCTCCTGCGCCGTGACTTCTTGGTTTTCGTGTTCGACCATCAGGACTACTCCTGTCCTCATTGACTCCTGGCTGAGGGTGAACGTCAATCTGTCGTAGTACCAGAGCGATGTTTGATACATCTCGTCGACTCCAGCACCAGACTTCTTTGCAGCCTCCACCTTCTTGTGTTCCTTTAAGAACACCGTGCGCAGATTCTGGATGCGTTTCCGCACCCATTCTACATTGGCCTCTGGATGAAATGGGAGACTGTAGCGAGACAAGTCCTCCAAGGCTTGGGTTCTTTTCATTTTGTTCGAATACTCTTTGGACTTTGTTCGCCACAGGCATTCATGGGAACGATACTTCTCGATAAACCCTTCTAAAAATTCTTGTTCTTTTGCGTTGGACATTGGGACGGTAAAAAGATAAAACCATTTTAGTTGTTATATAGTTATATCCATGTTTTGTTTCATATTTAAATTTTTAGAGTTATAGTTACCAGTTTACCTAGTTCTTATGTTTTAAGTATTTAAAATGTTAATAAACTTTTATGAAAACCACTATACATTTTATTGTGCAGATTGCTATTCACACACACAGGTGAATGGGGCCTAGCAGAGAGGAGTGCATGGAATACTGCAATGGTGGACAATGGTTATATGTATATATCTATATATACACAAACACACACACAGGTGAATGGGGCCTAGCAGAGAGGAGTGCATGGAATACTGCAATGGTGGACAATGGTTATATGTATATATCTATATATACACAAACACACACACACACACACACACACACACAGGTGAATGGGGCCTAGCAGAGAGGAGTGCCTGGAATACTGCAATGGTGGACAATGGTTATATCTATACACACACACATGGGGCCCACCCGAGCAAACAGTGACATGGTCGGGTGCTCGGTTGCCAAAACAGTGCTCTATACACACTATATACATTGGTGGCAACAGTGGGCATGCATAGGAGAGCATTGGGAGTGCAAACATACCAGGTTGTTGTTCTGGGAGATGAGACAAGAAGGAGAGTCCAACTGCTGCGCCAGCACTGTTTGCTATGTGGAAAAACATAGCGCCGGGGGAGGAAATGCCACTCAAATAGGCTGGATCAAACGACGGACGCACCGACGGGCGGGCGACGGAGGCGGCAAAAAACACTCACGATCTGCATGCGATTGACGGTCGGTCGGCCTGGGATTGACGGATCCTACCTGCAGCACGTAGGACCAAAGATGCGACCAAACGAGTGGCGTGTACGCGCATCGGATCGGATCAAATAAATGAAAAAAACGCACAAAAGTACATACAATCTGCATACAACCGGTCGGAATTGGATCTAAATTGACAGAATCGGGCCCTAGTCGTCCTGGTGTGTACCCAGCATATGTCAGGCGACTGACTGTACTGTGCCCTATAGGATAGTGCTATGATAACATTTATTTGTCTCTTAGGTGGATGAAGGTGCTGCTCTAGAGCAAGCTATTAAGTTCTGCCAACTTCAAATGGGAGCTGCTGCCCAAAAACAGGTGGGTAACCAGAATTGAGAATGAATGGTGGTAAGGCTGGATCTATATCTACCTTAAGGAGCCCATAGACCAGTGATTTTCAACCTTTTTCAGGTCGCGGCACACCGGACCAGACTTTAAAATTGCCAAGGCACACCAACAGTTTTTAATCAAATTTAACCCAAGTAATAACAAATATTGACATAGATCTCAAGATATATTACATATGTTATTATTTCCTTTAAAATTAGTAGAAACAAATAGGTTTTACTTACATAAAAATATCAGTGGGAAACCTGTGCTTGGTGATGTCTCATGATGTCTTTTGTCCGCGGACGGATGGTTGACAAGCATACCCTCAAGTCCTCCTCCAATGATTGAAGCCGTGACCTTTTCTTACACTTCATGGTGTTCATAGCAGAAAATGCAGCCTCACACAGATACGATGTGGAGAAAGGAAGTAGTGCTTCAATCACCTTTTTTGTGACCATGGGGAATTCTTGTCGAAGAGACAACCAGAATGAGGCCATATCTGTTGATGAGTGCTTTAATTTCAGCCCTCTGTCATTCCTTATTTCTGCCAGCTCATCTTCTTCTGTAACACTTAGTTCAGCTGACGCATATGCACTTGGCACAAATGGATCTCTCACCCAGTCCAAGGAAGAAATATCAAGTGATGGGAAATACTTGTCAATGTTGTCAGTCAGCAATAACAAACTTTGTAGAATTAAGTTGATAAAATGTTTCTCAAGTCTGCAACTTTTTGTCAGCTGAAACATCTCAACTTTGTTCTCTTTTTTTATTCTGGCTCCCCACAATGTTAATTTTTCCTTGAAAGTGGTAATTTTGTCAGTACAAGTAAGAATATTTTCATTCTTACCCTGCATACTTTTGTTAAGTGTATTCAATACTTGGCAAATATCAGCTAGGAAGGCAACTTTATTGCACCAGGTCTCATCACTAAGACGCTCAGCCATCTCAGGATTTTCAGAAGTAAAAAAAACGATGAGCTCTTCTCTAAGTTCATAGAATCTTGAAAGCACCCGTCCTCGAGATAGCCACCTCACGTCTGTGTGTAGTAGGAGTTGTGTGTGAGCAGCATCCATGTCAGAACATAGTGCAGAAAACAGCCTTGATTTTAATGGCCTACTCTTGATGTAATTGACCATTTTTATTGTCTCGTCCAGTACTTTTTGCAGCTCAGGTACTACAGATTTTGAAATGAGGGCCTCTCTGTGAAGGAAACAATGTGTAAAAACAATGGCAGGGTTCTTTTGCTTAGCTAATGCAACAAATCCTTTCACTCTTCCTGACATAGAGGGAGCACCATCTGTGCAGATGCTGATGCATGATTCCCAAGACAAATTGTGAGAAGTGAAATAAGTGTTGACAACATCAAAAATGTCTTGGCCTTTTGTTGTTTCCGGAAGAATTTTGCAAAATAAAAATTGTTCAATGAATTCTTCATTACAAACAAACCTGCTGAATGCTAGTAGTTGAGCTTTTCCAGTGATGTCAGTTGACTCATCCAGTTGAAATGCAAAGACCTTGGCTTCTTTAATCTTGGTGATGACTTGTGACTCAACATCTTCAGACATGTCTAGTATTCGCCGACTAATAGTGTTATCAGACAGAGGGATTTTTGAAATCTCTTGTTCATATTTCTCACCAAACATGATATTTACAATTTTACAGCATGCTGGCAAAATGACTGTCTCTGCAATTGTATGTGATTTCATCTTCTTTGCCACAATTTCAGCAACGGCATAGCTGGCTTCTTGAGCTTTGTCAGAAACCGTTGTGATTTTTTCCCACTGTTTAGCCTGGCGTTTTTGTTCAGCTAGAAGTCTCTGAAAATATTCTAATGGCTTATTGCACACATGTGAGTGCTTTGTATGAAGGTGTCTCTTTAGCTTACTTTGAACCATGGCTTGGTTTGCCAGTTTCTCACCACATACAAGGCATTTAGGACGTGGCTGCTCTTCTCCAGATGTAATGAATCCAAAGGACAAATATTCTTCTTTATACTGGCGCACAATGGCTTTAGCACCAGAACTATGGCCAGCAACACTTGATTCATTGTCATCATCATTTGATGCTAATGCACGTTTCCTAGTTAGAAACTTGTCCATGTTTCAGAAAATCTGGAAAAAAATAAAATAAAAAGTTAATTCAGAATTTATATTCCTCAAAAACACACCTACTCCCACGTAAAAAAAAAAACACTGGTCCCTACCTGTCAGTGTCTCAACGATAAAAGATTCTGCAACCTCAGTCACGCTGGAGTGGCAAGAAGAGCCTCGGTCACACCCTGGAGTGGGGCAAGAAGAGCCTCGGTCACACGCTGGAGTGGCAACAAGAGCCTCGGTCACACGCTGCAGTAGCACAAAAAAAAACACATATTGACATCCACAGAAAAATAAACAAACACTTGACCCATAGAAAAAACACTGGTCCCTACCTGTCAGTATCTCAACGATGAAAGATTCTGCAGCCTCAGTCACGCTGGAGTGGCAAGAAGAGCTTTGGTCACACACTGGAGTGGGGCAAGAAGAGCCTTGGTCACACGCTGGAGTGGCAAGAAGAGCCTCGGTCACACGCTGCAGTAGCACAAAAAAAAACACATATTGACATCCACAGAAAAATAAACAAACACTTGACCCATAGAAAAAACACTGGTCCCTACCTGTCAGTATCTCAACGATGAAAGATTCTGCAGCCTCAGTCACGCTGGAGTGGCAAGAAGAGCTTTGGTCACACACTGGAGTGGGGCAAGAAGAGCCTTGGTCACACGCTGGAGTGGCAAGAAGAGCCTCGGTCACACGCTGCAGTAGCACAAAAAAAAACACATATTGACATCCACAGAAAAATAAACAAACACTTGACCCATAGAAAAAACACTGGTCCCTACCTGTCAGTATCTCAACGATGAAAGATTCTGCAGCCTCAGTCACGCTGGAGTGGCAAGAAGAGCTTTGGTCACACACTGGAGTGGGGCAAGAAGAGCCTTGGTCACACGCTGGAGTGGCAAGAAGAGCCTCGGTCACACGCTGCAGTAGCACAAAAAAAAACACATATTGACATCCACAGAAAAATAAACAAACACTTGACCCATAGAAAAAACACTGGTCCCTACCTGTCAGTATCTCAACGATGAAAGATTCTGCAGCCTCAGTCACGCTGGAGTGGCAAGAAGAGCTTTGGTCACACACTGGAGTGGGGCAAGAAGAGCCTTGGTCACACGCTGGAGTGGCAAGAAGAGCCTCGGTCACACGCTGCAGTAGCACAAAAAAAAACACATATTGACATCCACAGAAAAATAAACAAACACTTGACCCATAGAAAAAACACTGGTCCCTACCTGTCAGTATCTCAACGATGAAAGATTCTGCAGCCTCAGTCACGCTGGAGTGGCAAGAAGAGCTTTGGTCACACACTGGAGTGGGGCAAGAAGAGCCTTGGTCACACGCTGGAGTGGCAAGAAGAGCCTCGGTCACACGCTGCAGTAGCACAAAAAAAAACACATATTGACATCCACAGAAAAATAAACAAACACTTGACCCATAGAAAAAACACTGGTCCCTACCTGTCAGTATCTCAACGATGAAAGATTCTGCAGCCTCAGTCACGCTGGAGTGGCAAGAAGAGCTTTGGTCACACACTGGAGTGGGGCAAGAAGAGCCTTGGTCACACGCTGGAGTGGCAAGAAGAGCCTCGGTCACACGCTGCAGTAGCACAAAAAAAAACACATATTGACATCCACAGAAAAATAAACAAACACTTGACCCATAGAAAAAACACTGGTCCCTACCTGTCAGTATCTCAACGATGAAAGATTCTGCAGCCTCAGTCACGCTGGAGTGGCAAGAAGAGCTTTGGTCACACACTGGAGTGGGGCAAGAAGAGCCTTGGTCACACGCTGGAGTGGCAAGAAGAGCCTCGGTCACACGCTGCAGTAGCACAAAAAAAAACACATATTGACATCCACAGAAAAATAAACAAACACTTGACCCATAGAAAAAACACTGGTCCCTACCTGTCAGTATCTCAACGATGAAAGATTCTGCAGCCTCGGTCACACACTGGAGTGGCAAGAAGAGCCTCGGTCACACACTGGAGTGGCAAGAAGAGCCTCGGTCGCACGCTGGAGTGGCAAGAAGAGCCTCGGTCACACGCTGGAGTGGCAAGAAGAGCCTCGGTCGCACGCTGGAGTGCCAAGAAGAGCCTCATATAAAACACATTGGCCCCGCAGTAATAAAACACATTGGCCCCCACTGTAATTAAACATATGCTGTCACCCCCCATTGTAATTACGCATACCTGCCCCCACAGCGTAATTATACACACATGTCCCCATTGTAATTACGCATACCTGCCCCCACAGCGTAATTATACACACATGTCCCCATTGTAATTACGCATACCTGCCCCCACAGCGTAATTATACACACATGTCCCCATTATAATTACGCATACCTGCCCCCACAGCGTAATTATACACACATGTCCCCATTATAATTACGCATACCTGCCCCCACAGCGTAATTATACACACATGTCCCCATTGTAATTACGCATACCTGCCCCCACAGCGTAATTATACACACATGTCCCCATTGTAATTACGCATACCTGCCCCCACAGCGTAATTATACACACATGTCCCCATTATAATTACGCATACCTGCCCCCACAGCGTAATTATACACACATGTCCCCATTGTAATTACGCATACCTGCCCCCACAGCGTAATTATACACACATGTCCCCATGGTAATTACGCATACCTGCCCCCACAGCGTAATTATACACACATGTCCCCATTATAATTACGCATACCTGCCCCCACAGCGTAATTATACACACATGTCCCCATTGTAATTACGCATACCTGCCCCCACAGCGTAATTATACACACATGTCCCCATTGTAATTACGCATACCTGCCCCCACAGCGTAATTATACACACATGTCCCCATTGTAATTACGCATACCTGCCCCCACTGCGTAATTATACACACATGTCCCCATTGTAATTACACACACCTGCCCCCCCTTAGTTATTACACACACCTGCCCCCCCCCCTTAGTTATTACACACACCTGCCCCCCCTTAGTTATTACACACACCTGCCCCCCTTAGTTATTACACACACCTGCCCCCCCCCTTAGTTATTACATACACCTGCCCCCCCTTAGTTATTACACACACCTGCCTCCACTTAGTTATTACACACACCTGCCCCCCTTAGTTATTACACTGTAATAACTAAGGGGGGTGGGGGCAGGTGTGTGTAATAACTAAGGGGGGGGAGGTGTGTGTAATAATTACACACAACTGCCCCCCCTAGTTATCACACTATCACACACACCTGCCCCCCTTAGTTATTACACTGTAATAACTAAGGGGGGGAGAGGTGTGTGTAATATCCAGGGGGGGGGGGGGGGGGCAGGTGTGTGTAATAATTACACACACCTACCCCCCCCCCCCTTGGTTATTACATACACCTGCCAGTCCATTATTATTGAACAGCGCCCGTTGGATGTACACATTTACTATCTGTAATGTTAACCCTACCTCAAGGTATACAATATTACACAGTGCGCGCAGTGCGCACTTCACGAGATGGCTCCGGCGGCGTTATGCGCATGCGCCGGGACGTGCCTGTGCGCATTAGGTCATCCGACCTAGGCGCGTCCCGGCGTCATATACAGGAGTCATACAGACAGCTCCGAGGACGGAGCACGCTGTCTGATTTGACGAGCGGCGAAGAGGGAGGAGGGAGGAGGACCTTGGTGAGTCGCCGCCGTGACCCACTATAGCGCGGCACACCTGAGGGCTTGCCGCGGCACACCAGTGTGCCGCGGCACACCGCTTGAAAAACACTGCCATAGACGCTCTGTTTTTGCCAGCTCCGTTCTGTACTATGCGATGCGCGCTCCCGCGCATCACATAGTACGGTACAAAAAGTATGTGCTGCACATACTTTTTGTACTAGCTACACATCGCATCGGATCGCATTGCATGCACAAGGCATGCAATGCGATGTGTACTAATTAAGTCCCGAACGGATCTATTAAACCATGGGTCTTCAACCTATGCCCCTCCAGATGTTGTGAAACTACATGTTCCAGCATGCATTGCCACATTTTTTTCCTATAAGAGCATGCCAAAACTGTCAGGGCATGCTGGGAAATGTAGTTCCACAACATCTGGAGGGCCACAGGTTGAAGACCTGTGCGTTAAACGGACCGTGTATGGGCAGCTTTATACATACTTTACCTTGTATGTCAGTAAGGAGTTTTCTTGCTGAATGTAATAATAATGTGATTGGTCAATGATAAACAAACACATAAGTAGATTGGTTGTTTATCAAACAAGACATGAGAATGTATAAAGGGCCATACTCACAGGGTGGTTTCAGCCCCATGCTAAGCGATGTAGGTTAGCACAGATGGCTCAGCACACATCACTGAGACACATGTACACCGTACCATGTGTGCTGAGCAGTGCTACGAATGGCTGTGTATGGGTACACATCCGTCCACAGCGCCTGCACAGAGGAGAAATCATTTGATGAGTACTTAGCATCGCATGATTTATTCTCCTGTCCCTGCTGCTTGCAGCCACCATCGCATAACTTAGGAATCACTCGGTGGCTGCAAGGATTTCTGGGGCTTCTGGCGGGGGCTGACGCTGAGAAATGCCTGCTTTTTGCCGGGGCACTCCCAACATTTTTATGGGCTTGCCCACCTTTGAAATGCCAGGGCTCCTGCCCAACATGACCCCACCGGTCAATCAGGCTGCAAACCGCCTGCAAACACAGATGTTTGTCGAAGATCGCTTAAAAATAGGGCTGAAATCACCCTGTGTCTATGGGCCTTAAGTCATTTATCTATTTGTGAAGCTTGTGAGGTACTTGTTTCCTATCTGGGCGCCCAGGTTTTCTACGTACGGCACCGTAATGAAATCGGATCGCATCGCATCAGATTCGGTACTCGATGATGTACGATGGCATACGATGCTATCCGATCCGATTTCATTACTAAATGGGGGTAAAAATCGGATCGCATCGCATCGGATACCACAAATGCACATACACGATATTGAACTATGCGATGCGATGCGAAAATCAGCATAGGGAAGAATGGTAAATGGGCCAGAAACCCCCAAAAAACCCACAGAGCAGTGGAATGTCCCCCCAAAAGTAGTTGACGCCACCCCGCCATCAACGTGAACCCGAAGCGTGGCGAGCGGGGCGGCGGTACGCGTCCTCCGACCTTTTCATGCCCTACTATCCACTAGGGCGTGGAGTGAGAATAGAATAGTGTGGCGAGCGCAGCGAGCCACCGAGCCCGAAGCGTGGCGAGCGGACGCGGATACCTTCACAGTTATACGCGTCCCCTCGCGGGCTTCCCAGGTGTCCATGGTGACGCGGACACCTGGGAAGCCCGCGAAGGGACGCGTTTACCTGTGATGGTATCCGTGTCCGATCGCCACGCTTCGGGCTCGGTGGCTCGCTGCGCTCGCCACACTATTCTATTCTCACTCCACGCATTAGTGGATAGTAGGGCATGAAAAGGTCGGAGGACGCGTACCGCCGCCCCTCGCGGGCTCGCTGCGCTCGCCACGCTTCGGGTTCACGTTGATGGCGGGGTGGCGTCAACTACTTTTGGGGGGACATTCCACTGCTCTTTGGGTTTTTTGGGGGTTTCTGGCCCATTTACCATTCTTCCCTATGCTGATTTGGGTAAATTGATCCATTTAACATTGTTTCCTATGGCAAATCGAATCGGATTGCATCGCATCGCTCAATATCGTGAATGTGCATTTGTGGTATCCGATGCGATGCGATCCGATTTTTATACGGAGAATAGCATGGTGCGCAATTAACTTAGCGGGTGCCCAGATAGGAAACAAGTACCGCTTGTGATCTTCTCTTCTAAAAATATTAAACATGACCTGGCTGTATACCGTAATATAATGAAATAATGAATAAGTCATGAAGCTTCAATTTTTGCATTAAAGTTTTTAACTGGTCCAGAATATCCATATGAAATGTTGCTTTCTCAGAATTAGGACCCAGCAACAGGCTAAAATGTGCTGCTGTTGAATCTTTAAAAAACATTAGCCATTTATACCAGATATTAATATATTGAGGGTTTCACAAAAGCAGATTTTAACCTATCCTCTTGCTGATTTTGGATATCATGGAACCCTGAACATCCTCTCCACTGACCTAAATGACTTTAATAATCGACCAATGTTTCGCAGCACTTAAAATCAACTCTGGCAGCTGCTTCCGGGGTCTGTCACATCTGCCCACATTAACCCTTTTGGTGCCAAGCGAATGTGTCAAATAGGTGTGAAAATTGGCAAGCAACCTTTGTATTCATGGTAATGACCTGTATTGTGTACTTTATATAGGAAATATAATCTCTTTTTTACACAATTTTTTTTATTTAAATGCATATAACAAATGTGAACTCCAAGGGTTAAAAACATCCTTCCTAAACTGGCCATTTTGGGAGGGATATTTTTAATGGGAGGCAAACACAACAGAGCCCAGCAATGGAGTAATCCCCTGAAAATGACGAATGTCCTGTTTATAGTAGGTTTTATTAACAACTATTGTTTAGCCCAGTGGGTCCCAAACTTTTTAAATCACGGCATCCTAGAGCATCAGAATTGTTTTATCATGGCACCCTGGGCCAAAAGTTTCTTATTCAGAAATTAAGTAAATTATTTTGTATGTCATACATAGGTTTAATTATGGGTGAGGGAGAGATTAGCTTCTGTTTGTCCACCTATTTTATTATTGGCAACCCACCAGCAAGGTTTTAGCCTTTTACATTGACCATAAATGATTTGAATTGATCCTGGACCACCAATCCAAGGCACCCCTGCAAGTGTCTCAAGGCACCCAGGGAGCCACGTCACACAGTTTGAAAACCATTGGTTTAGCCATATTAAAAACAAAGGATGTAATGGGGCGTACACACATAGTGATTGCGTCAGCCATTTAGCATGGGCAATTTCCCTTGAGCTTCCAGGAATGTAGATCGCTCAGAAAGGGTCAGCGATGTGCGCCAGTGATTGTGAAAAGCGATTTAACCCTTTGAGTGCCAACATCTGTGAGAGATGTGCAAAATATCCACTAAAAATGGCAGTATCTTGGAGAGACGGACCACGGCTAAGCAGGATTAGGGAGCTTGAGGCAGGAGCTCCCTGGCGAGACATCCAGGGGAGCTGATTGGCGTGGCTGGATGGATCCTGGATTAGGCGTGTGGCAGTGGCGGTCAGAGGGGGAGGCGGTGCAGGGCAGAGTACAGTTCGGTGGGAGCTCCTGTTCGTGACCGGTACATCTGTATCTATCAACGGCAGTGAGCAGCAGACAGGGTGAGCGCAAGCAAGACAGACTGGGAGCAGCGCTGACAACAGGTATCACGAACTTGTACTGCCAACTTGTCTACTTTACTAGCCAGTTTAGTATTGGAGTCTTCCAACATAGAAATCCAGCTTTCGGCCTCCTTTATCCTTTCTTTTACAGCTTTAACAACCTGTTTGATCAGGGTAATATCTGTCTGTACACCATTTAATTTTTCAGTCAGACACTGTTACCAATTGACGATGGCCTCCAGATTCTGCTGCAGTGTAATTTCAGGGGTGGCAGTGGGGTTATTGCCTTTAGAAGGAGTGTTTTGGGGAGTCATAAGTCCTGATTGTGAGGTATTACCCATTTGAGATCTGGCGTATTTCTCTAAATGCGTGGCTGCGGCTATATTACCAGTTTTGTCGCTGGTCAAATGAGCAAAATATACAAGGAAGTTGATACGGATATTTAGTTAGTTCTAACAACTTATGTTGTCTCTGTGACCACTAAGATGTATTAGTTATGTATATTTGTGTATATTTTTTGTTTTTTTATTATTATTATTATTATTATTATTATTATTATTATTATTATTATTATATTTACATTATATAGATATAGAGATCACTCATTTATGATTGTTTGATATTGAAGATAGAGATAATAGGTGAAATTTATTAAGATGTGAAATATACCCCTTTTCCACTAGCAACCTGGGTCAGACCCGGTAATTTGTACCCGGATCGATACTGGGTTGGACCTGGGTTTAAGACACATTTCCACTACAGTGCTACCCGGTAAATTGCTGGATCAGCCCCGTTTACACTTAACCTGATTAAGGACTATTTTTCCAATAGATTTCATAGGAAAATGCCTACAGTCTTTAAAGGGCTTAAAGGGGAGTTCACAAAACAGGGCCACCATTACCCAAAAGGGCCACCATTAACCCCTTCCCGACATTTGACGTACATTTACGTCATGGTCGGGAAGTACTTCCCGACACATGGCGTAAATGTACGTCATGGCATTTAACTGTCACCGCGTCTATAGACGCGGTGACAGTTTCAACATGTCTGCTGTCCCTGACAGCAGACATGTCCGTGCATGCCCAGGGGGGGCTGCGATGCCGCCCCCCCGTCGGCGATCGCTGTGATTGGCTGTTCAGTGTGAACAGCCAATTACAGCGTTTTCCTGTGTCACCGGCGAATAACGTTCGCCGGTGACACGGGATCAGAGGTGATTGGTGCTGTAAAGTACAGCACCAATCACCGCGGGGTGTGAGGGTGACACTGGTGTCACCCCACCGCACCCCGCCCGCCCCCAAAGGCCGTGATTGGTTCGTCGGACCGACGGACCAATCACAGCCAAGGAGGGGGATTTAAACTAACGGTGACTGCACTGCAGACGCCATTCCGGTCTGGAATAGCGTGCAGTGCGGTCACCGTACCTCCCTGCCGCCATACTGACCAGAACCTTGCTCCATAGCTTGCTCCATACTTACCTGATCGCTGCTTCATCACTGCTTCCTGGATCCTGTTACTACTTGTGCCTTCCTGTGAAATTGTGCTGCTGCAGTGTACTAGCTAGATAGATAGAGAGATAGAGAGATAGAGAGATAGAGAGATAGAGAGAGATAGAGAGAGATAGAGAGAGATAGAGAGAGATAGAGAGAGAGATAGTGTCAGAGAGTGCTGATCGCTGCTTCATCACTGCTTCCTGGATCCTGTTGCTACTTGTGCCTTCCTGTGAAATTGTGCTGCTGCAGTGTACTAGCTAGATAGAGAGATAGATAGAGAGATAGAGAGAGATAGAGAGAGAGAGATAGATAGAGAGGCCTAGTGACAGAGCTGCTGCATATTTTGTGCTGCTGCAGTGTGATAGTTATAGAGAGATAGAGAGAGATAGAGAGAGATAGTGTCAGAGAGTGCTATATTTTGTGCTGCTGCAGTGTGATATAGTTATAGATAGAGAGAGATAGAGAGAGAGAGATAGATAGAGAGGCCTAGTGACAGAGTGCTATATTTTGTGCTGCTGCAGTGTGATAGTTATAGAGAGATAGAGAGAGAGAGATAGAGAGAGATAGTGACAGATTGTGCTATATATTTTTGATATAACTGACTGCTGCCCCCTCCTTTTGTGCTGATCAGTATAAATTAACTGATCAGCAACTTTTTGGGGGCGCAGGTTTTTTTTTATATATAGATATACCTGTCAGTGCTGCTGCTGCAGTGTCATAGAGTGATAGATAGTGAGAGATAGAGAGATAGAGAGAGATAGTGACAGAGAGTGATAGAGAGTGCTAAATTTTTTGTCTGCTGCCCCCGCCTTTTGTGCTGATCACTATATCTGAGGTGATCAGCAACTTTTTTGGGGGTACAGAGGTTTTTTTTTTTTTATATATACCTGTCAGTTGCACCAAAGGTTGTGCACCTGCTGCACCTCACTGGTAATCAGTGTCGCATCACTGATCACCTTTTTTTTTTTTGTGTGTGTGCTGTGGGGTCTTTTTTTAATTTTTTTTTTACACACACTGTGATTTTGTGGGTGTCCTGTGGCCGCTGTGCGCTGATCAGTGACGTACATCACTGATCATCTTTTTCGGTACAGGGTTGATCTATATTTTTTTTTTTTTGATCAAATTCCTGTTGCCTTTGAGCGCTGTTCAGTGACAGACGTTACTGACCAACATCTGTGCTCAATTTTTGGCGCAGGACCTTTTTTTTTTTTTAACCCCTTAAATTTTTTATTTTTAACCCCTTCATTTTTTTTTTTTTTATTGGTATAAAGTATTTTTTTTTTTTCTGCACCACATACACACTACACACTACATACCCCCCGGATTGAAATAAAGTTTGTACCCCCCCCTACACTATACACGTGTTGAAACATTTCACTACCAGTAACACAAAAATAAAAATGGCATCCCAAATGTCCTCCCAAATGTCCTCCCAAATGTCCTCCCAGTCATCCAGGAGAATGTATTCAGCGGAGGAGGCATATGCCCTGCTTGCTTCTGACTCTGACACAGCCAGTGATGCAAGCGGGGAATTTGAAGGATTCGCCTTAAGCTCCTCTTCCTCCTCTGGTGATGAGGGACCCCCTCAAAGACGCCCCCGTAGAGCAGCTGAGACCCCCCCCCCAATAATTGATCTCGTATGGACCCCACCACCAGACAATTTTGAGCCCCAGGTTCCTGAGTTTTTGGCCATGCCAGGAATCCAATTTGATTCCACAGGTCTCAGAGAAATTGACTTTTTCAAATTATTTTTCTCTGATGATTTTATAAATTTAATGGTGGACCAAACTAATTTATATGCCCAGCAGTTTATTGCTCAAAACCCCACGTCATCATTTGCTAGGTGGACCCCTGTAGATGCAGTAGAGATGATGACGTTTTGGGGTCTGGTGTTTCATATGGGCATAGTAAAAAAGCCAGAAATTAGGCAATATTGGAGTACAGATGTTCTGTACAGTACTCCATTTTACCGTATGGCCATGCCCCGGACTCGATTTGAGACAATTCTTAAATTTATACATTACACCGATAATGCACAGTGCCCACCCAGAGATGATCCCACCTTTGACCGGCTATTCAAAGTCAGGCCGGTCATTGATCATTTCAGTGCCAAATTTGAAGAGGTGTACATCCCTGAAAAATTTATTTGTATCGACGAGTCCCTTATACATTTTAAAGGAAGGGTTAAATTCCGCCAGTACCTTCCCAGTAAGAGGGCAAGGTATGGCATAAAAATGTACAAACTGTGTGAAAGCACCTCAGGGTACACCCACAGGTTTAGGGTTTATGAAGGGAAGGATTCAAGAATTGAACCGCCAGAATGCCCCCCCTCCCTCATAGGTGTTAGTGGGAAAATTGTCTGGGATTTAGTGCACCCCTTCCTGGATAAAGGTTATCACCTCTATGTGGATAACTTTTACACCAGCATCCCCCTGTTTAAGGCCCTTGGTTCAAGAGGTACAGCAGCTTGCGGTACTGTGCGCAAGAACCAAAGAGGCCTCCCAAAAACGCACATTGCCCAAGTAATGAGAAGGGGTGAAAGCAGGGGAATATGCACCGAAAATATGTTGTTGGTCAAATATAAGGACAAGAGGGATGTCCTTATACTGACAACAATTCACGGAGACAGTACCACCTCCGTCCCTGTACGAGGTACCAGTACCCACACCTCCAAACCTAATTGTATCCTGGATTACAATAGGTACATGGGCGGAGTGGATCTTTCAGATCAGGTACTGAAGCCGTACAGTGCCCTGCGGAAAACAAAAATCTGGTACAAGAAGGTGGCCGTGTATATCATCCAGATGGCACTGTATAACGCTTACGTGCTATTCCGTTCTACCGGCCAGAGGGGGACATTTATGCACTTTCAAGAGGAAGTCATAAAGGGCCTAATATTTGGGAACCAGCAGGCAGAGGGCCCCAGTACTTCTAGTACTGGCCCCCGTATTGTACCAGGGCAGCATTTTCCTGATGAAATCCCCTCCACTGGAAAAAAGGGCAGGACACAAAAAAGGTGCAAAGTTTGCTATAAAAAGGGAATAAGAAAGCAAACTATTTTCCAGTGTGACACTTGCCCCGACAAACCCGGCCTATGTATAAAGGAGTGTTTTAAAATATACCACACATCTATGGAATATTAGGTTCATAATTTCACCGTGCTTCGGGGGTCTTGCTAATGCCACATAGCACCCACCATTCATTCCACCAGAATCTGAGCCGCAAAATCCAAAAATCACTCCTTCCCTTCTGAGTCCTGCCATGCACCCAACTGGTATTTTTTGGTCACATGTGAGGCATTGCCGTACTCGGGAGAAATTGGGGCACATATTTTGGGGTGCTTTGTCTCCTTCATTCCTTGTGAAAATGAAAAATTTTGAGCCAGAACTGCATTTTTGTGTAAAAAAATGTAATTTTTCATGTTCACTGCCCACTTGTATCAAAATTGGTGAAACCCCTGGGGGTTTGAAATGTACACTATACCCCTAGATGAATTCCCTGAGGGGTGTAGTTTGCAAAATGGGGTCACTTGTGGGGGGGTTCCACTGTATTGGTGCTTTGGGGGTCTTGCTAATGCGACATAGCACCCACCATCATTCCACCAGAATTTGTGCTGCAAAATCCAAATATCACTCCTTCCCTTCTGAGTCCTGCCACTTTTTGGTCACACATGAGGCATTGCCGTACTCGGGAGAAATTGGGGCACAGATTTTGGGGTGCTTTGTCTCCTTCATTCCTTCTGAAAATGAAAAATTTTGAGCCAGAACTGCATTTTTGTGTAAAAAAATGTAATTTTTCATTTTCACTGCCCACTTGTATCAAAATTGGTGAAACCCCTGGGGGTTTTAAATGTACACTATACCCCTAGATGAATTCCCTGAGGGGTGTAGTTTGCAAAATGGGGTGACTTGTGGGGGGGTTCCACTGTATTGGTGCAACATAGCACCCACCATTCATTCCACCAGAATATGTGCTGCAAAATCCAAAAATCACTCCTTCCCTTCTGAGTCCTGCCATGCACCCAACTGGTATTTTTTGGTCACATGTGAGGCATTGCCGTACTCGGGAGAAATTGGGGCACAGATTTTGGGGTGCTTTTTCTCCTTCATACCTTCTGAAAATGAAAAATTTTGAGCCAGAACTGCATTTTTGTGTAAAAAAATGTAATTTTTCATTTTCACTGCCCACTTGTATCAAAATTGGTGAAACCCCTGGGGGTTTGAAATGTACACTATACCCCTAGATGAATTCCCTGAGGGGTGTAGTTTGCAAAATGGGGTCACTTGTGGGGGGGTTCCACTGTATTGGTGCTTGGGGGGTCTTGCTAATGCGACATAGCACCCACCAAAATTCCACCAGAATCTGAGCTGCAAAATCCAAAAATCACTCCTTCCCTTTTGAGTCCTGCCATGCACCCAACTGGTATTTTTTGGTCACATGTGAGGCATTGCCGTACTCGGGAGAAATTGGGGCACATATTTTGGGGTGCTTTTTCTCCTTCATACCTTCTGAAAATGAAAAATTTTGAGCCAGAACTGCATTTTTGTGTAAAAAATGTAATTTTTCATGTTCACTGCCCACTTGTATCAAAATTGGTGAAACCCCTGGGGGTTTGAAATGTACACTATACCCCTAGATGAATTCCCTGAGGGGTGTAGTTTTCAAAATGGGGTGACTTGTGGGGGGGTTCCACTGTATTGGTGCTTGGGGGGTCTTGCTAATGCGACATAGCACCCACCAAAATTCCACCAGAATCTGAGCCGCAAAATCCAAAAATCACTCCTTCCGTTCTGAGTCCTGCCATGCACCCAACTGGTATTTTTTGGTCACATGTGAGGCATTGCCGTACTCGGGAGAAATTGGGGCACATATTTTGGGGTGCTTTTTCTCCTTCATACCTTCTGAAAATGAAAAATTTTGAGCCAGAACTGCATTTTTGTGTAAAAAAATGTAATTTTTCATTTTCACTGCCCACTTGTATCAAAATTGGTGAAACCCCTGGGGGTTTGAAATGTACACTATACCCCTAGATGAATTCCCTGAGGGGTGTAGTTTTCAAAATGGGGTGACTTGTGGGGGGGTTCCACTGTATTGGTGCTTGGGGGGTCTTGCTAATGCGACATAGCACCCACCAAAATTCCACCAGAATCTGAGCTGCAAAATCCAAAAATCACTCCTTCCCTTTTGAGTCCTGCCATGCACCCAACTGGTATTTTTTGGTCACATGTGAGGCATTGCCGTACTCGGGAGAAATTGGGGCACAGATTTTGGGGTGCTTTTTCTCCTTCATACCTTCTGAAAATGAAAAATTTTGAGCCAGAACTGCATTTTTGTGTAAAAAATGTAATTTTTCATGTTCACTGCCCACTTGTATCAAAATTGGTGAAACCCCTGGGGGTTTGAAATGTACACTATACCCCTAGATGAATTCCCTGAGGGGTGTAGTTTTCAAAATGGGGTGACTTGTGGGGGGGTTCCACTGTATTGGTGCTTGGGGGGTCTTGCTAATGCGACATAGCACCCACCAAAATTCCACCAGAATCTGAGCCGCAAAATCCAAAAATCACTCCTTCCGTTCTGAGTCCTGCCATGCACCCAACTGGTATTTTTTGGTCACATGTGAGGCATTGCCGTACTCGGGAGAAATTGGGGCACATATTTTGGGGTGCTTTTTCTCCTTCATACCTTCTGAAAATGAAAAATTTTGAGCCAGAACTGCATTTTTGTGTAAAAAAATGTAATTTTTCATTTTCACTGCCCACTTGTATCAAAATTGGTGAAACCCCTGGGGGTTTGAAATGTACACTATACCCCTAGATGAATTCCCTGAGGGGTGTACTTTGCAAAATGGGGTGACTTGTGGGGGGGTTCCACTGTATTGGTGCAACATAGCACCCACCATTCATTCCACCAGAATCTGTGCTGCAAAATCCAAAAATCACTCCTTCCCTTCTGAGTCCTGCCATGCACCCAACTGGTATTTTTTGGTCACATGTGAGGCATTGCCGTACTCGGGAGAAATTGGGGCACAGATTTTGGGGTGCTTTTTCTCCTTCATACCTTCTGAAAATGAAAAATTTTGAGCCAGAACTGCATTTTTGTGTAAAAAAATGTAATTTTTCATTTTCACTGCCCACTTGTATCAAAATTGGTGAAACCCCTGGGGGTTTGAAATGTACACTATACCCCTAGATGAATTCCCTGAGGGGTGTAGTTTTCAAAATGGGGTGACTTGTGGGGGGGTTCCACTGTATTGGTGCTTGGGGGGTCTTGCTAATGCGACATAGCACCCACCAAAATTCCACCAGAATCTGAGCTGCAAAATCCAAAAATCACTCCTTCCCTTCTGAGTCCTGCCATGCACCCAACTGGTATTTTTTGGTCACATGTGAGGCATTGCCGTACTCGGGAGAAATTGGGGCACAGATTTTGGGGTGATTTGTCTCCTTCATACCTTCTGAAAATGACAAATTTGGAGCCAGAACTGCATTTTTGTGTAAAAAAAATAATTTTTCATTTTCACTGCCCAGTTGTACCACAATTGGTGAAACCCCTGGGGGTTTGAAATGTACACTATACCCCTAGATGAATTCCCTGAGGGGTGTAGTTTGCAAAATGGGGTCACTTGTGGGGGGGTTCCTAACTTTTAGCATCTTATGGTGCCTTGAAACCTACATGGTGCCTAAAAAATAATCTCATAAAAAGGAGGCTCCAAAATCAAGTAGGTGCTCCTTCTATTATGAAGCCTGTGGTTTGGTCACCGTGCACACTAGGGCCACATATAGGATATTTATGAAAACAAAAGAATTGGGGGAATCAATTTTTAGTCACATTTCTCTAGTAAAATGTACTGTGTTCCTTATAAAAATGTATTAAAATTGCAAATCTGCAAAAAAAAAGAAATTTTGAAATTTCACCTGCACTTTGTTTTAATTCCTGTGAAACACCTAAAGGGTTAACAAACTTCCAAAATGCTGTTTTGAATACTGTGAGGGGTGCAGTTTTTGAAATGGCATCATTTATGGGGGTGTCTCACATACAAGTCCCTCAAAGTTACATCAGAACTGAACTGGTCCCTAAAAAAATCAGTGTTTGAAATTTTCTTGAAAATTTGAGAATTTGCTATTCATATTGTAAGCCTCCTAGTGTCCCAAAAAATTAAAAGGAAGTTGAAATAATGATGTCAACATAAAGTAGACATATGGCCTATGTTAGTTATTCACTATTTTGAGTGGTAAGATTATTTGTCTCACAAGCAGAAAATTTAACATTTTGCAAATCGCTAAATTTTCCATTTTTTCACGATATTTTGGTATTTTTCACAAAAAAACACAGACTGTATCGACCCAAATTTACCACTAATTTGAAGTACAATGTGTCACGAGAAAACAATCTCAAAATCACTGGGATAAGTAAAAGCAAAAAAAAGTTATACCCACTTAAGTGAGACATGTCAGATTTGAAAAAAAGGGCTCTGTCAGGAACGCAAAAACTGGCTCTGTCAGGAAGGGGTTAAAGAAAATATTTCCTGATTAATGAAGAGACCACAAATATCTATTTGAATCAAAATTGCAACTTTCACAAGTGCGAATTTACGGGAAAAAATGAGTTTTAACGCAACTCGCAACCTATTAAATGTGCGAATTTGCAAAAAATGCAAATTCGTCCTTTTGCGATAAAAAGATCGCAAAAAACATCAAAATTGCACCATATTAAATTTCGCCCCACATCTCTCACCTCTATGGCTTTTTACATACAGCATCAACTCCACACAGTGTGGATTGGTAATATTCATTCACATCCAGTGGGAACTATATTGTGCTTGTTTCTTATCTGATTAAGACATCAGCCAGTTTCAAAATTGCATCATTTTAGATTGATATCTTTTTATGAACACTGTGGCATTTTTAGATAAATGTTTTGTCATTTTGTCATGTGTAATTATTAAAAATAGATATATAATTTTATAACCGTCTTGAAAATTCATTCAGCCAGCGTTGGCACAATATAATATTTTTTTCCTTTAGCCTACATTGGGGAGTGACTACCCCTGTGCCAGCTGCTGCTAATTGCGCAACACACAAACCCTATATATTTTTTCTTCACGGTTAAAAGTCACCTTGATGAGGGTATTTGTAATAAAACAGCAGGGGTGCCCTGACCAGGAATCTCTGATTCCAATACACAATCCACATGGGTCAGGCACAGCCACTTAGTACAATGCGGGGAGGGTGCCCGTTATCCGGCAATAATACATTTCAACATAGTAACGGAACTCCATCCACTTGAACAAAAGGAATTTATTCCGTGACTAACACAGCAACGTTCAATACAAAATATGTATTTTCATCAGGCTTAAACACAGCATCTTGCCATCGCTTCTGATGGTTTCGGATCCAATATACTCCGGGTGCCGGACGGGTTTTCCAACAGTCGGGATCCCGACAGTCATTTACCCGACGTCGGGATCCCAACTGTCAAAATGCCGACAGTCGGGTGCCCGACGGACACCCGCTATTTTCCCTTGTGGGGGTCCACGACCCCCATAGAGGGAGAATAGAATAAGTGGCTCGCGTAGCGAGCCACCGTGCCCGCAAGGGGCTTTTTTTCGCTCGCCATGCTGTCTGACTCCGGCCAGTCGGGATCCCGACGTCGGGATAATGACTGTCGGGATCCCGACTGTCGGAGTCCCATACCACACCCATATACTCCAATATAGGTGTTTTTTGCATTAGGATAAAGCATGACTATGCAATTGATTTGTTGGATGGCATCAATGTTTGTCATTTACCATCTAGTTGTGATAGCCATTAGACAACACTGAAGCCATCTATTAACAAAGGGTCATTTATAGACTACTAGACATTATTGTCCTCTTTGCATGGATAATCATTTGCTATTAATATGTTCTTTTTATGCAACAGGTATTATGACAGCAATGATATCAATGTTGGACTTTGAGTCTCCTCACTGGACGTATGTATTTATGAAAACTTTTTCACTATGCATTGTATATTGTGAACATGCATTTGTGATAGAGGTTTCTCATTGTCATATGCTTGTATTATATATGCATGTTGCCGCAGTTTTAAAATATTTACCATGCAAATATGTTTCATCAATATGTTACATGATATTATTCTGCCTTATATCGCATTATCTGAAGTTATCCCCTATCAATTAGGGGTGCTAGCATTGTTTTACATGTCTGTCCCCGAGTAGCGCTTTGCGCAAGGGACTTATAATGCTTTAATAGTTATTTAGGTGTTTCTTTAGAAATATAGGGGGAAATTTACCAAAATGGATTCGTAAAAAATAGGTGTATTCGTAGGCAGAAATACACCTATTTTTTACACATTTGTATTTTCGGGATTTTCAATCCCGAAAATACAAAAATTCATATTCCTAAAGATGGAACATTCGCATTTGTATTTACAAATACGAATGTCTACACTTATTCTATTCTCCCTCTATGGGGGTCGTGGACCCCCACAAGGGAAAATAGCGGGTGTCCGTCGGGCACCCGACTGTCGGCATTTTGACAGTTGGGATCCCGACGTCGGGTAAATGACTGTCGGGATCCCGACTGTTGGAAAACCCGTCCGGCACCCGGAGTATATTGGATCCGAAACCATCAGAAGCGATGGCAAGATGCTGTGTTTAAGCCTGATGAAAATACATATTTTGTATTGAACGTTGCTGTGTTAGTCACGGAATAAATTCCTTTTGTTCAAGTGGATGGAGTTCCGTTACTATGTTGAAATGTATTATTGCCGGACAACGGGCACCCTCCTCGCATTGTGCTGGACCCATGTGGATTGTGTATTGGAATCAGAGATTCCTGGTCAGGGCACCCCTGCTGTTTTATTACAAATACCCTCATCAAGGTGACTTTTAACCGTGAAGAAAAAATATATAGGGTTTGTGTGTTTCTGGCACAGGGGTAGTCACTCCCCAATGTAGGCTAAAGGAAAAAATATTATATTGTGCCAGCGCTGGCTGAATGAATTTTCAAGACGGTTATAAAATTATATATCTATTTTTAATAATTACACATGACAAAATGACAAAACATTTATCTAAAAATGCCACAGTGTTCATAAAAAGATATAAATCTAAAATGATGCAATTTTGAAACTGGCTGATGTCTTAATCAGATAAGAAACAAGCACAATATAGTTCCCACTGGATGTGAATGAATATTACCAATCCACACTGTGTGGAGTTGATGCTGTATGTAAAAAGCCATAGAGGTGAGAGATGTGGGGCGAAATTTAATATGGTGCAATTTTGATGTTTTTTGCGATCTTTTTATCGCAAAAGGACGAATTTGCATTTTTTGCAAATTCGCACATTTAATAGGTTGCGAGTTGCGTTAAAACTCATTTTTTCCCGTAAATTCGCACTTGTGAAAGTTGCAATTTTGATTCAAATAGATATTTGTGGTCTCTTCATTAATCAGGAAATATTTTCTTTAATGGTGGCCCTTTTGGGTAATGGTGGCCCTGTTTTGTGAACTCCCCTTTAAGCCCTTTAAAGACTGTAGGCATTTTCCTATGAAATCTATTGGAAAAATAGTCCTTAATCAGGTTAAGTGTAAACGGGGCTGATCCAGCAATTTACCGGGTAGCACTGTAGTGGAAATGTGTCTTAAACCCAGGTCCAACCCAGTATCGATCCGGGTACAAATTACCGGGTCTGACCCAGGTTGCTAGTGGAAAAGGGGTATATTTCACATCTTAGTAAATTTCACCTATTATCTCTATCTTCAATATCAAACAATCATAAATGAGTGATCTCTATATCTATATAATGTAAATATAATAATAATAATAATAATAATAATAAAAAAACAAAAAATATACACAAATATACATAACTAATACATCTTAGTGGTCACAGAGACAACATAAGTTGTTAGAACTAACTAAATATCCGTATCAACTTCCTTGTATATTTTGCTCATTTGACCAGCGACAAAACTGGTAATATAGCCGCAGCCACGCATTTAGATAAACACGCCAGATCTCAAATGGGTAATACCTCACAATCAGGACTTATGACTCCCCAAAACACTCCTTCTAAAGGCAATAACCCCACTGCCACCCCTGAAATTACACTGCAGCAGAATCTGGAGGCCATCGTCAATTGGTAACAGTGTCTGACTGAAAAATTAAATGGTGTACAGACAGATATTACCCTGATCAAACAGGTTGTTAAAGCTGTAAAAGAATGGATAATGGAGGCCGAAAGCTGGATTTCTATGTTGGAAGACTCCAATACTAAACTGGCTAGTAAAGTAGACAAGTTGGCAGTACAAGTTCGTGATACCTGTTGTCAGCGCTGCTCCCAGTCTGTCTTGCTTGCGCTCACCCTGTCTGCTGCTCACTGCCGTTGATAGATACAGATGTACCGGTCACGAACAGGAGCTCCCACCGAACTGTACACTGCCCTGCACCGCCTCCCCCTCTGACCGCCACTGCCACACGCCTAATCCTAATGCGCTCGCCATGCTGTCTGACTCCGGCCAGTCGGGATCCCGACGTCGGGATAATGACTGTCGGGATCCCGACTGTCGGAGTCCCATACCACACCCATATGCTCCAATATAGGTGTTTTTTGCATTAGGATAAAGCATGACTATGCAATTGATTTGTTGGATAGCATCGATGTTTATCATTTACCATCTAGTTGTGTTAGCCATTAGACAACACTGAAGCCCTCTATTAACAAAGGGTCATTTATAGACTTCTAGACATCATTGTCCTCTTTGCATGGATAATCCTTTGCTATTAATATGTTCTTTTTATGCAACAGGTATTATGACAGCAATGATATCAATGTTGGACTTTTGAGTCTCCTTACTGGACGTATGTATTTATGAAAACTTTTTCACTATGCATTGTATATTGTGAACATGCATTTGTGATAGAGGTTTCTCATTGTCATATGCTTGTATTATATATGCATGTTGCCGCAGTTTTAAAATATTTGCCAGGCAAATATGTTTCATCTATATGTTACATGATATTATTCTGCCTTATATTGCATTAACTGAAGTTATCCCCTATCAATTAGGGGTGCTAGCATTGTTTTACATGTCTGTCCCCGAGTAGCGCTTTGCGCAAGGGACTTATAATGCTTTAATAGTTATTTAGGTGTTTCTTTAGAAATATAGGGGGAAATTTACCAAAATGGATTCGTAAAAAATAGGTGTATTCGTAGGCAGAAATACACCTATTTTTTACACATTTGTATTTTCGGGATTTTCAATCCCGAAAATACAAAAATTCATATTCCTAAAGATGGAACATTCGCATTTGTATTTACAAATATGAATGTCTACACCATCGATAGAATACGACAGAAATCACCATTCAAAAGAATGGTGGTTCCTGATGTACTAAGCAGCCGTACTGATAATACGGCTGCTAAGTGGTGTGAAACACCCACGCATGTACGACAGGAAAATACACCTTGCTTTCCCTGTCGTATTTGCTTTAAGCCTGCACGGATCAGTCAGATCCGTGCAGGCTTTAATGTAAAAAAATAGAAAAAAAATAAATAGAAAAAAAAAAAAACACCAGCACCAGGCTCCAGGTCCGGGGCTGGTTCCCAAAATACAGGGGACAAAATGACTAGGGGTCCCCCGTATTTTAAGAACCAGCCCCAGGCCAAACCAGCCAGCAGGGTAATGCCACAGCCGGGGGTAGACTTTTTATACAAGTCCCCCCGGCCAAAGCATTAACCCCCTGACCAGTCAGCCTGGCCAGGGGCCCTGGGGACCCCCCCAATAAAGGGGTCCCTCCCTCCAGGACTTACCTGACCAGGCTGAAGCCTGGTGCTGTCCTCGATGCCCCTGGGCGGTGGGCATCGAGCTGATAGTGGTGTAAAAAATAGAATAATCTATTGTCTAATACTGGGGCACTATGAGTCCCAGCAAGCCTCCCCCGCAAGCTGGGACTTGGAGAACCACAAGTCCCAGCCTGCGGGGCATTAAAGGGCCCGCTGGGTCTTGTAGTGCCACAGTATTAAAAATAGTAAAATAAAACACCCTGACACACACTTAAAATAAAACTTTAATACATACAAAGCCCTTACATACTGATACTTACCTATCTTCTTCCCGTAGGTAGCCCTGGTCCTGATGTCCTGTGTTGACTTCTGGTCCATGTCGACGTCGCTGTCCATGTCGGCGATGGCGTCCGACGAAATCCATGTGGGAACCTATGGAAGGAAACCATACTCACCTGTCCCAGGGCGACGTAGTCCAGGTAAGGGTCTTTGCAAAAAAAACAAACCGACATGCGAAACCAGCCGGACAGCAGAGAGCCGCACGGTGTTTGTGTACATCGTGCGGCTCCGCCTCCCGAATGCCGCTATTGGCCGCCTTGTGGCCTAGCGGCTCCTGATTGGCCGCTAGGCCGCAAGGCGGCCAATAGCGGCATTCGGGAGGCGGAGCCGCACGATGTACACAAACACCGTGCGGCTCAGTTGTTCGGCTGGTTTCGCGTGTCGGTTTGTTTTTTTGCAAAGACCCTTACCTGGGCTATGTCGCCCAGGGACAGGTGAGTATGGTTTACTTCCATAGGTTCCCACATGGATTTCGTCGGACTCCGGACGCCGACGCCAATATGGACAGCGACGTCGACATGGACCAGAAGACGACACAGGACATCAGGACCAGGGCTACCTACGGGAAGAAGATAGGTAAGTATCAGTATGTAAGGGCTTTATATGTATTAAAGTTTTATTTTAAGTGTGTGTCAGTGTGTTTTATTATACTATTTTTAATACTGTGGAACTACAAGACCCAGCAGGCCCTTTAATGCCCCACAGGCTGGGACTTGTGGTTCTCCAAGTCCCAGCTTGCGGGGGAGGCTTGCTGGGACTCATAGTGCCCCAGTATTAGACAATAGATTATTCTATTTTTTACACCACTATCAGCTCGATAACCACCGCCCAGGGGCATCGAGGACAGAACCAGGCTTCAGCCTGGTCAGGTAAGTCCTGAAGGGGGGGGGACCCCTTTATGGGGGGGGGGGTCCCCATTCCCCCAGGGCCCCTGGCCAGGCTGACTGGTCAGGGGGTTAATGCTTTGGCCGGGGGGACTTGTATAAAAAGTCTCCCCCCGGCTGTGGCATTACCCTGCTGGCTGGTTTGGCCTGGGGCTGGTTCTTAAAATACGGGGGACCCCTAGTAATTTTGTCCCCCGTATTTTGGGAACCAGCCCTGGACCCTGGGGCTGGTTGTTAAAAATCGGGGAACCCCTATTTGTCGGGTTCCCTGATTTTTAATTACCGGCCCCGGCTCCTTCAGCCTGGTGCTGGTTACAGCTGTGGGGGGGACCCCACGCCGTTTTTTTTAAATTTATTTAATTTTTCTATTTTTTTTACACCTTGCAGCCTGCAGGGATCTGACTGATCCGTGCAGACTGCCTGTACGAATTTGTATTAGCGGCCGTATATATGGCCAGCTAATACGAATTCCTACGACATCGGTGGGTTACAAAGCAGTCGTATATGACTGCTTTGTACATTCCACTCCGGAACACGACTTTGCATACGACTGAAACAGGGGAAATACCAATACGAAAAACTAAGTTTTTCATATTGGTAAATTTCCCCCATTGTTACTATGTTATGTACGGCAGCTATAATTGTTATCAATATATAGTTACTGTTGTTATTCAGTGCTGCCACTAATTACATAGCGATGTGGCTCACGGCATCTCTGCCAGAGAAAACATTGCTATGGTAACACAGATTGATGTCAAACATGAGAGCGCACGGCCCTGCTTGATGACGTCACATGGGTGTTCTGGTGGATAGCAGCGTTCACAATATAGTAATAGCAGCCTTCTCATCCACAGCCAAAGAGTAAGGGACCTTTTTCCCACCTGAGACCCGCAGAACCATTCTACACAGAGTACATTGTAATTACCTGCTGTGCATCCTGGGAGATGATGTCATGCTGAGGGGACTTACTTCCTGTTGTTCTCCTGTTACTTTCACTTAGTGTCTGCCTTATGCCGAGTAAAGACCTGTGTTACATTCATGCTGCACGTGTGGTGGTGATTCTGTTGCTGTTGCATGGAAGTGGTCAAGGATCATCTCCCCCAAATATGGACATATAGCCTGCTGCTTTTCCAGCTGCCAGCTCTCCTCTTTATTGACCTCTGCAGATACAAACCAGTCATCATGTATCAGGGCCTGTGCCATGTCATCACCTATGGACTACTGTGCTTTGCGTCCAGTTTCCAGGCCATGCAGTGCCTTCAGGTTACCTCAGCTATGGTCACTGCAGGTGACGTTGCCATCTTTTCTTATGTATACAGTGTGGTGACAGCTGAGAGCTGACAAGTATGACAAGGCCTTTATCTGTGATAGAACATATAACTTGTGGGGTAAACTATAGGAGCTCTGAGTGGTCAGCTCATGGTGACATATGGCTGGCTGTTGGGGCCCCACCACAACCGTACCATTGCCAAGAGAAAAAGGGCCATGTGGAAACATATAACCATATCAGTAAATGCTGCCAGTACACATAAGCACCTTGTGCGCAACATCAAAAAAAAAAAACGTTTCAATGATAGTAAGCGGCAATTGAAGCTAAAAATGGGCCTGGAAAAAACTGAGGCAAGTCGCACAGGAGGAGGACCAAGGATAGAAGTGCGGTTTCATTTTGAGAACCAGCTCCACCGCATAATACCCCCTGAGGTCCTACCAGGACTCAGAGGCTGGCTGGCAAATTTTAGCCTGGGGGGCAAGTCCAGAGCACTGGCCCATAAGTAGCGCATAAGTAGCCCATAAGTAGCGCATTGGTCTGGACACCACAGGCTGATCTCCTGCATAAATAAAGAACAGGACACCACAGGCTGTTCTCCTGCATAAATAAAGAACAGGACACCACAGGCTGCTCTCCTGCATAAAGAACACAGCACCACAGGTTGCACCCTTGCGTAAAAGACAGGACACCACAGGCTGCTCCACTGTATAATAATCATGCCGTGACATTACAGGCCACTCTCCCTGTATAAGAAAAGTAATGCCATGACACCACAGGCTGCTCCCCCTGTATAATATAAAAGTAATACCATGACACCACAGGCTGCTCCCTCTGTGTAGTAATAATAATGCCATGATGCCACAGGCTGCTCCCCCTTTATAATAATTTGTGTCATGGCATTACTATTATTATATTATACAGGGGGATCAGCCTGTGGTGTCATGGCATTATTATTATACAGAGGGAGCAGCCTGTGGTGTTATTGCATTACTTTTATATTATACAGGGGGAGCAGCCTGTGGTGTCATGGCATTATTATTATACAGAGGGAGCAGCCAGTGGTGTCATGGCATTACTTTGATATTTTACAGGGGGAGCAGCATGTGGTGTCATGGCATTATTATTATTATTATACAGAGGGAGCTGCCTTTGATGTCATGGCCTAACGCCATGACACCACAGGCTGCTCCCCCTGTACAATAATAATTATGACACCACAGGTTGCTCCCCCTGTATAATATAAAAGTAATGCCATGACACCACAGGCTGCTCCCTCTGTATAATAATAATGCAATGACACCACAGGCTGCTCCTGCTTTATAATAATAATGCAATGACACCACAGGCGGCTCCCTCTGTATAATAATAATGCAATGACACCACAGGCTGCTCCCTCTGTATAGTAATAATACAATGACACCACAGGCTGCTCCCGCTGTATAATAATAATGTAATGACACCACAGGCGGCTCCCGCTGTATAATAATAATGCAATTACACCACAGGCTGCTCCCTCTGTATAATAATAATGCAATGACACCACAGGCTGCTCCTGCTGTATAATATAATAATAGTAATGCAATGACACCACAGGCTGCTCCAGCTGTATAATAATAATGCAATGACACCACAGGCGGCTCCCTCTGTATAACAATAATGCAATGACACCACAGGCTGCTCCCTCTGTATAATAATAATGCAATGACACCACAGGCTGCTCCCGCTGTATAATATAACAATAGTAATGCCATGACACAAATTATTATACAGGAGGAGCAGCCTGTGGTGTCATTGCATTATTATTATTATACAGAGGGAGCAGCCTGTGGTGTCATTGCATTACTTTTATATTATACAGGGGGAGCAGCCTGTGGTGTCATGACATTATTATTATACAGAGGGAGCAGCCTGTGGTGTCATGGCATTACTTTGATATTATACAGAGGGAGCAGCCTGTGGTGTCATGGCATAATGCCATGACACCACAGGCTGCTCCCCCTGTACAATAATAATTATGACACCACAGGTTGCTCCCCCTGTATAATATAAAAGTAATGCCATGACACCACAGGCTGCTCCCTCTGTATAATAATAATAATGCAATGACACCACAGGCTGCTCCCACTGTATAATAATAATGCAATGCCACCACAGGCGGCTCCCGCTGTATAATAATAATAATGCAATGACACCACAGGCTGCTCCCCCTGTATAATAATAATGCCATGACACCACAGGCTGCTCCCCCTGTAAAATATCAAAGTAATGCCATGACACCACAGGCTGCTCCCTCTGTATAATAATAATGCCATGACACCACAGGCTGATCCCCCTGTATAATATAAAAGTAATGCAATAACACCAGAGGCTGCTCCCTCTGTATAATAATAATAATGCAATGACACCACAGGCTGCTCCCACTGTATAATATAACAAAAGTAATGCCATGACACAAATTATTATACAGGAGGAGCAGCCTGTGGTGTCATTGCATTATTATTATTATACAGAGGGAGCAGCCTGTGGTGTCATTGCATTACTTTTATATTATACAGGGGGAGCAGCCTGTGGTGTCATGGCATTATTATTATTATACAGAGGGAGCAGCCTGTGGTGTCATGGCATTACTTTGATATTTTACAGGGGGAGCAGCCTGTGGTGTCATGGCATTATTATTATACAGAGGGAGCAGCCTGTGGTGTCATGGCATAATGCCATGACACCACAGGCTGCTCCCCCTGTACAATAATAATTATGACACCACAGGTTGCTCCCCCTGTATAATATAAAAGTAATGCCATGACACCACAGGCTGCTCCCTCTGTATAATAATAATAATGCAATGACACCACAGGCTGCTCCCGCTGTATAATAATAATACAATGCCACCACAGGCGGCTCCCGCTGTATAATAATAATGCAATGACACCACAGGCTGCTCCCCCTGTATAATAATAATGCCCTGACACCACAGGCTGCTGCCCCTGTAAAATATCAAAGTAATGCCATGACACCACAGGCTGCTCCCTCTGTATAATAATAATGCCATGACACCACAGGCTGCTACCCCTGTATAATATAAAAGTAATGCAATAACACCACAGGCTGCTCCCTCTGTATAATAATAATGCAATGACACCACAGGCTGCTCCCGCTGTATAATATAACAATAGTAATGCCATGACACAAATTATTATACAGGAGGAGCAGCCTGTGGTGTCATTGCATTATTATTATTATACAGAGGGAGCAGCCTGTGGTGTCATTGCATTACTTTTATATTATACAGGGGGAGCAGCCTGTGGTGTCATGGCATTATTATTATACAGAGGGAGCAGCCTGTGGTGTCATGGCATTACTTTGATATTTTACATTGGGAGCAGCTTGTGGTGTCATGGCATTATTATTATTATACAGAGGGAGCAGCCTGTGGTGTCATGGCATAATGCAATGACACCACTGGCTGCTCCCCCTGTACAATAATAATTATGACACCACAGGTTGCTCCCCCATGTATAATATAAAAGTAATGCCATGACACCACAGGCTGCTCCCGCTGTATAATAATAATGCAATGCCACCACAGGCGGCTCCCGCTGTATAATAATAATAATAATAATGCAATGACACCACAGGCTGCTCCCCCTGTATAATAATAATGCCATGACACCACAGGCTGCTCCCCTGTAAAATATCAAAGTAATGCCATGACACCACAGGCTGCTCCCTCTGTTTAATAATAATGCCATGACACCACAGGCTGCTCCCCCTGTATAATATAAAAGTAATGCAATAACAACACAGGCTGCTCCCTCTGTATAATAATAATGCAATGACACCACAGGCTGCTCCCGCTGTATAATATAACAATAGTAATGCCATGACACAAATTATTATACAGGAGGAGCAGCCTGTGGTGTCATTGCATTATTATTATTATTATACAGAGGGAGCAGCCTGTGGTGTCATTGCATTACTTTTATATTATACACTGGGAGCAGCCTGTGGTGTCATGGCATTATTATTATACAGAGGGAGCAGCCTGTGGTGTCATGGCATTACTTTGATATTTTACAGGGGGAGCAGCCTGTGGTGTCATGGCATTATTATTATACAGAGGGAGCAGACTGTGGTGTCATGGCATAATGCCATGACACCACAGGCTGCTCCCCCTGTAATAATAATTATGACACCACAGGTTGCTCCCCCATGTATAATATAAAAGTAATGCCATGACACCACAGGCTGCTCCCTCTGTATAATAATAATAATGCAATGACACCACAGGCTGCTCCTCCTGTATAATAATTTGTGTCATGGCATTACTATTGTTATATTATACAGCGGGAGCAGCCTGTGGTGTCATTGCATTATTATTATACAGAGGGAGCAGCCTGTGGTATCATTGCATTATTATTATACAGAGGGAGCAGCCTCTGGTGTCATTGCATTATTATTATACAGCGGGAGCCACCTGTGGTGTCATTGCATTATTATTATACAGCTGGAGCAGCCTGTGGTGTCATTGCATTATTATTATTATACAGAGGGAGCAGCCTGTGGTGTCATTGCATTATTATTATACAGCGGGAGCCGCCTGTGGTGTCATTACATTATTATTATTATTATACAGCGGGAGCAGCCTGTGGTGTCATGGCATTATTATTATACAGAGGGAGCAGCCTATGGTGTCATGGCATAATGCCATGACACCACAGGCTGCTCCCCCTGTACAATAATAATTATGACACCACAGGTTGCTCCCCCTGTATAATATAAAAGTAATGCAATGACACCACAGGCTGCTCCCTCTGTATAATAATAATAATGCAATGACACCACAGGCTGCTCCTGCTTTATAATAATAATGCAATGACACCACAGGCGGCTCCCTCTGTATAATAATAATGCAATGACACCACAGGCTGCTCCCTCTGTATAATAATAATGCAATGACACCACAGGCTGCTCCCGCTGTATAATAATAATGTAATGATACCACAGGCGGCTCCCGCTGTATAATAATAATGCAATTACACCACAGGCTGCTCCCCCTGTATAATATAAAAGTAATGCAATAACACCACAGGCTGCTCCCTCTGTATAATAATAATAATGCAATGACACCACAGGCTGCTCCCGCTGTATAATAATAATGTAATGATACCACAGGCGGCTCTCGCTGTATAATAATAATAATGCAATTACACCACAGGCTGCTCCCTCTGTATAATAATAATGCAATGACACCACAGGCTGCTCCCTCTGTATAATAATAATGCAATGACACAACAGGCTGCTCCCGCTGTATAATATAACAATAGTAATGTCATGACACAAATTATTATACAGGAGGAGCAGCCTGTGGTGTCATTGCATTATTATTATACAGAGGGAGCAGTCTGTGGTGTTATTGCATTACTTTTATATCATACATGGGGAGCAGCCTGTGGTGTCATGTCATTATTATTATACAGAGGGAGCAGCCTGTGGTGTCGTGGCATTACTTTGGTATTTTACAGGGGGAGCAGCCTGTGGTGTCATGGCATTATTATTATTATTATTATACAGAGGGAGCAGCCTGTGGTGTCATGGCATAATGCCATGACACCACAGGCTGCTCCCCCTGTACAATAATAATTATGACACCACAGGTTGCTCCCCCTGTATAATATAAAAGTAATGCCATGACACCACAGGCTGCTCCCTCTGTATAATAATAATAATGCAATGACACCACAGGCTGCTCCCGCTGTATAATAATAATGCAATGCCACCACAGGCGGCTCCCACTGTATAATAATAATGCAATGACACCACAGGCTGCTCCCCCTGTATAATAATAATGCCATGACACCACAGGCTGCTCCCCCTGTAAAATATCAAAGTAATGACATGACACCACAGGCTGCTCCCTCTGTATAATAATAATGCCATGACACCACAGACTGCTCCCCCTGTATAATATAAAAGTAATGCAATAACACCACAGGCTGCTCCCTCTGTATAATAATAATAATGCAATGACACCACAGGCTGCTCCCGCTGTATAATATAACAATAGTAATGCCATGACACAAATTATTATACAGGAGGAGAAGCCTGTGGTGTCATTGCATTATTATTATTATTATACAGAGGGAGCAGCCTGTGGTGTCATTGCATTACTTTTATATTATACAGGGGGAGCAGCCTGAGGGGTCATGGCATTATTATTATACAGAGGGAGCAGCCTGTGGTGTCATGGCATTACGTTGATATTTTACAGGGGGAGCAGCCTGTGGTGTCATGGCATTATTATTATTATACAGAGGGCGCAGCCTGTGGTGTCATGGCATAATGCCATGACACCACAGGCTGCTCCCCCTGTACAATAATAATTATGACACCACAGGTTGCTCCCCCTGTATAATATAAAAGTAATGCCATGACACCACAGGCTGCTCCCTCTGTATAATAATAATAATGCAATGACACCACAGGCTGCTCCCGCTGTATAATAATAATGCAATGACACCACAGGCGGCTCCCGCTGTATAACAATAATGCAATGACACCACAGGCTGCTCCCTCTGTATAATAATAATGCAATGACACCACAGGCTGCTCCCTCTGTATAATAATAATGCCATGACACCACAGGCTGCTCCCGCTGTATAATATAACAATAGTTATGCCATGACACTATTTATTATACAGGAGGAGCAGCCTGAAGTGTCATTGCATTATTATTATACAGAGGGAGCAGCCTGTGGTGTCATTGCATTACTTTTATATTATACAGGGGGAGCAGCCTGTGGTGTCATGTCATTATTATTATACAGAGGGAGCAGCCTGTGGTGTCATGGCATTACTTTGATATTTTACAGGGGGAGCAGCCTGTGGTGTCATGGCATTATTATTATACAGAGGGAGCAGCCTGTGGTGTCATGGCATAATGCCATGATACCACAGGCTGCCCCCCCTGTACAATAATAATTATGACACCACAGGTTGCTCCGCCTGTATAATATAAAAGTAATGACATGACACCACAGGCTGCTCCATCTGTATAATAATAATGCAATGACACCACAGGCTGCTCCCGCTGTATAATAATAATGCAATGACACCACAGGCGGCTCCCGCTGTATAATAATAATGCAATGACACCACAGGCTGCTCCCCATGTATAATAATAATGCCATGACACCACAGGCTGCTCCCCCTGTAAAATATAAAAGTAATGCCATGACACCACAGGCTGCTCCCTCTGTATAATAATAATGCCATGACACCACAGGCGGCTCCCGCTGTATAATAATAATGCAATGACACCACAGGCGGCTCCCGCTGTATAATAATAATGCAATGACACCACAGGCTGCTCCCTCTGTATAATAATAATGCAATGACACCACAGGCTGCTCCCTCTGTATAATAATAATGCAATGACACCACAGGCTGCTCCCGCTGTATAATATAACAATAGTAATGCCATGACACAAATTATTATACAGGAGGAGCAGCCTGTGGTGTCATTGCATTATTATTATACAGAGGGAGCAGCCTATGGTGTCATGGCATAATGCCATGACACCACAGGCTGCTCCCCCTGTACAATAATAATTATGACACCACAGGTTGCTCCCCCTGTATAATATAAAAGTAATGCCATGACACCACAGGCTGCTCCCCCTGTACAATAATAATTATGACACCACAGGTTGCTCCCCCTGTATAATATAAAGTAATGCCATGACACCACAGGCTGCTACCCCTGTACAATAATAATTATGACACCACAGGTTGCTCCCCCTGTATAATATAAAAGTAATGCCATGACACCACAGGCTGCTCCCTCTGTATAATAATAATAATGCAATGACACCACATGCTGCTCTCCCTGTATAATATAAAGTAATGCCATGACACCACAGGCTGCTACCCCTGTACAATAATAATTATGACACCACAGGTTGCTCCCCCTGTATAATATAAAAGTAATGCCATGACACCACAGGCTGCTCCCTCTGTATAATAATAATAATGCAATGACACCACAGGCTGCTCCCGCTGTAGAATAATAATGCAATGACACCACAGGCGGCTCCTGCTGTATAATAATAATGCAATGACACCACAGGCTGCTCCCCCTGTATAATAATAATGCAATGACACCACAGGCTGCTCCCGCTTTATAATATTAATGCAATGACACCACAGGCGGCTCCCACTGTATAATAATAATGCAATGACACCACAGGCTGCTCCCTCTGTATAATAATAATGCAATGACACCACAGGCTGCTTCCGCTGTATAATAACAATGTAATGACACCACAGGCGGCTCCCGCTGTATAATAATAATGCAATGACACCACAGGCTGCTCCTTCTGTATAATAATAATGCAATGACACCACAGGCTGCTCCTGCTGTATAATATAATAATTGTAATGCAATGACACCACAGGCTGCTCCTGCTGTATAATAATAATGCAATTACACCACAGGCGGCTCCCGCTGTATAATAATAATGCAATGACACCACAGGCTGCTCCCTCTGTATAATAATAATGCAATGACACCACAGGCTGCTCCCTCTGTATAATAATAATGCAATGACACCACAGGCTGCTCCCGCTGTATAATATAACAATAGTAATGCCATGACACAAATTATTATACAGGAGGAGCAGCCTGTGGTGTCATTGCATTATTATTATTATACAGAGGGAGCAGCCTATGGTGTCATGGCATAATGCCATGACACCACAGGCTGCTCCCCCTGTACAATAATAATTATGACACCACAGGTTGCTCCCCCTGTATAATATAAAAGTAATACCATGACACCACAGGCTGCTCCCCCTGTACAATAATAATTATGACACCACAGGTTGCTCCCCCTGTATAATATAAAGTAATGCCATGACACCACAGGCTGCTTCCCCTGTACAATAATAATTATGACACCACAGGTTGCTCCCCCTGTATAATATAAAAGTAATGCCATGACACCACAGGCTGCTCCCTCTGTATAATAATAATAATGCAATGACACCACATGCTGCTCTCCCTGTATAATATAAAGTAATGCCATGACACCACAGGCTGCTACCCCTGTACAATAATAATTATGACACCACAGGTTGCTCCCCCTGTATAATATAAAAGTAATGCCATGACACCACAGGCTGCTCCCTCTGTATAATAATAATGCAATGACACCACAGGCTGCTCCCGCTGTAGAATAATAATGCAATGACACCACAGGCGGCTCCTGCTGTATAATAATAATGCAATGACACCACAGGCTGCTCCCCCTGTATAATAATAATGCAATGACACCACAGGCTGCTCCCGCTTTATAATATTAATGCAATGACACCACAGGCGGCTCCCACTGTATAATAATAATGCAATGACACCACAGGCTGCTCCCTCTGTATAATAATAATGCAATGACACCACAGGCTGCTTCCGCTGTATAATAACAATGTAATGACACCACAGGCGGCTCCCGCTGTATAATAATAATGCCATGACACCACAGGCTGCTCCTTCTGTATAATAATAATGCAATGACACCACAGGCTGCTCCTGCTGTATAATATAATAATTGTAATGCAATGACACCACAGGCTGCTCCTGCTGTATAATAATAATGCAATTACACCACAGGCGGCTCCCGCTGTATAATAATAATGCAATGACACCACAGTCTGCTCCCTCTGTATAATAATAATGCAATGACACCACAGGCTGCTCCCTCTGTATAATAATAATGCAATGACACCACAGGCTGCTCCCGCTGTATAATATAACAATAGTAATGCCATGACACAAATTATTATACAGGAGGAGCAGCCTGTGGTGTCATTGCATTATTATTATACAGAGGGAGCAGCCTATGGTGTCATGGCATAATGCCATGACACCACAGGCTGCTCCCCCTGTACAATAATAATTATGACACCACAGGTTGCTCCCCCTGTATAATATAAAAGTAATACCATGACACCACAGGCTGCTCCCCCTGTACAATAATAATTATGACACCACAGGTTGCTCCCCCTGTATAATATAAAGTAATGCCATGACACCACAGGCTGCTACCCCTGTACAATAATAATTATGACACCACAGGTTGCTCCCCCTGTATAATATAAAAGTAATGCCATGACACCACAGGCTGCTCCCTCTGTATAATAATAATGCAATGACACCACATGCTGCTCTCCCTGTATAATATAATAATAGTAATGCCATGAAACAAATTATTATACAGGGGGAGCAGCCTGTGGTGTCATTGCATTGTTATTATTATACATGAAACTGCAGATATATCATTTTTTTATGTGTTTAATGCTTACAGTATTTTATCTCTCAGGCTCCTTTACTGCTGCTGCTGTGGCTCCATTAATTTCAATCCACTCTCCTGCTGCGGCCCCCCGACTCGTCCTGCGGCCTGCCTTCCTTCCTCTCTGCAGACGCGTGGGTGGGAGGCGCCATCGTCATGACGTCCCCACCCAGCGTCTGCCACTGCCTCGATAAGAGGGAACAAGCTGCCGGGCCCTCCTCCACGTAGCCGTGGAGGCCGGCGGACATATTCCTGTGGCCGCAGGCATCCTTCAAAAGACCACAGGAACATGGCCGCCGGCAGTGCAAAAAAAACCTGTAAGGCGACTTCGGACACGGCGGCGGCCCGCAGCACACCCCCCAGAGCGACCTGGGGGGCAGATGGCACCCTGCCCCCCGGCCCAGCCCACCCCTGCCAGGACTACATATTGAGGATATGGATCGCTGTCAAATTCCACCTCAAGCTGGTAAGTGAAACCAAATGTACCCCTACAACTTACCATTGTTATGTAAAAATGATATTATGTTGTGTTTCTATGTTCCAAGCATAGATGTGATGTTGTGGTACTACACATCCCAGCAAGGTGCCATTGGGAAAGTGTTCTTGGATCATTTCACTATTGTGTGGTATGCTGGGTTCAGTAGTTCCACAACTGATGCTATTGGTATAACACAAATCAGGGCATGTTCCACACCCAAAGTAGGGTGGTGTGATGCATTTTGCACATGCATTCATTTTCAAATAGCTTACATGATGGCCAGGGGTTAAAGTGAGGGGGAACGGGGTGGAACTGAGTTCCACCTCTACCACAGTCCTGAACAGTAATTCCAACAAAAAATCCTGTCCCAGTGGCTTCTTCTTATGGTACAGCGTATGCAATGTAAAGTGAAGAGGCATTACATGTGGTGTAATGTGTATACGATTGTGCTACTGTGTGGTAGGGCACAAATTCCCTGGCACTGGTCTAGGCTCCACCTAATGGGGGATGGGCGGGGGGGGGGGGTGTTAGTGGACCTCTCCAGGACCACTTTAAGCCCTGATGATGGCTATGAAAGAGGGAAGTGCAAATTATCATGTAATGGTGAATATGCAGATTACACAATATAGCCACCTCATAATGTGGACAACTTTATTTGAGCCTAAGCCATGTGTGGTCATCTTCTGTTTAGGTTTGGACATGTGCATTGTTTTTGAATTATGGTACACACTGCAATAATCCAACTTGTATACTTCTTTTCCAGCTCAAAATACCGAGAGTGCTGTGGGCCGTCATTCCCGGCAAATGAGTGGTGACTTTGAGGCTGCAGGTGAGTTTGACTATGGGATTTAAATCAAAACCACATCACACACAGTATGCATGTAACCTCGGCCATTCTCTAGGTTGGCCCAAAAAAGGCCACTCTTTCTGCAGAGTAATTCGCTATGCAGCTACATTGTTGTAAAAACTGCACTGAAACAAAAGGCCCATGTAAGATCCAATACTAACCAATGTCCCATTAATCACAGGCCCATCACACCAGCTACAGCATCCAGAAGAAGACCTACAAATGTAAGAGGAGGATACAGACATAATCCTGGAGCCTGTCGACTACTTTGAGGCTGAGGTTCAAAGAGATCAGGCACCCATCACTCAAAGGCCATCTAGCCAGCCACAAGCGCCCCAAACCACACTGGGTCAAAACGCCATCCCCACAGCGGCAGATGAGTTGGCGTACTCCCTACACAGCTTCAAACAGAAGCAGATCCATTTTATGCAGACCCAAACTGTTCAAATGTAACATATTGAGGAAAATTAAAAAGGTGGCTCACAGTGTGCGTGTCAGTGTAGGCACACAAATAAGGATGGTAGCCACACTAGACAGGCGTCTTGGTGACATAAGCCAGGCCATACAGGCCCAAAACACCACATTAGGGCAGGCAAATGCCAAAATATGTGCCCAGACGCAAGCACTGATTGCACAAACATCAGCTTTAGTGTCTCTTCAGACACACTTACAGCAAAGCAACCCCAGTCACTTAGCCCCAGCTGCCTCTACAGCAAGCATCCTCTCCAACCCCCCTATGAGCAGCTCACCGACTAGTCCTCCTCGTAGGAGTGTATGCACCAGGGGTGGCCTGAGTAGTTCAGGGAAGGGTGTTAGCTCCCGTGGGAAGGGCAAAAACTCATAAATTTAGACACAACTAGTAATGACACTAGTAGGATGCTGTTACTGTGTGTCACACAAATTTGCAATTGTTTTGGCTTTTCATGTTTATTTACATGTTTCCATATTTTTCACTCCAAAAAAGTTACCACACATAATAATGTTTCATTATTTTCACATTTGCTAAACATTTTAATGATGTGGCCTGGGTGGCAATACAATTTCATAACACTGGAACTTAGTAGGGCATATGGTCATTGCTTCTACAGCATGATGGTGGGCAACCATTAGATCAACATGCAAAATGTCAACATGTGGCCACACAAACAACAATCTCCAGTCCACTCTGCTAAATCTCCCTCAGAAAACCTCACAGGTGGCCATAATCATCTAGGGGTACATGAAGGGTATTTTCACATTCCAATATTGGTCACCTGTGAGGCTATTAATAATTTCTCACCTTGTTCATTGTTGTTCTGGGGCCAAATCGCCCATCAGAACCTGGTCTATTTAGTTTGCGATTTGTAGGCACTTTTGGGATGCAAATTCCTAATTCGCATTCCATTAAATATGCCATTTATATATTTTACAATGTTAAAACATCTGGATGCGAATTGAAGTGAGAATCAAAAATCGCAACTTTCACAAGTAATCAGGGCACCGATCCCAGCGCTGCCAGTGCAGCGGAGATCGGCGGCGCGGCTGTTTAAAGTTGGCGCCATTGTGGCCGCCAATAGAAAACGCTGCCCCCAGCGTTTGAATCCTGGCGACCTTTGGGAGCCAATCACGGCTCCCGAATCGGCAGCCAATAGAAACCGGCCACGGCGAGCCAATCAGCACTCGCCACGCCGTACTGTGCCCCGCCCCCGGCGTCTGATGTCAGACGCCACCGGGAGGTGAAGCAGGAAGGACCCACGCCGGCGGAGGGCAGGAGTGCCCTGGCAGGGGAAGGAAGCCGCCGAAGGACGGCGCAGAAGACTGCGGCGGGAAGAAGAGCTCCGGCGGCCACTGAAGAAGCCAGAAGACACCGGACTCAAGAAGGGGAATCGCCGGCGCCTCCTGGACGAGCAGAGGAAGTGGCACCGCCGCTGGCTAGGACTGGCCAGTGGCAGAAGACAAGATGGCGGCCATGCACGGAGAGGCCAGTGGGGGTGGGAAGCTTCAGAGCTGAGGAAGCTCCCCCCGGCGGCCTCTCCCAACATCAGGTAGGCGGCCCCAGGCCACCTACCCCTACCCTAGACCACCGGGTATCGGGCACTAGGCCCGTGGGTACTTTCAGGCCCCTCCGGCCTGTGGGCACTTACAGGCCCCTCCGGCCTGTGGGCATTGTAGTCGGGCCCTCTTGGCCCGTGGCCAATTGATTGTTGGGCCCTCCTGGTCCTTTTGTATCCCACTGGGCCCCCTCCCCGTGGCTCCTGTTGTGATAGGCCGGGCAGTAGGCCCGTGGGTGTATTTAGCCGGACGCTAGGCCCGCTGCACAATAGCCGGGCGTAAGGCCCGAGGCCCCCCCATAGCTCGGGGGCTAATTGAATCAGGCCTCTAGGCCTGTGCCCCTAGTCAGGCACTAGGCTTGTGAACATAGACAGGCACTAGGCCTGAGCCGTAGTTAGGGGTGAATGTAGTGTAAGGCACTGGTGTAATTAATAGGCAGGTACTAGGCCTGCAAGTGATTAGTAAAAGGGCTCTAGGCCCCATTTTGTGGTTCCCGGTGGGTGGTTGGGGTTAACAGGTAGACGTGCGCCGCGGCAGTCCCCTTGTGGTTCCCCAAGTAGCTAACTGGTATCGTTAGAGTGTGCATATGCTGGCCAGCTCTAGGTAGGAAGGGAGTGTAACAACAAAGGTTAGGCAAAGATTGAAGGGACTGTTTTGTTGGTGAAATCTTGTACCGTGTTGTATGCAGTTTTCCGTGCAGGGCATCTCTGTAGAATTGTTAGTATTGTTAGTTTGTGTTGCACTACACACATAGTTAGTTTGAGGGCTGTGTGATGTAGTTACCCAGTTACGTACCACACTAGTAAGCGTTAGGCCCTGCACTGTGTTATTTTTGTGTTGTCTCTTCCTTACAGGGACCTGTAAGGGACGTGTTGGAGAGGGTACAAGTCTGACGACGGTGAGTGTCGTGTGTGTTTGTCTCTGCCTGTCTCCCTTCCTTCATCAATCCAGGGCGTACGTGGACCTTGCATCTCCATGCGAGGTCAAGGCATCACCTAGGTGCGCAAGTGCCAATAGGTGACACTCCAGGCTCTGAGGCAGTGTGCCGATGATTATATTTCCCGGAGCCCGGAGGGTGCCTCTGTAGAGACGTTGCGGGACGGAGGGCGCATCGGTCTTTATCCAGGCAGAACAGATCTCACCTACTCTCCTTCCTCCTAGGTGTTCGTGTCCGGGTGCCGGAGAATTCCAGGACCGTGGTTTGTCACCGCCTGAAGGTGAGAGGGTACGGCACCAGGTAAGTGGTCCAGAGACACCTGCACGGCAGCAGGCACCACACCGCACCGCCCCTACACCCATCTCACAGTGACAGCTGAAAAGTATGACAAGGCCTTTATCTGTTGTAGAACATATAACTTGCTGGGATACATCATAGGAGCTCTAAGTGGTCAGCTCAAGGTGACGTATGGCCACTTCTTCTTCTACCACCTGAACATTATTTCCTTGGGAAGTGTGTCATTGGCTTTTATCATCTCTTTTATCAATCTCCAGTCCACTCTGCTAAATCTTCCTCAGAAAACCTCACAGGTGGCCATAATTATCTAACAATGTTAAAATACCTGGATGCGAATTGAAGTGAGAATCAAAAATTGCAACTGTCAAGTGCGAATTTATGGGAAAAAGTGCGAGTTTTAACGCAACTTGCAATTTATTAAATGTGCGAATTTGCAAAAAAAAATGCAAATTTGGCCATTTGCGAAAAAAAATCGCAAAAAACTGCAAAATCGCACAATATTACATTTCACCCCACATCTCTCACCTCTATGGCTATTTACATCCAGCATCAACTCCAACACAGTGTGGATTGGTAATATTCATTCACATCCAGTGGGAACTATATTGTGCTTGTTTTTTTTATCTGATTAAGGCATCGACCAGTTTCAAAATTGCATCATTTTAGATTTATATCTTTTTTATGAACACTGGAATTTTTAGATAAATGTTTTGTCATTTTGTCATGTGTAGTTATTAAAAACTGATATATAATTTTATAAACATCTTGCAAATTCATTCAGCCAGCGCTGGCACAATATTTTTTTTTTCCTTCAGCCTACATTGGGGAGTGACTACCCCTGTGCCAGCTGCTGCTAATTGCGCAACACACAAACCCTATATATTTTTTCTTCATGGTTAAAAGTCACCTTGATGAGCGTATTTGTAATAAAACAGCAGGGGTGCCCCGACCAGGAATCTCTGATTCCAATACACAATCCACATGGGTCAGGCACAGCCACTTAGCACAATGCGGGGAGGGTGCCCGTTATCCGGCAATAATACATTTCAACATAGTAACGGAACTCCATCCACTTGAACAAAGGGAATTTATTCCGTGACTAACACAGCAACGTTCAATACAAAATATGTATTTTCATCAGGCTTAAACACAGCATCTTGCCATGGCTTCTGATGGTTTCGGATCCAATATACTCCAATATACAGTAGGTGTTTTTTGCATTAGGATAAAGCATGATTATGCAATAGATTTGTTGGATAGCATCAATGTTTGTCATTTACCATCTAGTTGTGTTAGCCATTAGACAACACTGAAGCCATCTATTAACAAAGGGTCATTTATAGACTACTAGACATTATTGTCCTCTTTGCATGGATAATCATTTGCTATTAATATGTTCTTTTTATGCAACAGGTATTATGACAGCAATGATATCAATGTTGGACTTTGAGTCTCCTCACTGGACGTATGTATTTATGAAAACTTTTTCACTATGCATTGTATATTGTGAACATGCATTTGTGATAGAGGCTTCTCATTGTCATATGCTTGTATTATATATGCATGTTGCCGCAGTTTTCAAATATTTACCAGGCAAATATGTTTCATCTATATGTTACATGATATTATTCTGCCTTATATTGCATTAACTGAAGTTATCCCCTATCAATTAGTCATCATGTATCAGGGCCTGTGCCATGTCATCACCTATGGACCTCTGTGCTTTGCGTCCAGTTTCCAGGGCATGCAGTGCCATCAGGTTACCTCAGCTATGGTCACTGCAGGTGACCTTGCCATCTTTTCTTATGTATACAGTGTGGTGATGTAATGGAGTGCCCCGGTGCTGGGACAGCTCCCCTGCTCCCAGTACTGGAGCAGCAGCAGCAGGGACGGGGAGAAGTAGGGCTGGGTCCCCCACGGGACAGCGCCTCCCCCGGCGCAGGGATCAGCTGTCTGATCCCTGTTTCAATAGTGCAGGCAGCGGCGGAGAGAGACAGCGCTGGGATCAGGGCACTGATCCCAGCGCTGCCAGTGTGGCGGAGATCGGCGGGGCGGCTGTTTGAAGTTGGCGCCATTGTAGCCGCCAATAGAAACCGCCGCCCCCGGCATTTGAATCCTGGCGCCCTTCGGGAGCCAATCACGGCTCCCGAATCGGCAGCCAATAGAAACCGGCTATGGCGAGCCAATCAGCACTCGCCACGCCGTACTCTGCCCCGCCCCCAGCGTCTGATGCCAGACGCCGCCGGGAGGTGAAGCAGGAAGGACCCACGCCGGCGGAGGGCCGGAGCGCCCCGGCTGAAGAAGGAAGACGCTGAAGAAGCCACTGAAGAAGCCAGAAGACACCGGGCTCAAGAAGGGGAATCGCCGGTGCCTCCTGGACGAGGAGAGGAAGTGGCGCCGGCCAGGACTGGCCAGTGGCAGAAGACAAGATGGCGGCCATGCACGGAGAGGCCAGCGGGGGTAGGAAGCTTCAGAGCTGAGGAAGGTCCCCCCCGCGGCCTCTCCCAACATCAGGTAGGTGGTCCCAGGCCACCTACCCCTACCCTAGACCACCGGGTATCGAGCACTAGGCCCGTGGGTACTTTCAGGCCCCTCCGGCCTGTGGGCACTTACAGGCCCCTCCGGCCTGTGGGCATTGTAGTCGGGCCCTCTTGGCCCGTGGCCAATTGATTGTTGGGCCCTCATGGCCCTTTTGTATCCCACTGGGCCCCCTCCCCGTGGCCCCTGTTGTGATAGGCTGGGCAGTACGCCCGTGGGTGTATTTAGCCGGACGCTAGGCCCGCTGCACAATAGCCGGGCGTAAGGCCCGAGGCCCCCCCATAGCTCGGGGGCTAATTGAATCAGGCCTCTAGGCCTATGCCCCTAGTCAGGCACTAGGCTTGTGAACATAGACAGGCACTAGGCCTGAGCCGTAGTTAGGGGTGAATGTAGTGTAAGGCACTGGTGTAATTAATAGGCAGGTACTAGGCCTGCAAGTGATTAGTAAAAGGGCTCTAGGCCCCATTTTGTGGTTCCCGGTGGGTGGTTGGGGTTAACAGGTAGACGTGCGCCGCGGCAGTCCCCTCGTGGTTCCCCAAGTAGCTAACTGGTATCGTTAGAGTGTGCTGGCCAGCTCTAGGTAGGAAGGGAGTGTAACAACAAAGGTTAGGCAAAGATTGAAGGGACTGTTTTGTTGGTGAAATCTTGTACCGTGTTGTATGCTGTTTTCCGTGCAGGGCATCTCTGTAGAATTGTTAGTATTGTTAGTTTGTGTCGCACTACACACATAGTTAGTTTGAGGGCTGTGTGATGTAGTTACCCAGTTACGTACCACACTAGTAAGCGTTAGGCCCTGCACTGTGTTATTTTTGTGTTGTCTCTTCCTTACAGGGACCTGTAAGGGACGTGTTGGAGAGGGTACAAGTCTGACGACGGTGAGTGTCGTGTGTGTTTGTCTCTGCCTGTCTCCCTTCCTTCATCAATCCAGGGCGTACGTGGACCTTGCATCTCCATGCGAGGTCAAGGCATCACCTAGGTGCGCAAGTGCCAATAGGTGACACTCCAGGCTCTGAGGCAGTGTGCCGATGATTATATTTCCCGGAGCCCGGAGGGTGCCTCTGTAGAGACGTTGCGGGACGGAGGGCGCATCGGTCTTTATCCAGGCAGAACAGATCTCACCTACTCTCCTTCCTCCTAGGTGTTCGTGTCCGGGTGCCGGAGAATTCCAGGACCGTGGTTTGTCACCGCCTGAAGGTGAGAGGGTGCGGCACCAGGTAAGTGGTCCAGAGACACCTGCACGGCAGCAGGCACCACACCGCACCGCCCCTACACCCATCTCACAGTGACAGCTGAAAAGTACGACAAGGCCTTTATCTGTTGTAGAACATATAACTTGCTGGGATACATCATAGGAGCTCTAAGTGGTCAGCTCAAGGTGACGTATGGCCACTTCTTCTTCTACCACCTGAACATTATTTCCTTGGGAAGTGTGTCATTGGCTTTTATCATCTCTTTTATCAATCTCCAGTCCACTCTGCTAAATCTTCCTCAGAAAACCTCACAGGTGGCCATAATTATCTAACAATGTTAAAATACCTGGATGCGAATTGAAGTGAGAATCAAAAATTGCAACTGTCAAGTGCGAATTTATGGGAAAAAGTGCGAGTTTTAACGCAACTTGCAATTTATTAAATGTGCGAATTTGCAAAAAAAAATGCAAATTTGGCCATTTGCGAAAAAAAATCGCAAAAAACTGCAAAATCGCACAATATTACATTTCACCCCACATCTCTCACCTCTATGGCTATTTACATCCAGCATCAACTCCAACACAGTGTGGATTGGTAATATTCATTCACATCCAGTGGGAACTATATTGTGCTTGTTTTTTTTATCTGATTAAGGCATCGACCAGTTTCAAAATTGCATCATTTTAGATTTATATCTTTTTTATGAACACTGGAATTTTTAGATAAATGTTTTGTCATTTTGTCATGTGTAGTTATTAAAAACTGATATATAATTTTATAAACATCTTGCAAATTCATTCAGCCAGCGCTGGCACAATATTTTTTTTTTCCTTCAGCCTACATTGGGGAGTGACTACCCCTGTGCCAGCTGCTGCTAATTGCGCAACACACAAACCCTATGTATTTTTTCTTCATGGTTAAAAGTCACCTTGATGAGCGTATTTGTAATAAAACAGCAGGGGTGCCCCGACCAGGAATCTCTGATTCCAATACTCAATCCACATGGGTCAGGCACAGCCACTTAGCACAATGCGGGGAGGGTGCCCGTTATCCGGCAATAATACATTTCAACATAGTAACGGAACTCCATCCACTTGAACAAAGGGAATTTATTCCGTGACTAACACAGCAACGTTCAATACAAAATATGTATTTTCATCAGGCTTAAACACAGCATCTTGCCATGGCTTCTGATGGTTTCGGATCCAATATACTCCAATATACAGTAGGTGTTTTTTGCATTAGGATAAAGCATGATTATGCAATAGATTTGTTGGATAGCATCAATGTTTGTCATTTACCATCTAGTTGTGTTAGCCATTAGACAACACTGAAGCCATCTATTAACAAAGGGTCATTTATAGACTACTAGACATTATTGTCCTCTTTGCATGGATAATCATTTGCTATTAATATGTTCTTTTTATGCAACAGGTATTATGACAGCAATGATATCAATGTTGGACTTTGAGTCTCCTCACTGGACGTATGTATTTATGAAAACTTTTTCACTATGCATTGTATATTGTGAACATGCATTTGTGATAGAGGCTTCTCATTGTCATATGCTTGTATTATATATGCATGTTGCCGCAGTTTTCAAATATTTACCAGGCAAATATGTTTCATCTATGTTACATGATATTATTCTGCCTTATATTGCATTAACTGAAGTTATCCCCTATCAATTAGTCATCATGTATCAGGGCCTGTGCCATGTCATCACCTATGGACCTCTGTGCTTTGCGTCCAGTTTCCAGGGCATGCAGTGCCATCAGGTTACCTCAGCTATGGTCACTGCAGGTGACCTTGCCATCTTTTCTTATGTATACAGTGTGGTGATGTAATGGAGTGCCCCGGTGCTGGGACAGCTCCCCTGCTCCCAGTACTGGAGCAGCAGCAGCAGGGACGGGGAGAAGTAGGGCTGGGTCCCCCACGGGACAGCGCCTCCCCCGGCGCAGGGATCAGCTGTCTGATCCCTGTTTCAATAGTGCAGGCAGCGGCGGAGAGAGACAGCGCTGGGATCAGGGCACTGATCCCAGCGCTGCCAGTGTGGCGGAGATCGGCGGGGCGGCTGTTTGAAGTTGGCGCCATTGTGGCCGCCAATAGAAACCGCCGCCCCCGGCATTTGAATCCTGGCGCCCTTCGGGAGCCAATCACGGCTCCCGAATCGGCAGCCAATAGAAACCGGCTATGGCGAGCCAATCAGCACTCGCCACGCCGTACTCTGCCCCGCCCCCAGCGTCTGATGCCAGACGCCGCCGGGAGGTGAAGCAGGAAGGACCCACGCCGGCGGAGGGCCGGAGCGCACCGGCTGAAGAAGGAAGACGCTGAAGAAGCCACTGAAGAAGCCAGAAGACACCGGGCTCAAGAAGGGGAATCGCCGGCGCCTCCTGGACGAGGAGAGGAAGTGGCGCCGGCGCTGGCCAGGACTGGCCAGTGGCAGAAGACAAGATGGCGGCCATGCACGGAGAGGCCAGCGGGGGTAGGAAGCTTCAGAGCTGAGGAAGGTCCCCCCCGCGGCCTCTCCCAACATCAGGTAGGTGGTCCCAGGCCACCTACCCCTACCCTAGACCACCGGGTATCGGGCACTAGGCCCGTGGGTACTTTCAGGCCCCTCCGGCCTGTGGGCACTTACAGGCCCCTCCGGCCTGTGGGCATTGTAGTCGGGCCCTCTTGGCCCGTGGCCAATTGATTGTTGGGCCCTCCTGGCCCTTTTGTATCCCACTGGGCCCCCTCCCCGTGGCCCCTGTTGTGATAGGCTGGGCAGTACGCCCGTGGGTGTATTTAGCCGGACGCTAGGCCCGCTGCACAATAGCCGGGCGTAAGGCCCGAGGCCCCCCCATAGCTCGGGGGCTAATTGAATCAGGCCTCTAGGCCTGTGCCCCTAGTCAGGCACTAGGCTTGTGAACATAGACAGGCACTAGGCCTGAGCCGTAGTTAGGGGTGAATGTAGTGTAAGGCACTGGTGTAATTAATAGGCAGGTACTAGGCCTGCAAGTGATTAGTAAAAGGGCTCTAGGCCCCATTTTGTGGTTCCCGGTGGGTGGTTGGGGTTAACAGGTAGACGTGCGCCGCGGCAGTCCCCTCGTGGTTCCCCAAGTAGCTAACTGGTATCGTTAGAGTGTGCTGGCCAGCTCTAGGTAGGAAGGGAGTGTAACAACAAAGGTTAGGCAAAGATTGAAGGGACTGTTTTGTTGGTGAAATCTTGTACCGTGTTGTATGCTGTTTTCCGTGCAGGGCATCTCTGTAGAATTGTTAGTATTGTTAGTTTGTGTCGCACTACACACATAGTTAGTTTGAGGGCTGTTTGATGTAGTTACCCAGTTACGTACCACACTAGTAAGCGTTAGGCCCTGCACTGTGTTATTTTTGTGTTGTCTCTTCCTTACAGGGACCTGTAAGGGACGTGTTGGAGAGGGTACAAGTCTGACGACGGTGAGTGTCGTGTGTGTTTGTCTCTGCCTGTCTCCCTTCCTTCATCAATCCAGGGCGTACGTGGACCTTGCATCTCCATGCGAGGTCAAGGCATCACCTAGGTGCGCAAGTGCCAATAGGTGACACTCCAGGCTCTGAGGCAGTGTGCCGATGATTATATTTCCCGGAGCCCGGAGGGTGCCTCTGTAGAGACGTTGCGGGACGGAGGGCGCATCGGTCTTTATCCAGGCAGAACAGATCTCACCTACTCTCCTTCCTCCTAGGTGTTCGTGTCCGGGTGCCGGAGAATTCCAGGACCGTGGTTTGTCACCGCCTGAAGGTGAGAGGGTGCGGCACCAGGTAAGTGGTCCAGAGACACCTGCACGGCAGCAGGCACCACACCGCACCGCCCCTACACCCATCTCACAGTGACAGCTGAAAAGTATGACAAGGCCTTTATCTGTTGTAGAACATATAACTTGCTGGGATACATCATAGGAGCTCTAAGTGGTCAGCTCAAGGTGACGTATGGCCACTTCTTCTTCTACCACCTGAACATTATTTCCTTGGGAAGTGTGTCATTGGCTTTTATCATCTCTTTTATCAATCTCCAGTCCACTCTGCTAAATCTTCCTCAGAAAACCTCACAGGTGGCCATAATTATCTAACAATGTTAACCCCTTCCTGACACAGCATGTTTTTGCCTTCCTGACAGAGCCCTTTTTTTCAAATCGGACATGTATCAATTAAGTGTGGATAACTTTTTTTTGCTTTTACTTATCCCAGTGATTTTGAGATTGTTTTCTTGTGACACATTGTACTTCAAGTTAGTGGTAAATTTGGGTCGATACAGTCTGTGTTTTTTTGTGAAAAATACCAAAATGTCGTAAAAAAATGGAAAATTTAGCAATTTGCAAAATGTTAAATTTTCTGCTTGTGAGACAAATAATCATACCACTCAAAACAGTTAATAACTAACATAGTCCATATGTCTACTTTATGTTTCCATCATTATTTCAACTTCCTTTTAATTTTTTTGGACACTAGGAGGCTTACAATATGAATAGCAAATTCTCAAATTTTCAAGAAAATTTCAAACACTGATTTTTTTGGGGACCAGTTCAGTTCTGATGTGACTTTGAGGGACTTGTATGTGAGACACCCCCATAAATGATGCCATTTCAAAAACTGCACCCCTCACAGTATTCAAAACAGCATTTTGGAAGTTTGTTAACCCTTTAGGTGTTTCACAGGAATTAAAACAAAGTGTAGGTGAAATTTCAAAATTTCATTTTTTTTGCAGATTTGCAATTTTAATACATTTTTCTAAGGAACACAGTAGATTTTACTAGAGAAATGTGACTAAAAATTGATTCCCCCAATTCTTTTGTTTTCATAAATATCCTATATGTGGCCCTAGTGTGCACGTTGACCAAACCACAGGCTTCATAATAGAAGGAGCACCTACTTGATTTTGGAGCCTCCTTTTTATGAGATTATTTTTTAGGCACCATGTAGGTTTCTAGGCACCATGAGATGCTAAAAGTTAGGAACCCCCCCACAAGTGACCCCATTTTGCAAACTACACCCCTCAGGGAATTCATCTAGGGGTATAGTGTACATTTCAAACCCCCAGGGGTTTCACCAATTGTGGTACAACTGGGCAGTGCAAATGAAAAATTAATTTTTTTACACAAAAATGCAGTTCTGGCTCCAAATTTTTCATTTTCACAAGGAATGAAGGAGACAAAGCACCCCAAAATCTGTGCCCCAATTTCTCCCGAGTACGGCAATGCCTCATATGTGACCAAAAAATACCAGTTGGGTGCATGGCAGGACTCAGAAGGGAAGGAGTGATATTTGGATTTTGCAGCTCAGATTCTGGTGGAATGTTGGTGGGTGCTATGTCGCATTAGCAAGACCCCCGAAGCACCAATACAGTGGAACCCCCCCACAAGTGACCCCATTTTGCAAACTACACCCCTCAGGGAATTCATCTAGGGGTATAGTGTACATTTCAATCCCCCAGGGGTTTCACCTATTTTGATACAACTGGGCAGTGAAAATGAAAAATTACATTTTTTACACAAAAATGCAGTTCTGGCTCAAAATTTTTCATTTTCACAAGGAATGAAGGAGACAAAGCACCCCAAAATCTGTGCCCCAATTTCTCCCGAGTACGGCAATGCCTCATATGTGACCAAAAAATACCATTTGGGTGCATGGCAGGACTCAGAAGGGAAGGAGTGATTTTTGGATTTTGCAGCTCAGATTCTGGTGGAATGTTGGTGGGTGCTATGTCGCATTAGCAAGACCCCCGAAGCACCAATACAGTGGAACCCCCCCACAAGTGACCCCATTTTGCAAACTACACCCCTCAGGGAATTCATCTAGGGGTATAGTGTACATTTCAAACCCCCAGGGGTTTCACCAATTTTGATACAACTGGGCTGTGCAAATGAAAAATTACATTTTTTTACACAAAAATGCAGTTCTGGCTCGAAATTTTTCATTTTCACAAGGAATGAAGGAGACAAAGCACCCCAAAATCTGTGCCCCAATTTCTCCCGAGTACGGCAATGCCTCATGTGTGACCAAAAAATGGCAGGACTCAGAAGGGAAGGAGTGATATTTGGATTTTGCAGCTCAGATTCTGGTGGAATGTTGGTGGGTGCTATGTCGCATTAGCAAGACCCCCAAAGCACCAATACAGTGGAACCCCCCCACAAGTGACCCCATTTTGCAAACTACACCCCTCAGGGAATTCATCTAGGGGTATAGTGTACATTTCAAACCCCCAGGGGTTTCACCAATTTTGGTACAACTGGGCTGTGCAAATGAAAAATTACATTTTTTTACACAAAAAATGCAGTTCTGGCTCAAAATTTTTCATTTTCAGAAGGTATGAAGGAGAAAAAGCACCCCAAAATCTGTGCCCCAATTTCTCCCAAATATGGCAATGCCTCATATGTGACCAAAAAATACCAGTTGGGTGCATGGCAGGACTCAGAAGGGAAGGAGTGATTTTTGGATTTTGCAGCTCAGATTCTGGTGGAATGAATGGTGGGTGCTATGTGGCATTAGCAAGACCCCCGAAGCACGGTGAAATGATGAACCTAATAATCCATAGATGTGTGGTATATTTTAAAACACTCCTTTATACATAGGCCGGGTTTGTCTGGGCAAGTTTCACAGTGGAAAATAGTTTCCTTTCTTATTCCCTTTTTATAGCAAACTTTGCACCTTTTTTGTGTCCTGCCCTTTCTTGCAGTGGAGGGGATTTCGTTCGGAAAATGCTGCCCTACGGGGCCCTCTGCCTGCTGGTTCCCAAATATTAGGCCCTTTATGACTTCCTCTTGAAAGTGCATAAATGTCCCCCTCTGGCTGGTAGAACGGAATAGCACGTAAGCGTTATACAGTGCCATCTGGATGATATACACGGCCAGCTTCTTGTACCATATTTTTGTTTTCCGCAGGGCACTGTACGGCTTCAGTACCTGATCTGAAAGATCCACTCCGCCCATGTACTTATTGTAATCTAGGATACAATTAGGTTTTGAGGTGTGGGTACTGGTACCTCGTACAGGGATGGAGGTGGCACTGTCTCCATGAATTGTTGTCAGTATAAGGACATCCCTCTTGTCCTTATATTTGACCAACAACATATTTTCGGTGCATATTCCCCTGCTTTCACCCCTTCTCAGTACTTGGGCAATGTGCGTTTTTGGGAGGCCTCTTTGGTTCTTGCGCACAGTACCGCAAGCTGCTGTACCTCTTGAACCAAGGGCCTTAAACAGGGGGATGCTATTGTAAAAGTTATCCACATAGAGGTGATAACCTTTATCCAGGAAGGGGTGCACTAAATCCCAGACAATTTTTCCACTAACACCTACGAGGGAGGGGGGGCATTCTGGCGGTTCAATTCTTGAATCCTTCCCTTCATAAACCCTAAACCTGTGGGTGTACCCTGAGGTGCTTTCACACAGTTTATACATTTTTATGCCATACCTTGCCCTCTTACTGGGAAGGTACTGGCGGAATTTAACCCTTCCTTTAAAATGTATAAGGGACTCGTCGATACAAATAAATCTGTCAGGGATGTACATCTCTGCAAATTTGGCACTGAAATGATCAATGACCGGCCTGACTTTGAATAGCCGGTCAAAGGTGGGATCATCTCTGGGTGGGCACTGTGCATTATCGGTGTAATGTATAAATTTAAGGATTGTTTCAAAACGAGTCCGAGTCATGGCCATACGGTAAAATGGGGTGCTGTACAGAACATCTGTACTCCAATATTGCCTAATTTCTGGCTTTTTTACTGTGCCCATATGTAACACCAGACCCCAAAACGTCATCATCTCTACTGCATCTACAGGGGTCCACCTAGCAAATGATGACGTGGGGTTTTGAGCAATAAACTGCTGGGCATATAAATTACTTTGGTCCACCATTAAATTTATAAAATCATCAGAGAAAAATAATTTGAAAAAGTCAATTTCTCTGAGACCTGTACTATCAAATTGGATTCCTGGGATGGCCAAAAACTCAGGAACCTGGGGCTCAAAATTGTCTGGTGGTGGGGTCCATACGGGATCAATCATTTGGGGGGGGGGGGGTCTCAGCTGCTCTACGGGGGCGTCTTTGAGGGGGTCCCTCATCACCAGAGGAGGAAGAGGAGCTTAAGACGAATCCTTCAAATTCCCCGCTTGCCTCACTGGCTGTGTCAGAGTCAGAGGCAAGCATGGCATATGCCTCCTCCGCTGAATACATTCTTCTGGAGGACTGGGATGACATTTGGGATGACATTTGGGATGACATTTTTATTTTTGTGTTTCTGTAAGTGTAATGATTCAACACGTGTATAGTGTAGGGGGGGTACAAACATTATTTCAACACGGGTGGAATGTAGTGTGTAGTGTGTATGTACCACAGCACTCTCCAAAAAAAAAAAAACAATTTAAAAAAACTGCAGAAAAAAAATTATATCCCTGTGCAAAAAATGCTGTTCAGTGATTGTACGTCACTGATCAGCGCTCAGCGGCCACAGGACACCCACGTGGGTGTAAAAACAAAACCCCACTGCACTCTCCAAAAAAAAAAAACTGCAGATCAGTGATGCAACACTGATTAGCAGTGAGGGGCAGCAGGCACACAACTGTGGGTGCAACCTGACAGGGTATATATAAAAAAAAAAACCCTGGACCCCCCAAAAGTTGCTGATTAATTAATTTAAACTAATCAGCACAAAAGGGGGGGCAGCAGTCAGTTGCACAGGCAGCACAACCTTTGGTGCAACTGACAGGTATATATATATATAAAAAAAAACCTTTGCACCCCCAAAAAGTTGCTGATCAGCTCAGATATAGTGATCAGCACAAAAGGGGGTGCAGCAGACACAAAATATAGCACTCTCTATCACTCTCTGTCACTATCTCTGACTATCTATCACTATATATGACTCTATGACACTGCAGCAGCAGCACACAGGAAGTCACAAGATCCAGGAAGCATCCAGCTGCTGGCAGCACGCTACCAGCGGTGATCAGGTAAGTATAAGGCAAGGTTCAGGTATGTATAGCAGGACAGAGTGGCCGGTGACCGCTCTGCACGCAATTCCAGACCGGAATGGCGTCTGCAGCGCAGTCACCGTTAGTTTAAATAACGCGCGCCTTGGCTGTGATTGGCTCGTCGGTCCGACGAGCCAATCACAGCCTTGGGGGCAGGTGGGGTGAGGTGTCGTCGTCACCGATGACCCCCTCATGCCCCCTGACGCCCGGCGGTGATTGACACCTGTGTTACCGAGCGTCTGATTCGCCGGTAACACAGGAAAACGCTGTGAATGGCTGTTCACACTGAACAGCCAATCACAGCGATCGCCGACGGGGGGGGGCGGCATCGCAGCCCCCCCTGGGCATGCAGGGACATGTCTGCTGTCTATAGACGCGGGGACAGTTTAAAGCCATGACGTATATATACGTCATGTGTCGGGAAGTACATCCCGGCCATGACGTATATATACGTCAAATGTCGGGAAGGGGTTAAAAACTGATATATAATTTTATAAACATCTTGCAAATTCATTCAGCCAGCGCTGGCCCAATATTTTTTTTTTTTCCTTCAGCCTACATTGGGGAGTGACTACCCCTGTGCCAGCTGCTGCTAATTGCGCAACACACAAACCCTATATATTTTTTCTTCATGGTTAAAAGTCACCTTGATGAGGGTATTTGTAATAAAACAGCAGGGGTGCCCCGACCAGGAATCTCTGATTCCAATACACAATCCACATGGGTCCGGCACAGCCACTTAGCACAATGCGGGGAGGGTGCCCGTTATCCGGCAATAATACATTTCAACATAGTAACGGAACTCCATCCACTTGAACAAAGGGAATTTATTCCATGACTAACACAGCAACGTTCAATACAAAATATGTATTTTCATCAGGCTTAAACACAGCATCTTGCCATCGCTTCTGATGGTTTCGGATCCAATATACTCCAATAGACAGTAGGTGTTTTTTGCATTAGGATAAAGCATGATTATGCAATAGATTTGTTGGATAGCATCAATGTTTGTCATTTACCATCTAGTTGTGATAGCCATTAGACAACACTGAAGCCATCTATTAACAAAGGGTCATTTATAGACTACTAGACATTATTGTCCTCTTTGCATGGATAATCATTTGCTATTAATATGTTCTTTTTATGCAACAGGTATTATGACAGCAATGATATCAATGTTGGACTTTTGAGTCTCCTTACTGGACGTATGTATTTATGAAAACTTTTTCACTATGCATTGTATATTGTGAACATGCATTTGTGATAGAGGTTTCTCATTGTCATATGCTTGTATTATATATGCATGTTGCCGCAGTTTTCAAATATTTACCAGGCAAATATGTTTCATCTATATGTTACATGATATTATTCTGCCTTATATTGCATTGACCGAAGTTATCCCCTATCAATTAGTCATCATGTATCAGGGCCTGTGCCATGTCATCACCTATGGACTACTGTGCTTTGCGTCCAGTTTCCAGGGCATGCAGTGCCATCAGGTTACCTCAGCTATGGTCACTGCAGGTGACCTTGCCATCTTTTCTTATGTATACAGTGTGGTGATGTAATGGAGTGCCCCGGTGCTGGGACAGCTCCCCTGCTCCCAGTACTGGAGCAGCAGCAGCAGGGACGGGGAGAAGTGGGGCTGGGTCCCCCACGGGACAGCGCCTCCCCCGGCGCAGGGATCAGCTGTCTGATCCCTGTTCCAATAGTGCAGGCAGCGGCGGAGAGAGACAGCGCTGGGATCAGGGCACTGATCCCAGCGCTGCCAGTGTGGCGGAGATCGGCGGGGCGGCTGTTTGAAGTTGGCGCCATTGTGGCCGCCAATAGAAACCGCCGCCCCCGGCATTTGAATCCTGGCGCCCTTCGGGAGCCAATCACGGCTCCCGAATCGGCAGCCAATAGAAACCGGCTATGGCGAGCCAATCAGCACTCGCCACGCCGTACTCTGCCCCGCCCCCAGCGTCTGATTCCAGACGCCGCCAGGAGGTGAAGCAGGAAGGACCCACGCCGGCGGAGGGCCGGAGCGCCCCGGCTGAAGAAGGAAGCCGCTGAAGAAGCCAGAAGACACCGGGCTCAAGAAGGGGAATCGCCGGCGCCTCCTGGACGAGGAGAGGAAGCGGCGCCGCCGCTGGCCAGGACTGGCCAGTGGCAGAAGACAAGATGGCGGCCATGCACGGAGAGGCCAGCGGGAGTAGGAAGCTTCAGAGCTGAGGAAGGTCCCCCCTGCGGCCTCTCCCAACATCAGGTAGGTGGTCCCAGGCCACCTACCCCTACCCTAGACCACCGGGTATCGGGCACTAGGCCCGTGGGTACTTTCAGGCCCCTCCGGCCTGTGGGCACTTACAGGCCCCTCCGGCCTGTGGGCATTGTAGTCAGGCCCTCTTGGCCCGTGGCCAATTGATTGTTGGGCCCTCCTGGCCCTTTTGTATCCCACTGGGCCCCCTCCCCGTGGCCCCTGTTGTGATAGGCCGGGCAGTAGGCCCGTGGGTGTATTTAGCCGGACGCTAGGCCCGCTGCACAATAGCCGGGCGTAAGGCCCGAGGCCCCCCCATAGCTCGGGGGCTAATTGAATCAGGCCTCTAGGCCTGTGCCCCTAGTCAGGCACTAGGCTTGTGAACATAGACAGGCACTAGGCCTGAGCCGTAGTTAGGGGTGAATGTAGCGTAAGGCACTGGTGTAATTAATAGGCAGGTACTAGGCCTGCAAGTGATTAGTAAAAGGGCTCTAGGCCCCATTTTGTGGTTCCCGGTGGGTGGTTGGGGTTAACAGGTAGACGTGCGCCGCGGCAGTCCCCTCGTGGTTCCCCAAGTAGCTAACTGGTATCGTTAGAGTGTGCATATGCTGGCCAGCTCTAGGTAGGAAGGGAGTGTAAGGGGGGGGGTACACACCAGAACGATTAGGGCTCAATTCCATCAATCTGGATCCAATTCCGACCGATTGGATGCAGATTGTATGTAGATTGGGCATGTTTAAGTCCAATTCCGATCCGATTCCAATCCGATGCGCGTCCCCGCTGTCGTTTGGTCGTTTTACAGATCCTACCTGCTGCAGTGAGGATCTGTAAAAGATCCATTCAACTGGATACAGACTCAGATCGGATTGGGATCAGATTGGATGCAGATCGTTAGCAGATTGTTAGCAGATTGTGTGCTCCAACAGATCGTGCGAAAATCACACAATCTGCTAACAATCTACTAACAATCAGGATCGTTCTGGTGTGTACCTGGCCTAACAACAAAGGTTAGGCAAAGATTGAAGGGACTGTTTTGTTGGTGAAATCTTGTACCGTGTTGTATGCTGTTTTCCGTGCAGGGCATCTCTGTAGAATTGATAGTATTGTTAGTTTGTGTCGCACTACACACATAGTTAGTTTGAGGGCTGTGTGATGTAGTTACCCAGTTACGTACCACACTAGTAAGCGTTAGGCCCTGCACTGTGTTATTTTTGTGTTGTCTCTTCCTTACAGGGACCTGTAAGGGACGTGTTGGAGAGGGTACAAGTCTGACGACGGTGAGTGTCGTGTGTGTTTGTCTCTGCCTGTCTCCCTTCCTTCATCAATCCAGGGTGTACGTGGACCTTGCATCTCCATGCGAGGTCAAGGCATCACCTAGGTGCGCAAGTGCCAATAGGTGACACTCCAGGCTCTGAGGCAGTGTGCCGATGATTATATTTCCCGGAGCCCGGAGGGTGCCTCTGTAGAGACGTTGCGGGACGGAGGGCGCATCGGTCTTTATCCAGGCAGAACAGATCTCACCTACTCTCCTTCCTCCTAGGTGTTCGTGTCGGGGTGCCGGAGAATTCCAGGACCGTGGTTTGTCACCGCCTGAAGGTGAGAGGGTGCGGCACCAGGTAAGTGGTCCAGAGACACCTGCACGGCAGCAGGCACCACACCGCACCGCCCCTACACCCATCTCACAGTGACAGCTGAAAAGTATGACAAGGCCTTTATCTGTTGTAGAACATATAACTTGCTGGGATACATCATAGGAGCTCTAAGTGGTCAGCTCAAGGTGACGTATGGCCACTTCTTCTTCTACCACCTGAACATTATTTCCTTGGGAAGTGTGTCATTGGCTTTTATCATCTCTTTTATCAATCTCCAGTCCACTCTGCTAAATCTTCCTCAGAAAACCTCACAGGTGGCCATAATTATCTAACAATGTTAAAACACCTGGATGCGAATTGAAGTGAGAATCAAAAATTGCAATTTATGGGAAAAAGTGCGAGTTTTAACGCAACTTGCAATTTATTAAATGTGCGAATTTGCAAAAAAAAATGCAAATTTGGCCATTTGCGAAAAAAAATCGCAAAAAACTGCAAAATCGCACAATATTACATTTCACCCCACATCTCTCACCTCTATGGCTATTTACATCCAGCATCAACTCCAACACAGTGTGGATTGGTAATATTCATTCACATCCAGTGGGAACTATATTGTGCTTGTTTTTTTTATCTGATTAAGACATCGGCCAGTTTCAAAATTGCATTATTTTAGATTTATATCTTTTTTATGAACACTGGAATTTTTAGATAAATGTTTTGTCATTTTGTCATGTGTAGTTATTAAAAACTGATATATAATTTTATAAACATCTTGCAAATTCATTCAGCCAGCGCTGGCCCAATATTTTTTTTTTTTCCTTCAGCCTACATTGGGGAGTGACTACCCCTGTGCCAGCTGCTGCTAATTGCGCAACACACAAACCCTATATATTTTTTCTTCATGGTTAAAAGTCACCTTGATGAGCGTATTTGTAATAAAACAGCAGGGGTGCCCCGACCAGGAATCTCTGATTCCAATACACAATCCACATGGGTCCGGCACAGCCACTTAGTACAATGCGGGGAGGGTGCCCGTTATCCGGCAATAATACATTTCAACATAGTAACGGAACTCCATCCACTTGAACAAAGGGAATTTATTCCGTGACTAACACAGCAACGTTCAATACAAAATATGTATTTTCATCAGGCTTAAACACAGCATCTTGCCATTGCTTCTGATGGTTTCGGATCCAATATACTCCAATATACAGTAGGTGTTTTTTGCATTAGGATAAAGCATGATTATGCAATAGATTTGTTGGATAGCATCAATGTTTGTCATTTACCATCTAGTTGTGATAGCCATTAGACAACACTGAAGCCCTCTATTAACAAAGGGTCATTTATAGACTACTAGACATTATTGTCCTCTTTGCATGGAGAATCATTTGCTATTAATATGTTCTTTTTATGCAACAGGTATTATGACAGCAATGATATCAATGTTGGACTTTGAGTCTCCTCACTGGACGTATGTATTTATGAAAACTTTTTCACTATGCATTGTATATTGTGAACATGCATTTGTGATAGAGGTTTCTCATTGTCATATGCTTGTATTATATATGCATGTTGCCGCAGTTTTCAAATATTTACCAGGCAAATATGTTTCATCTATATGTTACATGATATTATTCTGCCTTATATTGCATTAACTGAAGTTATCCCCTATCAATTAGTCATCATGTATCAGGGCCTGTGCCATGTCATCACCTATGGACTACTGTGCTTTGCGTCCAGTTTCCAGGGCATGCAGTGCCATCAGGTTACCTCAGCTATGGTCACTGCAGGTGACCTTGCCATCTTTTCTTATGTATACAGTGTGGTGATGTAATGGAATGCCCCGGTGCTGGGACAGCTCCCCTGCTCCCAGTAATGGAGCAGCAGCAGCAGGGACGGGGAGAAGTAGGGCTGGGTCCCCCACGGGACAGCGCCTCCCCCGGCACAGGGATCAGCTGTCTGTTCCCTGTTCCAATAGTGCAGGCAGCGGCGGAGAGAGACAGCACTGGGATCAGGGCACTGATCCCAGCGCTGCCAGTGTGGCGGAGATCGGCGGGGCGGCTGTTTGAAGTTGGCGCCATTGTGGCCGCCAATAGAAACCGCCGCCCCCGGCATTTGAATCCTGGCGCCCTTCGGGAGCCAATCACGGCTCCCGAATCGGCAGCCAATAGAAACCGGCTAGGGCGAGCCAATCAGCACTCACCACGCCGTACTCTGCCCCGCCCCCAGCGTCTGATGCCAGACGCCGCCGGGAGGTGAAGCAGGAAGGACCCATGCCGGCGGAGGGCCGGAGCGCCCCGGCTGAAGGAGGAAGCCGCTGAAGAAGCCACTGAAGAAGCCAGAAGACACCGGGCTCAAGAAGGGGAATCGCCGGCGCCTCCTGGACGAGGAGAGGAAGTGGCGCCGGCGCTGGCCAGGACTGGCCAGTGGCAGAAGACAAGATGGCGGCCATGCACGGAGAGGCCAGCGGGGGTAGGAAGCTTCAGAGCTGAGGAAGGTCCCCCCGCGGCCTCTCCCAACATCAGGTAGGTGGTCCCAGGCCACCTACCCCTACCCTAGACCACCGGGTATCGGGCACTAGGCCCGTGGGTACTTTCAGGCCCCTCCGGCCTGTGGGCACTTACAGGCCCCTCCTGCCTGTGGGCATTGTAGTCGGGCCCTCTTGGCCCGTGGCCAATTGATTGTTGGGCCCTCCTGGCCCTTTTGTATCCCACTGGGCCCCCTCCCCGTGGCCCCTGTTGTGATAGGCCGGGCAGTAGGCCCGTGGGTGTATTTAGCCGGACGCTAGGCCCGCTGAACAATAGCCGGGCGTAAGGCCCGAGGCCCCCCCATAGCTCGGGGGCTAATTGAATCAGGCCTCTAGGCCTATGCCCCTAGTCAGGCACTAGGCTCTTGAACATAGACAGACACTAGGCCTGAGCCGTAGTTAGGGGTGAATGTAGTGTAAGGCACTGGTGTAATTAATAGGCAGGTACTAGGCCTGCAAGTGATTAGTAAAAGGGCTCTAGGCCCCATTTTGTGGTTCCCGGAGGGTGGTTGGGTTTAACAGGTAGATGTGCGCCGCGGCAGTCCCCTCGTGGTTCCCCAAGTAGCTAACTGGTATCGTTAGAGTGTGCATATGCTGACAGCTCTAGGTAGGAAGGGAGTGTAACAACAAAGGTTAGGCAAAGATTGAAGGGACTGTTTTGTTGGTGAAATCTTGTACCGTGTTGTATGCTGTTTTCCGTGCAGGGCATCTCTGTAGAATTGTTAGTATTGTTAGTTTGTGTCGCACTACACACATAGTTAGTTTGAGGGCTGTGTGATGTAGTTACCCAGTTACGTACCACACTAGTAAGCATTAGGCCCTGCACTGTGTTATTTTTGTGTTGTCTCTTCCTTACAGGGACCTGTAAGGGACGTGTTGGAGAGGGTACAAGTCTGACGAAAGTGAGTGTCGTGTGTGTTTGTCTCTGCCTGTCTCCCTTCCTTCATCAATCCAGGGCATACGTGGACCTTGCATCTCCATGCGAGGTCAAGGCATCACCTAGGTGCGCAAGTGCCAATAGGTGACACTCCAGGCTCTGAGGCAGTGTGCCGATGATTATATTTCCCGGAGCCCGGAGGGTGCCTCTGTAGAGACGTTGCGGGACGGAGGGCGCATCGGTCTTTATCCAGGCAGAACAGATCTCACCTACTCTCCTTCCTCCTAGGTGTTCGTGTCCGGGTGCCGGAGAATTCCAGGACCGTGGTTTGTCACCGCCTGAAGGTGAGAGGGTCCGGCACCAGGTAAGTGGTCCAGAGACACCTGCACGGCAGCAGGCACCACACCGCACCGACCCTACACCCATCTCACAGTGACAGCTGAAAAGTATGACAAGGCCTTTATCTGTTGTAGAACATATAACTTGCTGGGATACATCATAGGAGCTCTAAGTGGTCAGCTCAAGGTGACGTATGGCCACTTCTTCTTCTACCACCTGAACATTATTTCCTTGGGAAGTGTGTCATTGGCTTTTATCATCTCTTTTATCAATCTCCAGTCCACTCTGCTAAATCTTCCTCAGAAAACCTCACAGGTGGCCATAATTATCTAACAATGTTAAAACACCTGGATGCGAATTGAAGTGAGAATCAAAAATTGCAATTTATGGGAAAAAGTGCGAGTTTTAACGCAACTTGCAATTTATTAAATGTGCGAATTTGCAAAAAAAAATGCAAATTTGGCCATTTGCGAAAAAAAATCGCAAAAAACTGCAAAATCGCACAATATTACATTTCACCCCACATCTCTCACCTCTATGGCTATTTACATCCAGCATCAACTCCAACACAGTGTGGATTGGTAATATTCATTCACATCCAGTGGGAACTATATTGTGCTTGTTTTTTTTATCTGATTAAAACTGCAGGCAGAATTATAGGGGTGTCTTTACCATGCGCCCAGGACTTATATAAAAATAGATTGCTAAAGAAGGTAAACTGTATTTTAGCAGATCCTAGCCATCCAGAATACAAGGCTTTTGAAGTTTTGCCATCACAAAAACGATATCGCAGTATTTCGGCACGTACAAAGCGTATGACAAATAGTTTTTTTCCCACTGCTGTCCGTATGCTAAATGCTGTTAAGTGATATGGGAATTGCCCTGAATGTTTTTCCTTTGTGTAGGTTTTTGTGTTTAAGTTTTGTTGACGGTGCATTGTTGTGATGTATTGTTAATAACAATAAAGTGTTCTTATCTTATCTTATCTTATCTTATCTTATCTTATCTTATCTTAAGGCATCGGCCAGTTTCAAAATTGCATCATTTTAGATTTATATCTTTTTTATGAACACTGGAATTTTTAGATAAATGTTTTGTCATTTTGTCATGTGTAGTTATTAAAAACTGATATATAATTTTATAAACATCTTGCAAATTCATTCAGCCAGCGCTGGCCCAATATTTTTTTTTTTTCCTTCAGCCTACATTGGGGAGTGACTACCCCTGTGCCAGCTGCTGCTAATTGCGCAACACACAAACCCTATATATTTTTTCTTCATGGTTAAAAGTCACCTTGATGAGCGTATTTGTAATAAAACAGCAGGGGTGCCCCGACCAGGAATCTCTGATTCCAATACACAATCCACATGGGTCCGGCACAGCCACTTAGTACAATGCGGGGAGGGTGCCCGTTATCCGGCAATAATACATTTCAACATAGTAACGGAACTCCATCCACTTGAACAAAGGGAATTTATTCTGTGACTAACACAGCAACGTTCAATACAAAATATGTATTTTCATCAGGCTTAAACACAGCATCTTGCCATCGCTTCTGATGGTTTCGGATCCAATATACTCCAATATACAGTAGGTGTTTTTTGCATTAGGATAAAGCATGATTATGCAATAGATTTGTTGGATAGCATCAATGTTTGTCATTTACCATCTAGTTGTGATAGCCATTAGACAACACTGAAGCCCTCTATTAACAAAGGGTCATTTATAGACTACTAGACATTATTGTCCTCTTTGCATGGAGAATCATTTGCTATTAATATGTTCTTTTTATGCAACAGGTATTATGACAGCAATGATATCAATGTTGGACTTTGAGTCTCCTCACTGGACGTATGTATTTATGAAAACTTTTTCACTATGCATTGTATATTGTGAACATGCATTTGTGATAGAGGTTTCTCATTGTCATATGCTTGTATTATATATGCATGTTGCCGCAGTTTTCAAATATTTACCAGGCAAATATGTTTCATCTATATGTTACATGATATTATTCTGCCTTATATTGCATTAACTGAAGTTATCCCCTATCAATTAGTCATCATGTATCAGGGCCTGTGCCATGTCATCACCTATGGACTACTGTGCTTTGCGTCCAGTTTCCAGGGCATGCAGTGCCATCAGGTTACCTCAGCTATGGTCACTGCAGGTGACCTTGCCATCTTTTCTTATGTATACAGTGTGGTGATGTAATGGAATGCCCCGGTGCTGGGACAGCTCCCCTGCTCCCAGTAATGGAGCAGCAGCAGCAGGGACGGGGAGAAGTAGGGCTGGGTCCCCCACGGGACAGCGCCTCCCCCGGCACAGGGATCAGCTGTCTGTTCCCTGTTCCAATAGTGCAGGCAGCGGCGGAGAGAGACAGCACTGGGATCAGGGCACTGATCCCAGCGCTGCCAGTGTGGCGGAGATCGGCGGGGCGGCTGTTTGAAGTTGGCGCCATTGTGGCCGCCAATAGAAACCGCCGCCCCCGGCATTTGAATGCTGGCGCCCTTCGGGAGCCAATCACGGCTCCCGAATCGGCAGCCAATAGAAACCGGCTAGGGCGAGCCAATCAGCACTCACCACGCCGTACTCTGCCCCGCCCCCAGCGTCTGATGACAGACGCCGCCGGGAGGTGAAGCAGGAAGGACCCACGCCGGCGGAGGGCCGGAGCGCCCCGGCTGAAGAAGGAAGCCGCTGAAGAAGCCACTGAAGAAGCCAGAAGACACCGGGCTCAAGAAGGGGAATCGCCGGCGCCTCCTGGACGAGGAGAGGAAGTGGCGCCGGCGCTGGCGAGGACTGGCCAGTGGCAGAAGACAAGATGGCGGCCATGCACGGAGAGGCCAGCGGGGGTAGGAAGCTTCAGAGCTGAGGAAGGTCCCCCCGCGGCCTCTCCCAACATCAGGTAGGTGGTCCCAGGCCACCTACCCCTACCCTAGACCACCGGGTATCGGGCACTAGGCCCGTGGGTACTTTCAGGCCCCTCCGGCCTGTGGGCACTTACAGGCCCCTCCTGCCTGTGGGCATTGTAGTCGGGCCCTCTTGGCCCGTGGCCAATTGATTGTTGTGCCCTCCTGGCCCTTTTGTATCCCACTGGGCCCCCTCCCCGTGGCCCCTGTTGTGATAGGCCGGGCAGTAGGCCCGTGGGTGTATTTAGCCGGACGCTAGGCCCATTGCACAATAGCCGGGCGTAAGGCCCGAGGCCCCCCATAGCTCGGGGGCTAATTGAATCAGGCCTCTAGGCCTGTGCCCCTAGTCAGGCACTAGGCTTGTGAACATAGACAGGCACTAGGCCTGAGCCGTAGTTAGGGGTGAATGTAGTGTAAGGCACTGGTGTAATTAATAGGCAGGTACTAGGCCTGCAAGTGATTAGTAAAAGGGCTCTAGGCCCCATTTTGTGGTTCCCGGTGGGTGGTTGGGGTTAACAGGTAGACGTGCGCCACGGCAGTCCCCTCGTGGTTCCCCAAGTAGCTAACTGGTATCGTTAGAGTGTGCATATGCTGGCCAGCTCTATGTAGGAAGGGAGTGTAACAACAAAGGTTAGGCAAAGATTGAAGGGACTGTTTTGTTGGTGAAATCTTGTACCGTGTTGTATGCTGTTTTCCGTGCAGGGCATCTCTGTAGAATTGTTAGTATTGTTAGTTTGTGTCGCACTACACACATAGTTAGTTTGAGGGCTGTGTGGTGTAGTTACCCAGTTACGTACCACACTAGTAAGCGTTAGGCCCTGCACTGTGTTATTTTTGTGTTGTCTCTTCCTTACAGGGACCTGTAAGGGACGTGTTGGAGAGGGTACAAGTCTGACGACGGTGAGTGTCGTGTGTGTTTGTCTCTGCCTGTCTCCCTTCCTTCATCAATCCAGGGCGTACGTGGACCTTGCATCTCCATGCGAGGTCAAGGCATCACCTAGGTGCGCAAGTGCCAATAGGTGACACTCCAGGCTCTGAGGCAGTGTGCCGATGATTATATTTCCCGGAGCCCGGAGGGTACATCTGTAGAGACGTTGCAGGACGGAGGGCGCATCGGTCTTTATCCAGGCAGAACAGATCTCACCTACTCTCCTTCCTCCTAGGTGTTCGTGTCCGGGTGCCGGAGAATTCCAGGACCGTGGTTTGTCACCGCCTGAAGGTGAGAGGGTGCGGCACCAGGTAAGTGGTCCAGAGACACCTGCACGGCAGCAGGCACCACACCGCACCGCCCCTACACCCATCTCACAGTGACAGCTGAAAAGTATGACAAGGCCTTTATCTGTTGTAGAACATATAACTTGCTGGGATACATCATAGGAGCTCTAAGTGGTCAGCTCAAGGTGACGTATGGCCACTTCTTCTTCTACCACCTGAACATTATTTCCTTGGGAAGTGTGTCATTGGCTTTTATCATCTCTTTTATCAATCTCCAGTCCACTCTGCTAAATCTTCCTCAGAAAACCTCACAGGTGGCCATAATTATCTAACAATGTTAAAACACCTGGATGCGAATTGAAGTGAGAATCAAAAATTGCAATTTATGGGAAAAAGTGCGAGTTTTAACGCAACTTGCAATTTATTAAATGTGCGAATTTGCAAAAAAAAATGCAAATTTGGCCATTTGCGAAAAAAAATCGCAAAAAACTGCAAAATCGCACAATATTACATTTCACCCCACATCTCTCACCTCTATGGCTATTTACATCCAGCATCAACTCCAACACAGTGTGGATTGGTAATATTCATTCACATCCAGTGGGAACTATATTGTGCTTGTTTTTTTTATCTGATTAAGGCATCGGCCAGTTTCAAAATTGCATCATTTTAGATTTATATCTTTTTTATGAACACTGTGGAATTTTTAGATAAATGTTTTGTCATTTTGTCATGTGTAGTTATTAAAAACTGATATATAATTTTATAAACATCTTGCAAATTCATTCAGCCAGCGCTGGCAAAATATTTTTTTTTTCCCTTCAGCCTACATTGGGGAGTGACTACCCCTGTGCCAGCTGCTGCTAATTGCGCAACACACAAACCCTATATATTTTTTCTTCATGGTTAAAAGTCACCTTGATGAGGGTATTTGTAATAAAACAGCAGGGGTGCCCCGACCAGGAATCTCTGATTCCAATACACAATCCACATGGGTCCGGCACAGCCACTTAGCACAATGCGGGGAGGGTGCCTGTTATCCGGCAATAATACATTTCAACATAGTAACGGAACTCCATCCACTTGAAAAAAGGAATTTATTCCGTGACTAACACAGCAACGTTCAATACAAAATATGTATTTTCATCAGGCTTAAACACAGCATCTTGCCATGGCTTCTGATGGTTTCGGATCCAATATACTCCAATATACAGTAGGTGTTTTTTGCATTAGGATAAAGCATGATTATGCAATAGATTTGTTGGATAGCATCGATGTTTGTCATTTACCATCTAGTTGTGTTAGCCATTAGACAACACTGAAGCCCTCTATTAACAAAGGGTCATTTATAGACTACTAGACATTATTGTCCTCTTTGCATGGATAATCCTTTTCTATTAATATGTTCTTTTTATGCAACAGGTATTATGACAGCAATGATATCAATGTTGGACTTTGAGTCTCCTCACTGGACGTATGTATTTATGAGAACTTTTTCACTATGCATTGTATATTGTGAACATGCATTTGTGATAGAGGTTTCTCATTGTCATATGCTTGTATTATATATGCATGTTGCCGCAGTTTTAAAATATTTACCAGGCAAATATGTTTCATCTATATGTTACATGATATTATTCTGCCTTATATTGCATTAACCGAAGTTATCCCCTATCAATTAGGGGTGCTAGCATTGTTTTACATGTCTGTCCCGAGTAGCGCTTTGCGCAAGGGACTTGTAATGCTTTAATAGTTATTTAAGTGTTTCTTTAGAAATATAGTTATTATGTTATGTACGGCAGCTATAATTGTTATCAATATATAGTTACTGTTGTTATTCAGTGCTGCCACTAATTACATAGCGATGTGGCTCACGGCATCTCTACCAGAGAAAACATTGCTATGGTAACACAGATTGATGTCAAACATGAGAGTGCACGGCCCGCTTGATGACGTCACATGGGTGTTCTGGTGGATAGCAGCGCTCACAATATAGTAATAGCAGCCTTCTCATCCACAGCCAAAAAGTAAGGGATCGTTTTACCACCTGAGACCTGCAGAACCATTCTACACAGAGAACATTGTAATTACGTGCTGTGCATCCTGGGAGATGATGTCATGCTGAGGGGACTTACTTCCTGTTGTTCTCCTGTTACTTTCACTTAGTGTCTGCCTTATGCTGAGTAAAGACCTGTGTTACAATCATGCTGCACCTGTGGTTGTGATTCTGTTGCTGTTGAATGGAAGTGGTCAAGGATCAGCTCCCCCAAATATGGACATACAGCCTGCGGCTTCTCCAGCTGCCAGCTCTCCTCTTTATTGACCTCTGCAGATACAAACCAGTCATCATGTATCAGGGCCTGTGCCATATCATATCCTAAGGACTACTGTGCTTTGCGTCCAGTTTCCAGGGCATGCAGTGACTTCAGGTTACCTCAGCTATGGTCACTGCAGGTGACCTTGCCATCTTTTCTTATGTACACAGTGTGGTGATGTAATGGTGTGCCCCGGTGCTTGGACAGCTCCCCTGCTCCCAGTACCGGAGCAGCAGCAGCGATGGGGAGAAGTAGGGCTGGGTCCCCCACGGGACACCGCCTTCCCCGGCGCAGGGATCAGCTGTCTGATCCCTGTGCCAATAGTGCAGGCAGCGGCAGAGAGAGACAGCGCTGGGATCAGGGCACCGATCCCAGCGCTGCCAGTGCGGCGGAGATCGGCGGGGCGGCTGTTTGAAGTTGGCACCATTGTGGCTGCCAATAGAAAATGCCACCCCCGGCGTTTGAATCCTGGCGCCCTTCGGGAGCCAATCACGGCTCCTGAATCGGCAGCCAATAGAAACCGGCCGCGGCGAGCCAATCAGCACTCACCATGCCGTACTCTGCCCCGCCCCCGGCATCTGAAATCAGACGCCGCCGGGAGGCGAAGCAGGAAGGACCCACGCCGGCGGAGGGCAGGAGCGCCCCGGCTGAAGAAGGAAGCCGCCGGAGGACAGCGCAGAAGACTGCGGCGAGAAGAAGAGCTCCGGCGGCCACTGAAGAAGCCAGAAGACACCGGGCTCAAGAAGGGAAATCGCCGGCGCCTCCTGGACGAGGAGAGGAAGTGGCGCCGCCGCTGGTCAGGACTGGCCAGTGGCAGAAGACAAGATGGCGGCCATGCACGGAGAGGCCAGAGGGGGTGGGAAGCTTCAGAGCTGAGGAAGCTTTCCCCCGCTGCCTCTCCCAACATCAGGTAGGCGGCCCCAGGCCACCTACCCCTACCCTAGACCACCGGGTATCAGGCACTAGGCCCGTGGGTACTTTCAGGCCCCTCCGGCCTGTGGGCACTTACAGGCCCCTCCGGCCTGTGGGCATTGTAGTCGGGCCCTCTCGGCCAGTGGCCAATTGATTGTTGGGCCCTCCTGGCTTTTTTGTTTCTCGCTGGGCCCCCTCCCCATGGCCCCTGTTGTGATAGGCCGGGCAGCAATGATATCAATGTTGGACTTTTGAGTCTCCTTACTGGACGTATGTATTTATACAAACTTTTTCACTATGCTATGTATATTGTGAACATGCATTTATGATAGAGGTTTCTTGTCGTCATATGCTTGTATTATATGCATGTTGCCGCAGTTTTACTTTACTTCCTGTTGTTCTCCTGTTACTTTCACTTAGTGTCTGCCTTATGCTGAGTAAAGACCTGGGTTACATTCATGCTGCACGTGTGGTCGTGATTCTGCTGCTGTTGCATGGAAGTGGTCAAGGATCATCTCCCCCAAATATGGACATACAGCCTGTGGCTTCTCCAGCTGCCAGCTCTCCTCTTTATTGACCTCTGCAGATACAAACCAGTCATCATGTATCAGGGCCTGTGCCATGTCATCACCTATGGACTACTGTGCTTTGCGTCCAGTTTCCAGGCCATGCAGTGCCTTCAGGTTACCTCAGCTATGGTCACTGCATGTGACGTTGCCATATTTTCTTATGTATACATTGTGGTGACAGCTGACAAGTATGACAAGGCCTTTATCGGTTGTAGAACATATAACTTGTGGGATACACCATAGGAGCTCTGAGTGGTCAGCTCATGGTGACATATGGCTGGCTGTTGTGGCCCCACCACAACCGTACCATTGCCAAGAGAAAAAGGGCCATGTGGAAACATATAACCACATCAGTAAATGCTGTCAGTACACATAAGCGCCTTGTGCGCAACATCAAAAAAACGTTTCAATGATATTAAGCGGCAATTGAAGCTAAAAATGGGCCTGGAAAAAACTGAGGCAAGTCGCACAGGAGGAGGACCAAGGGTAGAAGTGTGGTTTCATTGATATGAGAACCAGCTCCGCCGCATAATACCCCTTGAGGTACTACCAGGACTACATATTGAGGATATGGATCGCCCTCAAACTCCACCTCAAGCTGGTAAGTGAAACCAAATGTACCCCTACAACTTACCATTGTTATGTAAAAATGATATTATGTTGTGTTTCTATGTTCCCAGCATAGATGTGATGTTGTGGCACTACACATCCCAGCAAGGGGCCATTGGGAAAGTGTTCTTGGATCATTTCACTATTGTGTGGTATGCTGGGTTCAGTAGTTCCTCAACTGATGCTATTGGTATAACACAAATCAGGGTATGTTCCACACCCAAAGTAGGGTGGTGTGATGCATTTTGCACATGCATTAATTTTCAAATAGCTTACATGATGGCTATGAAAGAGGGAAGTGCAAATTAATCATGTAATGGTGAAAATGCAGATTACACAATATAGCCACCTCATAATGTGGACAATTTTATTTGAGCCTAAGCCATGTGTGGTCATCTTCTGTTTAGGTTTGGACATGTGAATTGTTTTTGAATTATGGTACACACTGCAATAATCCAACTTGTGTACTTATTCTCCAGCTCAAAATACCGAGAGTGCTGTGGGCCGTCATTCCCGGCAAATGAGTGGTGACTTTGAGGCTGCAGGTGAGTTTGACTATGGGATTTAAATCAAAACCACATCACACACAGTATGCATGTAACCTCGGCCATTCTCTAGGTTGGCCCAAAAAAGGCCACTCTTTCTGCAGAGTAATTCGCTATGCAGCTACATTGTTGTAAAAACTGCACTGAAACAAAAGGCCCATGTAAGATCCAATACTAACCAATGTCCCATTAATCACAGGCCCATCACACCAGCTACAGCATCCAGAAGAGGACCTACAAATGCAAGAGGAGGATACAGACATAATCCTGGAGCCTGTCGACTACTTTGAGGCTGAGAATCAAAGAGATCAGGCACCCATCACTCAAAGGCCATCTAGCCAGCCACAAGCGCCCCAAACCACACTGGGCCAAAATGCCATCCCCACAGCGGCAGATGAGTTGGCGTACTCCCTGCACAGCTTCAAACAGAAGCAGATCCATTTTGTGCAGACCCAAACTGTTCAAATGGAACATTTTGAGGGATATGTCCGTAACATACGCCACGAAATTAAAAAGGTGGCTCACAGTGTGCGTGTCAGTGTAGGCACACAAATAAGGTTGGTAGCCACACTAGACAGGCGTCTTGGCGACATAAGCCAGGCCATACAGGCCCAAAACACCACATTAGGGCAGGTAAATGCCAACATATGTGCCCAGACGCAAGCACTGATTGCACAAACATCGGCTCTAGTGTCTCTTCAGACACACTTACAGCAAAGCAACCCCAGTCACTTAGCCCCAGCTGCCTCTACAGCAAGCAGCCTCTCCACCACCCCTATGAGCAGCTCACCGACTAGTCCTCCTCGTAGGAGTGTACGCACCAGGGGTGGCCTGAGTAGTTCAGGGAAGGGTGTTAGCTCCCGTGGGAAGGGTAAAAACCCATAAATTTAGACACAACTAGTAATGACACTAGTAGGATGCTGTTACTGTGTGTCACACAAGTTTGCAATTGTTTTGGCTTTTCATGTTTATTTACATGTTTCCACATTTTTCACTCCAATAAAAAAGTTACCACACGTAATAATGTTTCATTATTTTCATATTTGCTAAACATTTTAATGATGTGGCCTTGGTGGCAATACAATTTCATAACACTGGAACTAAGTAGGGCATGACAAGGCCTTTATCTGTTGTAGAACATACTGTATAACTTGCTGGGATACGCCATAGGAGCTCTGAGCTCATGGTGACATATGGCCACTTCTCCTTCTACCACCTGAACATTATTTCCTTAGGAAGTGCGTCAGTGGCTTTTATCATCTCCATTTTCTTGCCCACGCCCAGCATGAATGAGCCAACACTGTGCACTGCTGCTGCAAGTCGGTGGTCAGGTTCCTCAAGCAGCAATGACAGGACATCTGTGAGTGCTGTACTTCCAACACCAGATATTGGTCAATATGGTGGTTACTTGTGACAGTTGGCTCCCACCAAGTGACAGACGCTTCCCATATGCTCTGGGAACATTTCTTAGAAAACACAGCGACCATCGGAGAATGGGGGAGATTCCCACATATGGGGGAGTTGTTCACATGAAACATCCACTTGTGGTCTGTTCGCTCTGCGTCTTACCGCATTTGGACCGTGTGAGCGATCTGTACGGTAGGCGAGGCTAGGAGCACTCGGTTCCTGTCCGTAATACGTATCCGTCAGATTCAACTAGAATAAGGGCCAAAGTGTTGGTATTCATCAATCAGACCTTCAATCTACATTTATCTTTCACACCTCTACATTTTCTGTGTGCTAATGTCCCGATCTGGTTGACCCAATTAATGACCAATATTGTCACAATTGCTAAGAAAATTGTTCTCACTCATTGGACGAACGCTTCTGCTCCAATCCTATCTGAGGTTCAAACTCTACTTTTGAAAACTATTTAGATAGACAGCCCACACTCCCCGATCTTGAATATGCACTGCTTCTTTGGTTTAAATTTTACTAATGTCTATTGACACTACATTGTTTCCTTGCACATGCCCACTATGATTATTGTTTATCACCGCTGGACCAGACCTGTATACCCCACCTCCACCTCCTCTAGATTTTTCTTTATGGATAAGTTTAATGGCCCCATAGAGTAGGCCAACTTCTGCCCGACTTCCTTTGAGCTCCCCCAGCAGCTCCCCAGGAGAGCTTGATAAGATTTTGCACTTGATGTGCCATTTTTTACATGTGATAAATTGGATGCGATTTATCACATGTAACCCGGAGGAGCTGCAGTCGGGGTAGCAACAGGAGAGCAGGATCTGAGGTAGGCAGGGAGCTGGGATGGGAGAGCAGGGTCCGGGATAACGGCAAGCATCAGGAGCCAATCAGCAGCCACCCAGTCTTTTGAATAGGATTTTTTCCATTTTCCCGCCTGCCGCTACTCCGGACACTGCTCTCCATTAATAGAATATAATGTATACAGTAATTGTAGATGGCGCAAAAAGATGCTGCCCAAAGTGTCACATAAGATGACTGCTAGAAAAAGTCATTGCTTGGTATAGGGACACTCATTTCTTACATTTGATGAGTACGCTTGGTATCTATCTGGATACTGTTCCTTTTCACTGTAATTCTTTCTACGTATCTGACGTCAAATTTCATGGCTAATAGCCATGGATGTTAGGAAGACAAAAAAAAACATCCTGCAAGAGCACCCATTGTTCTTATTTTCTATATATATATATATATATATATATATATATATATATATATATATATATATATATATATATATATATATATATATAGAGAGAGAGAGAATAAGGAGGTTCCCGGCACTCGCAGACAAAACAAATACTCAGGTGCCTTTCCGTCCCACAAGGGGATAGATATCGATACGAGGTGTGGAGGCACTCAGGAGATTCCCATAGTACTGCACGGCGGCAGTCAAACACAGTAATAAACTGGAGACAAGACGGTCTATGTGCCAACGTTTCGGGTACAAACCCTTTATCAAGACACAACCAGAAAAAACAAAAGTACTTACATATATAGGGCTGTGAGGGGGCAGGGGACACCTCGTGCAACCATCACCTGCACGGCACCCGGCGAGCGGGAGATGACGTCACCCCAACCTCGAGTCGGGGAGTACCGGGGTCACCGGGGGGCGTGTTCAAACGTACGAGTGTGGATATCCATGGAAACGGGAAATGCCGTCTGACGCGCTCCTGTCAGAACAGTGTGCGCGTCAGCGGTGTACAAGACGAACGGAACGGAGCTGGCGGGGGTCTGCCTGGTGCCGCGATTGTTCAGATTGCACGGAGGCTGCAAGGCAAAGCAATAAAATACATTAACAGTGGTATGACACGTCAAACATATATGGCAGTATGCAGTACTGATAAGTCGGACAGTCCAATCTCAGGAGGCCGCAGGGTTAAAAAATGAGAGAAACGAGTGAGCAAGAGAGAGTGGGAAAAACCTAAAAAGAGGACTAGTCTGCGTGTGTGGGACTAATGGTGCAATAGTGTGGTGCTGAATGTGTAGCTACGTGCTGAAAACGAGGTGCTGAAAGGAAACCAAATAGTGAAGTAAACAATACGTGATCTGTGTGCTGGATGTGGTGATCAGTATGGTAAGATGTGTGATGCAACTACAGTGAGGGCTATGTGTTCATGATGTGGGTGTGTGTGACTCACCGGGGTAGAGCCTAAGTGGTGTGTGTGCGGAAGAGAGACCTGCAGCAACAGGGATGGGAGTGCAAGGACCCATAAGATTTAGAAAAAGAAGCACAGGTTAAAAAGAGAAAACATACGCAAAAACCAATACTATGTCAGAAAAATGGCCAAACTCTGAAAGGGGAACAGTGATGCTGACTCTATCTAAACAATTTAGCTAGACAGAAATAATATCACGGGGATGGCGCAACAGGGGAATGACAGGAACCTCACAGTCCAGATGCCCAAAGGGCACTAAGTCCAGATTCACAAAAAGCAGGATAATGGAAGAATCTCATTGAGTCCGTGTGGTTGTACAGTGTTCAATTTATGAATCCATTTGGATTCACATCTCAGGAGTGCTTGTCCTCGGTCACCCCCACGGGGATTTTCGGGAATACAGTCAATGATTTTATATTTAAGACTGGGTAGTGTGTGGTTGTATTGTTTCCAATGCCTGGCGACCGGTTGATCCGATCCCTTGGGGCCCAATGCAGCTCTGATGCTTGACTTATGGAGGGCGATTCGCTCCTTAAATTGTCTGATCGTTTTCCCGATGTACATAGAGCCACAGGGGCATTTAATATAGTACACCACGTAACGGCTGGAGCATGTCAAGGGATGTTTGATCTGAATTTTGGCTCCAGAGTGTGGATGGAAGAAGTAGTCTCCAATTTCAAGGCCACTGCAGGTCACACATTTTAGGCATCTGTAGTTGCCATTTTTTCTTTTAAGAAAAGTGGTGGAGGTATCAGTCTTAAGACGAGAAACGTCATTGTGTACGACCAGGTCTTTGATGTTTTTGCTCCGTTTATAGGCTGGCATCAAATTGCAATTTTTTAAAGCCGGTAATTCAGGATTGCTGGCAACCAGGGGCCAGATTCTTTTAGTCACATTGACCAATTCATTGGTGTTGTAAGTAGAATTGGTTGTCAAAAAGGAAATAATTGTTGGAGAGGGCTAAGTCCAAGAGTGATGTGAAAAAATTGCAATCTGGACCAGTATAGATGCCGCTACTTTGTACAGAGCGTCTTACTGCTTCCAGACCTCTGCTGTGTGGAATGCTGGTGTACAGCGATACCACATCAATGGTGCATAGTAGGTATTTTTTATCCAGAGGAGTTAAGTCTTGCAGATGAAGAAGCAGGGCAGTGGTGTCTTTGAGGTAAGTTCTCTGGCTTTGAACGATGGGCTGGAGAAAGAGATCCAAAAACTGTGCCACTGTATAGTAAAGGGAATCTCGGGCTGCTATGATGGGCCTGCCCGGAGGATTAACAGGATCCTTATGGATTTTGGGCAACGTGTATAATATCGGAGTTTTTGGAAAGTCAGTGGTTAATGCAGTTCTGATGGAGTCCGGAATGATAGCTGATAATACCGCCTCGTTCAAGAAATCGTCTAGCGTTCTTTTGAAGATGCCAGTAGGGTCACTGGGTAATAGGCGATAGGTGTTATTGTCGGCAAGTTGTCGATAAATGTCATTTTTGTATGCCTTTAACCACACGGACTCAATGAGATTCTTCCATTATCCTGCTTTTTGTGAATCTGGACTTAGTGCCCTTTGGGCATCTGGACTGTGAGGTCCCTGTCATTCCCCTGTTGCGCCATCCCCGTGATATTATTTCTGTCTAGCTAAATTGTTTAGATAGAGTCAGCATCACTGTTCCCCTTTCAGAGTTTGGCCATTTTCTGACATAGTATTGGTTTTTGCGTATGTTTTCTCTTTTTAACCTGTGCTTCTTTTTCTAAATCTTATGGGTCCTTGCACTCCCATCCCTGTTGCTGCAGGTCTCTCTTCCGCACACACACCACTTAGGCTCTACCCCGGTGAGTCACACACACCCACATCATGAACACATAGCCCTCACTGTAGTTGCATCACACATCTTACCATACTGATCACCACATCCAGCACACAGATCACGTATTGTTTACTTCACTATTTGGTTTCCTTTCAGCACCTCGTTTTCAGCACGTAGCTACACATTCAGCACCACACTATTGCACCATTAGTCCCACACACGCAGACTAGTCCTCTTTTTAGGTTTTTCCCACTCTCTCTTGCTCACTCGTTTCTCTCATTTTTTAACCCTGCGGCCTCCTGAGATTGGACTGTCCGACTTATCAGTACTGCATACTGCCATATATGTTTGACGTGTCATACCACTGTTAATGTATTTTATTGCTTTGCCTTGCAGCCTCCGTGCAATCTGAACAATCGCGGCACCAGGCAGACCCCCGCCAGCTCCGTTCCGTTCGTCTTGTACACCGCTGACGCGCACACTGTTCTGACAGGAGCGCGTCAGACGGCATTTCCCGTTTCCATGGATACCCACACTCGTACGTTTGAACACGCCCCCCGGTGACCCCGGTACTCCCCGACTCGAGGTTGGGGTGACGTCATCTCCCGCTCGCCGGGTGCCGTGCAGGTGATGGTTGCACGAGGTGTCCCCTGCCCCCTCACAGCCCTATATATGTAAGTACTTTTGTTTTTTCTGGTTATGTCTTGATAAAGGGTTTGTACCCGAAACGTTGGCACATAGACCGTCTTGTCTCCAGTTTATTACTGTGTTTGACTGCCGCCGTGCAGTACTATGGGAATCTCCTGAGTGCCTCCACACCTCGTATCGATATATATATATATATAGATAGATAGATATTTACGTGACAAATTAGTTAAAACTGATGTAACCAATCTGGGAGGCACTAAGAAGACCCACTTCCTCACCAAGAAGCCGGGCAATTACAAGTGCAAGGGATGCGTGACATGTGGGTACCTTGAACAGGGTGACTCCTTTACTCACCCCTACACGGGTCATCGCTATAAGATTAATAAAGTGCTAACATGCTCCAGTAGATTTGTGGTCTACATGATACGTTGTCCCTGTGGACTCATTTATGTTGGTAAAACCAGCAGAACCTTCAAGGAGCGTATGGCCATGCACCATCACTCTATCAAAAGTGCATTGGACGGTGCTCCTTCTGAACAACCAGTGGCCAAACATTTTAGAGACTGCCGACACCCACTGCAGACTCTCAAATACAAGATGATAGACCAGGTTCCAGCGAGTGTGAGAGGAGGGGATCGTGACAAGAAGCTTCTACAGCTTGAGGCAAAATGGATCTTCAAACTCAATGCTGTTGCCCCTGCTGGGCTTAATGAATATTCATCCCTGAATTGCTTCTTGTAGCCTTTAAGTTAGAGGGTCGACATTGTGGTCGACATGGCATTAATCATGTCGACCTTGTATTGTTTTTCATCTCTATGTCTCCCTTTTCTCCCCCTCCCCACCTCTGCTCAGCTCATTAGCTCCATTTTTTGTCTGGCAGCATATACAGCGATGTGATGTATGTATCATTTGATTTAATCTTTAGTAACATTGTTTGCTTTGCTTTTCATCTTTTTCCACTAGTTTACCCAATGTATACATGTACTGTCTGCTTAAAGTGTCTCACGCTTTTTTCACATTGTTTCTATTTATTATTACAGGTCTCCGGTGGTCACCATAGCAACGGCCCAAGCCGTGCAGCTGCCTGTACTGAGGACATCGTCCAGTGACGTCAGATGCGTGCGCCGGCGCGGGCTCGGGCGTGGAGACGCCGGGACTTGCCACTGGTGATATCTTCTATAAAAGTAAGTGTTTTTACATGTATTTGTGTCTTTGAAAAAGGTATTAAATTACCGAAACGTCAGACCTAAGCAGTTGTCGGTCTGCATTTATTTCGTGAGAAAAACCCGTTTGAGTGCCGCCCCGTTGTATGTTCTACTTCCAAGGCTACATTTCTCAGGAAGGCACCGCGGTTGATGAAATTGTTTGTTGGGAGTGCCGGATCCCTGCCCTATCTATATAGATAGATATATATCTATCTATATATATAGATATATATCTATATATATATACAAAACCAGGGTTTGGCACTCCTTGTAACAGGAATCGATTGCGCCGGTGCCAGCACTAGAAAACATAGAGGACTTGCGGTGGGGCACTCGTGGCTTCTCTTCCAATAAATACAATTAAATTTGACTATAAATTGAAATGTTGCTGCTATCTGGCTATATTGTATTTATTGGAAGAAAAGCCATGAGTGCCCCACCGACCGTAATACGGTCCTGCGCAATGAAAGTTTTCATCCGGTGTCCACTCGCAAGGGCCTACCCTACTCTCAATTGTTGAGAATAAGGCGTATCACTTCAGAGGCCAGTCAAGTGGAACTGGCTTTGGATGCCATGGTCGCCAGATTTCTTGATAGAGGTTACCCTAAAAAGGAGCTATTGGCCCTTAAAAAGAAAGTCCTTAGTATCCCACGTAATGTACTACTTAAGGGTAAGGGACAACAAGTGACGGCCACAGACAATAAAATTCCATGGGTTAACCAGTTCTCTACTCGCAGCAAGGGAAATATTGTGAAAGCTAAACAATTTTGGCCAGCAGTGTCTACTGATAAAGATTTGCCCCTCCTGAATAACACCAGATTACTGCCTAGCCTCACGAGAGGTAAAAATATTAAAGATCAGGTGGTTAGGCTTGATATATCAGGGTGGGACAAACTCCCCGGTTCAACCTTCCTGGGGAGAAAAAATGGTTGCTACCGCTGCCTGGGCTGCATCACATGCAGGTCCATGACAGTGGGTGCCACCTTTAATCACCCACACTCTGGCAAACGCATCCCTATAAAATTTCCCTTGTCTTGCCATTCAACATATGTCATATATGTTCTCACTTGTCCCTGTGGCCTGTCCTATGTGGGGAAAACGCAACGTACGTTTAAGGAGCGGATGGCCCTACATAGGTCAGGCATACATCAGGGTCTATTCTGTGGACATAGCGACCAACCTGTTGCACGCCACTGCATCAAAATGGGCCACAGTGTGGCAAGTATGAGATCTATGGTTATAGATCAGATACCTGCCTCCCTACGGGGGGCAATAGAAATAAAAAATTGATGCAGTTGGAATGCAAATGGATTTATTTCTTGCAAACCTTAGCCCCGAAGGGCTTAAATGAACAATGGGGTCTGCAGTGTTATCTTTAATGTCATTGATCCTAATATCCAGAGATTCTTCTTTCTTTTTGTACTACTATATTATGATGTTTGTGCATCTTTCAAATTTTTGCTTATATATATTTTTTCTTTTTCTTCTGTATTTTTTACATTGTTTGTTTTAGAGCTTACTGTAAATATTATGTCTTCATCTCCCTATACCCAGCTGGCTATACGTTAACAATATACGCTAAACATATATGACGGTTTGGGGAACAATTATTTAAATAATAGAGGAATCTTGTTTCCCAATTCTATAGTCCAGTGGGTTATATAGTCAATTTTAATACTATCATAACTGTATGTTTGTCATACTTTATGTTTTAACATATTTTTATTCAATGTGCTTTGTTTATGTTGATGTTTCATAGGTTGCTAGGTAACGCTGGTGAAGCCGGGACGCAGCAGAGTGACGTGGGGCATTGCTTAGCTGACTGGAAGCGAGTCGGCCTGGATGCAGAAAGCGGAGGGGTGACGTATGAGCGCTACAACAGCGTGGCGCGTCATCCGGATGCGACGCACACAAGGGACTCGTGGACATATGCTAGCCGCCGCTGTTACTCACAGGTGATACCGGTAAGGCCAGGTGATGCCTGATTAATGTGGGGGCGGGATTTTGTCTGCTTTATATGTCTGGTTGTTTTTCATATGCACTTGTATGTCTATGATAACGGGGTAACACCCGAAACGCCGTTGGAATAAAGGCTATTTTATATCACTGAAACTAGTCTGGAGAGTGCCGCCTTCTTCACATTTCTACATTGGAGCAACTTGTTTGTTACCTGGGAAGGCACCACAGCAATACTCTTGGAATTATACACGAGTGCCCGGCCAACTACCTGTTTGTATATATATATATATATATATATATATATATATATATAAATACCAGAAAGACAAAGGCACTCGGAGGCTTGTAAACGGTGAAAAACTGGAACGGATTTTAATCCATAGGCCTGTCAACGTTTCGGGGGTCGTACCCCCGTCGTCAGGACATAAGGCCTTATGTCCTGACGACGGGGGTACGACCCCCGAAACGTTGACAGGCCTATGGATTAAAATCCGTTCCAGTTTTTCACCGTTTACAAGCCTCCGAGTGCCTTTGTCTTTCTGGTATTTACATTGGATGTCTGTGCGGCGACACAGTCTATCGCCTTATGGCAACGGAGCCGGCTACATTATATTGCAGTTTCTATAAGCCCTGAGTGACAGGTTCTTCCTCCCTGTATATATATATATATATATATATATATATATATAAAATGTGAATCCAGATGGATTCATAGATTGAATACTTTGGCCCCGTATGGTCTTACTGAACATGCAAAACTTCATACATTAAAGTTGTGCTTTGGTCTAACGGGTTAGTGCATTACTTATAATATATTTATGTTGCTGCTGTACGCCTTTAGGTTAAGTCTGCCGATCATCTATCTACTGTTATGATGCCTTCTGTTTCTATGTATATCTGTACTTTTAATTGTGTGTTTTAAATTATAATTTTTGCATCTGTTATGTAATTGTTTATAATATGCACTTTTTTCATTGTGTGAAACGGTTCACCCACTGCCCAGCAACTTTAAGTGCCTGGGTTGCACCACTTGTGCTAACCTGGAAACGGGAGACCATTTCTTTCACCCAGGCGCAGGTGAAAAAGTTATGATCAGACATTCCCTTACGTGTTCCAGCAAATTCGTTATATACTACATCAAGTGTCCGTGTGGTCTTCTCTACATAGGTAAGACCATACGACAATTTAAAGAAAGAATCGCTATACACTGATGTAGCATATGCGCTGCGCTTGATGGAAAAGGTTCTAATCAGCCGGTCGCCCAGCACTTCAAGTTGTTTAATCATTCTTTTCCTACCCTGAGGTATAAAATGAAGGACAGCATCCCCCCAACAGACGAGGTGGAGACAGGGGCAGAGCACTTTTGCAGCTAGATCGAAATGGATATATCGATTACAAACAGTGAGCCCCTTAGGTGTCAATGAACAACTTTCGTTAACCTGTTTTCTGTGAACATTGGGTCCCACGGCCAATAGATCCTAGCATTTTTGCATACAGTTCTATGCATGGGTCACAGCCTGACTACAGCATTAGTCGTATGCACCCACCAGACTAGTTATGTGCCCACACATGATCCAATGTGTCCGTTCTGTGCCACACCTAGGAGTGCAGTCAGCCTTGTTTCATGGACAGCTCCTGCGGTTGTCAGTGTCTGCGCTCCTGTCAGTTTCATGAGCATAGTGCAGTTTCAGTTACGTGTTCTGCACTCACCTTATTGTTTAATCATGATGTTAGCATTTACCATGTAATGACAGTATGTACTGTGTAATGTTATTACGCACCAGTTGCTTACAGATTTGTGTGCTCTACACGTTTATGTTTTTGTCAGATCACCATGGTGACGGTTACACGGGTGGCACGCCCCCCCCCCCCCCCTCCTGGGTGGCTCGGTCTCGACGGAGCTGCAACGCTCCCATGACGTCATACGGCTCCCCGGCAGCGTGCAGGTGACGGGCAGGCACAGTGGGCTTTCAGCACTCTCCTGTATATGTAAGTAATTTTTTATGTTTTCATTATATGTCTTGATAAAGGACGTTACAGTCCAAAACGTTGACAGCATAACCTCTGGTTGTGTCTTTTTTCCATTTGTTGATCATTGCTGAATTGGATTCTGAGTACATGCTACCATTTGCTGCTACATTTCCTACACCAGGATTGCAAGCACCGGACCTGTTGCTATTTATTAGCCTAGAGTGGCAGTACAGTACACACATATAATATAAACACTAGAACGTCTCTGTTCCTCTGCTGCTGCCCGCTGGCGTGTCATTCCCACTGACAGTACTCACCACCTCAGACATTACACTCTGCATGTAATGCGTGTCTATAGTACCTGCGTGTGTACTCTGTACACATCCTGTAACCAGTCACAGCAGCCTCCTCCTGATTATGATACCTGCACCCCTCTTATGCCCTAGTGTGCAGTATAAGCCGCACTGACTGGGGACCGCGGCTAGTACAGTCTCAGCATGTCCCCATCTTTATGCGGTCACAGAATGGAAGCTGTGGAGAGAGATGAGAGGGGAAGCCACTCCTCCTCCTCAGCTCAGCACAGAATGCATCCCAAAATCCAAGTCACCACACCTGGAGCAGTCGTGCATCCCATTGTGCGTCCTCTGGCAACCTGGTATTGTTCTGCTTGGCAGTGTGACGGTTGTCAGTAGTACTAGGGTCCCTAAAATAATACATAGGAGTCACTGTATGTTAAATCCAGCTGGCTGTACAGGCTTAATGTACTGTGTAAGACACACATAAAATGGAATATTGTTTAAAACTTTATTCCATGCTACGTTTTATACAGTATTTACTTGAATCCACTTTGGTTTTCCAGCATATTGAAATAGCATTTATGATGTCTATTTTCCTAAGGAGTGGGAGGAGAGACATAGAAATCAAGGGAGAGATAAACACGGGTCAGAAGGAGAGAGATCTGCTTTCTCTGCTGCAAGGATGGATCTTAGTAAAAACCACTGCTGCCGAACGGACCCCTGTGGACTGGATAAGAGGGAAAAACCTGTTGTTGTACATCCATCCCCTGGAGGACCCTGATACCCAGTTGTGGGTTACATGCGATTTTATTTCTACGAATATGTGAGTTTGTCCAATAAATATTTTTTACTTTTATAAAAAACAATATTGCACTAGAAATTGTTTTTTAAGCTCCTCAGGATCCGTGTGGATTTTTATGAAGATCAAAGACCGTTGATGTGCCTATGAAACACATTTGTTTGTGAGTGCATCCATTTATTATTAAATTGTGCAGATTGTGAAAACTATATTTGCACCATGGTCTGCTTTCTCTTTTAAATCCTAAGGTTACCGACAGTGACCCACACGGGAAAAAACAAACTGTGATTGCTTGCCGATTACAGTGACCCATGCACACATTAAATTGTGTAAGTGTAATTGTTTTGTGTTTTTCGCCAAGGGTTGCACTATTCACTTGTTGGCAAGGATGGATCTGGCAGCTACAGTGTGTAGACACAAGCCATGAGCCCTAAGGTTTAGAATTGTACAAGGCTAATCCACCCCCAGCAACCAAGGCACCACTTTCCCCATGGTACTTACCCCACTGCTTCATTTATGGATGCTAATCCTGAAGCTGAGGTGACACAACAATTCAGTACAGGAGTTAGACAGACTCCCAGTAGTGCTTTGCATAGGAGGCTGACTCACACGCAGCCTGGAGAATGGGGGCGGGGCAAAGCCAGTAAGAGAAGAAAGGAGGAGCAGTGGGGAAAGCCAGTACTGATTGGTCAGTACTCGTGAGAGCTCTCTCCCCCTCTGCACATGTGCTGCTGCTGCATACCTCCCAACTTTCTGACGTTTAGAATAGGGACACTCGCACGGCGTAGCCGCGCGAGCGTCGGAAAAGGGGCGTGGCATAGGCCACACCCCTATACCTACACGGCAGGACAATCACCTGGCCAGCACCCAGCCCCGACAATAAACACACACCTGCACAGCGGGACAGTCACCCCAGCAGCCCAGCTCCGTGAGCCCTTCACCGCAGAGAGGAGCTGCTCGTAGCTCATCCGCCGTCTCAGTGAGTCAGAGGGACACTCACGCTGTGACCGTTGCACACATCCCTCCTACCAGCATTCTGGCAGGAAGCCATACACACAATGGTAGCCACGGTCATCCCAAGGGATGTGTTTACTCCAAGGCTATGTACTTTGGCAATATGGGCAGAAGACATACTAGAAAAACCCACCCAAAGTTATGTTACTCAGTTATGTACCTTGATAAAAGTTTGCATTGCCAGGTCATGGTTAGCCTCAAGCGGCCCTACATGGAGAGAATGGATATCATTGTCCAATGAGGTGGCACTAAATGAAAAATTTGTCTACAGTATCTCTCTAGAGGTTCTGAGAAAAAATATCATGTCATATGGAACAAATGACTAGACTCCCCCTTCGTGCACCAGGGTTAACTCCCCGGTGGACAACCTGGGTCTCCCCTCATTGCTATCCTGGGGCATGCATGCCCTTGCTGTTTTGGAGAGTTCTGGGTTTCTCTATCAAACCTATATAAATGCATGACTGTTGGCATGTATGCAGCCCTGTTAACGTACATCCCATTGAAATTGCGGTGAGCCCCTGCCATTTCCCAACCTCGTGCAGAGCCTACTCATTAAGCGAGAAGTGCCTTGATCGGGCTGCGAAAGAGCAACACAACAACCTTAATGCGATGTATCACAACATGTTTATTTAATCCATATATGCATAAGTTTATAATCACAATGTTTTTTCTACATATATACCTCTGTCTAATGGAAATGATTGTTTGAAACACAAGCAATTTGTTATATGCATTATTAGTCCTTGACTCTAATTGTTTTTTTGTTTATGTAAGCATTACAAATTTCAATAAAAAATATTGAATTAAATAAATAAAAAAGTGTTGCTGTGGAACTACAGATCCCAGCAAGGTGTGCACATGTTAATGAAATCAGTCCCAAACAATTGTGTACCTTATGATTCACTGCTGATCAGTATGCATCCAGAACTGCAGGTCTGCTTATAATTATTACATAGTATTGTGCTGATGTATTGTTGTTCAACAATATTCTGAATCTTGTGCAGTCCAACTATTTTGGATGCATCAATTTTTATTATAAAAATAAATGCAAAAAGCATCCACCAAAAATTGATCAAACAAAATAATAAAAAAAAAAAAATGACATTTTTTTTTTCATGCCAGTTGATTGCCACAATTAATTTACAATACTCATAAGATAAACCACACACCAGAACAGAACAACACAATAATTGTTAATCAAGTACATACATCACTATAACTATCCATCACATACAGTATATGGACCATTTTTTTTTAAAAACCCACAAGGAGTGTTGTCAAAGAACATTGGTAAACATTGAGCAACATTTCACTACAACATAAAACTCCACAGCAGTATTGCATCATTTACCAATTTGCAAATATTCACAGGAACATCTCAAGAACTGGTCCATCAGGAAGAGGACCTACATCCTGACCCACCAATGCTGGACGTTGATGGGGAAATAATGCTCCACATTATTATCCCTACGAGGCAGAGGATATCCCTACTGAGCCAGCCAGCACAGCAAGGCAAAGAAGTACCCACCATGTACACCACTCCCAACTTCCAGACCCTTTTTTCAAAATGTGTGATTTAGCGGACAAAAAGTGTGAATTTCACTGCAAATCGACACACATTAAATTGTCGATTGGTGCAAAAAATGCGATTTCGGCTATTTCATACAGTTGATGAGTACGCTTGGTATCTTTATCTGGATAATGGCAGGCAGTATCGACAGTCATCGTGCAGAAATTACTCAGGCCCTTAGGGCACAAAATGACACCCTTAAAAGCAAAAATGACTGCATTAGGGCCCAAACTGAGACCATTTGCAGTCTAAGGGCGGGATGTATTCAATTACATCGCCGCCTGCCCGCCGCGATGCCAGCGCATATGTACTAACATATGCGTCTGGCATCGCGGTGCGGTAACTGAGACCCCCCCCCCCCCGCGATATCTGTACTGTGGTGTGCGGGGGTCTCCTCTCTGCCGCCTCCTGCTGCCTTCACGCCAAGAACAGCTAAGCAGGCTGTCCCCGGCGCCTCCTCCTCCCCCTGCAGCCGGAAGGATGTCTGGCTGCGTTGCTAGGGGGAGAAAGGGCTTACCCTCCGGGGTCCAGGAGGACCTGCAAGAAGGTAAGCCCAAGGGAGGGGAAGAGGGGGTCCGGCGGGCGGTGAAAAGAAGCCCAAAGGTTTCTATAGGGTATCGCAATTACAGATGATGAGAATGCTTGGAATCTTTATCTGGATAATATTCCTTTTCACTGTAATTCTTTCTACGTATCTGACGTCGGATCTTGTGGCTAAAAAAAAAGAATGGCAGGCAGTATCGACACTCGCCTTGCAGAAATTACTCAGGCCCTTAGGGCACAAAATGACACCCTTAGGACCCAAAATGACTGCATTAGGGCCCAAACTGAGACCATTTGCAGTCTAAATGAGAATATCTCAGCCCAGACCCAAGCTATTCAGGGCCAAACTAATGCATTGGTCTCCTTGCATACCCAAATGTCTGGCCAAACACCAAACTTACAACTTCCCGGCCCTTCCCTAGTGACCAGAGTGTTCTCCACTCCTATTAGCAGCTCCCCAACTTCTCTGCCACATTGCATTGTACGGGCTCCCACCAAGTGACATACACTTCCCATATGCTCTGGGAACATCTCTTAGAAAACTCTGGCAGTGTACTTCTGCTTAACGGAGAAGTGGAAACTGTAGCAGCTGTGCTAGGACTAGTTGCATTCTGCATAATGGATCACATGACAGCAGATTGGAGCTTCTGGGTAGAGCTGGCTGTGTCTGTCCTATGAGCAGTGGACGGTTTTGCCACATTAGCCATGGCCATGACAACATCCATCTGGGTGGCCTATGCTGGCTACATTGTATTAAAGATATCCTACATGATCAGCAACACAATAATAATGCTGAACATCGCTGTGACGGTCACTAGGAGCAGATACGCTTTTGTATTTGGGATGAACAACTTCACATCCACTCTTCTGATAGAACTTGTGACTCTCCTAATAACTGGTCTCAATCTGGGGATCTACAATCAGTTTGTCACCTACAACTGCTATTTTATTATACTGACAGTGACTTCCATCAGCATTGCAGTCTGGTCACTGATTGCCAATAGGAGGAGAAGCAGCAGTCCCCCAACAACACAAGTGTAGGATGTACGTGCTCAGTCAGAAAAGAAGCCCTAAGGCCTCTATAGGGTATCGCAATTACAGATGATGAGAACGCTTGGTATCTTTATCTGGATAATATTCCTTTTCACTGTAATCTGGCACCGTGGTGCAGTAACTGAGACCCCCCGCGATATCTGTACTGTGGTGTGCGGGGGTCTCCTCTCTGCCGCCTCCTGCTGCCTTCACGCCGGGGACAGCTAAGCAGGCTGTCCCCAACGCCTCCTCTTCCCCCTGCAGCCAGAAGGACGTCCGGCTGCGTTGCTAGGGGGAGAAAGGGCTTACCCTCCGGGGTCCAGGAGGACCTGCAAGAAGGTAAGCCCAAGGGAGGGGGAGAGGGGGGCCGGCAGGCGGTGAAAAGAAGCTCAAAGGCTTCTATAGGGTATCGCAATTACAGATGATGAGAATGCTTGGAATCTTTATCTGGATAATATTCCTTTTCACTGTAATTCTTTCTACGTATCTGACGTCGGATCTTGTGGCTAAAAAAAAAGAATGGCAGGCAGTATCGACACTCGCCTTGCAGAAATTACTCAGGCCCTTAGGGCACAAAATGACACCCTTAGGGCCCAAAATGACTGCATTAGGGCCCAAACTGAGACTATTTGCAGTCTAAATGAGAATATCTCAGCCCAGACCCAAGCTATTCAGGGCCAAACTAATTTATTGGTCTCCTTGCATACCCAAATGTCTGGCCAAACGTACAACTTCCCGGCCCTTCCCCAGTGACCAGAGCGTTCTCCACTCCTATTAGCAGCTCCTCAACTTCTCTGCCACATCGCAGTGTACGGGCTCCCACCAAGTGACAGACACTTCCCATATGCTCTGGGAACATCTCTTAGAAAACTCTGGCAGTGTACTTCTGCTTAACGGAGAAGTGGAAACTGTAGCAGCTGTGCTAGGACTAGTTGCATTCTGCATAATGGATCGCATGACAGCAGATTGGAGCTTCTGGGGAGAGCTGGCTGTGTCTGTCCTATGCGCAGTGGACGGTTTTGCCACATTAGCCATGGCCATGACAACATCCATGTGGGTGGCCTATGCTGGCTACATTGTATTTAAGATATCCTACATGATCAGCAACACAATAATAATGATGAAAATCGCTGTGACGATCACTAGGAGCAGATACGCTTTTGTATTTGGGATGAACAACTTCACATCCACTCTTCTGAAAGAACTTGTGACTCTCCTAATAACTGGTCTCAATCTGGGGATCTACAATCAGTTTGTCACCTACAACTGCTATTTTATTATACTGACAGTGACTTCCATCAGCATTGCAGTCTGGTCACTGATTGCCAATAGGCGGAGAAGCAGCAGTCCCCCAACAACACAAGTGTAGGATGTACGTGCTCAGTCAGGCACTAGATCAAGATCCTTTATGTGTTTTTGCTAAATAAACACAAAAAAAAAGTGTTGCTGTGGAACTACACATCCCAGCAAGGTGTGCACATGTTAATGAAATCAGTCCCAAACAATTGTGTACCTTATGATTCACTGCTGATCAGTATGCGTCCAGAACTGCAGGTCTGCTTATAATTATTACATAGTATTGTGCTGATGTATTGTTGTTCAACAATATTCTGAATCTTGTGCAGTCCACCTATTTTGGATGAATCCCTTTTTTATTATAAAAATAAATGCAAAAAGCATCCACCAAAAATTGATCAAACAAAATATTAAAAAAAAAACATGAATTTTTTTTTAATTGCCAGTTGATTGCCACAATTAATTTACAGCAAAATACAATGCAATTTTAACACTGTTTGCTAATTATTTTGCAGATCAAACTACACGATGTCATCCAGCTGGCCACAACCCCCCTCGTGGACACGTGCCACCAGAGCGAGCTAGTGAGTATATTTACAAATACACACAAACACACTATTCTAACCCATAAAAACATTTGTCTGCCAGACACAAAAACAAATCCACCAGACCTGACGCCTGTGAATAACAAACCAATCATCTAAATCTGTAACACACGGTGAAGGAAAATCCCTATTCATGCTGCGGGCCTGCTATTGGCCACAAATGAAGTCCCTTGAAAAATGGCAGAATAGGCCACCGATACACTATGGCCCCCCAACCACTACCCACAACCCAACCCAAGAGCTTAGTGTCCAAATCCAAAAATCAAAATGGCAGTTAAAAGAAACATGGGCCAAAGGCTGAGTAAGATTTTCTTTAGGGGTAAACATGCACATTATACATGATGGGCAAGATGCATGAAACATTTTTTGGTTACATGATGAGCAATACTCATAGGAGAAACCACACACCAGAACAGAACAACACAATAATTGTTAATCAAGTACATACATCACTATAACTATCCATCACATACAGTATATGGACCATTTTTTTTAAAAACCCACAAGGAGTGTTGTCAAAGAACATTGGTAAACATTGAGCAACATTTCACTACACCATAAAACTCCACAGCAGTATTGCATCATTTACCAATTTGCAAATATTCACAGGAACATCTCAAGAACTGGTCCATCAGGAAGAGGACCCACATCCTGACCCACCAATGCTGGACGTTGATGGGGAAATAATGCTCCACACAATGGACCCCTACGAGGCAGAGGACATCCCTACTGAGCCAGCCAGCACAGCAAGGCAAAGAAGTACCCACCATGTACACCACTCCCCACTTCCAGACCCTTACCCTACTGCGCCTACAGGCCCTGCAACCCCTACTACAGATGAGCTGGCCAGATCCTTGCATTCCTTTAAGGACAAACAGGTTGAGTTCATGGGCAAACAATCACAACAAATGGCCAACATGCAAGGGTACTTGCGGAACATCTTCCAGCAATTGCGGAAGGTGAACCACACTGCTCATGTAACCGCGGGGACCCGAAAAAGCCCATACATTTTTTTTAAATAGGAAAACATCTGGATGCGAATTCATGTGTGACTAAACATCGCCATTTTAAAATGTGTGATTTAGCGGACAAAAAGTGTGAATTTCACTGCAAATCGCCACACATTAAATTGGCGATTGGCGCAAAAAAATTGATTTCGGCCATTTTTTTTCAGCATGAATGAGCCAAGTTCAGAATGTTTAAATGACCAGATTAAGCATAAAGACAGGAACGTGGTGCACTGCTGCTGCAAGGTGGTGGTCATGTTCATCAAGCAAGAATGGTAGGACATCTGTGAGTGCTGTAGTTTCAGCACCAGCTGCTGATGAATATGGTGGTTACTTGTGACAGTAGGCTCCCACCAAGTGACAGACATTTCCCATATGCTCTGGGAACATCTCTTAGAAAACTCTGGCAGTGTCTTTATGCTTAACGGAGAAGTGGAAACTGTAGCAGCTGTGCTAGGACTAGTTGCATTCTGCATAATGGATCGCATGACAGCAGATTGGAGTTTCTGGGGAGAGCTGGCTGTGTCTGTCCTATGCACAGAGGACGGTTTTGCCACATTAGCCATGGCCATGACAACATCTATCTGGGTGGCCTATGCTGGCTACATTGTATATCCTATATGATCAGCAACATAATAATAATGATGAACATCGCTGTGACGGTCACTGGGAGCAGATACGCTTTTGTATTTGGGATGAACAACTTAACATCCACTCTGCTGAAAGAACTTGTGACTCTCCTAATAACTGGTCTCAATCTGGGGATCTACAATCAGTTTGTCGCCTACAACTGCTATTTTATTATACTGACAGTGACTTCCATCAGCATTGCAGTCTGGTCACTGATTGCCAATAGGAGGAGAAGCAGCAGTCCCCCAACAACACAAGTGTAGGATGTACGAGGAGGAGAAGCAGCAGTCCCCCAACAACACAAGTGTAGGATGTACGTGATCAGTCAGGCACTTGCACAAACTGGTTTCCCTTACTACTAGGGCTAGAAACTTTAATGCTTTGATGAAAATAATGCTCATTCTAGCACAATTGAGATACTGACCAGACTGTGCTAGAAGAACCAGGCAGAAAATAATAACTGTATGGGTGCTAAACTGAACACTAAATCAAGATCCTTTATGTGTTATTGCTAAATAAACACAAATTGACACAAAAATGCAAGCATTGCTTATATTTGTTATATACATTCAAATAAGAAATGTGTAAAAAAGATATTTCCTATATAAGGAAAACATTACAGTTATTATGATTAATTAAAATGTTTGCTTGCCAATTTTCACACCAATTTTGACCATTCATTTATCACTCAAAAGGTTATATACATAGGCGATTTGAGTTAAGCAAGGGGAAAAACGTAGAATGCTATTGTTTATTTCAGGAAACACGGGCGATGTGCAATCTCTGACTAGATTTATACTGCATGCAGTGTCTACATGTCCCGGGGATATCGATGCACGGGGCTGCATATCTCTTTGGGCCATACACATATCGTGATGTGTGCTTAATTTCTAAGCAATCTAGTCATATGTAGTCAGATCGCTTACAAAACAGGCCAAAATGTGTGTAGGCCCACAGGCAACCCGTGCTCTGAAAAAATGCACTGGGCCTTGTACATCTCTGACTCCATCAACTGACACTGCCTTCAAACTGTCACTGACCTTAGCACCTGACACTGGTCATGTGACCTTCTCCTGACCTCCTATGCAACTCCTGAGGCTGCTGGGAATTCACAGCGACAGGTGTAATATATTGCTTTTTTTTTATATATAAAAGGTTTATTTTTTTAATATAAGTAATGTTATACACGCTTTGCCTACAGAAACCTTATGATACACCCAGTGCCACAAAGAGTACGAAGGACCCCTGTCCAATTGCATTCTCTCTGCCCGCAGTGTCAGTACAGTATTCAATGAGAAAAATTTGCCGTGTTTTATGGCGAGTTTGTGCTTTTATCGCGTTGGACGGAGACTTTTGCTCTCAAAAAGCGAACAACCCTATTCAATGTGCACTTCTCGCCGTCTTTCTGAGTGATTTTCGCCGTGAAGCAATTCTCCATCTTTTTATGGAGAAGTGGAATGTGAACTTTTAAAATAAAAGGTTTTTTTGCTTTAATTTTGGTGTCAATAAATCAGGAATTTTATTCTGAGAAGGGGAATGCTATTTTTATTCATGTGCTTATAGCACATGAATATATATTTTAATTTAATTTTTTTTTTTTTTTTTTTTTACACAGAGCAGCCAGCAGGGGCTCATTAGATATTCATATATTCACTGTACCCGATCATTACATATGCATGATCGGGAGCAGTGAATATACCCGGTCCCCTGCTGGCTCTGGGGGGAGGGCAGCTTGTGCTGCCTGGGTCCCGGGGAACCCACCTCCCCCCCACATACGTTCTGGGGCAGGCAGGGAGACTTCAATCTCCCTGCCTGCCACCGTCCCACGGCTCCCTGCCGCGGACGCTCGTCCACTGCAGGGGTTAAGATTCGCTACTCACCCCTCGGACATTGAATACGGAGAGAGCGAGTGGCAGCCAGCCCTCCGGAACGCAGCGAGTGTGCAGCGAATCCTAAACAGGATTCGCTGCACACGGCGAGATTTCTCATTGAATACTGCCCAGAGACACTGCTCCAACTGCAAGTAAATTCTGCACCAGCTGCCTTATCGCAGCCTTATACTGTCCGGGGGCCAGAACCTGCTGAACAATTGCACAAGGCTCCCGTGGTGAGTCCTCTTTCCACCAGGAACTGTTCAACTATTATTGGAGCCCCCTTGCCTACTTTGGGTGTTCTCATGATGGCACAAGCTAGAACTGAAATGCTTAGGAGTGGATGCTAAGGGCTCAATCAAATTATGTGCTGATGTTCAATGTTTTGGTGCTGCAGCATTTCAACATTGGCAACGGCACCTGAACTCGCACCCCTCGCAGCATGAATTTAACTTAAATTCGCACAAACTGCTTAGAGCCCTAAGCTCCGCCCCCTTCTTCACTCTTCTTCAGCACTGACTCACCCATCCACATACACACGGGGCTCAGCTGAAGCTCTGTCCCCGGATAGTGATTAATTTAGTTATAAGATCGGCTTCATTCATACCCCTCTACTCACAGAGTCAGACCCCCAGCTGGGTCCGTGAAGCTCCACCTCTTGGATCGAGTTAAGCTCCGCCCCTTCTTCAGCACTGATCACACATCCACATACACCTGGGGCTCAGCTGAAGCTCTATCGCCGGATAGATAGTAATTCATTTAGTTATAAGATTGGCTTCATTCATACCCCTCTACTCACAGAGTCAGCCCCCCCAGCTGGGTCCGTGAAGCTCCGCCTCTTGGATCGAGTTAAGCTCCGCCCCCTTCTTCAGCACTGATCACACATCCACATACACCCGGGGCTCAGCTGAAGTTCTATACCTGGATAGTGATTAGTGTGATACAGTTGGCTTCTTACCCCTCTACTCACACACTGAATCAGCCCCCCCCCCAAAAGCTGGGTCCGTGAAGCTCTGCCCCCTGGCCAATCAGAAGCTGTGTCCTCTGACCTTTCTGAAGTCCTGTTGATTTAACTGCTGCCAGTGCTGCCCTTCCAGAGATTTAAATATGCAGCTGCCAACTCTCATTGGCTGCACATGTCTAAAGAGAGAGGGGTACCAATTGGCACAGCTACCAAGCACTGCTAGAGGGGAGCAGAACATTATGACAAGTAAGATCTGCCTTTAATGTGCCACACTTATGGAATGCCATGCCATCTTGGCACCTTGCCCACTTAAAACTCTGGGCCTCTGTGGAAAAACAGTAGCCCCCATCACCTGGCCTGCTCCTGAATCCCGCAGCAGTGTTTTGTGTCACCAGCAGAGCATATATGAGGGTGTTTTGTTTTTGCTGTTTGGTGTTGTTATTGCACATGGGCAGAATGGGCAATTTTCCTTTTATACTAATATACAGTGGGCACACACACTAGGCATCATCCTGTAACCGGTTACGATATACATGATAGACAATGTCTAGGTCGCCAGCCACTAGGTCGACCACTTAGGAATGGTCGACATACCCTAGGTCGACTTTGACAGAAGGTAGACACAAGCTTTAAGTCGACATAAACAAGCTCACTTCTATCCTTGCTGTGTCACCGCAGTTTGTCTGCCCCTTCCCTTTAGAATGTAAGCTCTAACGAACAGGACCCGTTCTCCTCATGTTCTTTTCTAAGAATATATCTCTGCCACTGTTATAATTGCGTCAGTGTCTGCTGTCTGCTGCCTCTTATTTACCATGTACTTGTCCTAATTTGCATTTGTACTGTAAATCACAATCTTTCTTGTATTGTTCTTTGCTCATCTATGTATTGTCAGGCGCTGCGGAACCCTTGTGGCGCCATATAAATAACCCATAATAATATAGACACCAACATATTCACCGTAGTATTCCCCTCATCTATGTATTGCCAGGTGCTGCGGAACCCTTGTGGCGCCATTTAAATAACCCATAATAATATTTACACATACATATACACCGTAGTATTTACCTCATCTATGTATTGTCAGGCGCTGCAGAACCCTTGTGGCGCCATATAAATAACCCATAATAATATATACACCGTAGTATTCCCCTCATCTATGTATTGTCAGGTGCTGCAGAACCCTTGTTGTGCCATATAAATAACCCATAATAATATATACACATACATATACACCGTAGTATTCCCCTTATCTATGTATTGTCAGGTGCTGTGGAACCCTTGTGGTGCCATTTAAATAACCCATAATAATATATACACATACATATACACTGTAGTATTCCCCTTATCTATGTATTGTCAGGTGCTGCAAAACCCTTGTGGTACCATATAAATAACCCATAATAATATACACATACATATACACCGTAGTATTCCCCTCATCTATGTACTGTCAGGCGCTGCAGAACCCTTGTGGTGCCATATAAAAAAAAACATAATAATATACACATACATATACACCGTAGTATTCCCCTCATCTATGTATTGTCAGGCGCTGCAGAACCCTTGTGGCGCCATATAAATAACCCATAATAATATACACATACATATACACCGTAGTATTCACCTCATCTATGTATTGTCAGGCGCTGCAGAACCCTTGTGGTGCCATATAAAATAACCCATAATAATATACACATCCATATACACCGTAGTATTCCCCTCATCTATGTATTGTCAGGCGCTGCAGAACCCTTGTGGCGCCATATAAATAACCCATAATAATATATACACCAACATATACACCGTAGTATTCCCCTCATCTATGTCTTGTCAGGTGCTGCGGAACCCTTGTGGCGCCATTTAAATAACCCATAATAATATATACACATACATATACACTGCAGTATTCACCTCATCTATGTATTGTCAGGCGCTGCAGAACCCTTGTGGCGCCTTATAAATAACCCATAATAATATATACACCGTAGTATTCCCCTCATCTATGTATTGTCAGGTGCTGCAGAACCCTTGTGGCGCCATATAAATAACCCATAATAATATACACATACATATACACCGTAGTATTCCCCTTATCTATGTATTGTCAGGTGCTGTGGAACCCTTGTGGCGCCATATAAATAACCCATAATAATATATACACATACATATACACCGTAGTATTCCCCTCATCTATGTATTGTCAGGTGCTGTGGAACCCTTGTGGCGCCATATAAATAACCCATAATAATATATACACATACATATACACTGTAGTATTCCCCTCATCTATGTACTGTCAGGCGCTGCAGAACCCATGTGGTGCCATATAAAATAACCCATAATAATATACACATACATATACACCGTAGTATTCCCCTCATCTATGTACTGTCAGGCGCTGCAGAACCCTTGTGGTACCATATAAATAACCCATAATAATATACACATACATATATACCGTAGTATTCCCCTCATCTATGTATTGTCAGGTGCTGCAGAACCCTTGTTGTGCCATTTAAAATAACCCATAATAATATACACATACATATACACCGTAGTATTCCCCTCATCTATGTATTGTCAGGCGCTGCAGAACCCTTGTGGCACCATATAAATAACCCATAATAATATAGACATACATATACACCGTAGTATTCACCTTATCTATGTACTGTCAGGCTCTGCAGAACCCTTGTGGCGCCATATAAATAACCCATAATAATATATACACATACATATACACTGTAGTATTCACCTCATCTATGTATTGTCAGGTGCTGCGGAACCCTTGTGGCGCCATTTAAATAACCCATAATAATATATACACATACATATACACTGTAGTATTCACCTCATCTATGTATTGTCAGGCGCTGGGGAACCCTTGTGGCACCATTTAAATAACCCATAATAATATATACACATACATATACACTGTAGTATTCACCTCATCTATGTATTGTCAGGCACTGCAGAAACCTTGTGGCGCCATATAAATAACCCATAATAATATATACACCGTAGTATTCCCCTCATCTATGTATTGTCAGGTGCTGCAGAACCCTTGTTGTGCCATATAAATAACCCATAATAATATATACACATACATATACACTGTAGTATTCCCCTTATCTATGTATTGTCAGGCGCTGCAAAACCCTTGTGGTACCATATAAATAACCCATAATAATATACACATACATATACACCGTAGTATTCCCCTCATCTATGTACTGTCAGGCGCTGCAGAACCCTTGTGGTGCCATATAAAATAACCCATAATAATATACACATACATATACACCGTAGTATTCCCCTCATCTATGTATTGTAAGGCGCTGCAGAACCCTTGTGGCGCCATATAAATAACCCACAATAATATACACATACATATACACCGTAGTATTCACCTCATCTATGTATTGTCAGGCGCTGCAGAACCCTTGTGGTGCCATATAAAATAACCCATAATAATATACACATACATATACACCGTAGTATTCCCCTCATCTATGTATTGTCAGGCGCTGCAGAACCCTTGTGGCACCATATAAATAACCCATAATAATATATACACCGTAGTTTTCCCCTCATCTATGTATTGTCAGGCGCTGCAGAACCCTTGTTGTGCTATATAAATAACCTATAATAATATATACACATACATATACACCGTAGTATTCACCTCATCTATGTATTGTCAGGCGCTGCAGAACCCTTGTTGTGCCATATAAATAACCCATAATAATATATACACATACATATACACCGTAGTATTCCCCTCATCTATGTATTGTCAGGTGCTGCAGAACCCTTGTTGTGCCATATAAATAACCCATAATAATATATACACATACATATACACTGTAGTATTCCTCTCATCTGTGTATTGTCAGGTGCTGCAGAACCCTTGTTGTGCCATATAAATAACCCATAATAATATATACACATACATATACACTGTAGTATTCCCCTCATCTATGTATTGTCAGGCGCTGCAAAACCGTTTATGGTACCATATAAATAACCCATAATAATATACACATACATATACACCGTAGTATTCCCCTCATCTATGTACTGTCAGGCGTTGCGGAACCCTTGTGGTGCCATATAAATAACCCATAATAATATATACACACATACATATACACCGTAGTATTCCCCTCATCTATGTATTGTCAGGCGCTGCAGAACCCTTGTGGCGCCATATAAATAACCCATAATAATATACACATACATATACACCGTAGTATTCACCTCATCTATGTATTGTAAGGCGCTGCAGAACCCTTGTGGTGCCATATAAAATAACCCATAATAATATACACATACATATACACCATAGTATTCCCCTCATCTATGTATTGTCAGGCGCTGCAGAACCCTTGTGGCGCCATATAAATAACCCATAATAATATATACACCAACATATACACCGTAGTATTCCCCTCATCTATGTCTTGTCAGGTGCTGCGGAACCCTTGTGGCGCCATTTAAATAACCCATAATAATATATACACATACATATACACCGTAGTATTCACCTCATCTATGTATTGTCAGGCGCTGCAGAACCCTTGTGGCGCCATATAAATAACCCATAATAATATATACACCGTAGTATTCCCCTCATCTATGTATTGTCAGGTGCTGCAGAACCCTTGTTGTGCCATATAAATAACCCATAATAATATATACACATACATATACACCGTAGTATTCCCCTTATCTATGTATTGTCAGGTGCTGTGGAACCCTTGTGGCGCCATATAAATAACCCATAATAATATATACACCGTACTATTCCCCTCATCTATGTATTGTCAGGTGCTGCAGAACCCTTGTTGTGCCATATTAATAACCCATAATAATTTATACACATACATATACACTGTAGTATTCCCCTCATCTATGTACTGTCAGGCGCTGCAGAACCCTTGTGGTGCCATATAAAATAACCCATAATAATATACACATACATATACACCGTAGTATTCCCCTCATCTATGTATTGTCAGGTGCTGCGGAACCCTTGTGGCGCCATTTAAATAACCCATAATAATATATACACATACATATACACCGTAGTATTCACCTCATGTATGTATTGTCAGGCACTGCAGAACCCTTGTGGCGCCATATAAATAACCCATAATAATATATACACCGTAGTATTCCCCTCATCTATGTATTGTCAGGTGCTGCAGAACCCTTGTTGTGCCATATAAATAACCCATAATAATATATACACATACATATACACTGTAGTATTCCCCTTATCTATGTATTGTCAGGCGCTGCAAAACCCTTGTGGTACCATATAAATAACCCATAATAATATACACATACATATACACCGTAGTATTCCCCTCATCTATGTACTGTCAGGCGCTGCAGAACCCTTGTGGTGCCATATAAAATAACCCATAATAATATACACATACATATACACCGTAGTATTCCCCTCATCTATGTATTGTCAGGCGCTGCAGAACCCTTGTGGCGCCATATAAATAACCCATAATAATATACACATACATATACACCGTAGTATTCACCTTATCTATGTATTGTCAGGCGCTGCAGAACCCTTGTGGTGCCATATAAAATAACCCATAATAATATACACATACATATACACCGTAGTATTCCCCTCATCTATGTATTGTCAGGCGCTGCAGAACCCTTGTGGCACCATATAAATAACTCATAATAATATATACACCGTAGTATTCCCCTCATCTATGTATTGTCAGGCGCTGCAGAACCCTTGTTGTGCTATATAAATAACCCATAATAATATATACAAATACATATACACCGTAGTATTCCCCTCATCTATGTATTGTCAGGTGCTGCAGAACCCTTGTTGTGCCATATAAATAACCCATAATAATATATACACATACATATACACCGTAGTATTCCCCTCATCTATGTATTGTCAGGTGCTGCAGAACCCTTGTTGTGCCATATAAATAACCCATAATAATATATACACATACATATACACTGTAGTATTCCCCTCATCTGTGTATTGTCAGGTGCTGCAGAACCCTTGTTGTGCCATATAAATAACCCATAATAATATATACACATACATATACACTGTAGTATTCACCTCATCTATGTATTGTCAGGTGCTGCGGAACCCTTGTGGTACCATATAAATAACCCATAATAATATACACATACATATACACCGTAGTATTCCCCTCATCTATGTACTGTCAGGTGTTGCGGAACCCTTGTGGTGCCATATAAATAACCCATAATAATATATACACACATACATATACACCGTAGTATTCCCCTCATCTATGTATTGTCAGGCGCTGGGGAACCCTTGTGGCGCCATATAAATAACCCATAATAATAATAAGTCCAACATGAGTTTTTCACTTTTTTGGTGTCCATTTACCTCTTTTATTTATTTTTGACTGTGTAAAACTGTTTTTTTTTTCAACTAGATATATATTTTTTTTGTAAAGACGTTTTAAGATTTCTATTATTATCGTAAATATGTTTTAGTTCAAATATATGTATTTTTAATTAAAAAGTAAAACACCCACAAAACATGCCAAACCCTCTAGGTAGACCACACACCCACAGTACTGTTCCCAAACTCCACATCAGTCATTACACCAAAGCAATTGTCACACCCCTGCAGTGGCTCACAATAGGCCCTTACTAAATTTCAGCTCCAGGCCCATGTGGATCTTAATCTGGCACTGCTCCTTCCTTCTGCGCTGCGCTGCCCTGCCTCTGTCAGATCAGGCAGCGCCACTCCCTCCCCTCAGTGTGTCCCCTCAATGTCATCATTAGTTTCAGTTATGTGGTAGTGGACAGGGTTGTGCTTCTTTGGGTGCCCATATTTTTTATTGTTGGAACCCACAAGCACTGGTTTGTTTGTTCTATCACTTTGACCATAAATAATTTGACCCATTAACTCAGGTCACCACCCCCTGAGTATAATATGTGGCATCCTCTAAATATAGCTTAGAGGCGGATGTGGGGCATTAGGTAAATTAGTGTCTATGGGTATTTACCTGTCAATGTCAGAATAATTTGTCACACTTCATTTATCCTATTGGTGATTTTAGTAATCCCGCCTTCTGTTATGTTGGCTCCGCCCAGTTTTAAAATTTGGTACAGCCCACATGAGGCCACTTCCGAAAATTTTTCAGGGCCACTTTTAGTCCCAATCCGCCCCTAGGGGTGTGTGTATGGTTAGGGTTATAGGCTGCGGTGTGTGTGTGTGTGTGTGTGTATGGTTAGGGTTATAAGCTGCGGTGTGTGTGTATGGTTAGGGTTATAGGCTGCGGGGTGTGTGTATGGTTAGGGTTATAGGATGCGGGGGGTGTGTATAGTTAGGGTTATAGGCTGCGGGGTCTGTGTATGGTTAGGTTTATAGGATGCTGTGTGTGTGTATGGTTAGGGTTATCGGCTGCAGGATGTGTGTGTATGGTTAGGGCTATAGGCTGCAGGGTGTGTTTGTATGGTTAGGGTTATAGGCTGCGGGATGTGTGCATGGTTAGGGTTATAGGCTGCGGTGTGTGCATGGTTAGGGTTCTAGGCTGCGGGGTGTGCAGGGGCGGATTGGCCATTTAAACCACCAGGAACTTTCCCGGGAGGCCGGCCGCATGTGAGGCCGAAAGGTACAAAGATAAACATACTGTAAGAGCAGAGCCTGTGTAATACAGCAGAGGCGCAGCGGAGGGTCAGGTGCGCTGCTGGCTGCCTTAGCCTGCGCCTGTCATACTGTATGACAGGCAGGAGCAGCGCCGGCAGCAGGATCCCCGCAACTGCTCTGCCTCCCAGGAAACTCCGCCACTGTATTATGATTAGCACTACCCCTGGACGGTATGCGGCTGTGTAATCCCAGTTTGAAGCAGCCACCTCGATACAATTCACCAATCCCTGTCCTTGGCCCAAGGTAAGCTCCGCCCCCTTCTTCACTCTTCTTCAGCACTGACTCACCCATCCACATACACACGGGGCTCAGCTGAAGCTCTGTCCCTGGATAGTAATTAATTTAGTTATAAGATCGGCTTCATTCATACCCCTCTACTCACAGAGTCAGCCCCCCCAGCTGGGTCCGTGAAGCTCCGCCTCTTGGATCGAGTTAAGCTCCGCCCCCTTCTTCAGCACTGATCACACATCCACATACACCTGGGGCTCAGCTGAAGCTCTATCCCCGGATAGATAGTGATTCATTTAGTTATAAGATCGGCTTCATTCATACCCCTCTACTCACAGAGTCAGCCCCCCCCCCCCCAGCTGGGTCCGTGAAGCTCCGCCTCTTGGATCGAGTTAAGCTCCGCCCCCTTCTTCAGCACTGATCACACATCCACATACACCTGGGGCTCTGCTGAGGCTCTATCCCCGGATAGATAGTGATTCATTTAGTTATAAGATCGGCTTCATTCATACCCCTCTACTCACAGAGTCAGCCCCCCCCCCCCCCAGCTGGGTCCGTGAAGCTCCGCCTCTTGGATCGAGTTAAGCTCCGCCCCCTTCTTCAGCACTGATCACACATCCACATACACCTGGGGCTCAGCTGAAGCTCTATCCCCGGATAGATAGTGATTCATTTAGTTATAAGATCGGCTTCATTCATACCCCTCTACTCACAGAGTCAGCCCCCCCCCAGCTGGGTCCTTGAAGCTCCGCCTCTTGGATCGAGTTAAGCTCCGCCCCGTTCTTCAGCACTGATCACACATCCACATACACCTGGGGCTCAGCTGAGGCTCTATCCCCGGATAGATAGTGATTCATTTAGTTATAAGATCGGCTTCATTCATACCCCTCTACTCACAGAGTCAGCCCCCCCCAGCTGGGTCCGTGAAGCTCCGCCTCTTGGATCGAGTTAAGCTCCGCCCCCTTCTTCAGCACTGATCACACATCCACCTGGGGCTCAGCTGAGGCTCTATCCCCGGATAGATAGTGATTCATTTAGTTATAAGATCGGCTTCATTCATACCCCTCTACTCACAGAGTCAGCCCCCCCAGCTGGGTCCGTGAAGCTCCGCCTCTTGGATCGAGTTAAGCTCCGCCCCCTTCTTCAGCACTGATCACACATCCACATACACCCGGGGCTCAGCTGAAGTTCTATACCTGGATAGTGATTAGTGTGATACAGTCGGCTTCTTACTCCTCTACTCACACACTGAATCAGCCCCCCCCCCTCACCCTAGCTAGGTAGGCACAGTGTGAGGATTCTCATAGTGAATACTCACACTGCTAGCGCAGCAGGAGCTGACAGAAACGTGTCCTGTCAGCTCACTGTGCACAAGGGAGACGCTGTCTGGCCTCCCTGTGCAGCGCTTACAGCTTCTATTAAGAAGCTGCCTGGGCTCCGGAGTATCCTGAAACCGGCTCCACGTTTAGGTGGGGATCATGGGGGACAGGCGCTCCGTGATGGTGGCGGCCATTTTATGCGGAGCTTACACGCTGAGCTCCTATATGAGAGGACAGCAGCGTTGTGACAGGCATGTTCCAAGTGGTCCCCAGTCGAGGGGGATATACTGGAACTAGGAAATCCTACCTAGGGAGCGGCTGACTGGGGGTGGTTGGCGCCAAAAGTCACGGACCCCGCAGCAGCAGGGACTTTTGGTCTCTTCCCTCACTCTGTGTTTGGCGCCTTTCAGAACGCTTGCAGCGGAGCTGAGCTGGCTTACTGATCCTGGCAGAGTGATTTGGATTTCCTGGGCATCGTTTCCCCGCATCTGAAACCAACAGACAGCTAAGTGACTGAGTGCATTAACCCTGTATAAACGCTGGTACATTGTGTGCACTGTATATATATATTTTCACTTGCATCATGTCTGAGCATCAGGCTGTGGTTTTGGGGGAGGGAGCCTTTATTGCACTTAGCGCGTGTAATGTATGCACACAGAAATTTGTCCCTGAGCAGATGGCCAAGGGGGGCTTATGTAATACTTGCGCTGCTGTGAGACCCATGGGGAGTGAACTCCAGAGGGCAGAGCAGATTGAACCCGCGTGGGCCAGTGCCCTAGGCAGGTCAGTGAACGCTTTGGTGCAGCTTTTGGACAGGCAGAGTGATGTGTTGGTAGAATCCCAGAGACCTATGCCATCATCTCAGCAGTCTTCTGGCTCCTTGCCTCTTACCCAGGCAGATCCTGCGTTTATTCAGGTGATGCAGGATACTGCTAAGGGGATCAACAGGTTTAGTGAAATACTAGACAAAATGGATGTTGATGTTGCAGGGACCCCTAAAAGGTCTTATGCTATGCCTACTTTGGTAGATGAGGAGGAGGGAGCGTATACTGACATCCCCTGGGATCAGGGTGATGATTTTGAAGAGACCTCTTCTGCTGGTATAGAGGATCTTATTGTAGCTGTGAAACAGGCTTTGAAACTGTCAGTGGAGGATAAGACTCCTGCTAAAGGTGTTTTTAAGCGACAGCGGAAGGAGGCTGTTACTTTTCCTTCAGATGAGGGGTTACAGGAATTATTGGAAGGGGCTTGGAAAACCCCTGATAAGAGGCTACAGATGCCTAAGAGATTCCGGTACTCTTTACCTAGCACGGCGCCCATCGCGATCATCGCGACCATCGCATGCACTAAAAAACGGGTGCGATGCGATGCCCGCGATGGCCGCGATTTCCCATAGGGACCAATGTTAAAAATCAGATTGGTCGCGATTTTAGTGTTAAAAGTCAGATTAGTCGCGATTTTTACATAGGAAACAATGTTAAATGGGCCACAGAGCCCTAATAGTCCCCCTGAAGTGTTAAATGGCCCCCACAATTTTTAACGCCACCCCACGATCAACGTGAACCCGAAGCGTGGCGAGCGCAGCGAGCCCGCGAGGGGCGGCGGTACGCGTCCTCCGACCTTTTCATACCCCCACTATCCACGTCGGCGTGGAGTTGAGAATAGAATAGTGTGGCGAGCGCAGCGAGCCACGGAGCCCGAAGCGTGGCGAGCGCAGCGAGCCCCGCGAGGGGACACGGATACCTTCACAGGTAAACGCGTCCCCTCGCGGGCTTCACAGGTGTCCGCGTCGCCACGGACACCTGTGAAGCCCGCGAGGGGACGCGTATAACTGTGAAGGTATCCGCGTCCCCTCGCGGGGCTCGCTGCGCTCGCCACGCTTCGGGCTCGGTGGCTCGCTGCGCTCGCCACACTATTCTATTCTCAACTCCACGCCGACGTGGATAGTGGGGGTATGAAAAGGTCGGAGGACGCGTACCGCCGCCCCTCGCGGGCTCGCTGCGCTCGCCACGCTTCGGGTTCACGTTGATCGTGGGGTGGCGTTAAAAATTGTGGGGGCCATTTAAAACTTGAGGGGGACTATTAGGGCTCTGTTGCTCATTTAACATTGTTTCCTATGTAAAAATTGCGGGCATTGAGGCAATTAACGCTAAAATCGCGACCAATCTGACTTTTAACATTGATCCCTATGGGAAAATCGCAGGCATCGCGGGCATCGCGTCGCACCCGTTGTTTATGTACCCGCGATTTTTTACCCCCGACGCCCGCGATGTAATCGCGGGCGCCGTGCTAGGTAAAGAGTACCGAGATTCCTTAGTCTGTACCCCATGCCAGAGTCTCATGCGGAGCTCTGGGAAAAGGTGCCAGTTGTGGATGCTTCAGTGGCACGTTTGTCCAAGGCTACTGTATTGCCAGTACAGGGCGGTGCAGCTTTTAAAGATTCTGTGGATAAAAAGCTAGAGGGTAACCTCAAGGCTATTTTTGAAGGGGTGGGATTCACCCTACGCCCCCTTATTGCTTCAGCCTGGGTCTCTAAGGCCATGATTAAGTGGGCTGGTGAATTATGCACCATGCTGCAGGCTGACCCTGGTGCATTGCTGCTGGCAGAGAAAATTAAGGCAGCTGCAGAGTATGTGGTGGAAGCAGAGGAGGAAGCTCTTAAAATGGCGACCAGAGTGTCCACAGTCTCTATTAATGCCAGGAGAGTGCTCTGGCTTAAGGCCTGGGAAGCGGACAATGAGTCCAAAAAGGCCCTAGAAACTTTAGCTTTCAAGGGGAAGTTACTATTTGGAACTGAATTAGAGGAGATTATTAAACAGGCCACGGGCGGCAAAAGTACATTTCTGACGGCTCCCTCGGCTAAGCAGACCTCCAGATTCTCTGCTTTTAGGCCGTCCTTTCGGCCCTCCCCTAGAGGTGGTGCGTCCTTTCGAGGACAGTCTTTCAGGGGAAAGTTTCAGTCCTCTAGGGGCAAGACACAAAAGTCCAAGTTTGGCTCCTTTCACAAGAAGCCTGCCTCCAAAGGAGAGGACAAACCCTCCGCATGACTGTCAGGGGATTTGCCCGGCAGTGATAAAGGTGGGGGGGCGTCTCACACACTTCAGGGACGCATGGGCTTCTCTAGACCAGGATGCCTGGGTGTTAGATATTATAACCCAGGGCTACAAAATCCCTTTCAGAGGTCCGCCTCCGAAAAGGTTCATCCCCACATCCTTACCAAAGGAGGCGCTGCTTCGTACAGCTCTTGTGAGAGCAGCTCACTCCCTATTGGAGAAAGGGGTGGTTACTCCGGTTCCCAGGGCAGAGTGGAAGAAAGGCTTTTACTCCACTCTGTTTCTAGTGCCCAAACCAGACGGGTCTTTCAGACCAATACTAAATTTGAAGTCCCTAAATGTTCACTTATGGGTAGACCATTTCAAAATGGAGTCCCTACGGTCAGTACTCCTGAGTCTGGACCAGGGAGAATTTTTGGCGTCCATGGATGTCCAGGACGCATATCTGCACGTCCCTATACACCCGGAACATCAGACCCTGTTGAGGTTTGCTATAAGAGACCTGCATTTACAATTCCGGGCGTTACCCTTTGGGCTAGCAACCGCGCCAAGGGTATTCACAAAGATAATGTCAGTGATGGCGGCGGTGCTGAGGCTCAGGGGAATCACAGTAATACCCTATTTGGACGATCTCCTGTTCAAAGCAGAGTCAGCAGCCATGCTTCAGAGTCACTTGGCAGAGGCCATCAGTTTTTTACAGGCTCACGGCTGGATTTTAAATTTGCAAAAATCTCAGTTGGTACCATCACAGAGGCTCCAATTCTTGGGAGTCATACTGGATACCCATCTCCATCGGGTATTTCTCCCGGAGGTGAAGGCCAGGGATCTGGTCACCTTAGTCCAGGAGATTCTCAGAGCTCGGAGCATTTCAGTATGGAGGTGCCTCAAGCTCCTGGGGAAAATGGTGGCGTCATTCGAGACGCTTCAATTTGCCAGGTTCCACTCTCGGGTGTTCCAATGGAACATTTTGTCGGCTTGGTCAGGAAACATTCTGACCATGAAGTCGGAGATGATAGTGCTGTCTTCGGACACTCAAGACTCCTTGAAATGGTGGACAGAAGTAGATTCCCTTCAGTGGGGTCGGTCATTACAGACCTGGGACTGGTTGGTAGTAACTACCGACGCCAGCCTAAGGGGCTGGGGGGCAGTAGTCCTGGACCTCAGGCTGCAGGGCCTGTGGACGGCAGAGGAGTCAGTGTTACCAATAAACATCTTGGAGCTGAGAGCTGTCTGGAAAGTGATTTCCTTGGCGGGAGACAGGTTACTGAACCTCCCTTTGAGGATTCAGACCGACAATGCCACAGCTGTGGCGTATCTGAATCACCAGGGAGGTACACGCAGCAAATTGGCCATGTGGGAGGTGTCCAGAATCTTCCTATGGGCGGAACAGAATGTTCCAGCTGTATCGGCTATATTCATTCCAGGAGTAGAGAATATAGAAGCCGACTTCCTGAGCAGGGAGGAGCTCAAGGAAGGGGAATGGAGCTTACACCCTCAGGTGTTTCACCAGATCACCTTGAAGTGGGGAACTCCGGATGTGGACCTGATGGCATCCAGGTTCAACCATCAAGTGCCCAGGTTCTATGCAGTGGATGCCATGACTATTCACTGGCAGGGAGATCTCCTCTATGCATTCCCACCAGTACCAATGTTAGCGAGACTTTTGAAGAAAATACAGGGGCAGAAGGTTCCGGTGATCTTAGTGGCCCCAGATTGGCTAAGGAGGTCCTGGTACTCGAGGCTTCAGAGGTTGTCTGTGGACTCATGGCGTCTACCTCTGAGGCCAGACCTTCTAAGACAAGGCCCATTCAATCACCTGGATTCCGATCGATTGATTTTGAGGGCCTGGCTATTGAAACCGCCATTTTGAAAAGGAAAGGGTTTTCTGAGGCAGTAGTACAGACTATGATAAAAGCCAGAAAAGCTGTATCTTCGGCAAATTATTATAGAGTCTGGAAGACTTACATCCGATGGTGTGAGAGACGAAAGGCTCACACATCTCACTTCAAGCTATCAAGAATGATGGAATTCTTACAAGATGGTTTTTCATCGGGCCTAAGCCTTCAGTCATTGAAGGTGCAGATTTCGGCCTTGTCCATCTATTTCCAGAAAAAGATAGCCATTTTGCCGGAAATTCAAACCTTTTTACAAGGGGTATCCAGGTTGAAACCTCCATACAAGCAACCAGTAGCGCCTTGGGATCTGTCACTGGTTTTGGAATGCCTTCAGAAGGCACCCTTTGAACCTTTAAGGTCGGCGGACTTTAAGTTTCTCACATGGAAGCTAGTGTTTTTGTTGGCAGTGGCATCTGCTAAAAGGGTGTCAGAGTTGGGAGCTTTGTCATGCAAATCTCCCTTCCTAATTTTTCATGATGACAGGGCAGTTTTGAGAACAGTGCCTCAGTTTTTACCGAAGGTAGTCTCTGCCTTCCATTTAAATCAGGAGATAGTTCTACCTGTGTTCTACCTGAGGGTTCTAAGAAAAGGGACAAGTTGAAGAGTTTGGATGTTGTGCGTGCTTTACGCATCTATGTGGACAGAGTAAAGAGTGTCAGAAAGACTGATACCTTATTGGTACTGTATGACGTACACAAAATTGGTTGGCCTGCATCTAAGCAGACTATTGCTAGGTGGTTGCGATCTGTGATAGCTTTTGCATACACCAAAGTGGGTAGGCCTGTACCGGCCAGAATAAATGCGCATACCACCAGGTCAGTTGCCACCTCTTGGGCGGTTCGACATGGGGCCACAGCTGAGCAGGTTTGCAGGGCTGCCACTTGGCAGTGCTGAGAGCTGCAGACCTGAGCGTACCCACCCAAAGGACCGGCTCTGGAACGTCCCAGTGTTGAACTGTGTCATCAGGACCATTGAAAGAGAAAAAAGGATTTTTGTAAGAACTTACCGTTCGAATCCCTTTCTCTGATATGGTCCTGGTGACACAGTGATCCCTCCCTTACGCTCAGTAAGTATGCCAGAAGTTTCATGATGTTCATGTTAAAATGGTTAAAAGTTAACAGTTACTGTTATAAAATGTGCATATAATATGTGCAGGCGTTTGTACTGAGTTAATGTATTCCAGTGTCTTTGAAAGATTGAACTGAAGAGTCCGGGATGCAGTAGGGGAGGAGCCTACCCTCTAAAGCTTTAGGATAGGTGCCTGGCTCCTTCGGACCCTCCTACATCCCAGTGTTGAGCTGTGTCACCAGGACCATATCAGAGAAAGGGATTCGAACGGTAAGTTCTTACAAAAATCCCTTTATTGTCAGGCGCTGCAGAACCCTTGTTGTGCTATATAAATAACCCATAATAATATATACACATACATATACACCGTAGTATTCACCTCATCTATGTATTGTCAGGCGCTGCAGAACCCTTGTTGTGCCATATAAATAACCCATAATAATATATACACATACATATACACCGTAGTATTCCCCTCATCTATGTATTGTCAGGCGCTGCAGAACCCTTGTTGTGCTATATAAATAACCCATAATAATATATACACATACATATACACCGTAGTATTCCCCTCATCTGTGTATTGTCAGGTGCTGCAGAACCCTTGTTCTGCCATATAAATAACCCATAATAATATATACACATACATATACACCGTAGTATTCCCCTCATCTATGTACTGTCAGGCATTGCGGAACCCTTGTGGTGCCATATAAATAACCCATAATAATATATACACACATACATATACACCGTAGTATTCCCCTCATCTATGTATTGTCAGGCGCTGCAAAACCCTTGTGGTACCATATAAATAACCCATAATAATATACACATACATATACACTGTAGTATTCCCCTCATCTATGTATTGTCAGGTGCTGCAAAACCCTTGTGGTACCATATAAATAACCCATAATAATATACACATACATATACACCGTAGTATTCCCCTCATCTATGTACTGTCAGGCGTTGCAGAACCCTTGTGGTGCCATATAAATAACCCATAATAATATATACACATACATATACACTGTAGTATTCCCCTCATCTGTGTATTGTCAGGTGCTGCAGAACCCTCGTTCTGCCATATAAATAACCCATAATAATATATACACATACATATACACTGTAGTATTCCCCTCATCTATGTATTGTCAGGCGCTGCAAAACCCTTGTGGTACCATATAAATAACCCATAATAATATACACATACATATACACCGTAGTATTCCCCTCATCTATGTACTGTCAGGCATTGCGGAACCCTTGTGGTGCCATATAAATAACCCATAATAATATATACACATAGATATACACCGTAGTATTCCCCTCATCTATGTATTGTCAGGCGCTGGGGAACCCTTGTGGCGCCATATAAATAACCCATAATAGTAGACCACACACCCACAGTACTGTTCCCAAACTCCACATCAGTCATTACACCAAAGCAATTGTCACACCCCTGCAGTGGCTCACAATAGGCCCTTACTAAATTTCAGCTCCAGGCCCATGTGGATCTTAATCTGGCACTGCTCCTTCCTTCTGCGCTGCGCTGCCCTGCCTCTGTCAGATCAGGCAGCGCCACTCCCTCCCCTCAGTGTGTCCCCTCAATGTCATCATTAGTTTCAGTTATGTGGTAGTGGACAGGGTTGTGCTTCTTTGGGTGCCCATATTTTTTATTGTTGGAACCCACAAGCACTGGTTTGTTTGTTCTATCACTTTGACCATAAATAATTTGACCCACCAACTCAGGTCACCACCCCCTGAGTATAATATGTGGCATCCTCTAAATATAGCTTAGAGGCGGATGTGGGGCATTAGGTAAATTAGTGTCTATGGGTATTTACCTGTCAATGTCAGAATAATTTGTCACACTTCATTTATCCTATTGGTGATGTAGTAATCCCGCCTTCTGTTATGTTGGCTCCGCCCATTTTTAAAATTTGGTACAGCCCACATGAGGCAACTTCCGAAAATTTTTCAGGGCCACTTTTAGTCCCCAATCCGCCCCTGGGGGTGTGTGTATGGTTAGGGTTATAGGCTGCGGTGTGTGTGTGTGTGTATGGTTAGGGTTATAAGTTGCGGTGTGTGTGTATGGTTAGGGTTATAGGCTGCGGGGTGTGTGTATGGTTAGGGTTATAGGATGCGGGGTGTGTGTATAGTTAGGGTTATAGGCTGCGGGGTCTGTGTATGGTTAGGTTTATAGGATGCTGTGTGTGTGTATGGTTAGGGTTATCGGCTGCAGGATGTGTGTGTATGGTTAGGGCTATAGGCTGCAGGGTGTGTTTGTATGGTTAGGGGTATAGGCTGCGGTGTGTGTGTGTGGTTAGGGTTATAGGCTGCGGGATGTGTGCATGGTTAGGGTTATAGGCTGCGGTGTGTGCATGGTTAGGGTTCTAGGCTGTGGTGTGTGTGTATGGTTAGGGTTATAGGCTGCGGGATGTGTGTATGGTTAGGGTTATAGGCTACGATGTGTGTGTTTGTGTATGGTTAGGGTTATAGGCTGTGGGGTGTGTATGTGTGTATGGTTAGGGTTATAGGCTGCTGTGTGTGTGTGTAGTGTATGGTTAGGGTAATAGGCTGCAGAGTGTGTGTGTGTGTGTGTGTGTGTGTGTGTGGTTAGGGTTATAGGCTGTGGGGTGTGTGTGGTTAGGGATATAGTTTGTGGGGTGTGTGTGTATGGTTAGGGTTATAGGCTATGGGGTGTGTGTGTATGGTTAGGGTTATAGGCTATGGGGTGTGTGTATGGTTAGGGTTATAGGCTGCGGGGTGTGTGTATGGTTAGGGTTATATGCTGTGGGGTGTGTGTATGGTTAGGGTTATAGGCTGTGGGGTGTGTGCATGGTTAGGGTTATAGGCTGTGGGGTGTGTGTGTATGGTTAGGGTTATAGGCTGCTGTGTGTGTGTGTGTGTGTGTGTGTGTGTAGTGTATGGTTAGGGTTATAGGCTGCGGGGTGTGTGTGTGTGTGTGGTTAGGGTTATAGGCTGTGGGGTGTGTGTGGTTAGAGATATAGGTTGTGGGGTGTGTGTATGTTTAGGGTTATAGGCTATGGGGTGAGTGTATGGTTAGAGTTATAGGCTGCGGGGTGTGTGTATGGTTAGGGTTATAGGCTGTGGGGTGTGTGTATGGTTAGGGTTATAGGCTGTGGGGTGTGTGTATGGTTAGGGTTATAGGCTGCGGGGTGTGAGTGTGTGTGTGTGTGGTTAGGGTTATAGGCTGTGGGGTGTGTGTGGTTAGGGATATAGGCTTTGGGGTGTGTGTATGGTTAGGGTTATAGGTTGCGGGGTGTGTGTGTGTGTGTGTGTGGTTAGGGTTATAGGCTGTGGGGTGTGTGTGGTTAGGGATATAGGCTGTGGGGTGTGTGTGTGTGGTTAGGGATATAGGCTGTGGGGTGTGTGTGTATGGTTAGGGTTATAGGCTGTGGGGTGTGTGTGTATGGTTAGGGATATAGGCTATGGGGTGTGTGTATGGTTAGGGATATAGGATGCGGGGTGTGTGTATGGTTAGGGTTAGAGGCTGTGGGATGTGTGTGTATGGTTAGGGTTATAGGCTGCGGGGTGTGTATGTGTGGTTAGGGTTATAGGGTGTGTGTGTGTGTGTTTGGTTAGGGTTATATGCTGTGGGGTGTGTATGTGTGGTTAGGGTTATAGGCTGTGGAGTGTGTGTGTATGGTTAGGGTTATAGGCTGTGGGGTGTGTGTATGGTTAGGGTTATAGGCTACGATGTGTGTGTTTGTGTATGGTTAGGGTTATAGGCTGTGGGGTGTGTATGTGTGTATGGTTAGGGTTATAGCCTGCTGTGTGTGTGTGTGTAGTGTATGGTTAGGGTAATAGGCTGCGGAGTGTGTTTGTGTGTGGTTAGGGTTATAGGCTGTGGGGTGTGTGTGGTTAGGGATATAGTTTGTGGGGTGTGTGTGTATGGTTAGGGTTATAGGCTATGGGGTGTGTGTATGGTTAGGGTTATAGGCTGCGGGGTGTGTGTATGGTTAGGGTTATAGGCTGTGGGGTGTGTGTATGGTTAGGGTTATAGGCTGTGGGGTGTGTGTGTATGGTTAGGGTTATAGGCTGCTGTGTGTGTGTGTGTGTGTGTAGTGTATGGTTAGGGTTATAGGCTGCGGGGGGTGTGTGTGTGTGTGTGTGTGTGTGGTTAGGGTTATAGGCTATGGGGTGTGTGTATGGTTAGGGTTATAGGCTGCGGGGTGTGTGTATGGTTAGGGTTATAGGCTGTGGGGTGTGTGTGTATGGTTAGGGTTATAGGCTGCGGGGTGTGTGTGTGTGTGTGGTTAGGGTTATAGGCTGTGGGGTGTGTGTGGTTGGGGATATAGGCTGTGGGGTGTGTGTGTATGGTTAGGGTTATAGGCTGCGGGGTGTGTGTGTGTGTGTGTGGGGTTAGGGTTATAGGCTGTGGGGTGTGTGTGGTTAGGGATATAGGCTGTGGGGTGTGTGTGTGTGGTTAGGGATATAGGCTGTGGGGTGTGTGTGTATGGTTAGGGTTATAGGCTGTGGGGTGTGTGTGTATGGTTAGGGATATAGGCTATGGGGTGTGTGTATTGTTAGGGTTATAGGATGCGGGGTGTGTGTATGGTTAGGGTTAGAGGCTGTGGGATGTGTGTGTATGGTTAGGGTTATAGGCTGCGGGGTGTGTATGTGTGGTTAGGGTTATAGGCTGCTGTGTGTGTGTGTGTAGTGTATGGTTAGGGTTATAGGCTGCGGGGTGTGTGTGTGTGTGTTTGTGTGTGTGGTTAGGGTTATAGGCTGTGGGGTGTGTGTGGTTAGGGATATAGGTTGTGGGGTGTGTGTGTATGGTTAGGGTTATAGGCTATGGGGTGTGTGTATGGTTAGGGTTATAGGCTGTGGGGTGTATGTATGGTTAGGGTTATAGGCTGTGGGGTGTGTGTATGGTTAGGGTTATAGGCTGTGTGGTGTGTGTGTATGGTTAGGGTTATAGGCTGCGGGGTGTGTGTGTGTGTGGTTAGGGTTATAGGCTGTGGGGTGTGTGTGGTTAGGGATATAGGCTGTGGGGTGTGTGTGTATGGTTAGGGTTATAGGCTGCGGGGGGTGTGTGTGTGTGTGTGTGTGGTTAGGGTTATAGGCTGTGGGGTGTGTGTGGTTAGGGATATAGGCTGTGGGGTGTGTGTGTGTGGTTAGGGATATAGGCTGTGGGGTGTATGTGTATGGTTAGGGTTATAGGCTGTGGGGTGTGTGTGTGGTTAGGGTTATAGGATGCGGGGTGTGTGTATGGTTAGAGGCTGTGGGATGTGTGTGTATGGTTAGGGTTATAGGCTGCGGGGTGTGTATGTGTGGTTAGGGTTATAGGGTGTGTGTTTGGTTAGGGTTATATGCTGTGGGGTGTGTATATGTGGTTAGGGATATAGGCTGTGGGGTGTATGTGTATGGTTAGGGTTATAGGCTGTGGGGTGTGTGTATGGTTAGGGTTATAGGATGCGGGGTGTGTGTATGGTTAGGGTTAGAGGCTGTGGGATGTGTGTGTATGGTTAGGGTTATAGGCTGCGGGGTGTGTATGTGTGGTTAGGGTTATAGGGTGTGTGTGTGTGTTTGGTTAGGGTTATATGCTGTGGGGTGTGTATGTGTGGTTAGGGTTATAGGCTGTGGAGTGTGTGTGTATGGTTAGGGTTATAGGCTGTGGGGTGTGTGTATGGGTAGGGTTATAGGCTGTGGGGTGTGTGTGTATGGTTAGGGTTATAGGCTGCAGTGTGTATGGTTAGGGTTATAGGCTGTGGGTTGTGTATGTGTGGTTAGGGTTATAGGCTGTGGGGTGTGTATGTGTGGTTAGGGTTCTAGGCTGTGGGGGGTGTGTGTGTGTGTGTGTATGGTTAGGGTTATAGGCTGCAGTGTGTATGGTTAGGGTTATAGGCTGCCGTGTGTGTGGTTAGGGTTATAGGGTTATAGGCTGCAGGGTGTGTATTTGTGGTTAGGGTTATAGACTGCAGTGTGTGTGTGTGTGTTTGTATGGTTAGGGTTATAGGCTGCAGGGTGTGTGGTTAGGGTTATAGGCTGCAGGGTGTGTGCCTGCGTGGTTAGTGCTATAGACTACTATGGGCGGGAGAGTATGGGTAGGTTTAGGCTGTGGGGAGCGGGATGGGTGGCGTTAGGCTGCAGGTGGGTGGTGAATGGTTGGGCTGTGGAGGGGGTGTATATATAGGGTTAAGTCTATGGGGGATGTATAGTTAGGGCTAGGTTACTGAGAGTGTGGTGTGTATAAATACAGTTGGGCAGCAGGGGAAGGGGGTGTATGGTTAGTTAGGCTGGGAGGGTTAGGGTTTGTGCCACTATTACATTTTTAGTTAATTTTTTTGGCACCCTCCACCCCCCCCCCCCCCTTTTAATATGATAATATATATTTTTTGCCTCCAGCTTCCATTTTATTTTAACAAGTTTTATGCAGTGCCCCCCCTCTTATAATTCCCAATGTTTCAGCAATGTATAATACCCCCTCCAAGTAACTTACCCCTGGCACGGCAGCTGTCATTGCTGCTGTCTGTGACGCTCCGCCACTCCTCCTGGAGCCCTCCGTGGCTCAGCCTCAGAGCAGAGAGGAATTCACTTCCTGTCAGGCTCCAAGAGAGCAGCAACAGGCAGCCTTGCGATTGGCTGCCTGTTGGAAGGAGTACGGTCACCGCTGGACAGAATGGATGCAGGGCGCTGTTGCCTTTGCTTCTGCATATATGTCTGCCCCACACGTACGCGCACCTGCTGCCCTGCCATGTGCCCCCTGCCACCCCCGCACGGCCATGCACAATAAAAAAAACAAAAAACATGGAACTCTGTCATGCTGGGCAGGCGGCAGCACCGGGCCCCTTTAACCCCTTGGGCCCCGGTGCACGGCACCGTCTGCACCGGCGGTAGTTCCTCCCCTGAATGGCAGGTACATGAGAGGGGACCATGCTGCATTCTGCAGTGATATCCGCCATCGTCCTGCATGTATGGGCGACGGAGGAAGGTAATAGCAGAAAGCTGGGAATGCAGATCAGTCCTTTTAGCTTCCAGTCCATGTTTGTTGTTTATACTAATGGTTCCATTCCTAGGCTGGCAATCAGTGCTTCTTTCAGGCCATCTGCAATAGTGGGATTTCATTTTGGGAACAGATAACCTAATAAGCTGGCACCTATATTTCTTTTGCAGGTTAGCAGTTCCACAAGTTATCACATAGAGCATCCCTGGGCGAACATGCAAAGGCTGAAGGGAAATATTCTGCAGTATAGGAACAAGAAAATAATACCCCTTTCACATTCGCACACCCGGGTCATACCCAAAAAATGTGTTCTCGGATGCTTCCCGGGACATTACCCGGGAATGTACCCTTTCACACTGTATAATTGCTGATTGTGAAAAGGGTATGGGATGACAGCTGATGTGCAGTGAGCAGTGTCAGGGTGCGGATGCAGGGCCAGGCTACGGGATGCGGGGCCAGGCTTCAGGGCGGTCCCTTCTCATTCTGCAAACTTTTCCTAACCTTCGTCTCCAGACTAGCAAGTATCCCGGATGCGGGTATAAGGGGGTTATTCTGGTTGATTCACAAGGCTGAGAATTTGCAGCCTTGCAAATCCACCAAACCCCACCCGTCGAATGTCCGCTCACCCGCCACCCCCCCTTTGCAGTGTGGGTTTGCCCGCACAGGCCGAGAATGGATGTTTAGCATAAACATCCATTTGTTTGCTGTGGGTAACCTCCCACATCTTTCAATGGTCGCTGACCATCGAAAGTAGTGGAAGGTACACGCATATAAAAGTGACTTTCAAGTCACTTCCATATGCGTGCACACTGGGTCGGATATGGGCGCGCAGCAAGATCAATGTGGCATGGGATCAAACATATTACAAACCACAGTGGCTCGAGTATTGGTCTTTATAAGACTGGCGGGCCTTCTGTGGATGAGTTGAATACATTCTATGATAGGTTTGAGGAGGGGAATATGATTCCTGCAGTAACATTTTGTGAACAGTCGGATTCCCCACTGGAATTATCTGAGTCCGCAGTCCGACTGTGCCTTCTGCAAATTAATGTCAGGAAGGCCTCCGGTCCAGACGGTATTCCAGGTATTCCTACGTACCTGTGCTGATCAATTAGCAGGAATTTTTACAACGATTTTTAACCTATCATTATTTTATTGTGTTGTTCCACAATGTTTTAAAGTAACTTCAATTGTTCCTATTTCCAAATCCACAGTAGTATCTGTGTTAAATGACTACCGTTCAATCGCCCTTACTTCACTTATTATGAAGTGTTTTGAGAGAGTGGATTTATATCATCTTAAGTTCTTAACTCCTTATGTGGTGGATTTTGCTGGGGCAGGACAAACCTACCAGGGCAGGTTTGTCCTGCCCCAGCAAAACCCACCACAGGAATTTGGAAGCCCCCCTCCCTCACCTCTGCTCTGGTGTTAGTACGCCGGAGCTTCCCTGCTGCCGCTGCCCCTACCGGCCGCCTGTCACATACAGCAGTGACGTTGGCGGCAGGTGCCTGAGCGCTCCCGAGTCCCACCGAGCCACGCCGACCATACCAGAGCCTGCCGCCGACCTGCCGTACCGATCGCCGGAGAAAAGGTGATGGGGGGGGGGCGCTCTAGAGGTACTGCGCCAGTGGTGCATACCTGGACACCACTGGCGCGCACCTATTGTATATTAGTGGTATGCCCGGAAAATTTCAAGGGGTTAAGGGTGTTATCCCAGAGGGGTTCGACCCTTGTCAATTTACATATAGGTCAAATAGATCCACTGAAGATGCGGCCCTTTCTGTTGTCCATAAAATTTTCTGTCATCTGGAGAAGAGAGACTGGTATTTGTTTAGTTTCACGGGGGCACAGCTGCTGTGTCCCCTTGTGGGGCTCGCTTTGCTCGCCCACGCTACGGGCTCGGTGGCTCGCTACGATGATTTCTGACAATTGGTGCCAATGGACAGCCCTATATATGGGAAGAGTGCTTACTCAGTGGCCCTTATTCTGCTCTGTTTGCACAGACCAGAATCTGTGCAAGGGCATCGATGGTTGCGCATGTGCAGGGTCATTTCTGCACATGTGGCCACGGTGAACAAGTTGTTCACTGGGCGCACGCACCCAAGTGTGCAGGCGGGGGCAGAGAGGGGCGGTCCATTAGCATAGGGGAACAACCACAGTTTCATGGGTGTTCCCATGGTGAACACTGGCCAATCTCATGCTAATGGGCCGATGAAGCGGGGGGCGGGCAGCTGACATCACCGGATGTCAGCTGCCCGCCCACTTCCGAGCCTCCATGCATATATAAGTGACTTGAAAATCACTTTTATATTTGTCCGCCTCCACCTTCCAATGATGTGGGAGGATCCCCCAAGGCTGCAAATGGATGTTACTGTGTAACATCCATTCCCAGGCCGTGCGAGCAAATCACCCTTGTGAATGGGTGGAAGCCTGCAACACAGGCACAAGTCAATCACGTAAAAGAGATCGCTCAGATGGGCCCGTTGCTTTCCCCAGGTCCCCGCTGCAGCGGATATTGGTGTTGGCGAGGATCGGCTAGTATGAAGGGGCAGCACAGACAGTGTAATGGTTAGCATCCCTATAGATTGTAAACTTGCGAGCAGGGCCCTCCTACCTCTATGTCAGTTTGTTTCTACCCAGTTTGTTTACTCACCGTTGTTTCCAATTGTAAAACAGAATATGCTGCGCTATATAAGAAACTGTAAATAAATAAATTGCTGCCTCACAGCGCTGAGGTCATGGGTTTGACTTCGAGATGTGCAGGTTCGGATTTTCTTATTGGCTGTCACATGTTTTGACTCCAAATCATGTGACAGCTGATAGCCAATAAGATCCCGTTTTGAGTTCTGAGTAAATCCGAACCTGCACATCTCTAGTTTGATTCCCACCATGGCCCTAACTGTGCGGAGTTTGTATATTCTCCCTGTGCTTGTGTGAGTTTACTCCGGTTTCCTCCCACAATTCAAGAATATACTTATAGGGTTAATTTTTTTGTTGGAAGCCAAATAAACTAGAATGAGTGTGTGTGTGTGTGTGTGTGTGTACACACACAAATGTGGTAGGGAATACAGACTGGAAGCTCCACTGGGGCAGGGACTGATGTGAATGTTCAAGTATTCTCTATAAAGCGCTGCAGGATATGTGTGCCCTATATAAATAACTGTTAATAAATAAATTTTAATAGTGAATGGAGCATCAGATCACTGGGAGGGGGGGGGGGGATGGGAGGCAAAACACGAGTATAATGTGAAAATATGTTTTGTAATTGGAGCCGATTAACAAAATCCACTAAACACAAGCACAACATTGGACAGTTTTATTTTAATAATAAGTTATGTGACTACACATTTCTTCAAATGGTTCCTTCATGGGAATGCAGTGATCCAAGTAAACTTTGGACAAGTCACATTTATGCATAATCTGGTACTGCACTAATATCAGAGAAAGCGGTAATGGTGTGTGTGCAGTATTTGTACAAGAGACAGGAATGTGTTCCAGGAGATCAGAGCCGGCCTTAGGCATAGGCAAACTAGGCAATTGCCTAGGGCATTTGGAATGCCTAGGGGCATCAGCAGCTTCTGCTGATTAAAATGATATGCATTCTGTGTGAGTGAGGCTGTATCTGCATATGAAATAGTGTATTCATGGAAATCACTGTAACATAGCATTCCGTATGTAGGTACAGCCACAGTCGCACACAGAATATATTCATGCCACATATAATTTTAATCATCGGAAGCTCCTTGTGTGTGCTGGTCACATCAATGCAAATAAGACGAATTTTCAGCAAAAAAGGCAATCAACGTTAGCAGAACTGGCCAGGAGCTGCATGTTCTATTGAGGCAAGATGTATGAGGAAACATCTGTATCCAAGCAGAGGTTACAGTGTTAGCGGCTGTGCGAGTGCTGTCTGCGGGTGGGTTCGTTGTGGAATATTGTTCGGCATATGTGTAAGGGCATTATTTATGTCATGTATAAATGCATTAATAATGTGCAACATACTGTATGTGTAAGGGGCATTATGTGTATGAAGGGCATTAATAAAGGTTGGCATAATGTGTAAGGGGCATTATGGTTATAAGGACATTAATAATGTGTGTCATGTGTAAGGGGCATTACTGTGTGGTATTATCAGGGGTGCCGAGAGAAAGGGGTAGGGGGTACAAATTACCCAGGCCAAAGTCTGATGGAAGGGCCCAGTGGGGGCCCCGGGCCCCCTCCTCCGTAAGTGACAGCAGCAGCTGCAGCTCTTCTCCTCTGCCCAGCACGCACTGCTTTGTGCTGGGTTGCAGTGTGGCCATGGAGGTGCTTAAAATACAATATTTTCTCCGGATTTTTTTCTAAGTGTATAATGTGAATAATGTGAGAAGTAATGTACATAAGGTAAAGTGGTACTACTGTGTGATGTAACGTGAATAAGGGACACCATCGCATGATATAATGTGAATAAAGTTGCACTACTGTGTGGCATAATTTGAAATGGGTATACTATTGGGTGGCCATGCCCCTTCCCAGCAAGAACACACCCCTGTATGGGCTGCGCACCGAATGTGTGCACTGTTTCTATTTAAAATATTGCGGGTAGGAGCACCAAAATGATGACTGCTATGATGAGGGTTGATGGTGCTGGGAAAGGGGAGCAGGGTCAGAGGCGGAACTAGTGGCGGTGCTAGGGGGCACCAGCCAAAATCTTGCCTAGGGCGTCATTTAGGCTATGGCCGGCTCTGCAGGAGATGATCACAGTCTGGTCCCCTCTTTAACAGTGATGAGGTGTCACAAAAAGGTCATAACAGTTCCATTCTTCCCAATCTGCCAAGGTTCTACAGGGTGAAAGCGTATCACAATCCTGCAAAACAAAATATCAAGAAACACATGAAAATAAATAAAGGAATTCAGAAATAAATGAAGCCTGCAACTTCTAGTTTTTGTTTTGTTTAAGAATGCTTTCTGCAGTTTTATGAATAAGTTTACATTATTTGAGAGAAAACATCCACTTTTCTGGTTAGAATTTGGAGAAACATACATAAAACAAATTTAATTGCACTTCTATAAGTTCATAGTAAGTTCTGTTACACACTTTACCATTCAGTATTCAGATATATAAAGATTCTAACCAAGTTATTAAATTCGGCAGGGCAGCATTTCAGCGCTCCATAAGCAGCAAATTTCACTGCTTACCAAGGCAACCAGAATTAGGCCCATGGTGTATAGTATACAATCCTGCCACACTAACGCTGTCGGGAGTTCAAGGGATTTTGCATGAGACTTCAAGGCTCTAAAAAGTTTTCCTGGGGCCTTACGATGTATTGCTCATTTAGCGCTAATGCTGCACACAGTTCTAGGTAATGACTTTAGACACCCTTCATTGGCTAAATGCACTTCTTTGATATTTTATTCGCACCATCCTGGAAGTAGTATGCAGGTTTCAGCAATCTGCAAAGTCCAGACTCATTTTATTTATGCAATCTGCAGATGCCCCGGCTGACCAATATCAACAAGTCTGAACGGTTGGAACTTTCCCCCTGTGAGGTTAAAATTAATACCAGGGGTTTTATTATGCATTCCTCAAATTTTGTGCATGAAGAATTTAACATAATGGATCAGTTTAATTATTCATTCCTACGTTGTACCGTAATGCTGGGTACACACTGGTAGATATATCTGCAGATCAATTGATCTGCAAATAAATCTAAAGACGGATCAGGCAGTATGTTCTCCATAGACACTGCACGATCCGTCGGAACCGACATCACAAGTGGGCAGGCACATTTGCATTCCCCCGCCCACTGAGCTGGCAATCATCGGCGGCTCCCGGCATGGCTGTAAGGACGGTCGGTGGATCGCCTGTACACACAGCACAATGCCCCGATATTCATCGGGCATTGGCTGTGTAGCAGAGCCAACGTGATATATCTGATTGACCTAGTTCACAGATATATCGTTTGTAGACACTGGTCGATGGTTCGTTGATATATCGGCAGTTTAATTGAATGGACAATATATCGGACAGTGTGTATGCACCTTAAGAAGGCTATTGCATTAGATTGCAAATTAAGACTATGCCTGCTGACAGTCGTAAATTGAAGGCTTTGCTTATACCAGTTCATCTCAAGCCAGACTAAAAGGGTGTACACACGCTTTGATTTTGCCAGATTTTCGATTCGATTTTGCTTTATAGAAGCAAAATCGAATTCAAATGGTTTTAAGATGCTTTTGATCTGCATTCGATTCAATGCTTCTCTATATCGAAAAGAAAAATAGCCTGTGCAGGCAAGGAAATATTGAATTCTATATCGAATGCAAAATTGCAGATTGAATCTGAAAGCAAAGGCCAAATCGAAAGGGGGTGGAATATGGGAAATGGAAAGCAAATTGATACGTTTGTACACACCTTAACAGTCCAGGTTTTAAAGGATATTCTTTCAGGAGGTGCTAAATAAGTCACCTTTGCTCAGTTATGCATATTCTTAAAACCTTGACTGTCCGGTTGTGTTTGGGATAGAGTTTAAGAGGCAGTGGTTTAGACATAAACAGCACAATAAGGGATATATTTAACCCTTTGAGTGCCAACATCTGTGAGATAATATCCACTAAAAATGGCAGCATTGCTCACATTTGTTATATAAATTCAAATAAAAAATGTTGTTTATAAAAAAAAAAAAAAAAAGATTATATTGCCTATATAAAAGGTAAACATTACAGGTCATTATGATGAATAAAAATGTTTACTTGCCAATTTTTACAGCTATTTTGACCAAATCACTTGGCACTCAAAAGGTTAAACAGCGAAAACACTGATTCTATGTAAACTGTGGAATAAATTAGGTTTCCTGGGACGTAAGCCCCCGATGGTGCCTTTTTCAATCGGGGGATGAAATTAAATCTGCATGGCTAGGTAATTAAATGTGGGGTAAACACGCTGCTAGTTTACCCCATTGTCTCTTCACTTCAGGTTAGTCAGCTATACTATACCTGTCCTGTCCAAACTTCAGTTCTTTTGTCAGGAATTCAAAGAATTTTGAACTGTGCTCCTTGTTCTGCTCCGCCGTCCCCACTACCGCAATGGAGGAGATTATCAGCTGGGCACATGGACTTGCGGAGCCACTCACCAGCATTGAGAGCCCACTCCTCACTGTCACATTCACCTTCTATGGAGGGGAAAAAGAAACAACATGGTAGGATATACCTGGAGGACAGAAACTTACAATGACTTCAAACTATAATAATCCTGAAAAAAGTAAATATAACAGTAAACCATGATCAAGATAGATTTATTTTCACTACATTGCTTGCAATACATTGGAAAGGATTACCATTTTATGGAGGTGTATTAGAGCAGCACAATAGGTCATTCAGTATTAATTCTGTATTTAGGCTAGACCCAGAGGGAGTACTCTGGTGTGTCTGTACTGCACTGACAAGATCTGACATTTTAAATTGAACACATGGATGTTCAGGTGCATGGTTCAGGTCCCTTTTAAATCCCTTTCAGACATGCGACCTGGCATTTTGAGTGCTGGGTGATTTTGCCAGATGCAGTCTGGCCCCTTTTCACACATTTTGGTAATTTGCTGACACTGGTCATTTGTGTAGTGTGAAAGGGTCAACCTGGGTCAACAACCCTGGTAAAAAGCTGGTTCGGTGACCCGGGATTTAAGACTCGGGGTGATCCGGGATTTAAGACTCGGGGTGACCCGGGATTTAAGACTCGGGGTGACCCTTTCACACTACACAAATTACCAGGTAGAACTATGTTATGTCTGTGGGGTATTAGTGAACTAGTTGGCCAAACTAAGAAGCCCAATTATACCCTTTCTGATTCTATAGGGTATTGTGCAAATTAAGATCATTTGAGTTTAATAGATATTTACAAGGATATAATATAAGCCATGAGAGACATAATACTGTTCCAGTAATGAATGGCCTGCCTGTGTGTGACTGTAAGTAGCCTGGAATATATGCCAGTAATGGATGGCCTGCCTGTGTGTGACTGTAAGTAGCACCTTATAGATATACCAGTAATGGATGGCCTGCCTTTGTGTGACTAATGAAGGGTACACACCAGGACGACCACCGTCGTCCACGACCGATAGACGACCATGGAACGATTTCCCTTGGACTTCCCGGGAGCTCCCAGGCAGTCCCCAGCAAACGATTAGCAAAAATTGTGTTTTTTTGCGGAACGATCTCGATCCGATCCCGATGCGCCCGTGATGGTCGTTCAGACGGTCGGATCGCTGGTTTTTGTTTTTTTGCAAGAACACATGCGACCGTCGTCAGATTGGCCTTTGAAATTTAAATGAAGGGGCTGGACTAGCTGGGGGGGATAGGAATAGCAGCAGCCATTTTAAACCAGTGTATTTCTGCTTTGTTACTAGTGAGGCTTGGTTTATACCTGCTGAACGCTGGACATTTACACATTACTTTGTTTTGCCTGCCATTACAAAGTGTCTTTTAACCCTGCACTATGGAGAATGCAGTGATGGGTAGTCACCAGCAACATTACCTGCTCTATTATGCAGTGCTGAAGCTCAGGCGTCAGAGGGCCCAGCGCAGGAGAGCAAGATCATGCTGGACAAAGCAGTGGCTACTGCAGCGTCAGACTCGTTTGCACATGCCACTGCTCAGGGACATCAGGGAAAATAACCCAGTTGATTTCCGGAACTTCTTGAGGATGGATGATGCCACATTCCAGGAATTGCTGCGTCTGGTGACTCCCCACATCGAGAAGCAGGATACCAAGTATCGCGTGGCTATCCCTGCTGAGGAACGGCTGGTGGTGACCCTGAGGTTTCTGGCGACAGGACGGTCTCTTGCTGACCTGAAGTTTGGATCCCTCATCTCCCCGCAAGCTTTGGGCCTCATCATCCCGGAGACCTGCAAAGCCATTGTGAAGGTGCTGCAGTACCAGTATTGCAAGGTAAGGATGAAAAATACACCGTACACTTTATTGTGCTAACAAAATAATTTTATTTATAATTTAGGCCTAGGACAGAAACAGGTTTTTTAGGCCTTTCATATGTAAAACATGTAAAATAGTAAATAGATTTATTGTGTCAACACAAATATATTATAATACCATATATAAAAGATATTGTACAAAAACACACACTATATATAAACATTTAAGTATGTATGACCCAGTTTAAACTTTCCCAATAAGTACGGGCTACTGTGTGGCAGAGGATGTCTGCCACAGATATGTAAAGGCTGCGGCCCACATGGCGCAGATGCAATGGTCCCGTCCCCATTGATGTGCGCCATAAGCCATGTGAGCAGTGGCCATCACATACCTGCAGCTGAGACCATGTCTGTTGCACAGTACCCCATACTATTGGCAAAGACAAAAGGGCAATAAATGGAGTTTGCTCTCCAGATTGAGGAGAATCCTGTTCTCCCTCTGGTAATGCAGGTACAGGTAGCAGCATATACGTAGAAAAAAAAAAAAAGACACTCTGGTAACTTATGAAACAGGCCCTTGTGTGGCAGAGGATGTCTGCTGCAGATATGTAAAGGCTACGGCCCACATGGCGCATGGCGCAGATGCAATGGTCCCGGCCCCATTGATGTGCGCCATACGCCATGTGAGCAGTGGCCATCACATACCTGCAGCTGAGACCATGTCGATGGTAAATGATAAAATAGCCTATTTTTTAAGACAGATCCTCAAAAACAGGAGACTCCGGATCTTCTATCAGTAAAGAACTGTAGAATTGACGGTACTGGGAGGGTTGAGAGGCTGTGTAGGTGTTGACTAGGTATGTGTTGGAAGTGTGCTCGACTGGCCTGGTACGGTGGTAGGTGGTACGGTGGCAGGCGGAGTAGGCACTGGTGATTCTAATGACAGTGGTGTGTCTGGTGCACTACCCATGCCAACTATTTTAGTGCCACTGTTGAGATACCCTAAACTGCCATTATACACCAACTCCATGCATAACTTTTCAAAAGTAAGTTGCTGGTCCGGAGCCATGTTGCAAACACACTCTGCCACATAAGTGAAGTAGTTGTCATGTTTGTCCGGGTTTCTTTGCAGGACTCGCTGTGCCCGCATCATAAATTCTTCATGTGCTGCTGCTTCTCCTTTTTTTCCTTTGCCACGCTTTTTTTGGCACAGGGGAGTGGGGGAGTGGTGGAGTGGGTTCCAGGGTGGGTGGCGGAGTGCGTGCCGGAGTAGGAGCTTCACTCGATGTGCATGCATTATCTGATAGGACAGACAGGTCTGGGGTTGCAGGTGGGTAGTCACCAAGCTGTAAAAAAATTGAACATGTTTACTAATCAATTCTATTTACTTCTAATTTCAGTTCCCTACCAGCGTGAATGAATGGAAAGTCATCGCAGAGGAGTTTGAACAGCGATGGAACTTTCCAAATTGCGGTGGAGCCATTGATGGCAAACATGTCCGCATAGCCCAGCCTATCAATAGTGGTTCCTACTACTTTAATTACAAGGGCTATTTTAGCATTGTACTAATGGCTGTGGTGAATGCGAACTATGAGTTTATCTTCCTGGATGTAGGAAGGAATGGCCGTGCATCGGATGGTGGCACTTTCAAGGACACAAAGTTCTACGAAAGGCTCATAGCGAACACCCTTCACTTGCCGTCTGTCCAGGAAACTAAACAGGGGCTCAACTTTGTGTTTGTGGCAGACGAGGCTTTTGGCCTGCACGAGCATGTCATGAAGCCATATGCGCAAAGGGGCCTGAACCATGACAAAAGGATCTTTAACTACAGGCTATCCAGGGCACGGCGTGTTGTGGAAAATGCTTTTGGCATCCTGGCTAGCCGGTTTCGCATTTTCCACACTGCCATTAACCTGAGGGTGGCCAAAATTGACTGGGTTGTCACGGCGTGCTGTGTCCTGCACAATTTGCTCTGCAGAAAAGCCACACAGCAAAGGGCTACAGGCACAGCACTCCAAGAAGACCAAGATCTGCCAGAGGAGGTAGTGCAAATATCCTCCTTACAAACCCCAACACAACACTTCACAGGGAGTGCACGAGCCAAACAGGTGAGGGAAGAGTACATGGCCTACTTTAATGGGGAGGGGGCTGTGGATAGGCAGGAGGAATCAATTAGATAGCCCAAAAAATAGACTCACCGATGCAGACTGCGAATTCTCCTCCTCCTGCGCCGTGACTTCTTGGTTTTCGTGTTCGACCATCAGGACTACTCCTGTCCTCATCGACTCCTGGCTGAGGGTGAACGTCAACCTGTCGTAGTACCAGAGCGATGTTTGATACATCTCGTCGACTCCAGCACCAGACTTCTTTGCAGCCTCCACCTTCTTGTGTTCCTTTAAGAACACCGTGCGCAGATTCTGGATGCGTTTCCGCACCCATTCTACATTGGCCTCTGGATGAAATGGGAGACTGTAGCGAGACAAGTCCTCCAAGGCTTGGGTTCTTTTCATTTTGTTCGAATACTCTTTGGACTTTGTTCGCCACAGGCATTCATGGGAACGATACTTCTCGATAAACCCTTCTAAAAATTCTTGTTCTTTTGCGTTGGACATTGGGACTGTAAAAAGATAAAACCATTTTAGTTGTTATATAGTTATATCCATGTTTTGTTTCATATTTAAATTTTTAGAGTTATAGTTACCAGTTTACCTAGTTCTTATGTTTTAAGTATTTAAAATGTTAATAAACTTTTATGAAAACCACTATACATTTTATTGTGCAGATTGCTATTCACACACACAGGTGAATGGGGCCTAGCAGAGAGGAGTGCATGGAATACTGCAATGGTGGACAATGGTTATATGTATATATCTATAAATACACACAAACACACACACAGGTGAATGGGGCCTAGCAGAGAGGAGTGCATGGAATACTGCAATGGTGGACAATGGTTATATGTATATATCTATATATACACAAACACACACACAGGTGAATGGGGCCTAGCAGAGAGGAGTGCATGGAATACTGCAATGGTGGACAATGGTTATATGTATATATCTATATATACACAAACACACACACACACACACACACACACAGGTGAATGGGGCCTAGCAGAGAGGAGTGCATGGAATACTGCAATGGTGGACAATGGTTATATGTATATATCTATATATACACAAACACACACACAGGTGAATGGGGCCTAGCAGAGAGGAGTGCATGGAATACTGCAATGGTGGACAATGGTTATATGTATATATATATATATATATATATATATATATATATATATATATATATATATATATACACAAACACACACAGGTGAATGGGGCCTAGCAGAGAGGAGTGCATGGAATACTGCAATGGTGGACAATGGTTATATGTATATATCTATATATACACAAACACACACACACACACACACACACACACACACACAGGTGAATGGGGCCTAGCATAGAGGAGTGCATGGAATACTGCAATGGTGGACAATGGTTATATGTATATATCTATATATACACAAACACACACACAGGTGAATGGGGCCTAGCAGAGAGGAGTGCATGGAATACTGCAATGGTGGACAATGGTTATATGTATATATCTATATATACACAAACACACACACACACACAGGTGAATGGGGCCTAGCAGAGAGGAGTGCATGGAATACTGCAATGGTGGACAATGGTTATATCTATACACACACACATGGGGCCCACCCGAGCAAACAGTGACATGGTCGGGTGCTCGGTTGCCAAAACAGTGCTCTATATACACACTATATACATTGGTGGCAACAGTGGGCATGCATAGGAGAGCATTGGGAGTGCAAACATACCAGGTTGTTGTTCTGGGAGATGAGACAAGAAGGAGAGTCCAACTGCTGCGCCAGCACTGTTTTCTATGTGGAAAAACATAGCGCCGGGGGAGTGTTTAGGAAATGCCACTCAAATAGGCTGGATCAAACGACGGACGCACCGACGGGCGGCCGACGGAGGCGGCAAAAAACACTCACGTTCTGCATGCGATTGACGGTCGGTCGGCCTGGGATTGACGGATCCTACCTGCAGCACGTAGGACCAAAGATGCGACCAAACGAGTGGCGTGTACGCGCATCGGATCGGATCAAATAAATGACAAAAACGCACAAAAGTACATACAATCTGCATACAACCGGTCGGAATTGGATCTAAATTGACAGAATCGTGCCCTAGTCGTCCTGGTGTGTACCCAGCATATGTCAGGCGACTGACTGTACTGTGCCCTATAGGATAGTGCTATGATAACATTTATTTGTCTCTTAGGTGGATGAAGGTGCTGCTCTAGAGCAAGCTATTAAGTTCTGCCAACTTCAAATGGGAGCTGCTGCCCAAAAACAGGTGGGTAACCAGAATTGAGAATGAATGGTGGTAAGGCTGGATCTATATCTACCTTAAGGAGCCCATAGACGCTCTGTTTTTGCCAGCTCCGTTCTGTACTATGCGATGCGTGCTCCCGCGCATCACATAGTACGGTACAAAAAGTATGTGCTGCACATACTTTTTGTACTAGCTACACATCGCATCGGATCGCATTGCATGCACAAGGCATGCAATGCGATGTGTACTAATTAAGTCCCGAACGGATCTGTTAAACCATGGGTCTTCAACCTATGCCCCTCCAGATGTTGTGAAACTACATGTTCCAGCATGCATTGCCACATTTTTTTCCTATAAGAGCATGCCAAAACTGTCAGGGCATGCTGGGAAATGTAGTTCCACAACATCTGGAGGGCCACAGGTTGAAGACCTGTGCGTTAAACGGACCGTGTATGGGCAGCTTTATACATACTTTACCTTGTATGTCAGTAAGGAGTTTTCTTGCTGAATGTAATAATAATGTGATTGGTCAATGATAAACAAACACATAAGTAGATTGGTTGTTTATCAAACAAGACATGAGAATGTATAAATGGCCATACTCACAGGGTGGTTTCAGCCCCATGCTAAGCGATGTAGGTTAGCACAGATGGCTCAGCACACATCACTGAGACACATGTACACCGTACCATGTGTGCTGAGCAGTGCTACGAATGGCTGTGTATGGGTACACATCCGTCCACAGCGCCTGCACAGAGGAGAAATCATTTGATGAGTACTTAGCATCGCATGATTTATTCTCCTGTCCCTGCTGCTTGCAGCCACCATCGCATAACTTAGGAATCACTCGGTGGCTGCAAGGATTTCTGGGGCTTCTGGCGGGGGCTGACGCTGAGAAATGCCTGCTTTTTGCCGGGGCACTCCCAACGTTTTTATGGGCTTGCCCACCTTTGAAATGCCAGGGCTCCTGCCCAACATGACCCCACCGGTCAATCAGGCTGCAAACCGCCTGCAAACACAGATGTTTGTCGAAGATCGCTTAGAAATAGGGCTGAAATCACCCTGTGTCTATGGGCCTTAAGTCATTTATCTATTTGTGAAGCTTGTGATCTTCTCTTCTAAAAATATTAAACATGACCTGGCTGTATACCGTAATATAATGAAATAATGAATAAGTCATGAAGCTTCAATTTTTGCATTAAAGTTTTTAACTGGTCCAGAATATCCATATGAAATGTTGCTTTCTCAGAATTGGGACCCAGCAACAGGCTAAAATGTGCTGCTGTTGAATCTTTAAAAAACATTAGCCATTTATACCAGATATTAATATATTGAGGGTTTCACAAAAGCAGATTTTAACCTATCCTCTTGCTGATTTTGGATATCATGGAACCCTGAACATCCTCTCCACTGACCTAAATGACTTTAATAATCGACCAATGTTTCACAGCACTTAAAATCAACTCTGGCAGCTGCTTCCGGGGTCTGTCACATCTGCCCACATTAACCCTTTTGGTGCCAAGCGAATGTGTCAAATAGGTGTGAAAATTGGCAAGCAACCTTTGTATTCATCGTAATGACCTGTATTGTGTACTTTATATAGGAAATATAATCTCTTTTTTACACAATTTTTTTTATTTAAATGCATATAACAAATGTGAACTCCAAGGGTTAAAAACTTATTCTTATTCAGAAATTAAGTAAATTATTTTATATGTCAATCATAGGTTTAATTATGGGTGAGGGAGAGTATTAGCTTCTGTTTGTCCACCTATTTTATTATTGGCAACCCACCAGCAAGGTTATAGCCTTTTACATTGACCATAAATGATTTGAATTGATCCTGGACCACCAATCCAAGGCACTCCTGCAAGTGTCTCAAGGCACCCCAGGGAGCCACGTCACACAGTTTGAAAACCATTGGTTTAGCCATATTAACCCCTTCCTGACGCAGCCAGTTTTTGCCTTCCTGACAGAGCCCTTTTTTTCAAATCTGACATGTATCACTTAAGTGGGGATAACTTTTTTTTTGCTTTTACTTATCCCAGTGATTTTGAGATTGTTTTCTCGTGACACATTGTACTTCAAGTTAGTGGTAAATTTGGGTCGATACAGTCTGTGTTTTTTTGTGAAAAATACCAAAATGTCGTAAAAAATGGAAAATTTAGCAATTTTCAAAATGTTAAATTTTCTGCTTGTGAGACAAATAATCATACCACTCAAAATAGTTAATAACTAACATAGACCATATGTCTACTTTATGTTTCCATCATTATTTCAGCCTCCTTTTATTTTTTTTGGACACTAGGAGGCTTAAAATATGAATAGCAAATTCTCAAATTTTCAAGAAAATTTCAAACACTGATTTTTTTAGGGACCAGTTCAGTTCTGATGTGACTTTGAGGGACTTGTATGTGAGACACCCCCATAAATGATGCCATTTCAAAAACTGCACCCCTCACAGTATTCAAAACAGCATTTTGGAAGTTTGTTAACCCTTTAGGTGTTTCACAGGAATTAAAACAAAGTGTAGGTGAAATTTCAAAATTTCATTTTTTTTGCAGATTTGCAATTTTAATACATTTTTCTAAGGAACACAGTAGATTTTACTAGAGAAATGTGACTAAAAATTGATTCCCCCAATTCTTTTGTTTTCATAAATATCCTATATGTGGCCCTAGTGTGCACGTTGACCAAACCACAGGCTTCATAATAGAAGGAGCACCTACTTGATTTTGGAGCCTCCTTTTTATGAGATTATTTTTTAGGCACCATGTAGGTTTCTAGGCACCATAAGATGCTAAAAGTTAGGAACCCCCCCACAAGTGACCCCATTTTGCAAACTACACCCCTCAGGGAATTCATCTAGGGGTATAGTGTACATTTCAAACCCCCAGGGGTTTCACCAATTTTGATACAACTGGGCAGTGAAAATGAAAAATTACATTTTTTACACAAAAATGCAGTTCTGGCTCAAAATTTTTCATTTTCACAAGGAATGAAGGAGACAAAGCACCCCAAAATCTGTGCCCCAATTTCTCCCGAGTACGGCAATGCCTCACATGTGACCAAAAAATACCATTTGGGTGCATGGCAGGACTCAGAAGGGAAGGAGTGATTTTTGGATTTTGCAGCTCAGATTCTGGTGGAATGTTGGTGGGTGCTATGTCGCATTAGCAAGACCCCCGAAGCACCAATACAGTGGAACCCCCCCCACACAAGTGACCCCATTTTGCAAACTACACCCCTCAGGGAATTCATCTAGGGGTATAGTGTACATTTCAAACCCCCAGGGGTTTCACCAATTGTGGTACAACTGGGCAGTGAAAATGAAAAATTTATTTTTTTACACAAAAATGCAGTTCTGGCTCAAAATTTTTCATTTTCACAAGGAATGAAGGAGACAAAGCACCCCAAAATCTGTGCCCCAATTTCTCCCGAGTACGGCAATGCCTCACATGTGACCAAAAAATACCATTTGGGTGCATGGCAGGACTCAGAAGGGAAGGAGTGATTTTTGGATTTTGCAGCTCAGATTCTGGTGGAATGTTGGTGGGGGCTATGTCGCATTAGCAAGACCCCCGAAGCACCAATACAGTGGAACCCCCCCACAAGTGACCCCATTTTGCAAACTACACCCCTCAGGGAATTCATCTAGGGGTATAGTGTACATTTCAAACCCCCAGGGGTTTCACCAATTGTGGTACAACTGGGCTGTGCAAATGAAAAATTACATTTTTTACACAAAAATGCAGTTCTGGCTCAAAATTTTTCATTTTTACAAGGAATGAAGGAGACAAAGCACCCCAAAATCTGTGCCCCAATTTCTCCCGAGTACGGCAATGCCTCATGTGTGACCAAAAAATGGCAGGACTCAGAAGGGAAGGAGTGATTTTTGGATTTTGCAGCTCAGATTCTGGTGGAATGTTGGTGGGTGCTATGTCGCATTAGCAAGACCCCCGAAGCACCAATACAGAGGAACCCCCCCACAAGTGACCCCATTTTGCAAACTACACCCCTCAGGGAATTCATCTAGGGGTATAGTGTACATTTCAAACCCCCAGGGGTTTCACCAATTTTGATACAACTGGGCTGTGCAAATGAAAAATTACATTTTTTACACAAAAATGCAGTTCTGGCTCAAAATTTTTCATTTTCACAAGGAATGAAGGAGACAAAGCACCCCAAAATCTGTGCCCCAATTTCTCCCGAGTACGGCAATGCCTCACATGTGACCAAAAAATACCAGTTGGGTGCATGGCAGGACTCAGAAGGGAAGGAGTGATTTTTGGATTTTGCAGCTCAGATTCTGGTGGAATGAATGGTGGGTGCTATGTGGCATTAGCAAGACCCCCGAAGCACGGTGAAATGATTAACCTAATAATCCATAGATGTGTGGTATATTTTAAAACACTCCTTTATACATAGGCCGGGTTTGTCGGGGCAAGTTTCACAGTGGAAAATAGTATCCTTTCTTATTCCCTTTTTATAGCAAACTTTGCACCTTTTTTGTGTCCTGCCCTTTCTTGCAGTGGAGGGGATTTCGTTAGGAAAATGCTGCCCTGGTACAATACGGGGGCCAGTACTAGAAGTACTGGGGCCCTCTGCCTGCTGGTTCCCAAATATTAGGCCCTTTATGACTTCCTCTTGAAAGTGCATAAATGTCCCCCTCTGGCTGGTAGAACGGAATAGCACGTAAGCGTTATACAGTGCCATCTGGATGATATACACGGCCAGCTTGTTGTGCCAGATTTTTGTTTTCCGCAGGGCACTGTACGGCTTCAGTACCTGATCTGAAAGATCCACTCCGCCCATGTACTTATTGTAATCTAGGATACAATTAGGTTTTGAGGTGTGGGTACTGGTACCTCGTACAGGGATGGAGGTGGTACTGTCTCCATGAATTGTTGTCAGTATAAGGACATCCCTCTTGTCCTTATATTTGACCAACAACATATTTTCGGTGCATATTCCCCTGCTTTCACCCCTTCTCAGTACTTGGGCAATGTGCGTTTTTGGGAGGCCTCTTTGGTTCTTGCGCACAGTACCGCAAGCTGCTGTACCTCTTGAACCAAGGGCCTTAAACAGGGGGATGCTAGTGTAAAAGTTATCCACATAGAGGTGATAACCTTTATCCAGGAAGGGGTGCACTAAATCCCAGACAATTTTTCCACTAACACCTACGAGGGAGGGGGGGCATTCTGGCGGTTCAATTCTTGAATCCTTCCCTTCATATACCCTAAACCTGTGGGTGTACCCTGAGGTGCTTTCACACAGTTTATACATTTTTATGCCATACCTTGCCCTCTTACTGGGAAGGTACTGGCGGAATTTAACCCTTCCTTTAAAATGTATAAGGGACTCGTCGATACAAATACATTTTTCAGGGATGTACATCTCTGCAAATTTGGCACTGAAATGATCAATGACCGGCCTGACTTTGAATAGCCGGTCAAAGGTGGGATCATCTCTGGGTGGGCACTGTGCATTATCGGTGTAATGTAAAAATTTAAGGATTATCTCAAAACGAGTACGAGTCATGGCCATACGGTAAAATGGGGTGCTGTACAGAACATCTGTACTCCAATATTGCCTAATTTCTGGCTTTTTTACTATGCCCATATGTAACACCAGACCCCAAAACGTCATCATCTCTACTGCATCTACAGGGGTCCACCTAGCAAATGATGACGTGGGGTTTTGAGCAATAAACTGCTGGGCATATAAATTACTTTGGTCCACCATTAAATTTGTAAAATCATCAGAGAAAAATAATTTGAAAAAGTCAATTTCTCTGAGACCTGTTGAATCAAATTGGATTCCTGGGATGGCCAAAAACTCAGGAACCTGGGGCTCAAAATTGTCTGGTGGTGGGGTCCATACGGGATCAATCATTTGGGGGGGGGGTCTCAGCTGCTCTACGGGGGCGTCTTTGAGGGGGTCCCTCATCACCAGTGGAGGAAGAGGAGCTTAAGACGAATCCTTCAAATTCCCCGCTTGCATCACTGGCTGTGTCAGAGTCAGAGGCAAGCATGGCATATGCCTCCTCCGCTGAATACATTCTTCTGGATGACATTTGGGATGCCATTTTTATTTTTGTGTTTCTGTAAGTGTAATGTTTCAACACGTGTATAGTGTAGGGGGGGTACAAACTTTATTTCAACACGGGGGGTATGTAGTGTGTAGTGTGTATGTAGTGCAGAAAAAAAAATACTTTATACAGGAATTTGATCCCAATAAAAAAAAAAAAAATTGAAGGGGTAAAAAAAAAAAAAAAATTGAAGGGGTTAAAAAAAAAAAAAAGGTCCTGCGCCAAAAATTGAGCACAGATGTTGGTCAGTAACAACCGTCACTGAACAGCGCTCAAAGGCAACAGGACACCCAGCACTCTCCAAAAAAAAAAAAACAATTTAAAAAAACTGCAGAAAAAAATTTATATCAACCCTGTGCCAAAAATGCTGTTCAGTGATTGTACGTCACTGATCAGCGCTCAGCGGCCACAGGACACCCACAAAAGCAACGTGGGTGTAAAAACAAAACCCCACTGCACTCTCCAAAAAAAAAAACCTGCAGATCAGTGATGCAGTGATGCAACACTGATTAGCAGTGAGGGGCAGCAGGCACACAACTGTGGGTGCAACCTGACAGGGTATATATATAAAAAAAAAACCTGGACCCCCAAAAAGTTGCTGATTAATTAATTTAAACTAATCAGCACAAAAGGGGGGGGCAGCAGGGGGGGCAGCAGTCAGTTGCACACGCAGCACAACCTTTGGTGCAACTGACAGGTATATATATAAAAAAAAAAACCCTGGACCCCCAAAAAGTTGCTGATTAATTAATTTAAACTAATCAGCACAAAAGGGGGGGCAGCAGTCAGTTGCACAGGCAGCACAACCTTTGGTGCAACTGACAGGTGTATATATATATATATAAAAAAAAAACTCTGCACCCCCAAAAGTTGCTGATCAGCTCAGATATAGTGATCAGCACAAAAGGGGGTGCAGCAGACACAAAATATAGCACTCTCTATCACTCTCTGTCACTATCTCTGACTATCTATCACGATCTGTGACTCTATGACACTGCAGCAGCAGCACACAGGAAGTCACAAGATCCAGGAAGCATCCAGCTGCTGGCAGCACGCTACCAGCGGTGATCAGGTAAGTATCAGGCAAGGATCAGGCAAGGATCAGGTATGTATATCACGACAGATTGGCCGGTGACCGCTCTGCACGCAATTCCAGACCGGAATGGCGTCTGCAGCGCAGTCACCGTTAGTTTAAATGGCGCGCCTTGGCTGTGATTGGCTCGTCGGTCCGACGAGCCAATCACAGCCTTGGGGGCAGGTGGGGTGAGGTGTCGTCGTCACCGATGACCCCCTCATGCCCCCTCACACCCGGCGGTGATTGACACCTGTGTTACCGAGCGTCTGATTCGCCGGTAACACAGGAAAACGCTGCGAATGGCTGTTCACATTGAACAGCCAATCACAGCGATCGCCGACGTCCCTCTGTCCCCGCATCTATAGACGCGGGGACAGTTTAAAGTCATGACGTATATATACGTCATGTGTCGGGAAGTACATCCCGGCCATGACGTATATATACGTCAAATGTCGGGAAGGGGTTAAAAACAAAGGATGTAATGGGGCGTACACACATAGTGATTGCGTCAGCCATTTAGCATGGGCAATTTCCCTTGAGCTTCCAGGAATGTAGATCGCTCAGAAAGGGTCAGCGATGTGCGCCAGTGATTGTGAAAAGCGATTTAACCCTTTGAGTGCCAACATCTGTGAGAGATGTGCAAAATATCCACTAAAAATGGCAGTATCTTGGAGAGACGGACCACGGCTAAGCAGGATTAGGGAGCTTGAGGCAGGAGCTCCCTGGCGAGACATCCAGGGGAGCTGATTGGCGTGGCTGGATGGATCCTGGATTAGGCATGTGGCAGTGGCGGTCAGAGGGGGAGGCGGTGCAGGGCAGAGTACAGTTCGGTGGGAGCTCCTGTTCGTGACCGGTACATCTGTATCTATCAACGGCAGTGAGCAGCAGACAGGGTGAGCGCAAGCAAGACAGACTGGGAGCAGCGCTGACAACAGGTATCACGAACTTGTACTGCCAACTTGTCTACTTTACTAGCCAGTTTAGTATTGGAGTCTTCCAACATAGAAATCCAGCTTTCGGCCTCCTTTATCCTTTCTTTTACAGCTTTAACAACCTGTTTGATCAGGGTAATATCTGTCTGTACACCATTTAATTTTTCAGTCAGACACTGTTACCAATTGACGATGGCCTCCAGATTCTGCTGCAGTGTAATTTCAGGGGTGGCAGTGGGGTTATTGCCTTTAGAAGGAGTGTTTTGGGGAGTCATAAGTCCTGATTGTGAGGTATTACCCATTTGAGATCTGGCGTGTTTCTCTAAATGCGTGGCTGCGGCTATAATACCAGTTTTGTCGCTGGTCAAATGAGCAAAATATACAAGGAAGTTGATGCGGATATTTAGTTAGTTCTAACAACTTATGTTGTCTCTGTGACCACTAAGATGTATTAGTTATGTATATTTGTGTATATTTTTTGTTTTTTATTATTATTATTATTATTATTATTATTATTATTATTATTATTATATTTACATTATATAGATATAGAGATCACTCATTTATGATTGTTTGATATTGAAGATAGAGATAATAGGTGAAATTTACTAAGATGTGAAATATACCCCTTTTCCACTAGCAACCTGGGTCAGACCCGGTAATTTGTACCCGGATCGATACTGGGTTGGACCTGGGTTTAAGACACATTTCCACTACAGTGCTACCCGGTAAATTGCTGGATCAGCCCCGTTTACACTTAACCTGATTAAGGACTATTTTTCCAATAGATTTCATAGGAAAATGCCTACAGTCTTTAAAGGGCTTAAAGGGGAGTTCACAAAACAGGGCCACCATTACCCAAAAGGGCCACCATTAAAGAAAATATTTCCTGATTAATGAAGAGACCACAAATATCTATTTGAATCAAAATTGCAACTTTCACAAGTGCGAATTTACGGGAAAAAATGAGTTTTAACGCAACTCGCAACCTATTAAATGTGCGAATTTGCAAAAAATGCAAATTCGTCCTTTTGCGATAAAAAGATAGCAAAAAACATCAAAATTGCACCATATTAAATTTCGCCCCGCATCTCTCACCTCTATGGCTTTTTACATACAGCATCAACTCCACACAGTGTGGATTGGTAATATTCATTCACATCCAGTGGGAACTATATTGTGCTTGTTTCTTATCTGATTAAGACATCAGCCAGTTTCAAAATTGCATCATTTTAGATTTATATCTTTTTATGAACACTGTGGCATTTTTAGATAAATGTTTTGTCATTTTGTCATGTGTAGTTATTAAAAATAGATATATAATTTTATAACCGTCTTGAAAATTCATTCAGTCAGCGCTGGCACAATATAATATTTTTTCCTTTAGCCTACATTGGGGAGCGACTACCCCTGTGCCAGAAACACACAAACCCTATATATTTTTTCTTCACGGTTAAAAGTCACCTTGATGAGGGTATTTGTAATAAAACAGCAGGGGTGCCCCGACCAGGAATCTCTGATTCCAATACACAATCCACATGGGTCAGGCACAGCCACTTAGCACAATGCGGGGAGGGTGCCCGTTATCCGGCAATAATACATTTCAACATAGTAACGGAACTCTGGGTGCCGGAAGGGTTCCCGACAGTCGGGATCCCGACAGTCATTTACCCGACGTCGGGATCCCAACTGTCAAAATGCCGACAGCCGGGTGCCCGACGGACACCTGCTATTTTCCCTCGTGGGGGTCCACGACCCCCATAGAGGGAGAATAGAATAAGTGGCTTGCGTAGCGAGCCACCGTGCCCGCAAGGGGCTTTTTTGCGCTCGCCATGCTGTCTGACTCCGGCCAGTCAGGGTTTCCCGACATCGGAATAATGACTGTCGGGATCCCGACTGTCGGAGTCCCATACCACACCCATATACTCCAATATAGGTGTTTTTTGCATTAGGATAAAGCATGACTATGCAATTGATTTGTTGGATAGCATCGATGTTTATCATTTACCATCTAGTTGTGATAGCCATTAGACAACACTGAAGCCCTCTATTAACAAAGGGTCATTTATAGACTACTAGACATCATTGTCCTCTTTGCATGGATAATCCTTTGCTATTAATATGTTCTTTTTATGCAACAGGTATTATGACAGCAATGATATCAATGTTGGACTTTGAGTCTCCTCACTGGACGTATGTATTTATGAAAACTTTTTCACTATGCATTGTATATTGTGAACATGCATTTGTGATAGAGGTTTCTCATTGTCATATGCTTGTATTATATATGCATGTTGCCGCAGTTTTAAAATATTTACCATGCAAATATGTTTCATCTATATGTTACATGATATTATTCTGCCTTATATCGCATTAACTGAAGTTATCCCCTATCAATTAGGGGTGCTAGCATTGTTTTACATGTCTGTCCCCGAGTAGCGCTTTGCGCAAGGGACTTATAATGCTTTAATAGTTATTTAGGTGTTTCTTTAGAAATATAGGGGGAAATTTACCAAAATGGATTCGTAAAAAATAGGTGTATTCGTAGGCAGAAATACACCTATTTTTTACACATTTGTATTTTCGGGATTTTCAATCCCGAAAATACAACAATTCGTATTCCTAAAGATGGAACATTCGCATTTGTATTTACAAATACGAATGTCTACACCATCGATAGAATACGACAGAAATCACCATTCAAAAGAATGGTGGTTCCTGATGTACTAAGCAGCCGTACTGATAATACGGCTGCTAAGTGGTGTGAAACACCCACGCAAATACGACAGGAAAATACACCTTGCTTTCCCTGTCGTATTTGCTTTAAGTCTGCACGGATCAGTCAGATCCGTGCAGGCTTTAGTGTAAAAAAATATTAAAAAAAATAAATATAAAAAAAAAAAACACCAGCACCAGGCTGAAGGATCCGGGGCCGGTAATTAAAAATCAGGGAACCCGACAAATAGGGGTTCCCCGATTTTTAAAAACCAGCCCCAGGCTCCAGGTCCGGGGCTGGTTCCCAAAATACAGGGGACAAAATGACTAGGGGTCCCCCGTATTTTAAGAACCAGCCCCAGGCCAAACCAGCCAGCAGGGTAATGCCACAGCCGGGGGGAGACTTTTTATACAAGTCCCCCCGGCCAAAGCATTAACCCCCTGACCAGTCAGCCTGGCCAGGGGCCCTGGGGGAGTGGGGACCCCCCCAATAAAGGGGTCCCCCCCTCCAGGACTTACCTGACCAGGCTGAAGCCTGGTGCTGTCCTCGATGCCCCTGGGCGGTGGGCATCGAGCTGATAGTGGTGTAAAAAATAGAATAATCTATTGTCTAATACTGGGGCACTATGAGTCCCAGCAAGCCTCCCCCGCAAGCTGGGACTTGGAGAACCACAAATCCCAGCCTGCGGGGCATTAAAGGGCCCGCTGGGTCTTGTAGTGCCACAGTATTAAAAATAGTAAAATAAAACACACTGACACACACTTAAAATAAAACTTTAATACATACAAAGCCCTTACATACTGATACTTACCTATCTTCTTCCCGTAGGTAGCCCTGGTCCTGATGTCCTGTGTTGACTTCTGGTCCATGTCGACGTCGCTGTCCATGTCGGCGATGGCGTCGGCGTCCGACGAAATCCATGTGGGAACCTATGGAAGGAAACCATACTCACCTGTCCCAGGGCGACGTAGTCCAGGTAAGGGTCTTTACAAAAAAAACAAACCGACATGCGAAACCAGCCGGACAGCAGAGAGCCGCACGGTGATTGTGTACATCGTGCGGCTCCGCCTCCCGAATGCCGCTATTGGCCGCCTTGCGGCCTAGCGGCTTCTGATTGGCCGATAGGCCGCAAGGCGGCCAATAGCGGCATTCGGGAGGCGGAGCCGCACGATGTAAACAAACACCGTGCGGCTCAGCTGTTCGGCTGGTTTCGCGTGTCGGTTTGTTTTTTTGCAAAGACCCTTACCTGGACTACGTCACCCTGGGACAGGTGAGTATGGTTTCCTTCCATAGGTTCCCACATGGATTTCGTCGGACTCCGGACGCCGACGCCATCGCCAACATGGACAGCGACATCGACATGGACCAGAAGACGACACAGGACATCAGGACCAGGGCTACCTACGGGAAGAAGATAGGTAAGTATCAGTATGTAAGGGTTTTATATGTATTAAAGTTTTATTTTAAGTGTGTGTCAGTGTGTTTTATTATACTATTTTTAATACTGTGGAACTACAAGACCCAGCAGGCCCTTTAATGCCCCACAGGCTGGGACTTGTGGTTCTCCAAGTCCCAGCTTGCGGGGGAGGCATGCTGGGACTCATAGTGCCCCAGTATTAGACAATAGATTATTCTATTTTTTACACCACTATCAGCTCGATAACCACCGCCCAGGGGCATCGAGGACAGAACCAGGCTTCAGCCTGGTCAGGTAAGTCCTGAAGGGGGGGGGACCCAGGGGGGGGGTCCCCAATCCCCCAGGGCCCCTGGCCAGGCTGACTGGTCAGGGGGTTAATGCTTTGGCCGGGGGGACTTGTATAAAAAGTCTCCCCCCGGCTGTGGCATTACCCTGCTGGCTGGTTTGGCCTGGGGCTGGTTCTTAAAATATGGGGGACCCCTAGTAATTTTGTCCCCCGTATTTTGGGAACCAGCCCTGGACCCTGGGGCTGGTTGTTAAAAATCGGGGAACCCCTATTTGTCGGGTTCCCTGATTTTTAATTACCGGCCCCGGCTCCTTCAGCCTGGTGCTGGTTACAGCTATGGGGGGGACCCCACGCCGTTTTTTTTAAATGTATTTAATTTTTCTATTTTTTTTACACCTTGCAGCCTGCAGGGATCTGACTGATCCGTGCAGACTGCCTGTACGAATTTGTATTAGCGGCCGTATATATGGCCAGCTAATACGAATTCCTACGACATCGGTGGGTTACAAAGCAGTCGTATATGACTGCTTTGTACATTCCACTCCGGAACACGACTTTGCATACGACTGAAACAGTCGTATGCAGTCGTAGGGGAAATACCAATACGAAAAACTAAGTTTTTCATATTGGTAAATTTCCCCCATAGTTACTATGTTATGTACGGCAGCTATAATTGTTATCAATATATAGTTACTGTTGTTATTCAGTGCTGCCACTAATTACATAGCGATGTGGCTCACGGCATCTCTGCCAGAGAAAACATTGCTATGGTAACACAGATTGATGTCAAACATGAGAGCGCACGGCCCTGCTTGATGACGTCACATGGGTGTTCTGGTGGATAGCAGCGTTCACAATATAGTAATAGCAGCCTTCTCATCCACAGCCAAAGAGTAAGGGACCTTTTTCCCACCTGAGACCCGCAGAACCATTCTACACAGAGTACATTGTAATTACATGCTGTGCATCCTGGGAGATGATGTCATGCTGAGGGGACTTACTTCCTGTTGTTCTCCTGTTACTTTCACTTAGTGTCTGCCTTATGCCGAGTAAAGACCTGTGTTACATTCATGCTGCACGTGTGGTGGTGATTCTGTTGCTGTTGCATGGAAGTGGTCAAGGATCATCTCCCCCAAATATGGACATACAGCCTGCGGCTTCTCCAGCTGCCAGCTCTCCTCTTTATTGACCTCTGCAGATACAAACCAGTCATCATGTATCAGGGCCTGTGCCATGTCATCACCTATGGACTACTGTGCTTTGCGTCCAGTTTCCAGGCCATGCAGTGCCTTCAGGTTACCTCAGCTATGGTCACTGCAGGTGACGTTGCCATCTTTTCTTATGTATACAGTGTGGTGACAGCTGAGAGCTGACAAGTATGACAAGGCCTTTATCTGTGATAGAACATATAACTTGTGGGGTAAACTATAGGAGCTCTGAGTGGTCAACTCATGGTGACATATGGCTGGCTGTTGGGGCCCCACCACAACCGTACCAGTGCCAAGAGAAAAAGGGCCATGTGGAAACATATAACCACATCAGTAAATGCTGTCAGTACACATAAGCACCTTGTGCGCAACATCAAAAAAAGAAACGTTTCAATGATAGTAAGCGGCAATTGAAGCTAAAAATGGGCCTGGAAAAAACTGAGGCAAGTCGCACAGGAGGAGGACCAAGGATAGAAGTGCGGTTTCATTCATTTGAGAACCAGCTCCACCGCATAATACCCCCTGAGGTCCTACCAGGACTCAGAGGCTGGCTGGCAAATTTTAGCCTGGGGGGCAAGTCCAGAGCACTGGCCCATAAGTAGCGCATAAGTAGCCCATAAGTAGCGCATTGGTCTGGACACCACAGGCTGATCTCCTGCATAAATAAAGAACAGGACACCACAGGCTGTTCTCCTGCATAAATAAAGAACAGGACACCACAGGCTGCTCTCCTGCATAAAGAACACAGCACCACAGGCTGCACCCTTGCGTAAAAGACAGGACACCACAGGCTGCTCCCCTGTATAATAATCATGCCGTGACATTACAGGCCACTCTCCCTGTATAAGAAAAGTAATGCCATGACACCACAGGCTGCTCCCCCTGTATAATATAAAAGTAATACCATGACACCACAGGCTGCTCCCTCTGTGTAATAATAATGCCATGATGCCACAGGCTGCTCCCCCTTTATAATAATTTGTGTCATGGCATTACTATTATTATATTATACAGGGGGATCAGCCTGTGGTGTCATGGCATTATTATTATACAGAGGGAGCAGCCTGTGGTGTTATTGCATTACTTTTATATTATACAGGGGGAGCAGCCTGTGGTGTCATGGCATTATTATTATACAGAGGGAGCAGCCAGTGGTGTCATGGCATTACTTTGATATTTTACAGGGGGAGCAGCATGTGGTGTCATGGCATTATTATTATTATACAGAGGGAGCTGCCTGTGATGTCATGGCATAACGCCATGACACCACAGGCTGCTCCCCCTGTACAATAATAATTATGACACCACAGGTTGCTCCCCCTGTATAATATAAAAGTAATGCCATGACACCACAGGCTGCTCCCTCTGTATAATAATAATGCAATGACACCACAGGCTGCTCCTGCTTTATAATAATAATGCAATGACACCACAGGCGGCTCCCTCTGTATAATAATAATACAATGACACCACAGGCTGCTCCCTCTGTATAGTAATAATACAATGACACCACAGGCTGCTCCCGCTGTATAATAATAATGTAATGACACCACAGGCGGCTCCCGCTGTATAATAATAATGCAATTACACCACAGGCTGCTCCCTCTGTATAATAATAATGCAATGACACCACAGGCTGCTCCTGCTGTATAATATAATAATAGTAATGCAATGACACCACAGGCTGCTCCAGCTGTATAATAATAATGCAATGACACCACAGGCGGCTCCCTCTGTATAATAATAATGCAATGACACCACAGGCTGCTCCCTCTGTATAATAATAATGCAATGACACCACAGGCTGCTCCCGCTGTATAATATAACAATAGTAATGCCATGACACAAATTATTATACAGGAGGAGCAGCCTGTGGTGTCATTGCATTATTATTATTATACAGAGGGAGCAGCCTGTGGTGTCATTGCATTACTTTTATATTATACAGGGGGAGCAGCCTGTGGTGTCATGGCATTATTATTATACAGAGGGAGCAGCCTGTGGTGTCATGGCATTACTTTGATATTTTACAGGGGGAGCAGCCGGTGGTGTCATGGCATTATTATTATTATACAGAGGGAGCAGCCTGTGGTGTCATGGCATAATGCCATGACACCACAGGCTGCTCCCCCTGTACAATAATAATTATGACACCACAGGTTGCTCCCCCTGTATAATATAAAAGTAATGCCATGACACCACAGGCTGCTCCCTCTGTATAATAATAATAATGCAATGACACCACAGGGTGCTCCCACTGTATAATAATAATGCAATGCCACCACAGGCGGCTCCCGCTGTATAATAATAATAATGCAATGACACCACAGGCTGCTCCCCCTGTATAATAATAATGCCATGACACCACAGGCTGCTCCCACTGTAAAATATCAAAGTAATGCCATGACACCACAGGCTGCTCCCTCTGTATAATAATAATGCCATGACACCACAGGCTGCTCCCCCTGTATAATATAAAAGTAATGCAATAACACCACAGGCTGCTCCCTCTGTATAATAATAATGCAATGACACCACGGGCTGCTCCCGCTGTATAATATAACAATAGTAATGCCATGACACAAATTATTATACAGGAGGAGCAGCCTGTGGTGTCATTGCATTATTATTATTATTATACAGAGGGAGCAGCCTGTGGTGTCATTGCATTACTTTTATATTATACAGGGGGAGCAGCCTGTGGTGTCATGGCATTATTATTATACAGAGGGAGCAGCCTGTGGTGTCATGGCATTACTTTGATATTTTACAGGGGGAGCAGCCTGTGGTGTCATGGCATTATTATTATTATACAGAGGGAGCAGCCTGTGGTGTCATGGCATAATGCCATGACACCACTGGCTGCTCCCCCTGTACAATAATAATTATGACACCACAGGTTGCTCCCCCTGTATAATAAAAAAGTAATGCCATGACACCACAGGCTGCTCCCTCTGTATAATAATAATAATAATGCAATGACACCACAGGCTGCTCCCGCTGTATAATAATAATGCAATGCCACCACAGGCGGCTCCCGCTGTATAATAATAATAATGCAATGACACCACAGGCTGCTCCCCCTGTATAATAATAATGCCATGACACCACAGGCTGCTCCCCTGTAAAATATCAAAGTAATGCCATGACACCACAGGCTGCTCCCTCTGTATAATAATAATGCCATGACACCACAGGCTGCTCCCCCTGTATAATATAAAAGTAATGCAATAACACCACAGGCTGCTCCCTCTGTATAATAATAATGCAATGACACCACAGGCTGCTCCCGCTGTATAATATAACAATAGTAATGCCATGACACAAATTATTATACAGGAGGAGCAGCCTGTGGTGTCACTGCATTATTATTATACAGAGGGAGCAGCCTGTGGTGTCATTGCATTACTTTTATATTATACACTGGGATCAGCCTGTGGTGTCATGGCATTATTATTATTATACAGAGGGAGCAGCCTGTGGTGTCATGGCATTACTTTGATATTTTACAGGGGGAGCAGCCTGTGGTGTCATGGCATTATTATTATACAGAGGGAGCAGCCTGTGGTGTCATGGCATAATGCCATGACACCACAGGCTGCTCCCCCTGTACAATAATAATTATGACACCACAGGTTGCTCCCCCTGTATAATATAAAAGTAATGCCATGACACCACAGGCTGCTCCCTCTGTATAATAATAATGCAATGACACCACAGGCTGCTCCCGCTGTATAATAAGAATGCAATGACACCACAGGCGGCTCCCGCTGTATAATAATAATGCAATGACACCACAGGCTGCTCCCACTGTATAATAATAATGTAATGACACCACAGGCGGCTCCCGCTGTATAATAATAATGCGATGACACCACAGGCTGCTCCCTCTGTATAATAATAATGCAATGACACCACAGGCTGCTCCTGCTGTATAATATAATAATATTAATGCAATGACACCACAGGCTGCTCCAGCTGTATAATAATAATGCAATGACACCACAGGCGGTTCCGGTGTATAATAATAATGCAATGACACCACAGGCTGCTCCCTCTGTATAATAATAATGCAATGACACCACAGGCTGCTCCCTCTGTATAATAATAATGCCATGACACCACAGGCTGCTCCCCCTGTAAAATATCAAAACTAATGCCATGACATCACAGGCTGCTCCCTCTGTATAATAATAATGCCATGACACCACAGGCTGCTCCCCCTGTAAAATATCAAAGTAATGCCATGACACCACAGGCTGCTCCCTCTGTATAATAATAATGCCATGACACCACAGGCTGCTCCCCCTGTATAATATAAAAGTAATGCAATGACACCACAGGCTGCTCCCTCTGTATAATAGCAATGCAATGACACCACAGGCTGCTCCTCCTGTATAATAATTTGTGTCATGGCATTACTATTGTTATATTATACAGCGGGAGCAGCCTGTGGTGTCATTGCATTATTATTATACAGAGGGAGCAGCCTGTGGTATCATTGCATTATTATTATACAGAGGGAGCAGCCTGTGGTGTCATTGCATTATTATTATACAGCGGGAGCCGCCTGTGGTGTCATTGCATTATTATTATACAGCTGGAGCAGCCTGTGGTGTCATTGCATTATTATTATTATACAGAGGGAGCAGCCTGTGGTGTCATTGCATTATGATTATACAGCGGGAGCCGCCTGTGGTGTCATTACATTATTATTATACAGCGGGAGCAGCCTGTGGTGTCATGGCATTATTATTATACAGAGGGAGCAGCCTGTGGTGTCATGGCATAATGCCATGACACCACAGGCTGCTCCCCCTGTACAATAATAATTATGACACCACAGGTTGCTCCCCCTGTATAATATAAAAGTAATGCCATGACACCACAGGCTGCTCCCTCTGTATAATAATAATAATGCAATGACACCACAGGCTGCTCCTGCTTTATAATAATAATGCAATGACACCACAGGCGGCTCCCTCTGTATAATAATAATGCAATGACAACACAGGCTGCTCCCTCTGTATAATAATAATGCAATGACACCACAGGCTGCTCCCGCTGTATAATAATAATGTTATGATACCACAGGCGGCTCCCGCTGTATAATAATAATGCAATTACACCACAGGCTGCTCCCTCTGTATAATAATAATGCAATGACACCACAGGCTGCTCCCTCTGTATAATAATAATGCAATGACACAACAGGCTGCTCCCGCTGTATAATATAACAATAGTAATGTCATGACACAAATTATTATACAGGAGGAGCAGCCTGTGGTGTCATTGCATTATTATTATACAGAGGGAGCAGTCTGTGGTGTCATTGCATTACTTTTATATTATACATGGGGAGCAGCCTGTGGTGTCATGGCATTATTATTATACAGAGGGAGCAGCCTGTGGTGTCATGGCATTACTTTGATATTTTACAGGGGGAGCAGCCTGTGGTGTCATGGCATTATTATTATTATTATTATTATTATTATTATACAGAGGGAGCAGCCTGTGGTGTCATGGCATAATGCCATGACACCACAGGCTGCTCCCCCTGTACAATAATAATTATGACACCACAGGTTGCTCCCCCTGTATAATATAAAAGTAATGCCATGACACCACAGGCTGCTTCCTCTGTATAATAATAATAATGCAATGACACCACAGGCTGCTCCCGCTGTATAATAATAATGCAATGCCACCACAGGCGGCTCCCACTGTATAATAATAATGCAATGACACCACAGGCTGCTCCCCCTGTATAATAATAATGCCATGACACCACAGGCTGCTCCCCCTGTAAAATATCAAATTAATGCCATGACACCACAGGCTGCTCCCTCTGTATAATAATAATGCCATGACACCACAGACTGCTCCCCCTGTATAATATAAAAGTAATGCAATAACACCACAGGCTGCTCCCTCTGTATAATAATAATAATTCAATGACACCACAGGCTGCTCCCGCTGTATAATAATAATGTAATGATACCACAGGCGGCTCCCGCTGTATAATAATAATGCAATTACACCACAGGCTGCTCCCTCTGTATAATAATAATGCAATGACACCACAGGCTGCTCCCTCTGTATAATAATAATGCAATGACACAACAGGCTGCTCCCGCTGTATAATATAACAATAGTAATGTCATGACACAAATTATTATACAGGAGGAGCAGCCTGTGGTGTCATTGCATTATTATTATACAGAGGGAGCAGTCTGTGGTGTCATTGCATTACTTTTATATTATACATGGGGAGCAGCCTGTGGTGTCATGGCATTATTATTATACAGAGGGAGCAGCCTGTGGTGTCATGGCATTACTTTGATATTTTACAGGGGGAGCAGCCTGTGGTGTCATGGCATTATTATTATTATTATACAGAGGGAGCAGCCTGTGGTGTCATGGCATAATGCCATGACACCACAGGCTGCTCCCCCTGTACAATAATAATTATGACACCACAGGTTGCTCCCCCTGTATAATATAAAAGTAAAGCCATGACACCACAGGCTGCTCCCTCTGTATAATATAAAAGTAATGCAATGACACCACAGGCTGCTCCCTCTGTATAATAATAATGCAATGACACCACAGGCTGCTCCTCCTGTATAATAATTTGTGTCATGGCATTACTATTGTAATATTATACAGCGGGAGCAGCCTGTGGTGTCATTGCATTATTATTATACAGAGGGAGCAGCCTGTGGTATCATTGCATTATTATTATACAGAGGGAGCAGCCTGTGGTGTCATTGCATTATTATTATACAGCGGGAGCCGCCTGTGGTGTCATTGCATTATTATTATACAGCTGGAGCAGCCTGTGGTGTCATTGCATTATTATTATTATACAGAGGGAGCAGCCTGTGGTGTCATTGCATTATTATTATACAGCGGGAGCCGCCTGTGGTGTCATTACATTATTATTATACAGCGGGAGAAGCCTGTGGTGTCATGGCATTATTATTATACAGAGGGAGCAGCCTGTGGTGTCATGGCATAATGCCATGACACCACAGGCTGCTCCCCCTGTACAATAATAATTATGACACCACAGGTTGCTCCCCCTGTATAATATAAAAGTAATGCCATGACACCACAGGCTGCTCCCTCTGTATAATAATAATAATGCAATGACACCACAGGCTGCTCCTGCTTTATTATAATAATGCAATGACACCACAGGCGGCTCCCTCTGTATAATAATAATGCAATGACACCACAGGCTGCTCCCTCTGTATAATAATAATGCAATGACACCACAGGCTGCTCCCGCTGTATAATAATAATGTTATGATACCACAGGCGGCTCCCGCTGTATAATAATAATGCAATTACACCACAGGCTGCTCCCTCTGTATAATAATAATAATGCAATGACACCACAGGCTGCTCCCTCTGTATAATAATAATGCAATGACACAACAGGCTGCTCCCGCTGTATAATATAACAATAGTAATGTCATGACACAAATTATTATACAGGAGGAGCAGCCTGTGGTGTCACTGCATTATTATTATACAGAGGGAGCAGTCTGTGGTGTCATTGCATTACTTTTATATTATACATGGGGAGCAGCCTGTGGTGTCATGGCATTATTATTATACAGAGGGAGCAGCCTGTGGTGTCATGGCATTACTTTGATATTTTACAGGGGGAGCAGCCTGTGGTGTCATGGCATTATTATTATTATTATTATTATTATTATTATTATTATTATTATTATTATACAGAGGGAGCAGCCTGTGGTGTCATGGCATAATGCCATGACACCACAGGCTGCTCCCCCTGTAAAATAATAATTATGACACCACAGGTTGCTCCCCCTGTATAATATAAAAGTAATGCCATGACACCACAGGCTGCTTCCTCTGTATAATAATAATAATGCAATGACACCACAGGCTGCTCCCGCTGTATAATAATAATGCAATGCCACCACAGGCGGCTCCCACTGTATAATAATAATGCAATGACACCACAGGCTGCTCCCCCTGTATAATAATAATGCCATGACACCACAGGCTGCTCCCCCTGTAAAATATCAAATTAATGCCATGACACCACAGGCTGCTCCCTCTGTATAATAATAATGCCATGACACCACAGACTGCTCCCCCTGTATAATATAAAAGTAATGCAATAACACCACCACAGGCTGCTCCCTCTGTATAATAATAATAATGCAATGACACCACAGGCTGCTCCCGCTGTATAATAATAATGTAATGATACCACAGGCGGCTCCCGCTGTATAATAATAATGCAATTACACCACAGGCTGCTCCCTCTGTATAATAATAATGCAATGACACCACAGGCTGCTCCCTCTGTATAATAATAATGCAATGACACAACAGGCTGCTCCCGCTGTATAATATAACAATAGTAATGTCATGACACAAATTATTATACAGGAGGAGCAGCCTGTGGTGTCATTGCATTATTATTATACAGAGGGAGCAGTCTGTGGTGTCATTGCATTACTTTTATATTATACATGGGGAGCAGCCTGTGGTGTCATGGCATTATTATTATACAGAGGGAGCAGCCTGTGGTGTCATGGCATTACTTTGATATTTTACAGGGGGAGCAGCCTGTGGTGTCATGGCATTATTATTATTATTATACAGAGGGAGCAGCCTGTGGTGTCATGGCATAATGCCATGACACCACAGGCTGCTCCCCCTGTACAATAATAATTATGACACCACAGGTTGCTCCCCCTGTATAATATAAAAGTAAAGCCATGACACCACAGGCTGCTCCCTCTGTATAATAATAATAATAATGCAATGACACCACAGTCTGCTCCCGCTGTATAATAATAATGCAATGCCACCACAGGCGGCTCCCACTGTATAATAATAATGCAATGACACCACAGGCTGCTCCCCCTGTATAATAATAATGCCATGACACCACAGGCTGCTCCCCCTGTAAAATATCAAAGTAATGCCATGACACCACAGGCTGCTCCCTCTGTATAATAATAATGCCATGACACCACAGACTGCTCCCCCTGTATAATATAAAAGTAATGCAATAACACCACAGGCTGCTCCCTCTGTATAATAATAATAATGCAATGACACCACAGGCTGCTCCCGCTGTATAATATAACAATAGTAATGCCATGACACAAATTATTATACAGGAGGAGCAGCCTGTGGTGTCATTGCATTATTATTATTATACAGAGGGAGCAGCCTGTGGTGTCATTGCATTACTTTTATATTATACAGGGGGAGCAGCCTGAAGTGTCATGGCATTATTATTATTATACAGAGGGAGCAGCCTGTGGTGTCATGGCATTACGTTGATATTTTACAGGGGGAGCAGCCTGTGGTGTCATGTCATTATTATTATACAGAGGGAGCAGCCTGTGGTGTCATGGCATAATGCCATGACAGCACAGGCTGCTCCCCTGTACAATAATAATTATGACACCATAGGTTGCTCCCCCTGTATAATATAAAAGTAATGCCATGACACCACAGGCTGCTCCCTCTGTATAATAATAATAATGCAATGACACCACAGGCTGCTCCCGCTGTATAATAATAATGCAATGACACCACAGGCGGCTCCCGCTGTATAATAATAATAATGCAATGACACCACAGGCTGCTCCCTCTGTATAATAATAATGCAATGACACCACAGGCTGCTCCCTCTGTATAATAATAATGCCATGACACCACAGGCTGCTCCCGCTGTATAATATAACAATAGTAATGCCATGACACTATTTATTATACAGGAGGAGCAGCCTGTAGTGTCATTGCATTATTATTATACAGAGGGAGCAGCCTGTGGTGTCATTGCATTGCTTTTATATTATACAGGGGGAGCAGCCTGTGGTGTCATGTCATTATTATTATACAGAGGGAGCAGCCTGTGGTGTCATGGCATTACTTTGATATTTTACAGGGGGAGCAGCCTGTGGTGTCATGGCATTATTATTATACAGAGGTAGCAGCCTGTGGTGTCATGGCATAATGCCATGATACCACAGGCTGCCCCCCCTGTACAATAATAATTATGACACCACAGGTTGCTCCGCCTGTATAATATAAAAGTAATGACATGACACCACAGGCTGCTCCATCTGTATAATAATAATGCAATGACACCACAGGCTGCTCCCGCTGTATAATAATAATGCAATGCCACCACAGGCGGCTCCCACAGTATAATAATAATGCAATGACACCACAGGCTGCTCCCCCTGTATAATAATAATGCCATGACACCACAGGCTGCTCCCCCTGTAAAATATCAAAGTTATGCCATGACACCACAGGCTGCTCCCTCTGTATAATAATAATGCCATGACACCACAGACTGCTCCCCCTGTATAATATAAAAGTAATGCAATAACACCACAGGCTGCTCCCTCTGTATAATAATAATAATGCAATGACACCACAGGCTGCTCCCGCTGTATAATAATAATGTAATGATACCACAGGCGGCTCCCGCTGTATAATAATAATGCAATTACACCACAGGCTGCTCCCTCTGTATAATAATAATGCAATGACACCACAGGCTGCTCCCTCTGTATAATAATAATAATGCAATGACACAACAGGCTGCTCCCGCTGTATAATATAACAATAGTAATGTCATGACACAAATTATTATACAGGAGGAGCAGCCTGTGGTGTCATTGCATTATTATTATACAGAGGGAGCAGTCTGTGGTGTCATTGCATTACTTTTATATTATACATGGGGAGCAGCCTGTGGTGTCATGGCATTATTATACAGAGGGAGCAGCCTGTGGTGTCATGGCATTACTTTGATATTTTACAGGGGGAGCAGCCTGTGGTGTCATGGCATTATTATTATTATTATACAGAGGGAGCAGCCTGTGGTGTCATGGCATAATGCCATGACACCACAGGCTGCTCCCCCTGTACAATAATAATTATGACACCACAGGTTGCTCCCCCTGTATAATATAAAAGTAATGCCATGACACCACAGGCTGCTCCCTCTGTATAATAATAATAATGCAATGACACCACAGGCTGCTCCCGCTGTATAATAATAATGCAATGACACCACAGGCGGCTCCCGCTGTATAATAATAATAATGCAATGACACCACAAGCTGCTCCCTCTGTATAATAATAATGCAATGACACCACAGGCTGCTCCCTCTGTATAATAATAATGACATGACACCACAGGCTGCTCCCGCTGTATAATATAACAATAGTAATGCCATGACACTATTTATTATACAGGAGGAGCAGCCTGTAGTGTCATTGCATTATTATTATACAGAGGGAGCAGCCTGTGGTGTCATTGCATTACTTTTATATTATACAGGGGGAGCAGCCTGTGGTGTCATGTCATTATTATTATACAGAGGGAGCAGCCTGTGGTGTCATGGCATTACTTTGATATTTTACAGGGGGAGCAGCCTGTGGTGTCATGGCATTATTATTATACAGAGGTAGCAGCCTGTGGTGTCATGGCATAATGCCATGATACCACAGGCTGCCCCCCCTGTACAATAATAATTATGACACCACAGGTTGCTCCGCCTGTATAATATAAAAGTAATGACATGACACCACAGGCTGCTCCATCTGTATAATAATAATGCAATGACACCACAGGCTGCTCCCGCTGTATAATAATAATGCAATGCCACCACAGGCGGCTCCCACAGTATAATAATAATGCAATGACACCACAGGCTGCTCCCCCTGTATAATAATAATGCCATGACACCACAGGCTGCTCCCCCTGTAAAATATCAAAGTAATGCCATGACACCACAGGCTGCTCCCTCTGTATAATAATAATGCCATGACACCACAGACTGCTCCCCCTGTATAATATAAAAGTAATGCAATAACACCACAGGCTGCTCCCTCTGTATAATAATAATAATGCAATGACACCACAGGCTGCTCCCGCTGTATAATAATAATGTAATGATACCACAGGCGGCTCCCGCTGTATAATAATAATGCAATTACACCACAGGCTGCTCCCTCTGTATAATAATAATGCAATGACACCACAGGCTGCTCCCTCTGTATAATAATAATAATAATGCAATGACACAACAGGCTGCTCCCGCTGTATAATATAACAATAGTAATGTCATGACACAAATTATTATACAGGAGGAGCAGCCTGTGGTGTCATTGCATTATTATTATACAGAGGGAGCAGTCTGTGGTGTCATTGCATTACTTTTATATTATACATGGGGAGCAGCCTGTGGTGTCATGGCATTATTATACAGAGGGAGCAGCCTGTGGTGTCATGGCATTACTTTGATATTTTACAGGGGGAGCAGCCTGTGGTGTCATGGCATTATTATTATTATTATACAGAGGGAGCAGCCTGTGGTGTCATGGCATAATGCCATGACACCACAGGCTGCTCCCCCTGTACAATAATAATTATGACACCACAGGTTGCTCCCCCTGTATAATATAAAAGTAATGCCATGACACCACAGGCTGCTCCCTCTGTATAATAATAATAATGCAATGACACCACAGGCTGCTCCCGCTGTATAATAATAATGCAATGCCACCACAGGCGGCTCCCACTGTATAATAATAATGCAATGACACCACAGGCTGCTCCCCCTGTATAATAATAATGCCATGACACCACAGGCTGCTCCCCCTGTAAAATATCAAAGTAATGCCATGACACCACAGGCTGCTCCCTCTGTATAATAATAATGCCATGACACCACAGACTGCTCCCCCTGTATAATATAAAAGTAATGCAATAACACCACAGGCTGCTCCCTCTGTATAATAATAATAATAATGCAATGACACCACAGGCTGCTCCCGCTGTATAATATAACAATAGTAATGCCATGACACAAATTATTATACAGGAGGAGCAGCCTGTGGTGTCATTGCATTATTATTATTATTATACAGAGGGAGCAGCCTGTGGTGTCATTGCATTACTTTTATATTATACAGGGGGGAGCAGCCTGAGGTGTCATGGCATTATTATTATACAGAGGGAGCAGCCTGTGGTGTCATGGCATTACGTTGATATTTTACAGGGGGAGCAGCCTGTGGTGTCATGGCATTATTATTATACAGAGGGAGCAGCCTGTGGTGTCATGGCATAATGCCATGACAGCACAGGCTGCTCCCCCTGTACAATAATAATTATGACACCATAGGTTGCTCCCCCTGTATAATATAAAAGTAATGCCATGACACCACAGGCTGCTCCCTCTGTATAATAATAATAATGCAATGACACCACAGGCTGCTCCCGCTGTATAATAATAATGCAATGACACCACAGGCGGCTCCCGCTGTATAATAATAATGCAATGACACCACAGGCTGCTCCCTCTGTATAATAATAATGCAATGACACCACAGGCTGCTCCCTCTGTATAATAATAATGCCATGACACCACAGGCTGCTCCCGCTGTATAATATAACAATAGTAATGCCATGACACTATTTATTATACAGGAGGAGCAGCCTGTAGTGTCATTGCATTATTATTATACAGGGGGAGCAGCCTGTGGTGTCATGTCATTATTATTATACAGAGGGAGCAGCCTGTGGTGTCATGGCATTACTTTGATATTTTACAGGGGGAGCAGCCTGTGGTGTCATGGCATTATTATTATACAGAGGTAGCAGCTTGTGGTGTCATGGCATAATGCCATGATACCACAGGCTGCCCCCCCTGTACAATAATAATTATGACACCACAGGTTGCTCCGCCTGTATAATATAAAAGTAATGACATGACACCACAGGCTGCTCCATCTGTATAATAATAATGCAATGACACCACAGGCTGCTCCCGCTGTATAATAATAATGCAATGACACCACAGGCGGCTCCCGCTGTATAATAATAATGCAATGACACCACAGGCTGCTCCCCCTGTATAATAATAATAATGCCATGACACCACAGGCTGCTCCCCCTGTAAAATATAAAAGTAATGCCATGACACCACAGGCTGCTCCCTCTGTATAATAATAATGCCATGACACCACAGGCTGCTCCCCCTGTATAATATAAAAGTAATGCAATAACACCACAGGCTGCTCCATCTGTATAGTAATAATGCAATGACACCACAGGCTGCTCCCGCTGTATAATATAACAATAGTAATGCCATGACACATATTATTATACAGGGGGAGCAGCCTGTGGTGTCATTGCATTGTTATTATTATACATGAAACTGCAGATATATAATTTTTTTATGTGTTTAATGCTTACAGTATTTTATCTCTCAGGCTCCTTTACTGCTGCTGCTGTGGCTCCATTAATTTCAATCCACTCTCCTGCTGCGGTCCCCCGACTCGTCCTGCGGCCTGCCTTCCTTCCTCTCTGCAGACGCGTGGGTGGGAGGCGCCATCGTCATGACGTCCCCACCCAGCGTCTGCCACTGCCTCGATAAGAGGGAACAAGCTGCCGGGCCCTCCTCCACGTAGCCGTGGAGGCCGGCGGCCATATTCCTGTGGCCGCAGGCATCCTTCAAAAGACCACAGGAACATGGCCGCCGGCAGTGCAAAAAAACCTGTAAGGCGACTTCGGACACGGCGGCGGCCCGCAGCACACCTCCCAGAGCGGCCTGGGGGGCAGATGGCACCCTGCCCCCCGGCCCAGCCCACCCCTGCCAGGACTACATATTGAGGATATGGATCGCCGTCAAATTCCACCTCAAGCTGGTAAGTGAAACCAAATGTACCCCTACAACTTACCATTGTTATGTAAAAATGATATTATGTTGTGTTTCTATGTTCCAAGCATAGATGTGATGTTGTGGTACTACACATCCCAGCAAGGTGCCATTGGGAAAGTGTTCTTGGATCATTTCACTATTGTGTGGTATGCTGGGTTCAGTAGTTCCACAACTGATGCTATTGGTATAACACAAATCAGGGCATGTTCCACACCCAAAGTAGGGTGGTGTGATGCATTTTGCACATGCATTCATTTTCAAATAGCTTACATGATGGCCAGGGGTTAAAGTGAGGGGGAACGGGGTGGAACTGAGTTCCACCTCTACCACAGTCCTGAACAGTAATTCCAACAAAAAATCCTGTCCCAGTGGCTTCTTCTTACGGTACAGCGTATGCAATGTAAAGTGAAGAGGCATTACATGCGGTGTAATGTGTATACGATTGTGCTACTGTGTGGTAGCTCACAAATTCCCTGGCACTGGTCTAGGCTCCACCTAATGGGGGATGGGCGGGGGGGGGGGGGGGGGCATCTTAGGGGAACGGAGTTCCACCACCTCTCCAGGGTGGCTCACAGTGTGCGTGTCAGTGTAGGCACACAAATAAGGATGGTAGCCACACTAGACAGGCGTCTTGGTGACATAAGCCAGGCCATACAGGCCCAAAACACCACATTAGGGCAGGCAAATGCCAAAATATGTGCCCAGACGCAAGCACTGATTGCACAAACATCAGCTTTAGTGTCTCTTCAGACACACTTACAGCAAAGCAACCCCAGTCACTTAGCCCCAGCTGCCTCTACAGCAAGCAGCCTCTCCAACCCCCCTATGAGCAGCTCACCGACTAGTCCTCCTCGTAGGAGTGTATGCACCAGGGGTGGCCTGAGTAGTTCAGGGAAGGGTGTTAGCTCCCGTGGGAAGGGTAAAAACCCATAAATTTAGACACAACTAGTAATGACACTAGTAGGATGCTGTTACTGTGTGTCACACAAATTTGCAATTGTTTTGGCTTTTCATGTTTATTTACATGTTTCCATATTTTTCACTCCAAAAAAGTTACCACACATAATAATGTTTCATTATTTTCACATTTGCTAAACATTTTAATGATGTGGCCTGGGTGGCAATACAATTTCATAACACTGGAACTTAGTAGGGTATATGGTCATTGCTTCTACAGCATGATGGTGGGCAACCATTAGATCAACATGCAAAATGTCAACATGTGGCCACACAAACAACAATCTCCAGTCCACTCTGCTAAATCTCCCTCAGAAAACCTCACAGGTGGCCATAATCATCTAGGGGTACATGCAGGGTATTTTCACATTCCAATATTGGTCACCTGTGAGGCTATTAATAATTTCTCACCTTGTTCATTGTTGTTCTGGGGCCAAATCGCCCATCAGAACCTGGTCTATTTAGTTTGCGATTTGTAGGCACTTTTGGGATGCAAATTCCTAATTCGCATTCCATTAAATATGCCATTTATATATTTTACAATGTTAAAACATCTGGATGCGAATTGAAGTGAGAATCAAAAATCGCAACTTTCACAAGTAATCAGGGCACCAATCCCAGCGCTGCCAGTGCAGCGGAGATCGGCGGCGCGGCTGTTTAAAGTTGGCGCCATTGTGGCCGCCAATAGAAAACGCCGCCCCCGGCGTTTGAATCCTGGCGCCCTTTGGGAGCCAATCACGGCTCCCGAATCGGCAGCCAATAGAAACCGGCCACGGCGAGCCAATCAGCACTCGCCACGCCGTACTGTGCCCCGCCCCCGCCGTCTGATGTCAGACGCCACCGGGAGGTGAAGCAGGAAGGACCCACGCCGGCGGAGGGCAGGAGCGCCCCGGCAGAAGAAGGAAGCCGCCGAAGGATGGCGCAGAAGACTGCGGCGGGAAGAAGAGCTCCGGCGGCCACTAAAGAAGCCAGAAGACACCGGGCTCAAGAAGGGGAATCGCCGGCGCCTCCTGGACGAGCAGAGGAAGTGGCGCCGCCGCTGGCTAGGACTGGCCAGTGGCAGAAGACAAGATGGCGGCCATGCACGGAGAGGCCAGCGGGGGTGGGAAGCTTCAGAGCTGAGGAAGCTCCCCCCCGCGGCCTCTCCCAACATCAGGTAGGTGGTCCCAGGCCACCTACCCCTACCCTAGACCACCGGGTGTCGGGCACTAGGCCCGTGGGTACTTTCAGGCCCCTCCGGCCTGTGGGCACTTACAGGCACTCCGGCCTGTGGGCATTGTAGTCGGGCCCTCTCGGCCCGTGGCCAATTGATTGTTGGGCCCTCCTGGCCCTTTTGTATCTCGCTGGGCCCCCTCCCCGTGGCCCCTGTTGTGATAGGCCGGGCAGTAGGCCCGTGGGTGTATTTAGCCGGGCGCTAGGCCCGTTGCACAATAGCTGGGCGTAAGGCCCCCCCATAGCTCGGGGGCTAATTGAATCAGGCCTCTAGGCCTGTGCCCCCAGTCAGACACTAGGCTTGTGGACACAGACAGGCACTAGGCCTGAGCCGTAGTTAGAAACATAGAAACATAGAATTTGACGGCAGATAAGAACCACTTGGCCCATCTAGTCTGCCCCTTTTTTTAAACATGTTACCTCAAACCATATTTGATCCTTATTTTTTTGTAAGGATATCAATATGCTTATCCCAAGCATGTTTAAATTGTACTACTGTATTTGCATCTACCACCTCTGTTGGGAGGCTATTCCACTTATCTACTACTCTTTCTGTGAAAAAATTCTTCCTCGCATTTCCCCTGAATCTTCCTCCCTCTAGTTTCGGTGCATGTCCTCGTGTTCTGTTGCTCCTCTTCCTGTGAAGAATGTCTCCCACCTGTACCTTGTTAAAGCCCTTGATATATTTGAAAGTTTCTATCATGTCCCCCCTTTCCCTTCTCTGCTCTAAAGTATACATATTAAGATCTTTTAGTCTTTCCTGGTACGTTTTGTGATGTAGGCCATGCACCATTTTAGTTGCTCTTCTTTGTACAGTCTCTAATGTATTTATATCCTTCTGGAGATATGGCCTCCAGAACTGAACACAATACTCTAGGTGAGGTCTTACCAAGGTGAGGGTAGTTAGGGGTGAATGTAGTGTAAGGCACTGGTGTAATTAATAGGCAGGTACTAGGCCTGCAAGTGATCAGTAAAAGGGCTCTAGGCCCCATTTTATGGTTCCCGGTGGGTGGTTGGGGTTAACAGGTAGACGTGCTCCGCGGCAGTCCCCTCGTGGTTCCCCAAGTAGCTAACTGGTATCGTCAGAGTGTGCATATGCTGGCCAGCTCTAGGTAGGAAGGGAGTGTAACAACAAAGGTTAGGCAAAGATTGAAGGGACTGTTTTGTTGGTGAAATCTTGTACCGTGTTGTATGCTGTTTTCCGTGCAGGGCATCTCTGTAGAATTGTTAGTATTGTTAGTTTGTGTCGCACTACACACATATTTAGTTTGAGGGCTGTGTGATGTAGTTACCCAGTTACGTGCCACACTAGTAAGCGTTAGGCCCTGCACGGTGTTGTTTTTGTGTTGTCTCTTCCTTACAGGGACCTGTAAGGGACGTGTTGGAGAGGGTACAAGTCTGACGACGGTGAGTGTCGTGTGTGTTTGTCTCTGCCTGTCTCCCTTCCTTCATCAATCCAGGGCATACGTGGACCTTGCATCTCCATGCGAGGTCAAGGCATCACCTAGGTGCGCAAGTGCCAATATGTGACACTCCAGGCTCTGAGGCAGTGTGCCGATGATTATATTTCCGGAGCCTGGAGGGTGCCTCTGTAGAGACGTTGCGGGACGGAGGGCGCATCGGTCTTCATCCAGGCGGAACAGATCTCACCTACTCTCCTTCCTCCTAGGTGTTCATGTCCCGGTGCCAGAGAATTCCAGGACCATGGTTTGTCACGGCCTGAAGGTGAGAGGGTGCGGCGCCAGGTAAGTGGTCCGGAGACACCTGCACGGCAGCAGGCACCACACCGCACCGCCCCTACACCCATCTCACAGTGACAGCTGAAAAGTATGACAAGGCCTTTATCTGTTGTAGAACATATAACTTGCTGGGATACATCATAGGAGCTCTAAGTGGTCAGCTCATGGTGACGTATGGCCACTTCTTCTACCACCTGAACATTATTTCCTTGGGAAGTGTGTCAGTGGCTTTTATCATCTCTGTTATCAATCTCCAGTCCACTCTGCTAAATCTCCCTCAGAAAACCTCACAGGTGGCCATAATTATCTAGGGGTATATGTAGGGTATTTTCACATTCCAATATGGGTCACCTGTGAGGCTATTAATAATTTCTCACTTTGCTCATTGTTGTTCTGGGGCCAAATCGTCCATCAGAACCTGGTCTATTTAGTTTGCGAATTGTAGGCACTTAATTCGCATCCCATTAAATATGCGATTTAGTTAATTTACAATGTTAAAACATCTGGATGCGAAATGGAGAATCAAAAATTGCAATTGTCACAAGTGCGAATTTATGGGGAAAAGTGCGAGTTTTAAGGCAACTTGCAATTTATTAAATGTGCGAATTTTCAAAAAAAAAAAAATGCAAATTTGGCCATTTGCGAATTTTTTTTTTTGCAAAAAACGGCAAAATCGCACAATATTACATTTCGCCCCACATCTCTCACCTCTATGGCTATTTACATCCAGCATCAACTCCAACACAGTGTGGATTGGTAATATTCATTCATATCCAGTGGGAACTATATTGTGCTTGCTTTTTTATCTGATTAAGACATCGGCCAGTTTCAAAATGGCATCATTTTAGATTTATATCTTTTTATGAACACTGTGGAATTTTTAGATAAATGTTTTGTCATTTTGTCATGTGTAGTTATTAAAAACTGATATATAATTGTATAACCATCTTGCAAATTCATTCAGCCAGCGCTGGCACAATATAATATTTTCTTCCTTCAGCCTACATTGGGGAGTGACTACCCCTGTGCCAGCTGCTGCTAATTGCGCAACACACAAACCCTATATATTTTTTCTTCACGGTTAAAAGTCACCTTGATGAGGGTATTTGTAATAAAACAGCAGGGGTGCCCCGACCAGGAATCTCTGATTCCAATACACAATCCACATGGGTCCGGCACAGCCACTTAGCACAATGCGAGGAGGGTGCCCGTTGTCCGGCAATAATACATTTCAACATAGTAACGGCACTCCATCCACTTGAACAAAAGGAATTTATTCCGTGACTAACACAGCAACGTTCAATACAAAATATGTATTTTCATCAGGCTTAAACACAGCATCTTGCCATGGCTTCTGATGGTTTCGGATCCAATATACTCCAATATACAGTAGGTGTTTTTTGCATTAGGATAAAGCATGATTATGCAATAGATTTGTTGGCTAGCATCAATGTTTGTCATTTACCATCTAGTTGTGTTAGCCATTAGACAACACTGAAGCCATCTATTAACAAAGGGTCATTTGTAGACTACTAGTAGGGGTGGATTGGCCTGGCGGGAAACCGGGCCATTTCCCTGTGGGCCGGCCCATAAGATACGGAACCAGGCCGCTCTACCCTCTACCCCATGGACCGCACGATCGTGATGCATGTTACCGGCCACGGCAGCAGCACTTCCCCAATCAAAAATGGCTGCATGCGCAGCCAGGCCGTTCTGACAGTAGTCAAAATGGCCACGGGAGGGCTGCTGCGCATGTGCGGCTGCACGCAGCTCCTCCCGCGGAGCTTTGCAGTGTGTGTGCTCGTCTGGTCAGTCTTGTTCTGCCCACCTGCCTGCTGTGCTGTCATTTACTTTATTTAATTAGTCTAATTAATGACTTGTCTGCGGCCCGCCCACCCATTGCAAGATAATGCCGCCCCCTTACCATGTCATGTCACTTAGTACGTCTACGGAGGGGGGGGGGGGGGGGGGGGCACTGGACTAACGTCATTACACTGCGTCTTCTTGTGTTCCTGCCTCTTCCTGGCGCCGAGGAACAGGAAGAGAGGAGTATCACACAGTAGGGATGGGACATCGGAAGAAAACATCGGTCAAATGATGTTTTTCAACATTGGTTGCAAAACATCATTTAGACCTAAACATTGGTACTGTGAACCCGATGTTAACCGATGTTTCGATATTTTTTAAAATAAACTGGTTACCAAAGCATATAATACACTAATAAGTTTCTGAAATGATAAATAATCCCTCTATTAAGTTTATATCTTATGTTCATCATAGAAAATAACAAAAAAACTGTACACACAGTGCAACATAGAACATACTACATAGAACAATCACATAGTACATTGAAAAAAACTCTTTGTAGCAAAATAGGAATTTACTATTGAGGTACATTAATTATGGGCCTCACAATACAGGTGGATAAAACAAAATAAAAACTGGGAGGAGAATAACAGAAATTGGGGAAGGGGAGACTCCAGTCCAGCATACTTTCAAACTGGCCCCCAAATTTTCTTATCCACATTGTGCAGAAATAGTAATTTTGACAGTAGTTTCCCATCTAGCCTATTCCTGGTTTTACCTTTAATTTCACCAGCTTTAGAGAACAGGCGTTCTGAAGGTACTGAAGTGGCCACAGTTGTTGAATATCGTCTAGCTATTTTGGCAAGATTTGGGTATGTTGGTTCCATCAGTTTCCAGAATCTTAGTGGGTTCTCTATGATACTCTCCGTTACAAGTTATAAAAAAAAACATGACTATGCTGGCATTTGTAATAGCAAGCTATTGCTAATTCATAAAAAAATACTTTAATTTAAATACATTTATCACGATTGTTTCAATATGGAAAAACTTTGGGCCTAATTCAGAGGTGGATGCAGTTGCACTCTCAAATCCACCACTTAAGTATAAAAGATGCAACATTGCCAATATCAAACATCTGAGCAACCCTATTGTTGCTTAGAATAACCATCAGAACAAAGACGCTGGAGCCAGTGCAACTGCAAATTAATGTTTGAAACACGTCTGCATTTGACAAACCAGCCCCCATCCCCTCCCTCAAATTGAAACTACTGTACCTGTCACTCAGTATCTGCAGCCGCTGTTACTAATAAATCACTGCACAGAAATAAACTGTGCAAATGTCTGCATCCACAACTGAATCAGGCCCTTTGTAAGGTGCTGTGATATGCTTGCTGCATAATAATAAATCAATTGATAGATTGTAAGCTTGCGAGCAGGGCCCTCATACCTTTGACTGACTGTAAATACCCAGTTTGTTGTATCACTGTCTCCTATTGTAAAGCGCAAGTGAATATGCTGCGCTATATAAGAAACTATAAATAAATAAAATAAATATGAAGGGAGTTCACCACTATGTCACTACTAGTGACTATCGTATTATACTGTTCATTCTAGCATCCGCTATCTCTGAAAACCCATGCAGTTCCTCTTCCCTGCCTGGAGTGTCGCTGTCTGCTGTAGTGCTTCTAGCACAGTGTGGTCTGTATATCAGCACTGATATGCAAACCAGACCTGTGCGACAGTGACTCACTAACAGCACCAGTTGCAGTGAGGCAGGGGTGGGGCTGTCCTGTGTGCTGCTGCTGAATGGCTGGCCAGACTGTCTTTCACTGTCAGCTACCACCCACAGCAGCAGCACACAGCCACACACACATATGAAAGCCCAGCCAGCAGTGATACTGTCATGTTTGTTAATGTTTTTTTTATCAGTCTCTTAAGTTTTTAATGAATATAAATCAAGGAGAGAGTGAGCTTGCTGCAAAGCATTGAAAGCAGCACACATTGACACACAAAAGAAAAAACATTGGAAGATTGAGAAAAACATCGGGGGAGAAATCTAGCGATGTAGATGAAACATTGGATCCTCAACATTGCAGGGTTAAACATCGAACATTGGAACCATAAATCCGATGTTACCGATAAAACATCATATGATTACCCATCCCTATCACACAGTGGCCGGAAGATAGCGGAGACGAGAGCTGAGCCTGAGTGGAGGGGAAACAGTAAAGCAGTGGTGTGTGTCAGCACTGGCAGGATGTCCAGGGATCCAGCGCACCTCCACTGAGATCAGCATGCAGGACGTTGGACTAATCAGATCTTCTCACCGAGGTTAGTTTCACTTTCATTGCAGGGAAAGCAGGCAGCAGGGCTTCAGCAGGAGGAGCTGTGCCATCCCCAGCATAGCAGAAACTAACATTTTCCCTGGAGCTGTGTGAGCTGTCAAAACACTGGTCTCCACCTCTCTGCCCCCTGGTCTGTCTGTCTGTCTGTCTCTCTCTCTGTCCTTGGTCTCTCTCTCTCTCTGCCCCCTGGTCTGTCTCTTTCTGCCCTTGGTCTCTCTCTCTGCCCTTGGTCTCTCTCTCTCTCTCTCTGCCCCCTGGTCTGTCTCTCTGTCTCTCTCTCTCTGCCCTTGGTCTCTCTCTTTATCTGCTCTGTCTCTCTAGCTCTCTCCCTGGTCTGTATGTCTCTCCCTCCCTGCTCTGTCTGTCTGTCTCTCTCCTGTCTCTTTCCCCAGTCTGTCTGTCTCTCTCTCTCTCTCTGGTCTCTTTATCTTTCCTTGGTCTGTCTCTCTCTCTCTTTCCCTGGTCTCTCTCTCTGTCTCTCTTTCCCCAGTCTGCCTCTCTCTCTCTGGTCTCTATCTATCCCTGGTCTGTGTTTCTCTTTCCCTGGACACTCTCTCTCTCTCCCCTTGGTCTCTCTCTCGCTCTCTCTTTTTATCTGGTCTGTCTCTCTAGCTCTCTCCCTGGTCTGTATGTCTCTCCCTCCCTTCTCTGTCTGTCTCTCTCTCTCCGATCTCTTTCCCCAGTCTGTCTGTCTCTCTCTCTGCCCTTGGTCTCTCTCTCTCTGCCCCCTGGTCTGTCTCTCTCTCTCTGCCCGCTGGTCTGTCTCTCTCTCTGCCCTTGGTCTCTCTCTCTTTATCTGCTCTGTCTCTCTAGCTCTCTCCCTGGTCTGTATGTCTCTCCCTCCCTGCTCTCTCTCTCTCCTGTCTCTTTCCCCAGTCTGTCTGTCTCTCTCTTTCTCTCTGGTCTCTTTATCTTTCCTTGGTCTGTCTCTCTCTCTCTTTTTCCCTGGTCTCTCTCTCTGTCTCTCTTTCACCAGTCCGACTCTCTCTCTCTGGTCTGTATCTTCCCCTGGTCTGTCTTTCTCTTTCCCTGGACACTCTCTCTCTCTCCCCTTGGTCTCTCTCTCGCTCTCTCTTTTTATCTGGTCTGTCTCTCTAGCTCTCTCCCTGGTCTGTATGTCTCTCCCTCCCTTCTCTGTCTGTCTCTCTCTCTCTCTCCGGTCTCTTTCCCCAGTCTGTCTGTCTGTCTCTCTGGTCTCTTTATCTTTCCCTGGTCTGTCTCTCTCTCTCCCTGGTCTCTCTTCCCTTGGTCTCTCTATCTCTCTCTGCCCCTCGTCTCTCTCTCTCTGCCATTGGTCTCTCTCTCTTTATCTGGTCTGTCTCTCTAGCTCTCTCACTGTTCTGTATGTCTCTCTCTCCGGTCTCTTTCCACAGTCTCTTTCTCTCTCTCTCTTTGAAAAAACCAACCTTGGCGCTTAAAGGAAAGAAATTATTATTGTATAGGAATCTATAGGTACAATAAATTGTATCCACAAATCCTAGGCTCACTGCAGCTATCTGTGTGGGTCACCCAAATTAAGGTGAGATTAATGTGTGGAAAAAAGGACTGCACAAGTGTGCCCTGGGTTTGTGGATCAAAATAAATGATATTGCAATGCAAGGATATTAATAATTTTTTTTAATGTAAACTAAACATATATAACAACCAGCAAACCAGGAGAAAATACATATACACTGATAATATCAGTGACCACGATATTTTAACTTTGTATTGTAAACTAAGGACCTTATCTGGTTTAGATGAACTGACCACTACCTATATGGTCCAATCCCCATCACAATATTTTAAGGAAAACCCATTTATATCCATTATTGTTATTCATAATTGTTTTAATATTAGTACGTCTTTATAATCTATATGATTTTTATTATTTACTATTTTATTTATATATGTTTAATTTACATGATTTTTTTTTTAATATTCTTGCATTGCAATATAATTAATTTAATCCACAAACCCAGGGCACACTTGTGCAGTCCTTTTTCCCCACACATTATTGTCTCTCTCCCATTCCCTGGTCTCTCTCCATTGCCCTAGTCTGTCTCTCTCTTCCCCTGATCTCTATGTTTCTGCCCCTGGTCTCTCTCTTTCTTCCCCTGTACTCTCTCTTTCTCTCTCTGTCTTTGGTCTCTCCCTCAGGTCTTTCTCACTTACAGTCACCAGCAAAAATACATATCATATAATGTTTGTATATATGGGGGCCCCAGAGATTTCAGAGTACTATGCCCCAAGATTTCTGTTGCCAGCCCCGACGGCAGGACACGGCGGGACACCATGCAAGCACCGCTGGCTTGTGACTGCCTGGAGAGGCTACCACCGCTGATCTGCACAGCCTGCCTGCCATACTTTTCAGTGAGGCCATGGAGGGACAGGACATGGAGAAACAGTGCTGGGGGATGGAAAAGCACATGGAGGAACAGTGCATAGTGCGGTGAGTCCACTGGCATTATCTTTAAGGGGTACTGGTGGGGGCAATATGCATAGGGGGGCACTGGTGGGGGCATTATGTATAAGGGGTATTACATTGTGTGGCATAATATGTAATGGGCATTATGGTGTGTATCATCATGAGTAAGTCATGACGGTGTGTGGCATAATGTGTAGGGGGGCATGATGGTGTGAAATAAAGTGTAATAGGCATTATGGTGTATGCAATAATGTGTAATGGGCATTACGGTGTGTGGCATAATGTGTAAGCGGCATTACAGTGTGTGGCCACCCCTTTATTGTCATGTAGCCACTCCCCTAGTTGCTAGTATCGATAGCGCGCACGATAGCATGCTCGCTATCGTTACCACTAAGAAAAAGTTTCCTAAGATGTGTATTGTACTTCACATGTGATGTTGCTATGGGCAACCAATCAGAATCTACTTCTTATTTATTTAGCACCCTCTAGAAGATAGTAGACAGGATCTGATTGGTTGCCCATAGCAACATCACATGTGAAGTAGAATACACATCTTAATAAATTTTCCCCTTTATGTGCAATATTACTGGATGCTGTTTGATAACTTGCCATAGTGTTCTTGCTCATAGCATTCTACAAATTTAAATGAAATCTCACAATTGTAATCACATTCACACTGCATTGATGGCTTATAAAGGGCATGTGGAAGAAAATGGTGGTCTATAATGGTCATGTGGAAGCATCTACTAGCAAATACTGTAATACACATGTAGGGTGACAAGTATTAGGATGCAATTTTTGGTAAGGGCACAAAATCGCATGTTTTAAAATCACAATTTTTTTGCCAATTTTTCAAATGTAACAGAATGTTGTTTTAGGGGTAGAAATGGAATTCACATGTGATTTTGTGCGATTTTTGGTCATGAAAATGTGCAATTTTTTTCCTTGTTCGGAATATACTGGGGACAGAAAAATCATAGCAGGCTGTAATTTATATAAAAATATATATACTGTGGATTAGAAGTAGATAGTTTGCTGCACTTATGCACCCTACATGGTGGTACCCATATGTATAGTGTAAGTTTCCAGGAAAACAAAGTTTCCCTTTTAATAAAGCTCATGCGTTTCTCACCAGAAATTTCCCGGGCTGGTTTTCTAACCCAATCCGCCCCTGACTACTAGACATTATTGTCCTCTTTGCATGGATAATCATTTGCTATTACCGTATATACTCGAGTATAAGTCGACCCGAATATAAGCCGAGGCACCTAATTTTACCACAAAAAACTGGGAAAACTTATTGACTCGAGTATAAGCCTAGGGTGGGAAATGCCGCAGCTACTGGTAAATTTATTTGACACATCAGTAGGTTAAATGTTTCTGAATATTTATTTATCAGAAACACAGTAAACAAGCTAGCTCTTTCAGTGGAAAAGAGGGTCAACCAAAACAATTGGAGATTTATTAAGCTTGGTGTAGTGATAATGTGGCTGGTACTTTATCACCGACCAATCAGCTCCTAACGCTCATATTTCAAACCCAGCCTGTAACTTGGCAGTTAGTAGCTGAGTGGCTGGTGAAAAATTACCAGCCACCTTTTCAGTTCACTGGGCTTTATAAATCTGCCCCTGTGGACAGTCTGCTATATTTTATTTTCTTGGACACAAATCTTTATTTAAAATAAACTTACTTTTTTAAATATACCCCTGCACTTCAGTTAAGGAAGGTGGCTGGCTGCACTGGCACACTTCACGGAGTCACGAGCAACAAATCTCAGACTCCGCAAAGGCCCATGGGATGAGCTGCTCTCAGCAGCACTCCTTAAGGACCGGCAGCCATCTTTGACAGTGGCAGCCAGCCTCCTCGCATCCACTGTAAGTACAGGCTGGACGCTGCACAGAATAAATATGAGAGTGTGGTACTCCTACTGTATTGCGCGGTCAGCTCAGTCATATGCTGAGCCTCTGCAGCGTGAGGGAGCGCTGGAGCGGGTACCTTCAGAGGGACAGGTGGCAGGACGCTGCACATAATAAATATGCTGGTGTAATGCTGGAGCGGGTACATGCAGAGGGACAGGCGGCTGGACGCTGCGCAGAATACATATGCTGGAGTGACGATGCGGCCGACCGCTGGCAGAGCTCACATACTGTAGCTACGGCAAACCGGATTACAAGCACAGTGTGCAGACTGGCCGCGCAGCGCGCGGCGCGTATATGCTGTCTGCACACTGTGCTTGTAATCCAGTTTGCCGTAGCTACAGTATGTGAGCTCTGCCAGCGGTCGGCCGCATCGTCACTCCAGCATATGTATTCTGCGCAGCGTCCAGCCGCCTGTCCCTCTGCTAAAGGAAAGAAATTATTATTGTATAGGAATCTATAGGTACAATAAATTGTATCCACAAATCCTAGGCTCACTGCAGCTATCTGTGTGGGTCACCCAAATTAAGGTGAGATTAATGTGTGGAAAAAAGGACTGCACAAGTCTGCCCTGGGTTTGTGGATCAAAATAAATGATATTGCAATGCAAGGATATTAATAATTTTTTTTAATGTAAACTAAACATATATAACAACCAGCAAACCAGGAGAAAATACATACAGTATACACTGATAATATCAGTGACCACGATATTTTAACTTTGTATTGTAAACCAAGGACCTTATCTGGTTTAGATGAACTGACCACTACCTATATGGTCCAATCCCCATCGCAATATTTTAAGGAAAACCCATTTATATCCATTATTGTTATTCATAATTGTTTTAATATTAGTACGTCTTTATAATCTATATGATTTTTATTATTTACTATTTTATTTATATATGTTTAATTTACATGATTTTTTTTTTAATATTCTTGCATTGCAATATAATTAATTTAATCCACAAACCCAGGGCACACTTGTGCAGTCCTTTTTCCCCACACATTATTGTCTCTCTCCCATTCCCTGGTCTCTCTCCATTGCCCTAGTCTGTCTCTCTCTTCCCCTGATCTCTATGTTTCTGCCCCTGGTCTCTCTCTTTCTTCCCCTGTACTCTCTCTTTCTCTCTCTGTCTTTGGTCTCTCCCTCAGGTCTTTCTCACTTACAGTCACCAGCAAAAATACATATCATAGAATGTTTGTATATATGGGGGCCCCAGAGATTTCAGAGTACTATGCCCCAAGATTTCTGTTGCCAGCCCCGACGGCAGGACACGGCGGGACACCATGCAAGCACCGCTGGCTTGTGACTGCCTGGAGAGGCTACCACCGCTGATCTGCACAGCCTGCCTGCCATACTTTTCAGTGAGGCCATGGAGGGACAGGACATGGAGAAACAGTGCTGGGGGATGGAAAAGCACATGGAGGAACAGTGCATAGTGCGGTGAGTCCACTGGCATTATCTTTAAGGGGTACTGGTGGGGGCAATATGCATAGGGGGGCACTGGTGGGGGCATTATGTATAAGGGGTATTACATTGTGTGGCATAATATGTAATGGGCATTATGGTGTGTATCATCATGAGTAAGGCATGACGGTGTGTGGCATAATGTGTAGGGGGGCATGATGGTGTGAAATAAAGTGTAATAGGCATTATGGTGTATGCAATAATGTGTAATGGGCATTACGGTGTGTGGCATAATGTGTAAGCGGCATTACAGTGTGTGGCCACCCCTTTATTGTCATGTAGCCACTCCCCTAGTTGCTAGTATCGATAGCGCGCATGATAGCATGCTCGCTATCGTTACCACTAAGAAAAAGTTTCCTAAGATGTGTATTGTACTTCACATGTGATGTTGCTATGGGCAACCAATCAGAATCTACTTCTTATTTATTTAGCACCCTCTAGAAGATAGTAGACAGGATCTGATTGGTTGCCCATAGCAACATCACATGTGAAGTAGAATACACATCTTAGTAAATTTTCCCCTTTATGTGCAATATTACTGGATGCTGTTTGATAACTTGCCATAGTGTTCTTGCTCATAGCATTCTACAAATTTAAATGAAATCTCACAATTGTAATCACATTCACACTGCATTGATGGCTTATAAAGGGCATGTGGAAGAAAATGGTGGTCTATAATGGTCATGTGGAAGCATCTACTAGCAAATACTGTAATACACATGTAGGGTGACATGTATTAGGATGCAATTTTTGGTAAGGGCACAGAATCGCATGTTTTAAAATCACAATTTTTTTGCCAAATTTTCAAATGTAACAGAATGTTGTTTTAGGGGTAGAAATGGAATTCACATGTGATTTTGTGCGATTTTTGGTCATGAAAATGTGCAATTTTTTTCCTTGTTCGGAATATACTGGGGACAGAAAAATCATAGCAGGCTGTAATTTATATAAAAATATATATACTGTGGATTAGAAGTAGATAGTTTGCTGCACTTATGCACCCTACATGGTGGTACCCATATGTATAGTGTAAGTTTCCAGGAAAACAAAGTTTCCCTTTTAATAAAGCTCATGCGTTTCTCACCAGAAATTTCCCGGGCTGGTTTTCTAACCCAATCCGCCCCTGACTACTAGACATTATTGTCCTCTTTGCATGGATAATCATTTGCTATTACCGTATATACTTGAGTATAAGTCGACCCGAATATAAGCCGAGGCACCTAATTTTACCACAAAAAACTGGGAAAACTTATTGACTCGAGTATAAGCCTAGGGTGGGAAATGCCGCAGCTACTGGTAAATTTATTTGACACATCAGTAGGTTAAATGTTTCTGAATATTTATTTATCAGAAACACAGTAAACAAGCTAGCTCTTTCAGTGGAAAAGAGGGTCAACCAAAACAATTGGAGATTTATTAAGCTTGGTGTAGTGATAATGTGGCTGGTACTTTATCACCGACCAATCAGCTCCTAACGCTCATATTTCAAACCCAGCCTGTAACTTGGCAGTTAGTAGCTGAGTGGCTGGTGAAAAATTACCAGCCACCTTTTCAGTTCACTGGGCTTTATAAATCTGCCCCTGTGGACAGTCTGCTATATTTTATTTTCTTGGACACAAATCTTTATTTAAAATAAACTTACTTTTTTAAATATACCCCTGCACTTCAGTTAAGGAAGGTGGCTGGCTGCACTGGCACACTTCACGGAGTCACGAGCAACAAATCTCAGACTCCGCAAAGGCCCATGGGATGAGCTGCTCTCAGCAGCACTCCTTAAGGACCGGCAGCCATCTTTGACAGTGGCAGCCAGCCTCCTCGCATCCACTGTAAGTACAGGCTGGACGCTGCACAGAATAAATATGAGAGTGTGGTACTCCTACTGTATTGCGCGGTCAGCTCAGTCATATGCTGAGCCTCTGCAGCGTGAGGGAGCGCTGGAGCGGGTACCTTCAGAGGGACAGGTGGCAGGACGCTGCACATAATAAATATGCTGGTGTAATGCTGGAGCAGGTACATGCAGAGGGACAGGCGGCTGGACGCTGCGCAGAATACATATGCTGGAGTGACGATGCGGCCGACCGCTGGCAGAGCTCACATACTGTAGCTACGGCAAACCGGATTACAAGCACAGTGTGCAGACTGGCCGCGCAGCGCGCGGCGCGTATATGCTGTCTGCACACTGTGCTTGTAATCCAGTTTGCCGTAGCTACAGTATGTGAGCACTGCCAGCGGTCGGCCGCATCGTCACTCCAGCATATGTATTCTGCGCAGCGTCCAGCCGCCTGTCCCTCTGCTAAAGGAAAGAAATTATTATTGTATAGGAATCTATAGGTACAATAAATTATCCACAAATCCTAGGCTCACTGCAGCTATCTGTGTGGGTCACCCAAATTAAGGTGAGATTAATGTGTGGAAAAAAGGACTGCACAAGTCTGCCCTGGGTTTGTGGATCAAAATAAATGATATTGCAATGCAAGGATATTAATAATTTTTTTTAATGTAAACTAAACATATATAACAACCAGCAAACCAGGAGAAAATACATATACACTGATAATATCAGTGACCACGATATTTTAACTTTGTATTGTAAACCAAGGACCTTATCTGGTTTAGATGAACTGACCACTACCTATATGGTCCAATCCCCATCGCAATATTTTAAGGAAAACCCATTTATATCCATTATTGTTATTCATAATTGTTTTAATATTAGTACGTCTTTATAATCTATATGATTTTTATTATTTACTATTTTATTTATATATGTTTAATTTACATGATTTTTTTTTTTTATATTCTTGCATTGCAATATAATTAATTTAATCCACAAACCCAGGGCACACTTGTGCAGTCCTTTTTCCCCACACATTATTGTCTCTCTCCCATTCCCTGGTCTCTCTCCATTGCCCTAGTCTGTCTCTCTCTTCCCCTGATCTCTATGTTTCTGCCCCTGGTCTCTCTCTTTCTTCCCCTGTACTCTCTCTTTCTCTCTCTGTCTTTGGTCTCTCCCTCAGGTCTTTCTCACTTACAGTCACCAGCAAAAATACATATCATATAATGTTTGTATATATGGGGGCCCCAGAGATTTCAGAGTACTATGCCCCAAGATTTCTGTTGCCAGCCCCGACGGCAGGACACGGCGGGACACCATGCAAGCACCGCTGGCTTGTGACTGCCTGGAGAGGAGAGGCTACCACCGCTGATCTGCACAGCCTGCCTGCCATACTTTTCAGTGAGGCCATGGAGGGACAGGACATGGAGAAACAGTGCTGGGGGATGGAAAAGCACATGGAGGAACAGTGCATAGTGCGGTGAGTCCACTGGCATTATCTTTAAGGGGTACTGGTGGGGGCAATATGCATAGGGGGGCACTGGTGGGGGCATTATGTATAAGGGGTATTACATTGTGTGGCATAATATGTAATGGGCATTATGGTGTGTATCATCATGAGTAAGTCATGACGGTGTGTGGCATAATGTGTAGGGGGGCATGATGGTGTGAAATAAAGTGTAATAGGCATTATGGTGTATGCAATAATGTGTAATGGGCATTACGGTGTGTGGCATAATGTGTAAGCGGCATTACAGTGTGTGGCCACCCCTTTATTGTCATGTAGCCACTCCCCTAGTTGCTAGTATCGATAGCGCGCACGATAGCATGCTCGCTATCGTTACCACTAAGAAAAAGTTTCCTAAGATGTGTATTGTACTTCACATGTGATGTTGCTATGGGCAACCAATCAGAATCTACTTCTTATTTATTTAGCACCCTCTAGAAGATAGTAGACAGGATCTGATTGGTTGCCCATAGCAACATCACATGTGAAGTAGAATACACATCTTAGTAAATTTTCCCCTTTATGTGCAATATTACTGGATGCTGTTTGATAACTTGCCATAGTGTTCTTGCTCATAGCATTATACAAATTTAAATGAAATCTCACAATTGTAATCACATTCACACTGCATTGATGGCTTATAAAGGGCATGTGGAAGAAAATGGTGGTCTATAATGGTCATGTGGAAGCATCTACTAGCAAATACTGTAATACACATGTAGGGTGACATGTATTAGGATGCAATTTTTGGTAAGGGCACAAAATCGCATGTTTTAAAATCACAATTTTTTTGCCAAATTTTCAAATGTAACAGAATGTTGTTTTAGGGGTAGAAATGGAATTCACATGTGATTTTGTGCGATTTTTGGTCATGAAAATGTGCAATTTTTTTCCTTGTTCGGAATATACTGGGGACAGAAAAATCATAGCAGGCTGTAATTTATATAAAAATATATATACTGTGGATTAGAAGTAGATAGTTTGCTGCACTTATGCACCCTACATGGTGGTACCCATATGTATAGTGTAAGTTTCCAGGAAAACAAAGTTTCCCTTTTAATAAAGCTCATGCGTTTCTCACCAGAAATTTCCCGGGCTGGTTTTCTGACCCAATCCGCCCCTGACTACTAGACATTATTGTCCTCTTTGCATGGATAATCATTTGCTATTACCGTATATACTTGAGTATAAGTCGACCCGAATATAAGCCGAGGCACCTAATTTTACCACAAAAAACTGGGAAAACTTATTGACTCGAGTATAAGCCTAGGGTGGGAAATGCCGCAGCTACTGGTAAATTTATTTGACACATCAGTAGGTTAAATGTTTCTGAATATTTATTTATCAGAAACACAGTAAACAAGCTAGCTCTTTCAGTGGAAAAGAGGGTCAACCAAAACAATTGGAGATTTATTAAGCTTGGTGTAGTGATAATGTGGCTGGTACTTTATCACCGACCAATCAGCTCCTAACGCTCATATTTCAAACCCAGCCTGTAACTTGGCAGTTAGTAGCTGAGTGGCTGGTGAAAAATTACCAGCCACCTTTTCAGTTCACTGGGCTTTATAAATCTGCCCCTGTGGACAATCTGCTATATTTTATTTTCTTGGACACAAATCTTTATTTAAAATAAACTTACTTTTTTAAATATACCCCTGCACTTCAGTTAAGGAAGGTGGCTGGCTGCACTGGCACACTTCACGGAGTCACGAGCAACAAATCTCAGACTCCGCAAAGGCCCATGGGATGAGCTGCTCTCAGCAGCACTCCTTAAGGACCGGCAGCCATCTTTGACAGTGGCAGCCAGCCTCCTCGCATCCACTGTAAGTACAGGCTGGACGCTGCACAGAATAAATATGAGAGTGTGGTACTCCTACTGTATTGCGCGGTCAGCTCAGTCATATGCTGAGCCTCTGCAGCGTGAGGGAGCGCTGGAGCGGGTACCTTCAGAGGGACAGGTGGCAGGACGCTGCACATAATAAATATGCTGGTGTAATGCTGGAGCGGGTACATGCAGAGGGACAGGCGGCTGGACGCTGCGCAGAATACATATGCTGGAGTGACGATGCGGCCGACCGCTGGCAGAGCTCACATACTGTAGCTACGGCAAACCGGATTACAAGCACAGTGTGCAGACTGGCCGCGCAGCGCGCGGCGCGTATATGCTGTCTGCACACTGTGCTTGTAATCCAGTTTGCCGTAGCTACAGTATGTGAGCACTGCCAGCGGTCGGCCGCATCGTCACTCCAGCATATGTATTCTGCGCAGCGTCCAGCCGCCTGTCCCTCTGCTAAAGGAAAGAAATTATTATTGTATAGGAATCTATAGGTACAATAAATTGTATCCACAAATCCTAGGCTCACTGCAGCTATCTGTGTGGGTCACCCAAATTAAGGTGAGATTAATGTGTGGAAAAAAGGACTGCACAAGTGTGCCCTGGGTTTGTGGATCAAAATAAATGATATTGCAATGCAAGGATATTAATAATTTTTTTTTAATGTAAACTAAACATATATAACAACCAGCAAACCAGGAGAAAATACATATACACTGATAATATCAGTGACCACGATATTTTAACTTTGTATTGTAAACCAAGGACCTTATCTGGTTTAGATGAACTGACCACTACCTATATGGTCCAATCCCCATCGCAATATTTTAAGGAAAACCCATTTATATCCATTATTGTTATTCATAATTGTTTTAATATTAGTACGTCTTTATAATCTATATGATTTTTATTATTTACTATTTTATTTATATATGTTTATTTTACATGATTTTTTTTTTTAATATTCTTGCATTGCAATATAATTAATTTAATCCACAAACCCAGGGCACACTTGTGCAGTCCTTTTTCCCCACACATTATTGTCTCTCTCCCATTCCCTGGTCTCTCTCCATTGCCCTAGTCTGTCTCTCTCTTCCCCTGATCTCTATGTTTCTGCCCCTGGTCTCTCTCTTTCTTCCCCTGTACTCTCTCTTTCTCTCTCTGTCTTTGGTCTCTCCCTCAGGTCTTTCTCACTTACAGTCACCAGCAAAAATACATATCATATAATGTTTGTATATATGGGGCCCCAGAGATTTCAGAGTACTATGCCCCAAGATTTCTGTTGCCAGCCCCGACGGCAGGACACGGCGGGACACCATGCAAGCACCGCTGGCTTGTGACTGCCTGGAGAGGCTACCACCGCTGATCTGCACAGCCTGCCTGCCATACTTTTCAGTGAGGCCATGGAGGGACAGGACATGGAGAAACAGAGCTGGGGGATGGAAAAGCACATGGAGGAACAGTGCATAGTGCGGTGAGTCCACTGGCATTATCTTTAAGGGGTACTGGTGGGGGCAATATGCATAGGGGGGCACTGGTGGGGGCATTATGTATAAGGGGTATTACATTGTGTGGCATAATATGTAATGGGCATTATGGTGTGTATCATCATGAGTAAGGCATGACGGTGTGTGGCATAATGTGTAGGGGGGCATGATGGTGTGAAATAAAGTGTAATAGGCATTATGGTGTATGCAATAATGTGTAATGGGCATTACGGTGTGTGGCATAATGTGTAAGCGGCATTACAGTGTGTGGCCACCCCTTTATTGTCATGTAGCCACTCCCCTAGTTGCTAGTATCGATAGCGCGCACGATAGCATGCTCGCTATCGTTACCACTAAGAAAAAGTTTCCTAAGATGTGTATTGTACTTCACATGTGATGTTGCTATGGGCAACCAATCAGAATCTACTTCTTATTTATTTAGCACCCTCTAGAAGATAGTAGACAGGATCTGATTGGTTGCCCATAGCAACATCACATGTGAAGTAGAATACACATCTTAGTAAATTTTCCCCTTTATGTGCAATATTACTGGATGCTGTTTGATAACTTGCCATAGTGTTCTTGCTCATAGCATTATACAAATTTAAATGAAATCTCACAATTGTAATCACTAGAGACAGGATTATATGCAACAAAAAAAGCTTGAAATATGCATGCAAATATGCATGAAAAATACTTAAAATATGCATGAAAAGTGTTAAAATATGCTACATTAAATAATAAAAAAAAGGAATTTTTAACTTATTTATTAAAAAATCTGCATAAAATTAGTTGCAAATAAACCTCACAAATAGGCCCACAGCATCTGCAGATGTCTAGTGCTGTACACAGGATTTTTTTTCTCCCTGGCCGCTACAGCAGACTGCAGCGTCCAAAGCGCTTCTTGCATCAACTACACGGACCCTCATCTCCAGCACCGATGGATCAAATGTCAGCATAGTGTGTGAGGGCGGTGCAGTGGAAGGCTTCCTCCCTGCGCCGCATACTCACTGAGACCGACATTTTCTCCGCACCACGTGATGTCACAACCCTTCTGCCCGCCTCCTCTGCTTCAGAAGTCTGTCTCTTGTTGTAAAGTCCCAGGCCAGGGGCAGGCAAAGGTTCAAGAGCTTCGTAATGGCATCCGACCCGACTGACTTATATCATAGTAGGTAAGGCTGAAAAAAGACTTGCGTCCATCTAGTTCAACCTGGTATAGATATCCATTGCTGATTTGGTTGGTTCTGGTATTTTACAGACAAATTATATTTCTTATTTGTACCCATGGATGTTTTTCTCCAGTAAATGTTTGTCCAACTTTGCCTTGAACGCATTTAATGAGCCAGCCGTTACCACCTCTCTGGGAAGAGAGTTCCAGAGTTTGACTGTTCTGACCGTAAAGAAATTCTTTCTACTAGCTGAATGAAATCTTTTTTCTTCTAATCTATACTCATGCCCTCGCGTCCTAGATTCCTTTCTAGTAGAAAATAGGGTGTGTGACAGTTCCTTATATTGGCCCTTGATATACTTGTACATGTTGAGCATGTCCCCCCTTAAACGTCTCTTTTCTAATGTAAATAGTCCCAAATTGCTTAATCTCTCCCCGTAGCTTAAATTCTCCATTCCCCTAATAAGCTTTGTTGCTCGCCTTTGGACTTTTTCTAATTCTATGATGTCCTTTTTATAGTGTGGGGCCCAGAACTGTACTCCGTACTCTAGGTGAGGTCTCACCAATGCTTTATATAGTGGCATAATTACCCTTGAGTCCCTAGTTTCCATTCCCCTCTTAATACATGCCAGAATTTTGTTGGCCTTTTTTGTAGCTACATTACAATGGGCACTACATCCTAGATTGCTGTCTATTTGGACTCCTAGATCCTTTTCAACATGGATTGGCAGCCTAGAGCAGTGTCAGACATAGTGTACATCCAAGGTTCCCCACTCTGCGCACATATTGCCCCAGCCTGCACACTCTACCACTACCTGGCCAGCAGCAACAGGGCAAAGCAGTGCTGTGACTCGCGGGTGGGAATATGAATAAATATGCACCATCACTAGATTTTAGGTAAAATATGCAATAACCAGTGAGAATGGGCAAAATATGCAAATACATATGCAAATATGCAAATGCATATAATCCTGTCTCTAGTAATCACATTCACACTGCATTGATGGCTTATAAAGGGCATGTGGAAGAAAATGGTGGTCTATAATGGTCATGTGGAAGCATCTACTAGCAAATACTGTAATACACATGTAGGGTGACATGTATTAGGATGCAATTTTTGGTAAGGGCACAAAATCGCATGTTTTAAAATCACAATTTTTTTGCCAAATTTTCAAATGTAACAGAATGTTGTTTTAGGGGTAGAAATGGAATTCACATGTGATTTTGTGCGATTTTTGGTCATGAAAATGTGCAATTTTTTTCCTTGTTCGGAATATACTGGGGACAGAAAAATCATAGCAGGCTGTAATTTATATAAAAATATATATACTGTGGATTAGAAGTAGATAGTTTGCTGCACTTATGCACCCTACATGGTGGTACCCATATGTATAGTGTAAGTTTCCAGGAAAACAAAGTTTCCCTTTTAATAAAGCTCATGCGTTTCTCACCAGAAATTTCCCGGGCTGGTTTTCTAACCCAATCCGCCCCTGACTACTAGACATTATTGTCCTCTTTGCATGGATAATCATTTGCTATTACCGTATATACTCGAGTATAAGTCGACCCGAATATAAGCCGAGGCACCTAATTTTACCACAAAAAACTGGGAAAACTTATTGACTCGAGTATAAGCCTAGGGTGGGAAATGCCGCAGCTACTGGTAAATTTATTTGACACATCAGTAGGTTAAATGTTTCTGAATATTTATTTATCAGAAACACAGTAAACAAGCTAGCTCTTTCAGTGGAAAAGAGGGTCAACCAAAACTATTGGAGATTTATTAAGCTTGGTGTAGTGATAATGTGGCTGGTACTTTATCACCGACCAATCAGCTCCTAACGCTCATATTTCAAACCCAGCCTGTAACTTGGCAGTTAGTAGCTGAGTGGCTGGTGAAAAATTACCAGCCACCTTTTCAGTTCACTGGGCTTTATAAATCTGCCCCTGTGGACAGTCTGCTATATTTTATTTTCTTGGACACAAATCTTTATTTAAAATAAACTTACTTTTTTAAATATACCCCTGCACTTCAGTTAAGGAAGGTGGCTGGCTGCACTGGCACACTTCACGGAGTCACGAGCAACAAATCTCAGACTCCGCAAAGGCCCATGGGATGAGCTGCTCTCAGCAGCACTCCTTAAGGACCGGCAGCCATCTTTGACAGTGGCAGCCAGCCTCCTCGCATCCACTGTAAGTACAGGCTGGACGCTGCACAGAATAAATATGAGAGTGTGGTACTCCTACTGTATTGCGCGGTCAGCTCAGTCATATGCTGAGCCTCTGCAGCGTGAGGGAGCGCTGGAGCGGGTACCTTCAGAGGGACAGGTGGCAGGACGCTGCACATAATAAATATGCTGGTGTAATGCTGGAGCGGGTACATGCAGAGGGACAGGCGGCTGGACGCTGCGCAGAATACATATGCTGGAGTGACGATGCGGCCGACCGCTGGCAGAGCTCACATACTGTAGCTACGGCAAACCGGATTACAAGCACAGTGTGCAGACTGGCCGCGCAGCGCGCGGCGCGTATATGCTGTCTGCACACTGTGCTTGTAATCCAGTTTGCCGTAGCTACAGTATGTGAGCACTGCCAGCGGTCGGCCGCATCGTCACTCCAGCATATGTATTCTGCGCAGCGTCCAGCCGCCTGTCCCTCTGCATGTACCCGCTCCAGCGTTACACCAGCATATTTATTATGTGCAGCGTCCTGCCGCCTGTCCCTCTGAAGGTACCCGCTCCCTCGCTGCAGAGGCTCAGCATATGTCTGAGCTGACCGCGCAATACCACAGCCTGTTTTCTGCCTTAACCCACCATTGTCTGTGACCCTCAGCCGGCCCCTAGGCATTCCAGATGCCCCAGGCAAATGCCTGCCCAGACCCACACTCGAGTATAAGCCGAGTAGGGCTTTTTCAGCCAAAAAACAGGACTGAAAAACTCGGCTTATACTCGAGTATATACGGTAATATGTTCTTTTTATGCAACAGGTATTATGACAGCAATGATATCAATGTTGGACTTTTGAGTCTCCTTACTGGACGTATGTATTTATGAAAACTTTTTCACTATGCATTGTATATTGTGAACATGCATTTGTGATAGAGGTTTCTCATTGTCATATGCTTGTATTATATATGCATGTTGCCGCAGTTTTCAAATATTTACCAGGCAAATATGTTTCATCTATATGTTACATGATATTATTCTGCCTTATATTGCATTAACTGAAGTTATCCCCTATCAATTAGTCATCATGTATCAGGGCCTGTGCCATGTCATCACCTATGGACTACTGTGCTTTGCGTCCAGTTTCCAGGGCATGCAGTGCCTTCAGGTTACCTCAGCTATGGTCACTGCAGGTGACCTTGCCATCTTTTCTTATGTATACAGTGTGGTGATGTAATGGAGTGCCCCAGTGCTGGGACAGCTCCCCTGCTCCCAGTACTGGAGCAGCAGCAGCAGGGACGGGGAGAAGTAGGGCTGGGTCCCCCACGGGACAGCGCCTCCCCCGGCGCAGGGATCAGCTGTCTGATCCCTGTTCCAATAGTGCAGGCAGCGGCGGAGAGAGACAGCGCTGGGATCAGGGCACTGATCCCAGCGCTGCCAGTGTGGCGGAGATCGGCCGGGCGGCTGTTTGAAGTTGGCGCCATTGTGGCCGCCAATAGAAACCGCCGCCCCCGGCATTTGAATCCTGGAGCCCTTCGGGAGCAAATCACGGCTCCCGAATCGGCAGCCAATAGAAACCGGCTATGGCGAGCCAATCAGCACTCGCCACGCCGTACCCTGCCCCGCCCCCAGCGTCTGATGCCAGACGCCACCGGGAGGTGAAGCAGGAAGGACCCACGCCAGCGGAGGGCCGGAGCGCCCCGGCTAAAGAAGGAAGCCGCTGAAGAAGCCACTGAAGAAGCCAGAAGACACCGGGCTCAAGAAGGGGAATCGCCGGCGCCTCCTGGACGAGGAGAGGAAGTGGCGCCGCCGCTGGCCAGGACTGGCCAGTGGCAGAAGACAAGATGGCGGCCATGCACGGAGAGGCCAGCGGGGGTAGGAAGCTTCAGAGCTGAGGAAGGTCCCCCCCGCGGCCTCTCCCAACATCAGGTAGGTGGTCCCAGGCCACCTACCCCTACCCTAGACCACCGGGTATCGGGCACTAGGCCCGTGGGTACTTTCAGGCCCCTCCGGCCTGTGGCCACTTACAGGCGTCTCCGGCCTGTGGGCATTGTAGTCGGGCCCTCTTGGCCCGTGGCCAATTGATTGTTGGGCCCTCCTGGCCCTTTTGTATCCCACTGGGCCCCCTCCCCGTGGCCCCTGTTGTGATAGGCCGGGCAGTAGGCCCGTGGGTGTATTTAGCCGGACGCTAGGCCCGTTGCACAATAGCCGGGCGTAAGGCCCGAGGCCCCACCATAGCTCAGGGGCTAATTGAATCAGGCCTCTAGGCCTGTGCCCCTAGTCAGGCACTAGGCTTGTGAACATAGACAGGCACTAGGCCTGAGCCGTAGTTAGGGGTGAATGTAGTGTAAGGCACTGGTGTAATTAATAGGCAGGTACTAGGCCTGCAAGTGATTAGTAAAAGGGCTCTAGGCCCCATTTTGTGGTTCCCGGTGGGTGGTTGGGGTGGTACTCTTTACCTAGAACGGCGCCCGTCGCGGGCATCGCGGGTACATTTATGTGCGTCTGCGACGCGACCGACGCGATGCCCGCGATTTCCCATTGAAACCCATGTTAAACATGGAAATCGTGTCGGTCGCGTCGCGGCCGCACATAAATGTACCCGCGATGCCCGCGACGCGATGCTCCCGATTTCCCATAGGAATCAATGTTAAAAGGCGCGATGGACCCGATTTTACTCTTAAATGGTTCAATCCACCCAATTTGGCCATAGGAATCAATGTTAAATGGGCCACAGAGCCCATTAACCCTTAAATGCCCCCCCAAATTTTTAACGCCACCCCACGATCCACGCCAACCCGAAGCGTGGCGAGCGCAGCGAGCCCGCGAGGGGCGGCGGTACGCGTCCTCCGACCTTTTCATGCCCTACTATCCACTAGGGCGTGGTGTGAGAATATAATAGTGTGGCGAGCGCAGCGAGCCACCGAGCCCGAAGCGTGGCGAGCGCAGCGAGCCCCGCGAGGGGACGCGGATACCTTCACAGTTATGCGCGTCCCCTTGCGGGCTTCACAGGTGTCCGTGGCGACGCGGACACCTGTGAAGCCCGCGAGGGGACGCGTCTACCTGTGAAGGTATCCGCGTCCCCTCGCGGGGCTCGCTGCGCTCGCCACGCTTCGGGCTCGGTGGCTCGCTGCGCTCGCCACACTATTATATTCTCACACCACGCCCTAGTGGATAGTAGGGCATGAAAAGGTCGGAGGACGCGTACCGCCACCCCTCGCGGGCTCGCTGCGCTCGCCACGCTTCGGGTTGGCGTGGATCGTGGGGTGGCGTTAAAAATTTGGGGGGCCATTTAAGGGTTAATTTGGCCCAAAATCGGGTCCATTGAGGCATTTAATAGTAAAATCGCGGTCAATCTGCCGTTTTAACATTGTTCCCTATGGGAAAATCGCGGTGATCGCGGTCATCGCGGCCATCGCGGCCATCACGATTTACCCGCGATGCCCGCGATGACCGCGATCACCGCGATTTTTACCCCCGACGCCCGCGATTTCAATCGCGGGCGCCGTTCTAGGTAAAGAGTACCGTTGGGGTTAACAGGTAGACGTGCGCCGCGGCAGTCCCCTCGTTGTTCCCCAAGTAGCTAACTGGTATCGTTAGAGTGTGCATATGCTGGCCAGCTCTAGGTAGGAAGGGAGTGTAACAACAAAGGTTAGGCAAAGATTGAAGGGACTGTTTTGTTGGTGAAATCTTGTACCGTGTTGTATGCTGTTTTCCGTGCAGGGCATCTCTGTAGAATTGTTAGTATTGTTAGTTTGTGTCGCACTACACACATAGTTAGTTTGAGGGCTGTGTGATGTAGTTACCCAGTTACGTACCACACTAGTAAGCGTTAGGCCCTGCACTGTGTTATTTTTGTGTTGTCTCTTCCTTACAGGGACCTGTAAGGGACGTGTTGGAGAGGGTACAAGTCTGACGACGGTGAGTGTCGTGTGTGTTTGTCTCTACCTGTCTCCCTTCCTTCATCAATCCAGGGCGTACGTGGACCTTGCATCTCCATGCGAGGTCAAGGCATCACCTAGGTGCGCAAGTGCCAATAGGTGACACTCCAGGCTCTGAGGCAGTGTGCCGATGATTATATTTCCCGGAGCCCGGAGGGTGCCTCTGTAGAGACGTTGCGGGACGGAGGGCGCATCGGTCTTTATCCAGGCAGAACAGATCTCACCTACTCTCCTTCCTCCTAGGTGTTCGTGTCCGGGTGCCGGAGAATTCCAGGACCGTGGTTTGTCACCGTCTGAAGGTGAGAGGGTGCGGCACCAGGTAAGTGGTCCAGAGACACCTGCACGGCAGCAGGCACCACACCGCACCGCCCCTACACCCATCTCACAGTGACAGCTGAAAAGTATGACAAGGCCTTTATCTGTTGTAGAACATATAACTTGCTGGGATACATCATAGGAGCTCTAAGTGGTCAGCTCAAGGTGACGTATGGCCACTTCTTCTTCTACCACCTGAACATTATTTCCTTGGGAAGTGTGTCATTGGCTTTTATCATCTCTTTTATCAATCTCCAGTCCACTCTGCTAAATCTTCCTCAGAAAACCTCACAGGTGGCCATAATTATCTAACAATGTTAAAACACCTGGATGCGAATTGAAGTGAGAATCAAAAATTGCAACTGTCAAGTGCGAATTTATGGGAAAAAGTGCGAGTTTTAACGCAACTTGCAATTTATTAAATGTGCGAATTTGCAAAAAAAAATGCAAATTTGGCCATTTGCGAAAAAAAATCGCAAAAAACTGCAAAATCGCACAATATTACATTTCACCCCACATCTCTCACCTCTATGGCTATTTACATCCAGCATCAACTCCAACACAGTGTGGATTGGTAATATTCATTCACATCCAGTGGGAACTATATTGTGCTTGTTTTTTTTATCTGATTAAGGCATCGGCCAGTTTCAAAATTGCATCATTTTAGATTTATATCTTTTTTTATGAACACTGGAATTTTTAGATAAATGTTTTGTCATTTTGTCATGTGTAGTTATTAAAAACTGATATATAATTTTATAAACATCTTGCAAATTCATTCAGCCAGCGCTGGCCCAATATTTTTTTTTTCCTTCAGCCTACATTGGGGAGTGACTACCCCTGTGCCAGCTGCTGCTAATTGCGCAACACACAAACCCTATATATTTTTTCATCATGGTTAAAAGTCACCTTGATGAGCGTATTTGTAATAAAACAGCAGGGGTGCCCCGACCAGGAATCTCTGATTCCAATACACAATCCACATGGGTCAGGCACAGCCACTTAGCACAATGCGGGGAGGGTGCCCGTTATCCGGCAATAATACATTTCAACATAGTAACGGAACTCCATCCACTTGAACAAAGGGAATTTATTCCGTGACTAACACAGCAACGTTCAATACAAAATATGTATTTTCATCAGGCTTAAACACAGCATCTTGCCATGGCTTCTGATGGTTTCGGATCCAATATACTCCAATATACAGTAGGTGTTTTTTGCATTAGGATAAAGCATGATTATGCAATAGATTTGTTGGATAGCATCAATTTTTGTCATTTACCATCTAGTTGTGTTAGCCATTAGACAACACTGAAGCCATCTATTAACAAAGGGTCATTTATAGACTACTAGACATTATTGTCCTCTTTGCATGGATAATCATTTGCTATTAATATGTTCTTTTTATGCAACAGGTATTATGACAGCAATGATATCAATGTTGGACTTTGAGTCTCCTCACTGGACGTATGTATTTATGAAAACTTTTTCACTATGCATTGTATATTGTGAACATGCATTTGTGATAGAGGTTTCTCATTGTCATATGCTTGTATTATATATGCATGTTGCCGCAGTTTTCAAATATTTACCAGGCAAATATGTTTCATCTATATGTTACATGATATTATTCTGCCTTATATTGCATTAACTGAAGTTATCCCCTATCAATTAGTCACCATGTATCAGGGCCTGTGCCATGTCATCACCTATGGACTACTGTGCTTTGCGTCCAGTTTCCAGGCCATGCAGTGCCATCAGGTTACCTCAGCTATGGTCACTGCAGGTGACCTTGCCATCTTTTCTTATGTATACAGTGTGGTGATGTAATGGAGTGCCCCGGTGCTGGGACAGCTCCCCTGCTCCCAGTACTGGAGCAGCAGCAGCAGGGACGGGGAGAAGTAGGGCTGGGTCCCCCACGGGACAGCGCCTCCCCCGGCGCAGGGATCAGCTGTCTGATCCCTGTTCCAATAGTGCAGGCAGCGGCGGAGAGAGACAGCGCTGGGATCAGGGCACTGATCCCAGCGCTGCCAGTGTGGCGGAGATCGGCGGGGCGGCTGTTTGAAGTTGGCGCCATTGTGGCCGCCAATAGAAACCGCCGCCCCCGGCATTTGAATCCTGGCGCCCTTCGGGAGCCAATCACGGCTCCCGAATTGGCAGCCAATAGAAACCGGCTATGGCGAGCCAATCAGCACTTGCCACGCCGTACTCTGCCCCGCCCCCAGCGTCTGATGCCAGACGCCGCCGGGAGGTGAAGCAGGAAGGACCCACGCCGGCGGAGGGCCGGAGCGCCCCGGCTGAAGAAGGAAGCCGCTGAAGAAGCCACTGAAGAAGCCAGAAGACACCGGGCTCAAGAAGGGGAATCGCCGGCGCCTCCTGGACGAGGAGAGGAAGTGGCGCCAGCGCTGGCCAGGACTGGCCAGTGGCAGAAGACAAGATGGCGGCCATGCACGGAGAGGCCAGCGGGGGTAGGAAGCTTCAGAGCTGAGGAAGGTCCCCCCCGCGGCCTCTCCCAACATCAGGTAGGTGGTCCCAGGCCACCTACCCCTACCCTAGACCACCGGGTATCGGGCACTAGGCCCGTGGGTACTTTCAGGCCCCTCCGGCCTGTGGGCACTTACAGGCCCCTCCGGCCTGTGGGCATTGTAGTCGGGCCCTCTTGGCCCGTGGCCAATTGATTGTTGGGCCCTCCTGGCCCTTTTGTATCCCACTGGGCCCCCTCCCCGTGGCCCCTGTTGTGATAGGCCGGGCAGTACGCCCGTGGGTGTATTTAGCCGGACGCTAGGCCCGCTGCACAATAGCCGGGCGTAAGGCCCGAGGCCCCCCCATAGCTCGGGGGCTACTTGAATCAGGCCTCTAGGCCTGTGCCCCTAGTCAGGCACTAGGCTTGTGAACATAGACAGGCACTAGGCCTGAGCCGTAGTTAGGGGTGAATGTAGTGTAAGGCACTGGTGTAATTAATAGGCAGGTACTAGGCCTGCAAGTGATTAGTAAAAGGGCTCTAGGCCCCATTTTGTGGTTCCCGGTGGGTGGTTGGGGTTAACAGGTAGACGTGCGCCGCGGCAGTCCCCTCGTGGTTCCCCAAGTAGCTAACTGGTATCGTTAGAGTGTGCATATGCTGGCCAGCTCTAGGTAGGAAGGGAGTGTAACAACAAAGGTTAGGCAAAGATTGAAGGGACTGTTTTGTTGGTGAAATCTTGTACCGTGTTGTATGCTGTTTTCCGTGCAGGGCATCTCTGTAGAATTGTTAGTATTGTTAGTTTGTGTCGCACTACACACATAGTTAGTTTGAGGGCTGTGTGATGTAGTTACCCAGTTACGTACCACACTAGTAAGCGTTAGGCCCTGCACTGTGTTATTTTTGTGTTGTCTCTTCCTTACAGGGACCTGTAAGGGACGTGTTGGAGAGGGTACAAGTCTGACGACGGTGAGTGTCGTGTGTGTTTGTCTCTGCATGTCTCCCTTCCTTCATCAATCCAGGGCGCACGTGGACCTTGCATCTCCATGCGAGGTCAAGGCATCACCTAGGTGCGCAAGTGCCAATAGGTGACACTCCAGGCTCTGAGGCAGTGTGCCGATGATTATATTTCCCGGAGCCCGGAGGGTGCCTCTGTAGAGACGTTGCGGGACGGAGGGCGCATCGGTCTTTATCCAGGCAGAACAGATCTCACCTACTCTCCTTCCTCCTAGGTGTTCGTGTCCGGGTGCCGGAGAATTCCAGGACCGTGGTTTGTCACCGCCTGAAGGTGAGAGGGTGCGGCACCAGGTAAGTGGTCCAGAGACACCTGCACGGCAGCAGGCACCACACCGCACCGCCCCTACACCCATCTCACAGTGACAGCTGAAAAGTATGACAAGGCCTTTATCTATTGTAGAACATATAACTTGCTGGGATACATCATAGGAGCTCTAAGTGGTCAGCTCAAGGTGACGTATGGCCACTTCTTCTTCTACCACCTGAACATTATTTCCTTGGGAAGTGTGTCATTGGCTTTTATCATCTCTTTTATCAATCTCCAGTCCACTCTGCTAAATCTTCCTCAGAAAACCTCACAGGTGGCCATAATTATCTAACACTGTTAAAACACCTGGATGCGAATTGAAGTGAGAATCAAAAATTGCAAATGTCAAGTGCGAATTTATGGGAAAAAGTGCGTGTTTTAACGCAACTTGCAATTTATTAAATGTGCGAATTTGCAAAAAAAAAAGCAAATTTGGCCATTTGCGAAAAAAAATCGCAAAAAACTGCAAAATCGCACAATATTACATTTCACCCCACATCTCTCACCTCTATGGCTATTTACATCCAGCATCAACTCCAACACTGTGTGGATTGGTAATATTCATTCACATCCAGTGGGAACTATATTGTGCTTGTTTTTTTTATCTGATTAAGGCATCGGCCAGTTTCAAAATTGCATCATTTTAGATTTATATCTTTTTTCATGAACACTGGAATTTTTAGATAAATGTTTTGTCATTTTGTCATGTGTAGTTATTAAAAACTGATATATAATTTTATAAACATCTTGCAAATTCATTCAGCCAGCGCTGGCCCAATATTTTTTTTTTCCTTCAGCCTACATTGGGGAGTGACTACCCCTGTGCCAGCTGCTGCTAATTGCGCAACACACAAACCCTATATATTTTTTCTTCATGGTTAAAAGTCACCTTGATGAGCGTATTTGTAATAAAACAGCAGGGGTGCCCCGACCAGGAATCTCTGATTCCAATACTCAATCCACATGGGTCAGGCACAGCCACTTAGCACAATGCGGGGAGGGTGCCCGTTATCCGGCAATAATACATTTCAACATAGTAACGGAACTCCATCCACTTGAACAAAGGGAATTTATTCCGTGACTAACACAGCAACGTTCAATACAAAATATGTATTTTCATCAGGCTTAAACACAGCATCTTGCCATGGCTTCTGATGGTTTCGGATCCAATATACTCCAATATACAGTAGGTGTTTTTTGCATTAGGATAAAGCATGATTATGCAATAGATTTGTTGGATAGCATCAATGTTTGTCATTTACCATCTAGTTGTGATAGCCATTAGACAACACTGAAGCCATCTATTAACAAAGGGTCATTTATAGACTACTAGACATTATTGTCCTCTTTGCATGGATAATCATTTGCTATTAATATGTTCTTTTTATGCAACAGGTATTATGACAGCAATGATATCAATGTTGGACTTTGAGTCTCCTCACTGGACGTATGTATTTATGAAAACTTTTTCACTATGCATTGTATATTGTGAACATGCATTTGTGATAGAGGTTTCTCATTGTCATATGCTTGTATTATATATGCATGTTGCCGCAGTTTTTAAATATTTACCAGGCAAATATGTTTCATCTATATGTTACATGATATTATTCTGCCTTATATTGCATTAACTGAAGTTATCCCCTATCAATTAGTCATCATGTATCAGGGCCTGTGCCATGTCATCACCTATGGACTACTGTGCTTTGCGTCCAGTTTCCAGGGCATGCAGTGCCATCAGGTTACCTCAGCTATGGTCACTGCAGGTGACCTTGCCATCTTTTCTTATGTATACAGTGTGGTGATGTAATGGAGTGCCCCGGTGCTGGGACAGCTCCCCTGCTCCCAGTACTGGAGCAGCAGCAGCAGGGACGGGGAGAAGTAGGGCTGGGTCCCCCACGGGACAGCGCCTCCCCCGGCGCAGGGATCAGCTGTCTGATCCCTGTTCCAATAGTGCAGGCAGCGGCGGAGAGAGACAGCGCTGGGATCAGGGCACTGATCCCAGCGCTGCCAGTGTGGCGGAGATCGGCGGGGAGGCTGTTTGAAGTTGGCGCCATTGTGGCCGCCAATAGAAACCGCCGCCCCCGGCATTTGAATCCTGGCGCCCTTCGGGAGCCAATCACGGCTCCCGAATCGGCAGCCAATAGAAACCGGCAATGGCGAGCCAATCAGCACTCGCCACGCCGTACTCTGCCCCGCCCCTAGCGTCTGATGCCAGACGCCGCCGGGAGGTGAAGCAGGAAGGACCCACGCCGGCGGAGGGCCGGAGCGCCCCGGCTGAAGAAGGAAGCCACTGAAGAAGCCAGAAGACACCGGGCTCAAGAAGGGGAATCGCCGGCGCCTCCTGGACGAGGAGAGGAAGTGGCGCCGGCGCTGGCCAGGACTGGCCAGTGGCAGAAGACAAGATGGCGGCCATGCACGGAGAGGCCAGCGGGCGTAGGAAGCTTCAGAGCTGAGGAAGGTCCCCCCCGCGGCCTCTCCCAACATCAGGTAGGTGGTCCCAGGCCACCTACCCCTACCCTAGACCACCGGGTATCGGGCACTAGGCCCGTGGGTACTTTCAGGCCCCTCCGGCCTGTGGGCACTTACAGGCCCCTCCGGCCTGTGGGCATTGTAGTCGGGCCCTCTTGGCCCGTGGCCAATTTATTGTTGGGCCCTCCTGGCCCTTTTGTATCCAAATGGGCCCCCTCCCCGTGGCCCCTGTTGTGATAGGCCGGGCAGTAGGCCCGTGGGTGTATTTAGCCGGACGCTAGGCCCGCTGCACAATAGCCGGGCGTAAGGCCCGAGGCCCCCCCATAGCTCGGGGGCTAATTGAATCAGGCCTCTAGGCCTGTGCCCCTAGTCAGGCACTAGGCTTGTGAACATAGACAGGCACTAGGCCTGAGCCGTAGTTAGGGGTGAATGTAGTGTAAGGCACTGGTGTAATTAATAGGCAGGTACTAGGCCTGCAAGTGATTAGTAAAAGGGCTCTAGGCCCCATTTTGTGGTTCCCGGTGGGTGGTTGGGGTTAACAGGTAGACGTGCGCCGCGGCAGTCCCCTCGTGGTTCCCCAAGTAGCTAACTGGTATCGTTAGAGTGTGCATATGCTGGCCAGCTCTAGGTAGGAAGGGAGTGTAACAACAAAGGTTAGGCAAAGATTGAAGGGACTGTTTTGTTGGTGAAATCTTGTACCGTGTTGTATGCTGTTTTCCGTGCAGGGCATCTCTGTAGAATTGTTAGTATTGTTAGTTTGCGTCGCACTACACACATAGTTAGTTTGAGGGCTGTGTGATGTAGTTACCCAGTTACGTACCACACTAGTAAGCGTTAGGCCCTGCACTGTGTTATTTTTGTGTTGTCTCTTCCTTACAGGGACCTGTAAGGGACGTGTTGGAGAGGGTACAAGTCTGACGACGGTGAGTGTCGTGTGTGTTTGTCTCTGCCTGTCTCCCTTCCTTCATCAATCCAGGGCGTACGTGGACCGTGCATCTCCATGCGAGGTCAAGGCATCACCTAGGTGCGCAAGTGCCAATAGGTGACACTCCAGGCTCTGAGGCAGTGTGCCGATGATTATATTTCCCGGAGCCCGGAGGGTGCCTCTGTAGAGACGTTGCGGGACGGAGGGCGCATCAGTCTTTATCCAGGCAGAACAGATCTAACCTACTCTCCTTCCTCCTAGGTGTTCGTGTCCGGGTGCCGGAGAATTCCAGGACCGTGGTTTGTCACCGCCTGAAGGTGAGAGGGTGCGGCACCAGGTAAGTGGTCCAGAGACACCTGCACGGCAGCAGGCACCACACCGCACCGCCCCTACACCCATCTCACAGTGACAGCTGAAAAGTATGACAAGGCCTTTATCGGTTGTAGAACATATAACTTGCTGGGATACATCATAGGAGCTCTAAGTGGTCAGCTCAAGGTGACGTATGGCCACTTCTTCTTCTACCACCTGAACATTATTTCCTTGGGAAGTGTGTCATTGGCTTTTATCATCTCTTTTATCAATCGCCAGTCCACTCTGCTAAATCTTCCTCAGAAAACCTCACAGGTGGCCATAATTATCTAACAATGTTAAAACACCTGGATGCGAATTGAAGTGAGAATCAAAAATTGCAACTGTCAAGTGCGAATTTATGGGAAAAAGTGCGAGTTTTAACGCAACTTGCAATTTATTAAATGTGCGAATTTGCAAAAAAAAATGCAAATTTGGCCATTTGCGAAAAAAAAATCGCAAAAAACTGCAAAATCGCACAATATTACATTTCACCCCACATCTCTCACCTCTATGGCTATTTACATCCAGCATCAACTCCAACACAGTGTGGATTGGTAATATTCATTCACATCCAGTGGGAACTATATTGTGCTTGTTTTTTTTATCTGATTAAGGCATCGGCCAGTTTCAAAATTGCATCATTTTAGATTTATATCTTTTTTTATGAACACTGGAATTTTTAGATAAATGTTTTGTCATTTTGTCATGTGTAGTTATTAAAAACTGATATATAATTTTATAAACATCTTGCAAATTCATTCAGCCAGCGCTGGCCCAATATTTTTTTTTTTCCTTCAGCCTACATTGGGGAGTGACTACCCCTGTGCCAGCTGCTGCTAATTGCGCAACACACAAACCCTATATATTTTTTCTTCATGGTTAAAAGTCACCTTGATGAGCGTATTTGTAATAAAACAGCAGGGGTGCCCCGACCAGGAATCTCTGATTCCAATACACAATCCACATGGGTCAGGCACAGCCACTTAGCACAATGCGGGGAGGGTGCCCGTTATCCGGCAATAATACATTTCAACATAGTAACGGAACTCCATCCACTTGAACAAAGGGAATTTATTCCGTGACTAACACAGCAACGTTCAATACAAAATATGTATTTTCATCAGGCTTAAACACAGCATCTTGCCATGGCTTCTGATGGTTTCGGATCCAATATACTCCAATATACAGTAGGTGTTTTTTGCATTAGGATAAAGCATGATTATGCAATAGATTTGTTGGATAGCATCAATGTTTGTCATTTACCATCTAGTTGTGATAGCCATTAGACAACACTGAAGCCATCTATTAACAAAGGGTCATTTATAGACTACTAGACATTATTGTCCTCTTTGCATGGATAATCATTTGCTATTAATATGTTCTTTTTATGCAACAGGTATTATGACAGCAATGATATCAATGTTGGACTTTGAGTCTCCTCACTGGACGTATGTATTTATGAAAACTTTTTCACTATGCATTGTATATTGTGAACATGCATTTGTGATAGAGGTTTCTCATTGTCATATGCTTGTATTATATATGCATGTTGCCGCAGTTTTCAAATATTTACCAGGCAAATATGTTTCATCTATATGTTACATGATATTATTCTGCCTTATATTGCATTAACTGAAGTTATCCCCTATCAATTAGTCACCATGTATCAGGGCCTGTGCCATGTCATCACCTATGGACTACTGTGCTTTGCGTCCAGTTTCCAGGCCATGCAGTGCCATCAGGTTACCTCAGCTATGGTCACTGCAGGTGACCTTGCCATCTTTTCTTATGTATACAGTGTGGTGATGTAATGGAGTGCCCCGGTGCTGGGACAGCTCCCCTGCTCCCAGTACTGAAACAGCAGCAGCAGGGACGGGGAGAAGTAGGGCTGGGTCCCCCACGGGACAGCGCCTCCCCCGGCGCAGGGATCAGCTGTCTGATCCCTGTTCCAATAGTGCAGGCAGCGGCGGAGAGAGACAGCGCTGGGATCAGGGCACTGATCCCAGCGCTGCCAGTGTGGCGGAGATCGGCGGGGCGGCTGTTTGAAGTTGGCGCCATTGTGGCCGCCAATAGAAACCGCCGCCCCCGGCATTTGAATCCTGGCGCCCTTCGGGAGCCAATCACGGCTCCCGAATTGGCAGCCAATAGAAACCGGCTATGGCGAGCCAATCAGCACTCGCCACGCCGTACTCTGCCCCGCCCCCAGCGTCTGATGCCAGACGCCGCCGGGAGGTGAAGCAGGAAGGACCCACGCCGGCGGAGGGCCGGAGCGCCCCGGCTGAAGAAGGAAGCCGCTGAAGAAGCCACTGAAGAAGCCAGAAGACACCGGGCTCAAGAAGGGGAATCGCCGGCGCCTCCTGGACGAGGAGAGGAAGTGGCGCCAGCGCTGGCCAGGACTGGCCAGTGGCAGAAGACAAGATGGCGGCCATGCACGGAGAGGCCAGCGGGGGTAGGAAGCTTCAGAGCTGAGGAAGGTCCCCCCCGCGGCCTCTCCCAACATCAGGTAGGTGGTCCCAGGCCACCTACCCCTACCCTAGACCACCGGGTATCGGGCACTAGGCCCGTGGGTACTTTCAGGCCCCTCCGGCCTGTGGGCACTTACAGGCCCCTCCGGCCTGTGGGCATTGTAGTCGGGCCCTCTTGGCCCGTGGCCAATTGATTGTTGGGCCCTCCTGGCCCTTTTGTATCCCACTGGGCCCCCTCCCCGTGGCCCCTGTTGTGATAGGCCGGGCAGTACGCCCGTGGGTGTATTTAGCCGGACGCTAGGCCCGCTGCACAATAGCCGGGCGTAAGGCCCGAGGCCCCCCCATAGCTCGGGGGCTACTTGAATCAGGCCTCTAGGCCTGTGCCCCTAGTCAGGCACTAGGCTTGTGAACATAGACAGGCACTAGGCCTGAGCCGTAGTTAGGGGTGAATGTAGTGTAAGGCACTGGTGTAATTGATAGGCAGGTACTAGGCCTGCAAGTGATTAGTAAAAGGGCTCTAGGCCCCATTTTGTGGTTCCCGGTGGGTGGTTGGGGTTAACAGGTAGACGTGCGCCGCGGCAGTCCCCTCGTGGTTCCCCAAGTAGCTAACTGGTATCGTTAGAGTGTGCATATGCTGGCCAGCTCTAGGTAGGAAGGGAGTGTAACAACAAAGGTTAGGCAAAGATTGAAGGGACTGTTTTGTTGGTGAAATCTTGTACCGTGTTGTATGCTGTTTTCCGTGTAGGGCATCTCTGTAGAATTGTTAGTTTGTGTCGCACTACACACATAGTTAGTTTGAGGGCTGTGTGATGTAGTTACCCAGTTACGTACCACACTAGTAAGCGTTAGGCCCTGCACTGTGTTATTTTTGTGTTGTCTCTTCCTTACAGGGACCTGTAAGGGACGTGTTGGAGAGGGTACAAGTCTGACGACGGTGAGTGTCGTGTGTGTTTGTCTCTGCATGTCTCCCTTCCTTCATCAATCCAGGGCGCACGTGGACCTTGCATCTCCATGCGAGGTCAAGGCATCACCTAGGTGCGCAAGTGCCAATAGGTGACACTCCAGGCTCTGAGGCAGTGTGCCGATGATTATATTTCCCGGAGCCCGGAGGGTGCCTCTGTAGAGACGTTGCGGGACGGAGGGCGCATCGGTCTTTATCCAGGCAGAACAGATCTCACCTACTCTCCTTCCTCCTAGGTGTTCGTGTCCGGGTGCCGGAGAATTCCAGGACCGTGGTTTGTCACCGCCTGAAGGTGAGAGGGTGCGGCACCAGGTAAGTGGTCCAGAGACACCTGCACGGCAGCAGGCACCACACCGCACCGCCCCTACACCCATCTCACAGTGACAGCTGAAAAGTATGACAAGGCCTTTATCTGTTGTAGAACATATAACTTGCTGGGATACATCATAGGAGCTCTAAGTGGTCAGCTCAAGGTGACGTATGGCCACTTCTTCTTCTACCACCTGAACATTATTTCCTTGGGAAGTGTGTCATTGGCTTTTATCATCTCTTTTATCAATCTCCAGTCCACTCTGCTAAATCTTCCTCAGAAAACCTCACAGGTGGCCATAATTATCTAACACTGTTAAAACACCTGGATGCGAATTGAAGTGAGAATCAAAAATTGCAAATGTCAAGTGCGAATTTATGGGAAAAAGTGCGTGTTTTAACGCAACTTGCAATTTATTAAATGTGCGAATTTGCAAAAAAAAAAGCAAATTTGGCCATTTGCGAAAAAAAATCGCAAAAAACTGCAAAATCGCACAATATTACATTTCACCCCACATCTCTCACCTCTATGGCTATTTACATCCAGCATCAACTCCAACACTGTGTGGATTGGTAATATTCATTCACATCCAGTGGGAACTATATTGTGCTTGTTTTTTTTATCTGATTAAGGCATCGGCCAGTTTCAAAATTGCATCATTTTAGATTTATATCTTTTTTCATGAACACTGGAATTTTTAGATAAATGTTTTGTCATTTTGTCATGTGTAGTTATTAAAAACTGATATATAATTTTATAAACATCTTGCAAATTCATTCAGCCAGCGCTGGCCCAATATTTTTTTTTTTCCTTCAGCCTACATTGGGGAGTGACTACCCCTGTGCCAGCTGCTGCTAATTGCGCAACACACAAACCCTATATATTTTTTCTTCATGGTTAAAAGTCACCTTGATGAGCGTATTTGTAATAAAACAGCAGGGGTGCCCCGACCAGGAATCTCTGATTCCAATACACAATCCACATGGGTCAGGCACAGCCACTTAGCACAATGCGGGGAGGGTGCCCGTTATCCGGCAATAATACATTTCAACATAGTAACGGAACTCCATCCACTTGAACAAAGGGAATTTATTCCGTGACTAACACAGCAACGTTCAATACAAAATATGTATTTTCATCAGGCTTAAACACAGCATCTTGCCATGGCTTCTGATGGTTTCGGATCCAATATACTCCAATATACAGTAGGTGTTTTTTGCATTAGGATAAAGCATGATTATGCAATAGATTTGTTGGATAGCATCAATGTTTGTCATTTACCATCTAGTTGTGATAGCCATTAAACAACACTGAAGCCATCTATTAACAAAGGGTCATTTATAGACTACTAGACATTATTGTCCTCTTTGCATGGATAATCATTTGCTATTAATATGTTCTTTTTATGCAACAGGTATTATGACAGCAATGATATCAATGTTGGACTTTGAGTCTCCTCACTGGACGTATGTATTTATGAAAACTTTTTCACTATGCATTGTATATTGTGAACATGCATTTGTGATAGAGGTTTCTCATTGTCATATGCTTGTATTATATATGCATGTTGCCGCAGTTTTTAAATATTTACCAGGCAAATATGTTTCATCTATATGTTACATGATATTATTCTGCCTTATATTGCATTAACTGAAGTTATCCCCTATCAATTAGTCATCATGTATCAGGGCCTGTGCCATGTCATCACCTATGGACTACTGTGCTTTGCGTCCAGTTTCCAGGGCATGCAGTGCCATCAGGTTACCTCAGCTATGGTCACTGCAGGTGACCTTGCCATCTTTTCTTATGTATACAGTGTGGTGATGTAATGGAGTGCCCCGGTGCTGGGACAGCTCCCCTGCTCCCAGTACTGGAGCAGCAGCAGCAGGGACGGGGAGAAGTAGGGCTGGGTCCCCCACGGGACAGCGCCTCCCCCGGCGCAGGGATCAGCTGTCTGATCCCTGTTCCAATAGTGCAGGCAGCGGCGGAGAGAGACAGCGCTGGGATCAGGGCACTGATCCCAGCGCTGCCAGTGTGGCGGAGATCGGCGGGGAGGCTGTTTGAAGTTGGCGCCATTGTGGCCGCCAATAGAAACCGCCGCCCCCGGCATTTGAATCCTGGCGCCCTTCGGGAGCCAATCACGGCTCCCGAATCGGCAGCCAATAGAAACCGGCAATGGCGAGCCAATCAGCACTCGCCACGCCGTACTCTGCCCCGCCCCCAGCGTCTGATGCCAGACGCCGCCGGGAGGTGAAGCAGGAAGGACCCACGCCGGCGGAGGGCCGGAGCGCCCCGGCTGAAGAAGGAAGCCGCTGAAGAAGCCACTGAAGAAGCCAGAAGACACCGGGCTCAAGAAGGGGAATCGCCGGCGCCTCCTGGACGAGGAGAGGAAGTGGCGCCGGCGCTGGCCAGGACTGGCCAGTGGCAGAAGACAAGATGGCGGCCATGCACGGAGAGGCCAGCGGGCGTAGGAAGCTTCAGAGCTGAGGAAGGTCCCCCCCGCGGCCTCTCCCAACATCAGGTAGGTGGTCCCAGGCCACCTACCCCTACCCTAGACCACCGGGTATCGGGCACTAGGCCCGTGGGTACTTTCAGGCCCCTCCGGCCTGTGGGCACTTACAGGCCCCTCCGGCCTGTGGGCATTGTAGTCGGGCCCTCTTGGCCCGTGGCCAATTTATTGTTGGGCCCTCCTGGCCCTTTTGTATCCAAATGGGCCCCCTCCCCGTGGCCCCTGTTGTGATAGGCCGGGCAGTAGGCCCGTGGGTGTATTTAGCCGGACGCTAGGCCCGCTGCACAATAGCCGGGCGTAAGGCCCGAGGCCCCCCCATAGCTCGGGGGCTAATTGAATCAGGCCTCTAGGCCTGTGCCCCTAGTCAGGCACTAGGCTTGTGAACATAGACAGGCACTAGGCCTGAGCCGTAGTTAGGGGTGAATGTAGTGTAAGGCACTGGTGTAATTAATAGGCAGGTACTAGGCCTGCAAGTGATTAGTAAAAGGGCTCTAGGCCCCATTTTGTGGTTCCCGGTGGGTGGTTGGGGTTAACAGGTAGACGTGCGCCGCGGCAGTCCCCTCGTGGTTCCCCAAGTAGCTAACTGGTATCGTTAGAGTGTGCATATGCTGGCCAGCTCTAGGTAGGAAGGGAGTGTAACAACAAAGGTTAGGCAAAGATTGAAGGGACTGTTTTGTTGGTGAAATCTTGTACCGTGTTGTATGCTGTTTTCCGTGCAGGGCATCTCTGTAGAATTGTTAGTATTGTTAGTTTGCGTCGCACTACACACATAGTTAGTTTGAGGGCTGTGTGATGTAGTTACCCAGTTACGTACCACACTAGTAAGCGTTAGGCCCTGCACTGTGTTATTTTTGTGTTGTCTCTTCCTTACAGGGACCTGTAAGGGACGTGTTGGAGAGGGTACAAGTCTGACGACGGTGAGTGTCGTGTGTGTTTGTCTCTGCCTGTCTCCCTTCCTTCATCAATCCAGGGCGTACGTGGACCGTGCATCTCCATGCGAGGTCAAGGCATCACCTAGGTGCGCAAGTGCCAATAGGTGACACTCCAGGCTCTGAGGCAGTGTGCCGATGATTATATTTCCCGGAGCCCGGAGGGTGCCTCTGTAGAGACGTTGCGGGACGGAGGGCGCATCAGTCTTTATCCAGGCAGAACAGATCTAACCTACTCTCCTTCCTCCTAGGTGTTCGTGTCCGGGTGCCGGAGAATTCCAGGACCGTGGTTTGTCACCGCCTGAAGGTGAGAGGGTGCGGCACCAGGTAAGTGGTCCAGAGACACCTGCACGGCAGCAGGCACCACACCGCACCGCCCCTACACCCATCTCACAGTGACAGCTGAAAAGTATGACAAGGCCTTTATCGGTTGTAGAACATATAACTTGCTGGGATACATCATAGGAGCTCTAAGTGGTCAGCTCAAGGTGACGTATGGCCACTTCTTCTTCTACCACCTGAACATTATTTCCTTGGGAAGTGTGTCATTGGCTTTTATCATCTCTTTTATCAATCGCCAGTCCACTCTGCTAAATCTTCCTCAGAAAACCTCACAGGTGGCCATAATTATCTAACAATGTTAAAACACCTGGATGCGAATTGAAGTGAGAATCAAAAATTGCAACTGTCAAGTGCGAATTTATGGGAAAAAGTGCGAGTTTTAACGCAACTTGCAATTTATTAAATGTGCGAATTTGCAAAAAAAAATGCAAATTTGGCCATTTGCGAAAAAAAAATCGCAAAAAACTGCAAAATCGCACAATATTACATTTCACCCCACATCTCTCACCTCTATGGCTATTTACATCCAGCATCAACTCCAACACAGTGTGGATTGGTAATATTCATTCACATCCAGTGGGAACTATATTGTGCTTGTTTTTTTTATCTGATTAAGGCATCGGCCAGTTTCAAAATTGCATCATTTTAGATTTATATCTTTTTTTATGAACACTGGAATTTTTAGATAAATGTTTTGTCATTTTGTCATGTGTAGTTATTAAAAACTGATATATAATTTTATAAACATCTTGCAAATTCATTCAGCCAGCGCTGGCCCAATATTTTTTTTTTTCCTTCAGCCTACATTGGGGAGTGACTACCCCTGTGCCAGCTGCTGCTAATTGCGCAACACACAAACCCTATATATTTTTTCTTCATGGTTAAAAGTCACCTTGATGAGCGTATTTGTAATAAAACAGCAGGGGTGCCCCGACCAGGAATCTCTGATTCCAATACACAATCCACATGGGTCAGGCACAGCCACTTAGCACAATGCGGGGAGGGTGCCTGTTATCCGGCAATAATACATTTCAACATAGTAACGGAACTCCATCCACTTGAACAAAGGGAATTTATTCCGTGACTAACACAGCAACGTTCAATACAAAATATGTATTTTCATCAGGCTTAAACACAGCATCTTGCCATGGCTTCTGATGGTTTCGGATCCAATATACTCCAATATACAGTAGGTGTTTTTTGCATTAGGATAAAGCATGATTATGCAATAGATTTGTTGGATAGCATCAATGTTTGTCATTTACCATCTAGTTGTGATAGCCATTAGACAACACTGAAGCCATCTATTAACAAAGGGTCATTTATAGACTACTAGACATTATTGTCCTCTTTGCATGGATAATCATTTGCTATTAATATGTTCTTTTTATGCAACAGGTATTATGACAGCAATGATATCAATGTTGGACTTTGAGTCTCCTCACTGGACGTATGTATTTATGAAAACTTTTTCACTATGCATTGTATATTGTGAACATGCATTTGTGATAGAGGTTTCTCATTGTCATATGCTTGTATTATATATGCATGTTGCCGCAGTTTTCAAATATTTACCAGGCAAATATGTTTCATCTATATGTTACATGATATTATTCTGCCTTATATTGCATTAACTGAAGTTATCCCCTATCAATTAGTCATCATGTATCAGGGCCTGTGCCATGTCATCACCTATGGACTACTGTGCTTTGCGTCCAGTTTCCAGGGCATGCAGTGCCATCAGGTTACCTCAGCTATGGTCACTGCAGGTGACCTTGCCATCTTTTCTTATGTATACAGTGTGGTGATGTAATGGAGTGCCCCGGTGCTGGGACAGCTCCCCTGCTCCCAGTACTGGGGTCCCCCACGGGACAGCGCCTCCCCCGGCGCAGGGATCAGCTGTCTGATCCCTGTTCCAATAGTGCAGGCAGCGGCGGAGAGAGAGCGCTGGGATCAGGGCACTGATCCCAGCGCTGCCAGTGTGGCGGAGATCGACGGGGAGGCTGTTTGAAGTTGGCGCCATTGTGGCCGCCAATAGAAACCGCCGCCCCCGGCATTTGAATCCTGGCGCCCTTCGGGAGCCAATCACGGCTCCCGAATCGGCAGCCAATAGAAACCGGCTATGGCGAGCCAATCAGCACTCGCCACGCCGTACTCTGCCCCGCCCCCAGCGTCTGATGCCAGACGCCGCCGGGAGGTGAAGCAGGAAGGACCCACGCCGGCGGAGGGCCGGAGCGCCCTGGCTGAAGAAGGAAGCCGCTGAAGAAGCCACTGAAGAAGCCAGAAGACACCGGGCTCAAGAAGGGGAATCGCCGGCGCCTCCTGGACGAGGAGAGGAAGTGGCGCCGGCGCTGGCCAGGACTGGCCAGTGGCAGTAGACAAGATGGCGGCCATGCATGGAGAGGCCAGCGGGGGTAGGAAGCTTCAGAGCTGAGGAAGGTCCCCCCCGCGGCCTCTCCCAACATCAGGTAGGTGGTCCCAGGCCACCTACCCCTACCCTAGACCACCGGGTATCGGGCACTAGGCCCGTGGGTACTTTCAGGCCCCTCCGGCCTGTGGGCACTTACAGGCCCCTCCGGCCTGTGGGCATTGTAGTCGGGCCCTCTTGGCCCGTGGCCAATTGATTGTTGGGCCCTCCTGGCCCTTTTGTATCCCACTGGGCCCCCTCCCCATGGCCCCTGTTGTGATAGGCCGGGCAGTAGGCCCGTGGGTGTATTTAGCCGGACGCTAGGCCCGCTGCACAATAGCCGGGCGTAAGGCCCGAGGCCCCCCCATAGCTCGGGGGCTAATTGAATCAGGCCTCTAGGCCTGTGCCCCTAGTCAGGCACTAGGCTTGTGAACATAGACAGGCACTAGGCCTGAGCCGTAGTTAGGGGTGAATGTAGTGTAAGGCACTGTGTGATGTAGTTACCCAGTTACGTACCACACTAGTAAGCATTAGGCCCTGCACTGTGTTATTTTTGTGTTGTCTCTTCCTTACAGGGACCTGTAAGGGACGTGTTGGAGAGGGTACAAGTCTGACGACGGTGAGTGTCGTGTGTGTTTGTCTCTGCCTGTCTCCCTTCCTTCATCAATCCAGGGCGTACGTGGACCTTGCATCTCCATGCGAGGTCAAGGCATCACCTAGGTGCGCAAGTGCCAATAGGTGACACTCCAGGCTCTGAGGCAGTGTGCCGATGATTATATTTCCCGGAGCCCGGAGGGTGCCTCTGTAGAGACGTTGCGGGACGGAGGGCGCATCGGTCTTTATCCAGGCAGAGCAGATCTCACCTACTCTCCTTCCTCCTAGGTGTTCGTGTCCGGGTGCCGGAAAATTTCCAGGACCGTGGTTTGTCACCGCCTGAAGGTGAGAGGGTGCGGCACCAGGTAAGTGGTCCAGAGACACCTGCACGGCAGCAGGCACCACACCGCACCGCCCCTACACCCATCTCACAGTGACAGCTGAAAAGTATGACAAGGCCTTTATCGGTTGTAGAACATATAACTTGCTGGGATACATCATAGGAGCTCTAAGTGGTCAGCTCAAGGTGACGTATGGCCACTTCTTCTACCACTTGAACATTATTTCCTTGGGAAGTGTGTCATTGGCTTTTATCATCTCTTTTATCAATCTCCAGTCCACTCTGCTAAATCTTCCTCAGAAAACCTCACAGGTGGCCATAATTATCTAACAATGTTAAAACACCTGGATGCGAATTGAAGTGAGAATCAAAAATTGCAACTGTCAAGTGCGAATTTATGGGAAAAATTGCGAGTTTTAACGCAACTTGCAATTTATTAAATGTGCGAATTTGCAAAAAAAAATGCAAATTTGGCCATTTGCGAAAAAAAATCGCAAAAAACTGCAAAATCGCACAATATTACATTTCACCCCACATCTCTCACCTCTATGGCTATTTACATCCAGCATCAACTCCAACACAGTGTGGATTGGTAATATTCATTCACATCCAGTGGGAACTATATTGTGCTTGTTTTTTTTATCTGATTAAGGCATCGGCCAGTTTCAAAATTGCATCATTTTAGATTTATATCTTTTTTATGAACACTGGAATTTTTAGATAAATGTTTTGTCATTTTGTCATGTGTAGTTATTAAAAACTGATATATAATTTTATAAACATCTTGCAAATTCATTCAGCCAGCGCTGGCCCAATATTTTTTTTTTTCCTTCAGCCTACATTGGGGAGTGACTACCCCTGTGCCAGCTGCTGCTAATTGCGCAACACACAAACCCTATATATTTTTTCTTCATGGTTAAAAGTCACCTTGATGAGCGTATTTGTAATAAAACAGCAGGGGTGCCCCGACCAGGAATCTCTGATTCCAATACACAATCCACATGGGTCAGGCACAGCCACTTAGCACAATGCGGGGAGGGTGCCCGTTATCCGGCAATAATACATTTCAACATAGTAACGGAACTCCATCCACTTGAACAAAGGGAATTTATTCCGTGACTAACACAGCAACGTTCAATACAAAATATGTATTTTCATCAGGCTTAAACACAGCATCTTGCCATGGCTTCTGATGGTTTCGGATCCAATATACTCCAATATACAGTAGGTGTTTTTTGCATTAGGATAAAGCATGATTATGCAATAGATTTGTTGGATAGCATCAATGTTTGTCATTTACCATCTAGTTGTGATAGCCATTAGACAACACTGAAGCCCTCTATTAACAAAGGGTCATTTATAGACTACTAGACATTATTGTCCTCTTTGCATGGATAATCATTTGCTATTAATATGTTCTTTTTATGCAACAGGTATTATGACAGCAATGATATCAATGTTGGACTTTGAGTCTCCTCACTGGACGTATGTATTTATGAAAACTTTTTCACTATGCATTGTATATTGTGAACATGCATTTGTGATAGAGGTTTCTCATTGTCATATGCTTGTATTATATATGCATGTTGCCGCAGTTTTCAAATATTTACCAGGCAAATATGTTTCATCTATATGTTACATGATATTATTCTGCCTTATATTGCATTAACTGAAGTTATCCCCTATCAATTAGTCATCATGTATCAGGGCCTGTGCCATGTCATCACCTATGGACTACTGTGCTTTGCGTCCAGTTTCCAGGGCATGCAGTGCCATCAGGTTACCTCAGCTATGGTCACTGCAGGTGACCTTGCCATCTTTTCTTATGTATACAGTGTGGTGATGTAATGGAGTGCCCCAGTGCTGGGACAGCTCCCCTGCTCCCAGTACTGGAGCAGCAGCAGCAGGGACGGGGAGAAGTAGGGCTGGGTCCCCCACGGGACAGCGCCTCCCCCTGCGCAGGGATCAGCTGTCTGATCCCTGTTCCAATAGTGCAGGCAGCGGCAGAGAGAGACAGCGCTGGGATCAGGGCACTGATCCCAGCGCTGCCAGTGTGGCGGAGATCGGCGGGGCGGCTGTTTGAAGTTGGCGTCATTGTGGCCGCCAATAGAAACCGCCGCCCCCGGCATTTGAATCCTGGCGCCCTTCGGGAGCCAATCACGGCTCCCGAATCGGCAGCCAATAGAAACCGGCTATGGCGAGCCAATCAGCACTCGCCACGCCGTACTCTGCCCCGCCCCCAGCGTCTGATGCCAGACGCCGCCGGGAGGTGAAGCAGGAAGGACCCACGCCGGCGGAGGGCCGGAGCGCCCCGGCTGAAGAAGGAAGCCGCTGAAGAAGCCACTGAAGAAGCCAGAAGACACCGGGCTCAAGAAGGGGAATCGCCGGCGCCTCCTGGACGAGGAGAGGAAGTGGCGCCGGCGCTGGCCAGGACTGGCCAGTGTCAGAAGACAAGATGGCGGCCATGCACGGAGAGGCCAGCGGGGGTAGGAAGCTTCAGAGCTGAGGAAGGTCCCCCCCACGGCCTCTCCCAACATCAGGTAGGTGGTCCCAGGCCACCTACCCCTACCCTAGACCACCGGGTATCGGGCACTAGGCCCGTGGGTACTTTCAGGCCCCTCCGGCCTGTGGGCACTTACAGGCCCCTCCGGCCTGTGGGCATTGTAGTCGGGCCCTCTTGGCCCGTGGCCAATTGATTGTTGGGCCCTCCTGGCCCTTTTGTATCCCACTGGGCCCCCTCCCCGTGGCCCCTGTTGTGATAGGCCGGGCAGTAGGCCCGTGGGTGTATTTTGCCGGACGCTAGGCCCGCTGCACAATAGCCGGGCGTAAGGCCCGAGGCCCCCCCATAGCTCGGGGGCTAATTGAATCAGGCCTCTAGGCCTGTGCCCCTAGTCAGGCACTAGGCTTGTGAACATAGACAGGCACTAGGCCTGAGCTGTAGTTAGGGGTGAATGTAGTGTAAGGCACTGGTGTAATTAATAGGCAGGTACTAGGCCTGCAAGTGATTAGTAAAAGGGCTCTAGGCCCCATTTTGTGGTTCCCGGTGGGTGGTTGGGGTTAACAGGTAGACATGCGCCGCGGCAGTCCCCTCGTGGTTCCCCAAGTAGCTAACTGGTATCGTTAGAGTGTGCATCTGCTGGCCAGCTCTAGGTAGGAAGGGAGTGTAACAACAAAGGTTAGGCAAAGATTGAAGGGACTGTTTTGTTGGTGAAATCTTGTACCGTGTTGTATGCTGTTTTCCGTGCAGGGCATCTCTGTAGAATTGTTAGTATTGTTAGTTTGTGTCGCACTACACACATAGTTAGTTTGAGGGCTGTGTGATGTAGTTACCCAGTTACGTACCACACTAGTAAGCGTTAGGCCCTGCACTGTGTTATTTTTGTGTTGTCTCTTCCTTACAGGGACCTGTAAGGGACGTGTTGGAGGGGATGCGGTCATTTGGTCTACTGCATTATGGTAGACAGTCATTAGGTCGAATCCATTAGGTCGACATGCTAAAAGGTCGACATGACTCTAGGTCGACATGGGAAAAGGTCGACATGATTCTAGTTCGAAAGGTCATTAGTTCGACAGGTCATTAGTTCGACAAGGTCATTAGTTCGACATTGTCTATGTCGACATTCACAAGGTCGACATGGAGTTTTTCACTGTTTTTTGAGCCAACATGTGCCGACAGGCGGTATTTCATGCCCTACCATCCACTAGGGCGTGGTGGGAGAATAAAATAGTGTGCCGAGCGTAGCGAGGCACCGTGCCCGACGCATAGCGAGCGGATGCAGTGCACTTTAAACTGTGTCCATGTCGACTGTGTTGACATTCAGGTAAAAAAACAGTGAAAAACCCCATGTCGACCTTGTGAATGTCGACATAGACAATGTCGAACTAATGACCTTGTCGAACTAATGACCTGTCGAACTAATGACCTTTCGACCTAGAATCATGTCGACCTTTTCCCATGTCGACCTAGAATCATGTCGACCTTTTAGCATGTCGACCTAATGGATTCGACCTAATGACTTTCGACCATAATGCAATAGACCAAATGATCCCAACCCTGTTGGAGAGGGTACAAGTCTGACGACGGTGAGTGTCGTGTGTGTTTGTCTCTGCCTGTCTCCCTTCCTTCATCAATCCAGGGCGTACGTGGACCTTGCATCTCCATGCGAGGTCAAGGCATCACCTAGGTGCGCAAGTGCCAATAGGTGACACTCCAGGCTCTGAGGCAGTGTGCCGATGATTATATTTCCCGGAGCCCGGAGGGTGCCTCTGTAGAGACGTTGCGGGACGGAGGGCGCATCGGTCTTTATCCAGGCAGAGCAGATCTCACCTACTCTCCTTCCTCCTAGGTGTTCGTGTCCGGGTGCCGGAGAATTCCAGGACCGTGGTTTGTTACCGCCTGAAGGTGAGAGGGTGCGGCACCAGGTAAGTGGTCCAGAGACACCTGCACGGCAGCAGGCACCACACCGCACCGCCCCTACACCCATCTCACAGTGACAGCTGAAAAGTATGACAAGGCCTTTATCTGTTGTAGAACATATAACTTGCTGGGATACATCATAGGAGCTCTAAGTGGTCAGCTCAAGGTGACGTATGGCCATTTCTTCTTCTACCACCTAAACATTATTTCCTTGGGAAGTGTGTCATTGGCTTTTATCATCTCTTTTATCAATCTCCAGTCCACTCTGCTAAATCTTCCTCAGAAAACCTCACAGGTGGCCATAATTATCTAACACTGTTAAAACACCTGGATGCGAATTGAAGTGAGAATCAAAAATTGCAACTGTCAAGTGCGAATTTATGGGAAAAAGTGCGTGTTTTAACGCAACTTGCAATTTATTAAATGTGCGAATTTGCAAAAAAAATGCAAATTTGGCCATTTGCGAAAAAAAATCGCAAAAAACTGCAAAATCGCACAATATTACATTTCACCCCACATCTCTCACCTCTATGGCTATTTACATCCAGCATCAACTCCAACACAGTGTGGATTGGTAATATTCATTCACATCCAGTGGGAACTATATTGTGCTTGTTTTTTTTATCTGATTAAGGCATCGGCCAGTTTCAAAATTGCATCATTTTAGATTTATATCTTTTTTATGAACACTGGAATTTTTAGATAAATGTTTTGTCATTTTGTCATGTGTAGTTATTAAAAACTGATATATAATTTTATAAACATCTTGCAAATTCATTCAGCCAGCGCTGGCCCAATATTTTTTTTTTTTCCTTCAGCCTACATTGGGGAGTGACTACCCCTGTGCCAGCTGCTGCTAATTGCGCAACACACAAACCCTATATATTTTTTCTTCATGGTTAAAAGTCACCTTGATGAGCGTATTTGTAATAAAACAGCAGGGGTGCCCCGACCAGGAATCTCTGATTCCAATACACAATCCACATGGGTCAGGCACAGCCACTTAGCACAATGCGGGGAGGGTGCCCGTTATCCGGCAATAATACATTTCAACATAGTAACGGAACTCCATCCACTTGAACAAAGGGAATTTATTCCGTGACTAACACAGCAACGTTTAATACAAAATATGTATTTTCATCAGGCTTAAACACAGCATCTTGCCATGGCTTCTGATGGTTTCGGATCCAATATACTCCAATATACAGTAGGTGTTTTTTGCATTAGGATAAAGCATGATTATGCAATAGATTTGTTGGATAGCATCAATGTTTGTCATTTACCATCTAGTTGTGATAGCCATTAGACAACACTGAAGCCATCTATTAACAAAGGGTCATTTATAGACTACTAGACATTATTGTCCTCTTTGCATGGATAATCATTTGCTATTAATATGTTCTTTTTATGCAACAGGTATTATGACAGCAATGATATCAATGTTGGACTTTGAGTCTCCTCACTGGACGTATGTATTTATGAAAACTTTTTCACTATGCATTGTATATTGTGAACATGCATTTGTGATAGAGGTTTCTCATTGTCATATGCTTGTATTATATATGCATGTTGCCGCAGTTTTCAAATATTTACCAGGCAAATATGTTTCATCTATATGTTACATGATATTATTCTGCCTTATATTGCATTAACTGAAGTTATCCCCTATCAATTAGTCATCATGTATCAGGGCCTGTGCCATGTCATCACCTATGGACTACTGTGCTTTGCGTCCAGTTTCCAGGGCATGCAGTGCCATCAGGTTACCTCAGCTATGGTCACTGCAGGTGACCTTGCCATCTTTTCTTATGTATACAGTGTGGTGATGTAATGGAGTGCCCCGGTGCTGGGACAGCTCCCCTGCTCCCAGTACTGGAGCAGCAGCAGCAGGGACGGGGAGAAGTAGGGCTGGGTCCCCCACGGGACAGCGCCTCCCCCGGCGCAGGGATCAGCTGTCTGATCCCTGTTCCAATAGTGCAGGCAGCGGCGGAGAGAGACAGCGCTGGGATCAGGGCACTGATCCCAGCGCTGCCAGTGTGGCGGAGATCGGCGGGGCGGCTGTTTGAAGTTGGCGCCATTGTGGCCGCCAATAGAAACCGCCGCCCCCGGCATTGGAATCCTGGCGCCCTTCGGGAGCCAATCACGGCTCCCGAATCGGCAGCCAATAGAAACCGGCTATGGCGAGCCAATCAGCACTCGCCACGCCGTACTCTGCCCCGCCCCCAGCGTCTGATGCCAGACGCCGCCGGGAGGTGAAGCAGGAAGGACCCACGCCGGCGGAGGGCCGGAGCGCCCCGGCTGAAGAAGGAAGCCGCTGAAGAAGCCACTGAAGAAGCCAGAAGACACCGGGCTCAAGAAGGGGAATCGCCGGTGCCTCCTGGACGAGGAGAGGAAGTGGCGCCGGCGCTGGCCAGGACTGGCCAGTGGCAGAAGACAAGATGGCGGCCATGCACGGAGAGGCCAGCGGGGGTAGGAAGCTTCAGAGCTGAGGAAGGTCCCCCCCGCGGCCTCTCCCAACATCAGGTAGTTGGTCCCAGGCCACCTACCCCTACCCTAGACCACCGGGTATCGGGCACTAGGCCCGTGGGTACTTTCAGGCCCCTCCGGCCTGTGGGCACTTACAGGCCCCTCCGGCCTGTGGGCATTGTAGTCGGGCCCTCTTGGCCCGTGGCCAATTGATTGTTGGGCCCTCCTGGCCCTTTTGTATCCCACTGGGCCCCCTCCCCGTGGCCCCTGTTGTAATAGGCCGGGCAGTAGGCCCGTGGGTGTATTTAGCCGGACGCTAGGCCCGGTGCACAATAGCCGGGCGTAAGGCCCGAGGCCCCCCCATAGCTCGGGGGCTAATTGAATCAGGCCTCTAGGCCTGTGCCCCTAGTCAGGCACTAGGCTTGTGAACATAGACAGGCACTAGGCCTGAGCCGTAGTTAGGGGTGAATGTAGTGTAAGGCACTGGTGTAATTAATAGGCAGGTACTAGGCCTGCAAGTGATTAGTAAAAGGGCTCTAGGCCCCATTTTGTGGTTCCCGGTGGGTGGTTGGGGTTAACAGGTAGACGTGCGCCGCGGCAGTCCCCTCGTGGTTCCCCAAGTAGCTAACTGGTATCGTTAGAGTGTGCATATGCTGGCCAGCTCTAGGTAGGAAGGGAGTGTAACAACAACGGTTAGGCAAAGATTGAAGGGACTGTTTTGTTGGTGAAATCTTGTACCGTGTTGTATGCTGTTTTCCGTGCAGGGCATCTCTGTAGAATTGTTAGTATTGTTAGTTTGCGTCGCACTACACACATAGTTAGTTTGAGGGCTGTGTGATGTAGTTACCCAGTTACGTACCACACTAGTAAGCGTTAGGCCCTGCACTGTGTTATTTTTGTGTTGTCTCTTCCTTACAGGGACCTGTAAGGGACGTGTTGGAGAGGGTACAAGTCTGACGACGGTGAGTGTCGTGTGTGTTTGTCTCTGCCTGTCTCCCTTCCTTCATCAATCCAGGGCGTACGTGGACCGTGCATCTCCATGCGAGGTCAAGGCATCACCTAGGTGCGCAAGTGCCAATAGGTGACACTCCAGGCTCTGAGGCAGTGTGCCGATGATTATATTTCCCGGAGCCCGGAGGGTGCCTCTGTAGAGACGTTGCGGGACGGAGGGCGCATCAGTCTTTATCCAGGCAGAACAGATCTCACCTACTCTCCTTCCTCCTAGGTGTTCGTGTCCGGGTGCCGGAGAATTCCAGGACCGTGGTTTGTCACCGCCTGAAGGTGAGAGGGTGCGGCACCAGGTAAGTGGTCCAGAGACACCTGCACGGCAGCAGGCACCACACCGCACCGCCCCTACACCCATCTCACAGTGACAGCTGAAAAGTATGACAAGGCCTTTATCTGTTGTAGAACATATAACTTGCTGGGATACATCATAGGAGCTCTAAGTGGTCAGCTCAAGGTGACGTATGGCCACTTCTTCTTCTACCACCTGAACATTATTTCCTTGGGAAGTGTGTCATTGGCTTTTATCATCTCTTTTATCAATCTCCAGTCCACTCTGCTAAATCTTCCTCAGAAAACCTCACAGGTGGCCATAATTATCTAACAATGTTAAAACACCTGGATGCGAATTGAAGTGAGAATCAAAAATTGCAACTGTCAAGTGCGAATTTATGGGAAAAAGTGCGAGTTTTAACGCAACTTGCAATTTATTAAATGTGCGAATTTGCAAAAAAAAATGCAAATTTGGCCATTTGCGAAAAAAAATCGCAAAAAACTGCAAAATCGCACAATATTACATTTCACCCCACATCTCTCACCTCTATGGCTATTTACATCCAGCATCAACTCCAACACAGTGTGGATTGGTAATATTCATTCACATCCAGTGGGAACTATATTGTGCTTGTTTTTTTTATCTGATTAAGGCATCGGCCAGTTTCAAAATTGCATCATTTTAGATTTATATCTTTTTTATGAACACTGGAATTTTTAGATAAATGTTTTGTCATTTTGTCATGTGTAGTTATTAAAAACTGATATATAATTTTATAAACATCTTGCAAATTCATTCAGCCAGCGCTAGCCCAATATATTTTTTTTTTCCTTCAGCCTACATTGGGGAGTGACTACCCCTGTGCCAGCTGCTGCTAATTGCGCAACACACAAACCCTATATATTTTTTCTTCATGGTTAAAAGTCACCTTGATGAGCGTATTTGTAATAAAACAGCAGGGGTGCCCCGACCAGGAATCTCTGATTCCAATACACAATCCACATGGGTCAGGCACAGCCACTTAGCACAATGCGGGGAGGGTGCCCGTTATCCGGCAATAATACATTTCAACATAGTAACGGAACTCCATCCACTTGAACAAAGGGAATTTATTCCGTGACTAACACAGCAACGTTCAATACAAAATATGTATTTTCATCAGGCTTAAACACAGCATCTTGCCATGGCTTCTGATGGTTTCGGATCCAATATACTCCAATATACAGTAGGTGTTTTTTGCATTAGGATAAAGCATGATTATGCAATAGATTTGTTGGATAGCATCAATGTTTGTCATTTACCATCTAGTTGTGATAGCCATTAGACAACACTGAAGCCCTCTATTAACAAAGGGTCATTTATAGACTACTAGACATTATTGTCCTCTTTGCATGGATAATCATTTGCTATTAATATGTTCTTTTTATGCAACAGGTATTATGACAGCAATGATATCAATGTTGGACTTTGAGTCTCCTCACTGGACTTATGTATTTATGAAAACTTTTTCACTACGCATTGTATATTGTGAACATGCATTTGTGATAGAGGTTTCTCATTGTCATATGCTTGTATTATATATGCATGTTGCCGCAGTTTTCAAATATTTACCAGGCAAATATGTTTCATCTATATGTTACATGATATTATTCTGCCTTATATTGCATTAACTGAAGTTATCCCCTATCAATTAGTCATCATGTATCAGGGCCTGTGCCATGTCATCACCTATGGACTACTGTGCTTTGCGTCCAGTTTCCAGGACATGCAGTGCCTTCAGGTTACCTCAGCTATGGTCACTGCAGGTGACCTTGCCATCTTTTCTTATGTATACAGTGTGGTGATGTAATGGAGTGCCCCGGTGCTGGGACAGCTCCCCTGCTCCCAGTACTGGAGCAGCAGCAGCAGGGACGGGGAGAAGTAGGGCTGGGTCCCCCATGGGACAGCGCCTCCCCCGGCGCAGGGATCAGCTGTCTGATCCCTGTTCCAATAGTGCAGGCAGCGGCGGAGAGAGACAGCGCTGGGATCAGGGCACTGATCCCAGCGCTGCCAGTGTGGCAGAGATCGGCTGTTTGAAGTTGGCGCCATTGTGGCCGCCAATAGAAACCGCCGCCCCCGGCATTTGAATCCTGGCGCCCTTCGGGAGCCAATCACGGCTCCCGAATCGGCAGCCAATAGAAACCGGCTATGGCGAGCCAATCAGCACTCGCCACGCCGTACTCTGCCCCGCCCCCAGCGTCTGATGCCAGACGCCGCCGGGAGGTGAAGCAGGAAGGACCCACGCCGGCGGAGGGCCGGAGTGCCCCGGCTGAAGAAGGAAGCCGCTGAAGAAGCCACTGAAGAAGCCAGAAGACACCGGGCTCAAGAAGGGGAATCGCCGGCGCCTCCTGGACGGGGAGAGGAAGTGGCGCCGCCGCTGGCCAGGACTGGCCAGTGGCAGAAGACAAGATGGCGGCCATGCACGGAGAGGCCAGCGGGGGTAGGAAGCTTCAGAGCTGAGGAAGGTCTCCCCCGCGGCCTCTCCCAACATCAGGTAGGTGGTCCCAGGCCACCTACCCCTACCCTAGACCACCGGGTATCGGGCACTAGGCCCGTGGGTACTTTCAGGTCCCTCCGGCCTGTGGGCACTTACAGGCCCCTCCGGCCTGTGGGCATTGTAGTCGGGCCCTCTTGGCCCGTGGCCAATTGATTGTTGGGCCCTCCTGGCCCTTTTGTATCCCACTGGGCCCCCTCCCCGTGGCCCCTGTTGTAATAGGCCGGGCAGTAGGCCCGTGGGTGATTTAGCCGGACGCTAGGCCCGTTGCACAATAGCCGGGCGTAAGGCCCGAGGCCCCCCCATAGCTCGGGGGCTAATTGAATCAGGCCTCTAGGCCTGTGCCCCTAGTCAGGCACTAGGCTTGTGAACATAGACAGGCACTAGGCCTGAGCCGTAGTTAGGGGTGAATGTAGTGTAAGGCACTGGTGTAATTAATAGGCAGGTACTAGGCCTGCAAGTGATTAGTAAAAGGGCTCTAGGCCCCATTTTGTGGTTCCCGGTGGGTGGTTGGGGTTAACAGGTAGACGTGCGCCGCGGCAGTCCCCTCGTGGTTCCCCAAGTAGCTAACTGGTATCGTTAGAGTGTGCATATTCTGGCCAGCTCTAGGTAGGAAGGGAGTGTAACAACAAAGGTTAGGCAAAGATTGAAGGGACTGTTTTGTTGGTGAAATCTTGTACCGTGTTGTATGCTGTTTTTCGTGCAGGGCATCTCTGTAGAATTGTTAGTATTGTTAGTTTGTTTCGCACTACACACATAGTTAGTTTGAGGGCTGTGTGATGTAGTTACCCAGTTACGTACCACACTAGTAAGCGTTAGGCCCTGCACTGTGTTATTTCTCTTTCAATGGTCCTGGTGACACAGCTCAACACTGGGATGTAGGAGGGTCCGAAGGAGCCAGGCACCTATCCTAAAGTTTTAGAGGGTAGGCTCCTCCCCTACTGCATCCCTGGACTCTTCAGTTCGTGTTAGGTGCCCACTGGAGTGGGTGCTATTCTAAAGGGCTGCAGGAGCAGCCGAAGAATTAGAGTAGTTAGGGGATTTTTATTATTTTATTAACTTTTACCCTAGCTAGGTAGGCACAGTGTGAGGATTCTCATAGTGAATCCTCACACTGCTTGCGCAGCAGGAGCTGACAGAAGCGCGTCCTGTCAGCTCACTGTGCACAGGGGAGACGCTGTCTGGTCTCCCTGTGCAGCGCTTATAGCCTTTTCTAAAAGGCTGCCTGGGCTCCGGAGTACCCTGAAACCGGCTCCACGCTTAGGTGGGGATCATGGGGGACAGGCGCTCCGTGATGGCGGCGGCCATTTTATGCGGAGCTTACACGCTTAGCTCCTAGATGAGAGGACAGCAGCGTTGTGACAGGCATGTTCCAAGTGATCCCCATTTGAGGGGGAGACACTGGAACTAGGAAATCCTACCTAAGGAGCGGCTTGCTGGGGGTGGTTGGCGCCAAAAGGTCACGGACCCCGCAGCAGCAGGGACCTGTGGTCTCTTCCTTCACTCTGACTTTGGCGCCTTTCAGAACGCTTGCAGCGGAGCTGAGCTGGCTTACTGATCCTGGCAGAGTGACTTGGATTTCCTGGGCATCGCTTCCCCGCAGTTGAAACCAACAGACAGATAAGTGATTGGGTGCATTGCCTCTGTATAAACGCTTGTACATTGTTTGCACTGTGTATACTGATAGATATACTTTTATCACTTGCGTCATGTCTGAGCATCAGGCTGTGGTTTTGGGGGAGGGAGCCCTTAATGCACTGAGCGCGTGCAATGTTTGCACACAAAAATTTGTCCCTGAGCAGATGGCCAAGGGGGGCTTATGTATTACTTGCGCTGATGTGAGACCCATGGGCAGTGATCCCCATAGGGCAGAGCATATGGAACCTGCGTGGGCCAGGGCCCTAGGCAGGTCAGTAAACGCTTTGGTGCAGCTTTTGGACAGGCAGAGTGATGGGCTGGTAGAATCACAGAGACCTATGCCATCATCTCAGCAGTCGTCTGGCTCCTTGCCTCTTACCCAGGCAGATCCTGCACTTATCCAGGTGATGCAGGATACTGCAAAAGGGATTAACAGGTTCAGTGAAATGCTGGACAAAATGGATGATGTGGCAGGGACCCCTAGAAGGTCTTATGCCTTAACTACTGTGGTAGATGAAGAGGAAGGAGAGTATACTGACATCCCCTGGGATCAGGGTGATGATTTGGAAGAGAACTCTGCTGCTGGTATAGAGGATCTCATTATAGCTGTGAAGCAGGCTTTAAAGCTGACTGTGGAGGATAAGACTCCTGTTAAAGGTGTTTTTAAGCGACAGCGGAAGGAGGCTGTTACTTTTCCTTCAGATGAGGGGTTACAGGAATTGTTAGAAGGGGCTTGGAAAACTCCTGATAAGAGGCTTCAGATGCCTAAGCGATTCCTTAGTCTGTACCCCATGCCAGAGTCTCATGCGGAGCTCTGGGAAAAGGTCCCAGTTGTGGACGCTTCAGTGGCACGTTTGTCCAAGGCTACTGTATTACCAGTACAGGGCGGTGCAGCTTTTAAAGATTCTGTGGATAAAAAGCTGGAGGGAAACCTCAAGGCTATCTTTGAAGGGGTGGGGTTTACCTTACGACCCCTTATTGCTTCAGCCTGGGTTTCTAAGGCCATGATAGAGTGGGCTGGTGAATTATGCACCATGCTGCAGGCTGACCCGGGTGCATTACTGCTGGCAGAAAAGATTAAGGCAGCAGCAGAATATGCAGTTGAAGCAGAGGAGGAAGCTATTAAAATGGCAACCAGAGTGTCCACAGTCTCCATTAATGCCAGGAGAGTGCTTTGGCTAAAAGCCTGGGAAGCAGACAATGAGTCCAAGAAGGCTCTGGAAACATTAGCCTTCAAAGGAAAGGTACTCTTTGGTACCGAATTAGAGGAGATTATAAAACAGGCCACAGGCGGCAAAAGTACATTCCTGCCGGCCTCCTCAGCAAAGCAGACGTCCAGATTTTCTGCTTTTAAGCCGTCCTTTCGGCCCTCCCATAGAGGTGGTGCGTCCTTTCGAGGACAGTCTTTCAGGGGAAGGTTTCAGCCCTCTAGAGGCAAGACACAAAAGTCAAAATTTGGCTCTTTTCACAAGAAGCCTGCCAATAAAGGAGAGGATAAACCCTCTGCATGACTGTCAGGGGCTTTGCCCGACAGTGACAAAAGTGGGCGGGCGTCTCACGCTCTTCAGGGACGCTTGGGCTTCTCTAGACCAGGATGCCTGGCTGCTAGACATCATAACACAGGGTTACCAAATCCCTTTCAGAGGGCCACCTCCGAAGAGGTTCATTCCCACATCCTTACCAAAGGAGGCACGGCTGCGTACAGCTCTTGTGAGAGCAGCGCACTCCCTTTTGGAAAAAGGGGTGGTGACACTAGTCCCCAAGACAGAGTGGAAGAAAGGCTTTTACTCCACGCTGTTCCTGGTGCCCAAACCAGACGGGTCTTTCAGACCAATACTAAATTTGAAGTCTCTAAATGTTCATTTATGGGTAGACCATTTCAAAATGGAGTCTCTACGGTCAGTACTCCTGAGTCTGGACCAGGGAGAATTTTTGGCGTCCATGGATGTCCAGGACGCATATTTGCACGTTCCTATACACCCGGAACATCAGACCTTGTTGAGGTTTGCCATAGGAGACCTGCATTTACAATTCCGGGCGTTACCCTTTGGGCTAGCAACCGCGCCAAGGGTATTCACAAAGATAATGTCAGTAATGGCGGCGGTGCTGAGGCTCAGGGGAATCACAGTAATACCCTATTTGGACGATCTCCTGTTCAAAGCAGAGTCAGCAGCCATGCTGCAGAGTCACTTGGCAGAGGCCATCAGTTTTTTGCAGGCTCACGGCTGGATTTTAAATTTGCAAAAATCTCAGCTGGTACCGTCACAAAGGCTCCAATTCTTGGGAGTCATACTGGACACCCATCTTCATCGGGTATCCCTCCCGGAGGTAAAGGCCAGGGATCTGGTCACCCTAGTCCAGGAGATTCTCAGGGCTCAGAGCATTTCAGTATGGAGGTGCCTCAAGCTCCTGGGGAAGATGGTGGCGTCATTCGAGACGCTTCAATTTGCCAGGTTCCACTCTCGGAGGTTCCAATGGAACATTTTGTCAGCTTGGTCAGGAAACACTTTGACCATGAAATCCGAGATGATAGTGCTGTCTTCGGACACCCGAGAATCTTTGAAATGGTGGACAGAAGTAGATTCCCTTCAGTGGGGTCGGTCATTACAGACCTGGGACTGGTTGATAGTAACTACCGACGCCAGTCTCAGGGGCTGGGGGGCAATAGTCCTGGATCTCAGGCTTCAGGGCCTGTGGACGGCAGAGGAATCAGCGTTACCAATCAACATCTTGGAGCTGAGAGCTGTCTGGAAAGTCATTTCCTTGGCGGGAGACAGGTTACAGAACCTCCCTTTGAGGATTCAGACCGACAATGCCACAGCTGTGGCGTATCTGAATCACCAGGGAGGTACACGCAGCAGATTGGCCATGTGGGAGGTATCCAGAATCTTCCTATGGGCGGAACAGAATGTTCCAGCTGTATCGGCTATATTCATCCCAGGAATAGAGAATATAGAAGCCGACTTCCTGAGCAGGGAGGAGCTCAAGGAAGGGGAATGGAGCTTACACCCTCAGGTGTTTCACCAAATCACTTCGATGTGGGGAACTCCGGATGTGGACCTGATGGCATCCAGGATCAACCGTCAAGTGCCCAGGTTCTATGCCAGAACAAGGGATCCACTAGCGGAGGCAGTGGATGCCATGACTATTCACTGGCAGGGAGATCTCCTTTATGCATTCCCACCAGTACCAATGTTACCGAGACTTCTGAAGAAAATACAGGGGCAGAAGGTTCCAGTGATCTTAGTGGCCCCAGATTGGCCAAGGAGATCCTGGTACTCGAGGCTTCAGAGGTTGTCTGTGGACTCATGGCGTCTACCTCTGAGACCAGACCTTCTAAGACAAGGCCCTTTCAATCACCTGGATTCAGATCGATTGATTTTGACGGCCTGGCTATTGAAACCACCATTTTGAAAAGAAAAGGGTTTTCTGAGGCAGTAGTACAGACTATGATAAAAGCCAGAAAAGCTGTATCTTCGGCAAATTATTATAGAGTCTGGAAGACTTACATTCGATGGTGTGAGAGAAGAAAGGCTCATACATCTCATTTTAAGCTATCAAGAATGATGGAATTCTTACAAGATGGTTTTTCATCGGGCATAAGCCTTCAGTCACTGAAGGTGCAGATTTCGGCCTTGTCCATCTATTTCCAGAAAAAGATAGCCATTTTGCCGGAAATTCAAACCTTTTTACAAGGAGTATCCAGGTTGAAACCTCCATACAAGCAACCAGTAGCACCTTGGGATCTATCACTGGTTTTGGAATGCCTTCAAAAGGCACCTTTTGAACCTTTAAGGTCGGCTGACTTTAAGTTTCTTACGTGGAAGCTAGTGTTTTTGTTAGCAGTAGCATCTGCTAAAAGAGTTTCAGAATTGGGAGCTTTGTCATGTAAATCTCCTTTCTTAATTTTTCATGATGACAGGGCTGTTTTAAGAACAGTGCCTCAGTTTTTACCGAAGGTGGTATCTACCTTCCATTTAAATCAGGAGATAGTTCTACCTGTGTTTCAACCCCCAGAGGGTTCTAAGAAAAGGGACAAGTTGAGAACTTTGGATGTTGTGCGTGCCTTACGCATATATGTGGACAGAGTGAAGAGTGTCAGGAAGACTGACACATTGTTGGTATTGTATGACGTACACAAGATTGGTTGGCCTGCATCTAAGCAGACTATTGCTAGGTGGTTGCGGTCTGTGATAGCCTTTGCATACACCAAAGTGGGTAGACCAGTACCGGCCAAAATAAATGCGCATACCACCAGGTCAGTTGCCACCTCTTGGGCGGTTCGACATGGGGCCACAGCTGAGCAGGTTTGCAGAGCTGCCACTTGGTCATCTGTTCACACATTTGCCAAATTCTATAGATTCCATGAGTTCGCGTCGGAGGACGCATCATTCGGGCGAGCAGTGCTGAGAGCTGCAGACCTGAGCGTACCCTCCCAAAGGACCGGCTCTGGAACGTCCCAGTGTTGAGCTGTGTCACCAGGACCATTGAAAGAGAAAAAGGGATTTTTGTAAGAACTTACCGTTCGAATCCCTTTCTCTGATATGGTCCTGGTGACACAGCGATCCCTCCCTTACGCTCAGTAAGTATGCCAGAAGTTTCATGATGTTCATGTTAAAATGGTTAAAAGTTAACAGTTTTCTGTTATAAAATGTGCATATAATATGTGCAGGCGTTTGTACTGAGTTAATGTATTCCAGTGGCTTTGAAAGATTAACTGAAGAGTCCAGGGATGCAGTAGGGGAGGAGCCTACCCTCTAAAACTTTAGGATAGGTGCCTGGCTCCTTCGGACCCTCCTACATCCCAGTGTTGAGCTGTGTCACCAGGACCATATCAGAGAAAGGGATTCGAACGGTAAGTTCTTACAAAAATCCCTTTTTTTGTGTTGTCTCTTCCTTACAGGGACCTGTAAGGGACGTGTTGGAGAGGGTACAAGTCTGACGACGGTGAGTGTCGTGTGTGTTTGTCTCTGCCTGTCTCCCATCCTTCATCAATCCACGGCGTACGTGGACCGTGCATCTCCATGCGAGGTCAAGGCATCACCTAGGTGCGCAAGTTCCAATAGGTGACACTCCAGGCTCTGAGGCAGTGTGCCGATGATTATATTTCCCGGAGCCCGGAGGGTGCCTCTGTAGAGACGTTGCGGGACGGAGGGCGCATCGGTCTTTATCCAGGCAGAACAGATCTAACCTACTCTCCTTCCTCCTAGGTGTTCGTGTCCGGGTGCCGGAGAATTCCAGGACCGTGGTTTGTCACCGCCTGAAGGTGAGAGGGTGCGGCACCAGGTAAGTGGTCCAGAGACACCTGCACGGCAGCAGGCACCACACCGCACCGCCCCTACACCCATCTCACAGTGACAGCTGAAAAGTATGACAAGGCCTTTATCGGTTGTAGAACATATAACTTGCTGGGATACATCATAGGAGCTCTAAGTGGTCAGCTCAAGGTGACGTATGGCCACTTCTTCTTCTACCACCTGAACATTATTTCCTTGGGAAGTGTGTCATTGGCTTTTATCATCTCTTTTATCAATCGCCAGTCCACTCTGCTAAATCTTCCTCAGAAAACCTCACAGGTGGCCATAATTATCTAACAATGTTAAAACACCTGGATGCGAATTGAAGTGAGAATCAAAAATTGCAACTGTCAAGTGCGAATTTATGGGAAAAAGTGCGAGTTTTAACGCAACTTGCAATTTATTAAATGTGCGAATTTGCAAAAAAAAATGCAAATTTGGCCATTTGCGAAAAAAAATCGCAAAAAACTGCAAAATCGCACAATATTACATTTCACCCCACATCTCTCACCTCTATGGCTATTTACATCCAGCATCAACTCCAACACAGTGTGGATTGGTAATATTCATTCACATCCAGTGGGAACTATATTGTGCTTGTTTTTTTTATCTGATTAAGGCATCGGCCAGTTTCAAAATTGCATCATTTTAGATTTATATCTTTTTTTATGAACACTGGAATTTTTAGATAAATGTTTTGTCATTTTGTCATGTGTAGTTATTAAAAACTGATATATAATTTTATAAACATCTTGCAAATTCATTCAGCCAGCGCTGGCCCAATATTTTTTTTTTTCCTTCAGCCTACATTGGGGAGTGACTACCCCTGTGCCAGCTGCTGCTAATTGCGCAACACACAAACCCTATATATTTTTTCTTCATGGTTAAAAGTCACCTTGATGAGCGTATTTGTAATAAAACAGCAGGGGTGCCCCGACCAGGAATCTCTGATTCCAATACACAATCCACATGGGTCCGGCACAGCCACTTAGCACAATGCGGGGAGGGTGCCCGTTATCCGGCAATAATACATTTCAACACAGTAACGGAACTCCATCCACTTGAACAAAGGGAATTTATTCCGTGACTAACACAGCAACGTTCAATACAAAATATGTATTTTCATCAGGCTTAAACACAGCATCTTGCCATCGCTTCTGATGGTTTCGGATCCAATATACTCCAATATACAGTAGGTGTTTTTTGCATTAGGATAAAGCATGATTATGCAATAGATTTGTTGGATAGCATCAATGTTTGTCATTTACCATCTAGTTGTGATAGCCATTAGACAACACTGAAGCCATCTATTAACAAAGGGTCATTTATAGACTACTAGACATTATTGTCCTCTTTGCATGGATAATCATTTGCTATTAATATGTTCTTTTTATGCAACAGGTATTAGGACAGCAATGATATCAATGTTGGACTTTGAGTCTCCTCACTGGACGTATGTATTTATGAAAACTTTTTCACTATGCATTGTATATTGTGAACATGCATTTGTGATAGAGGTTTCTCATTGTCATATGCTTGTATTATATATGCATGTTGCCGCCGTTTTCAAATATTTACCAGGCAAATATGTTTCATCTATATGTTACATGATATTATTCTGCCTTATATTGCATTAACTGAAGTTATCCCCTATCAATTAGTCATCATGTATCAGGGCCTGTGCCATGTCATCACCTATGGACTACTGTGCTTTGCGTCCAGTTTCCAGGGCATGCAGTGCCATCAGGTTACCTCAGCTATGGTCACTGCAGGTGACCTTGCCATCTTTTCTTATGTATACAGTGTGGTGATGTAATGGAGTGCCCCGGTGCTGGGACAGCTCCCCTGCTCCCAGTACTGGAGCAGCAGCAGCAGGGACGGGGAGAAGTAGGGCTGGGTCCCCCACGGGACAGCGCCTCCCCCGGCGCAGGGATCAGCTGTCTGATCCCTGTTCCAATAGTGCAGGCAGCGGCGGAGAGAGAGCGCTGGGATCAGGGCACTGATCCCAGCGCTGCCAGTGTGGCGGAGATCGACGGGGAGGCTGTTTGAAGTTGGCGCCATTGTGGCCGCCAATAGAAACCGCCGCCCCCGGCATTTGAATCCTGGCGCCCTTCGGGAGCAAATCACGGCTCCCGAATCGGCAGCCAATAGAAACCGGCTATGGCGAGCCAATCAGCACTCGCCACGCCGTACTCTGCCCCGCCCCCAGCGTCTGATGCCAGACGCCGCCGGGAGGTGAAGCAGGAAGGACCCACGCCGGCGGAGGGCCGGAGCGCCCCGGCTGAAGAAGGAAGCCGCTGAAGAAGCCACTGAAGAAGCCAGAAGACACCGGGCTCAAGAAGGGGAATCGCCGGCGCCTCCTGGATGAGGAGAGGAAGTGGCGCCGGCGCTGGCCAGGACTGGCCAGTGGCAGTAGACAAGATGGCGGCCATGCACGGAGAGGCCAGCGGGGGTAGGAAGCTTCAGAGCTGAGGAAGGTCCCCCCCGCGGCCTCTCCCAACATCAGGTAGGTGGTCCCAGGCCACCTACCCCTACCCTAGACCACCGGGTATCGGGCACTAGGCCCGTGGGTACTTTCAGGCCCCTCCGGCCTGTGGGCACTTACAGGCCCCTCCGGCCTGTGGGCATTGTAGTCGGGCCCTCTTGGCCCGTGGCCAATTGATTGTTGGGCCCTCCTGGCCCTTTTGTATCCCACTGGGCCCCCTCCCCATGGCCCCTGTTGTGATAGGCCGGGCAGTAGGCCCGTGGGTGTATTTAGCCGGACGCTAGGCCCGCTGCACAATAGCCGGGCGTAAGGCCCGAGGCCCCCCCATAGCTCGGGGGCTAATTGAATCAGGCCTCTAGGCCTGTGCCCCTAGTCAGGCACTAGGCTTGTGAACATAGACAGGCACTAGGCCTGAGCCGTAGTTAGGGGTGAATGTAGTGTAAGGCACTGTGTGATGTAGTTACCCAGTTACGTACCACACTAGTAAGCATTAGGCCCTGCACTGTGTTATTTTTGTGTTGTCTCTTCCTTACAGGGACCTGTAAGGGACGTGTTGGAGAGGGTACAAGTCTGACGACGGTGAGTGTCATGTGTGTTTGTCTCTGCCTGTCTCCCTTCCTTCATCAATCCAGGGCGTACGTGGACCTTGCATCTCCATGCGAGGTCAAGGCATCACCTAGGTGCGCAAGTGCCAATAGGTGACACTCCAGGCTCTGAGGCAGTGTGCCGATGATTATATTTCCCGGAGCCCGGAGGGTGCCTCTGTAGAGACGTTGCGGGACGGAGGGCGCATCGGTCTTTATCCAGGCAGAGCAGATCTCACCTACTCTCCTTCCTCCTAGGTGTTCGTGTCCGGGTGCCGGAAAATTTCCAGGACCGTGGTTTGTCACCGCCTGAAGGTGAGAGGGTGCGGCACCAGGTAAGTGGTCCAGAGACACCTGCACGGCAGCAGGCACCACACCGCACCGCCCCTACACCCATCTCACAGTGACAGCTGAAAAGTATGACAAGGCCTTTATCGGTTGTAGAACATATAACTTGCTGGGATACATCATAGGAGCTCTAAGTGGTCAGCTCAAGGTGACGTATGGCCACTTCTTCTTCTACCACTTGAACATTATTTCCTTGGGAAGTGTGTCATTGGCTTTTATCATCTCTTTTATCAATCTCCAGTCCACTCTGCTAAATCTTCCTCAGAAAACCTCACAGGTGGCCATAATTATTTAACAATGTTAAAACACCTGGATGCGAATTGAAGTGAGAATCAAAAATTGCAACTGTCAAGTGCGAATTTATGGGAAAAAGTGCGAGTTTTAACGCAACTTGCAATTTATTAAATGTGCGAATTTGCAAAAAAAAATGCAAATTTGGCCATTTGCGAAAAAAAATCGCAAAAAACTGCAAAATCGCACAATATTACATTTCACCCCACATCTCTCACCTCTATGGCTATTTACATCCAGCATCAACTCCAACACAGTGTGGATTGGTAATATTCATTCACATCCAGTGGGAACTATATTGTGCTTGTTTTTTTTATCTGATTAAGGCATCGGACAGTTTCAAAATTGCATCATTTTAGATTTATATCTTTTTTATGAACACTGGAATTTTTAGATAAATGTTTTGTCATTTTGTCATGTGTAGTTATTAAAAACTGATATATAATTTTATAAACATCTTGCAAATTCATTCAGCCAGCGCTGGCCCAATATTTTTTTTTTTCCTTCAGCCTACATTGGGGAGTGACTACCCCTGTGCCAGCTGCTGCTAATTGCGCAACACACAAACCCTATATATTTTTTCTTCATGGTTAAAAGTCACCTTGATGAGCGTATTTGTAATAAAACAGCAGGGGTGCCCCGACCAGGAATCTCTGATTCCAATCCACAATCCACATGGGTCAGGCACAGCCACTTAGTACAATGCGGGGAGGGTGCCCGTTATCCGGCAATAATACATTTCAACATAGTAACAGTACAATGCGGGGAGGGTGCCCGTTATCCGGCAATAATACATTTCAACATAGTAACGGAACTCCATCCACTTGAACAAAGGGAATTTATTCCGTGACTAACACAGCAACGTTCAATACAAAATATGTATTTTCATCAGGCTTAAACACAGCATCTTGCCATGGCTTCTGATGGTTTCGGATCCAATATACTCCAATATACAGTAGGTGTTTTTTGCATTAGGATAAAGCATGATTATGCAATAGATTTGTTGGATAGCATCAATGTTTGTCATTTACCATCTAGTTGTGATAGCCATTAGACAACACTGAAGCCATCTATTAACAAAGGGTCATTTATAGACTACTAGACATTATTGTCCTCTTTGCATGGATAATCATTTGCTATTAATATGTTCTTTTTATGCAACAGGTATTATGACAGCAATGATATCAATGTTGGACTTTGAGTCTCCTCACTGGACGTATGTATTTATGAAAACTTTTTCACTATGCATTGTACAGGTATATTGTGAACATGCATTTGTGATAGAGGTTTCTCATTGTCATATGCTTGTATTATATATGCATGTTGCCACAGTTTTCAAATATTTACCAGGCAAATATGTTTCATCTATATGTTACATGATATTATTCTGCCTTATATTGCATTAACTGAAGTTATCCCCTATCAATTAGTCACCATGTATCAGGGCCTGTGCCATGTCATCACCTATGGACTACTGTGCTTTGCGTCCAGTTTCCAGGGCATGCAGTGCCATCAGGTTACCTCAGCTATGGTCACTGCAGGTGACCTTGCCATCTTTTCTTATGTATACAGTGTGGTGATGTAATGGAGTGCCCCGGTGCTGGGACAGCTCCCCTGCTCCCAGTACTGGAGCAGCAGCAGCAGGGACGGGGAGAAGTAGGGCTGGGTCCCCCATGGGACAGCGCCTCCCCCGGCGCAGGGATCAGCTGTCTGATCCCTGTTCCAATAGTGCAGGCAGCGGCGGAGAGAGACAGCGCTGGGATCAGGGCACTGATCCCAGCGCTGCCAGTGTGGCGGAGATCGGCGGGGAGGCTGTTTGAAGTTGGCGCCATTGTGGCCGCCAATAGAAACCGCCGCCCCCGGCATTTGAATCCTGGCGCCCTTCGGGAGCCAATCACGGCTCCCGAATCGGCAGCCAATAGAAACCGGCTATGGCGAGCCAATCAGCACTCGCCACGCCGTACTCTGCCCCGCCCCCAGCGTCTGATGCCAGACGCCGCCGGGAGGTGAAGCAGGAAGGACCCACGCCGGCGGAGGGCCGGAGCGCCCCGGCTGAAGAAGGAAGCCGCTGAAGAAGCCACTGAAGAAGCCAGAAGACACCGGGCTCAAGAAGGGGAATCGCCGGCGCCTCCTGGACGAGGAGAGGAAGTGGCGCCGGCGCTGGCCAGGACTGGCTAGTGGCAGAAGACAAGATGGCGGCCATGCACGGAGAGGCCAGCGGGGGTAGGAAGCTTCAGAGCTGAGGAAGGTCCCCCCCGCGGCCTCTCCCAACATCAGGTAGGTGGTCCCAGGCCACCTACCCCTACCCTAGACCACCGGGTATCGGGCACTAGGCCCGTGGGTACTTTCAGGCCCCTCCGGCCTGTGGGCACTTACAGGCCCCTCCGGCCTGTGGGCATTGTAGTCGGGCCCTCTTGGCCCATGGCCAATTGATTGTTGGGCCCTCCTGGCCCTTTTGTATCCAAATGGGCCCCCTCCCCGTGGCCCCTGTTGTGATAGGCCGGGCAGTAGGCCCGTGGGTGTATTTAGCCGGACGCTAGGCCCGCTGCACAATAGCCGGGCGTAAGGCCCGAGGCCCCCCCATAGCTCGGGGGCTAATTGAATCAGGCCTCTAGGCCTGTGCCCCTAGTCAGGCACTAGGCTTGTGAACATAGACAGGCACTAGGCCTGAGCCGTAGTTAGGGGTGAATGTAGTGTAAGGCACTGGTGTAATTAATAGGCAGGTACTAGGCCTGCAAGTGATTAGTAAAAGGGCTCTAGGCCCCATTTTGTGGTTCCCGGTGGGTGGTTGGGGTTAACAGGTAGACGTGCGCCGCGGCAGTCCCCTTGTGGTTCCCCAAGTAGCTAACTGGTATCGTTAGAGTGTGCATATGCTGGCCAGCTCTAGGTAGGAAGGGAGTGTAACAACAAAGGTTAGGCAAAGATTGAAGGGACTGTTTTGTTGGTGAAATCTTGTACCGTGTTGTATGCTGTTTTTCGTGCAGGGCATCTCTGTAGAATTGTTAGTATTGTTAGTTTGTTTCGCACTACACACATAGTTAGTTTGAGGGCTGTGTGATGTAGTTACCCAGTTACGTACCACACTAGTAAGCGTTAGGCCCTGCACTGTGTTATTTTTGTGTTGTCTCTTCCTTACAGGGACCTGTAAGGGACGTGTTGGAGAGGGTACAAGTCTGACGACGGTGAGTGTCGTGTGTGTTTGTCTCTGCCTGTCTCCCATCCTTCATCAATCCACGGCGTACGTGGACCGTGCATCTCCATGCGAGGTCAAGGCATCACCTAGGTGCGCAAGTGCCAATAGGTGACACTCCAGGCTCTGAGGCAGTGTGCCGATGATTATATTTCCCGGAGCCCGGAGGGTGCCTCTGTAGAGACGTTGCGGGACGGAGGGCGCATCGGTCTTTATCCAGGCAGAACAGATCTCACCTACTCTCCTTCCTCCTAGGTGTTCGTGTCCGGGTGCCGGAGAATTCCAGGACCGTGGTTTGTCACCGCCTGAAGGTGAGAGGGTGCGGCACCAGGTAAGTGGTCCAGAGACACCTGCACGGCAGCAGGCACCACACCGCACCGCCCCTACACCCATCTCACAGTGACAGCTGAAAAGTATGACAAGGCCTTTATCTGTTGTAGAACATATAACTTGCTGGGATACATCATAGGAGCTCTAAGTGGTCAGCTCAAGGTGACGTATGGCCACTTCTTCTTCTACCACCTGAACATTATTTCCTTGGGAAGTGTGTCATTGGCTTTTATCATCTCTTTTATCAATCTCCAGTCCACTCTGCTAAATCTTCCTCAGAAAACCTCACAGGTGGCCATAATTATCTAACACTGTTAAAACACCTGGATGCGAATTGAAGTGAGAATCAAAAATTGCAAATGTCAAGTGCGAATTTATGGGAAAAAGTGCGTGTTTTAACGCAACTTGCAATTTATTAAATGTGCGAATTTGCAAAAAAAAAAGCAAATTTGGCCATTTGCGAAAAAAAATCGCAAAAAACTGCAAAATCGCACAATATTACATTTCACCCCACATCTCTCACCTCTATGGCTATTTACATCCAGCATCAACTCCAACACTGTGTGGATTGGTAATATTCATTCACATCCAGTGGGAACTATATTGTGCTTGTTTTTTTTATCTGATTAAGGCATCGGCCAGTTTCAAAATTGCATCATTTTAGATTTATATCTTTTTTTATGAACACTGGAATTTTTAGATAAATGTTTTGTCATTTTGTCATGTGTAGTTATTAAAAACTGATATATAATTTTATAAACATCTTGCAAATTCATTCAGCCAGCGCTGGCCCAATATTTTTTTTTTTCCTTCAGCCTACATTGGGGAGTGACTACCCCTGTGCCAGCTGCTGCTAATTGCGCAACACACAAACCCTATATATTTTTTCTTCATGGTTAAAAGTCACCTTGATGAGCGTATTTGTAATAAAACAGCAGGGGTGCCCCGACCAGGAATCTCTGATTCCAATACACAATCCACATGGGTCAGGCACAGCCACTTAGCACAATGCGGGGAGGGTGCCCGTTATCCGGCAATAATACATTTCAACATAGTAACGGAACTCCATCCACTTGAACAAAGGGAATTTATTCCGTGACTAACACAGCAACGTTCAATACAAAATATGTATTTTCATCAGGCTTAAACACAGCATCTTGCCATGGCTTCTGATGGTTTCGGATCCAATATACTCCAATATACAGTAGGTGTTTTTTGCATTAGGATAAAGCATGATTATGCAATAGATTTGTTGGATAGCATCAATGTTTGTCATTTACCATCTAGTTGTGATAGCCATTAGACAACACTGAAGCCATCTATTAACAAAGGGTCATTTATAGACTACTAGACATTATTGTCCTCTTTGCATGGATAATCATTTGCTATTAATATGTTCTTTTTATGCAACAGGTATTATGACAGCAATGATATCAATGTTGGACTTTGAGTCTCCTCACTGGACGTATGTATTTATGAAAACTTTTTCACTATGCATTGTATATTGTGAACATGCATTTGTGATAGAGGTTTCTCATTGTCATATGCTTGTATTATATATGCATGTTGCCGCAGTTTTTAAATATTTACCAGGCAAATATGTTTCATCTATATGTTACATGATATTATTCTGCCTTATATTGCATTAACTGAAGTTATCCCCTATCAATTAGTCATCATGTATCAGGGCCTGTGCCATGTCATCACCTATGGACTACTGTGCTTTGCATCCAGTTTCCAGGGCATGCAGTGCCATCAGGTTACCTCAGCTATGGTCACTGCAGGTGACCTTGCCATCTTTTCTTATGTATACAGTGTGGTGATGTAATGGAGTGCCCCAGTGCTGGGACAGCTCCCCTGCTCCCAGTACTGGAGCAGCAGCAGCAGGGACGGGGAGAAGTAGGGCTGGGTCCCCCATGGGACAGCGCCTCCCCCGGCGCAGGGATCAGCTGTCTGATCCCTGTTCCAATAGTGCAGGCAGCGGCGGAGAGAGACAGCGCTGGGATCAGGGCACTGATCCCAGCGCTGCCAGTGTGGCGGAGATCGGCGGGGAGGCTGTTTGAAGTTGGCGCCATTGTGGCCGCCAATAGAAACCGCCGCCCCCGGCATTTGAATCCTGGCGCCCTTCGGGAGCCAATCACGGCTCCCGAATCAGCAGCCAATAGAAACCGGCTATGGCGAGCCAATCAGCACTCGCCACGCCGTACTCTGCCCCGCCCCCAGCGTCTGATGCCAGACGCCGCCGGGAGGTGAAGCAGGAAGGACCCACGCCGGCGGAGGGCCGGAGCGCCCCGGCTGAAGAAGGAAGCCGCTGAAGAAGCCACTGAAGAAGCCAGAAGACACCGGGCTCAAGAAGGGGAATCGCCGGCGCCTCCTGGACGAGGAGAGGAAGTGGCGCCGGCGCTGGCCAGGACTGGCCAGTGGCAGAAGACAAGATGGCGGCCATGCACGGAGAGGCCAGCGGGGGTAGGAAGCTTCAGAGCTGAGGAAGGTCCCCCCCGCGGCCTCTCCCAACATCAGGTAGGTGGTCCCAGGCCACCTACCCCTACCCTAGACCACCGGGTATCGGGCACTAGGCCCGTGGGTACTTTCAGGCCCCTCCGGCCTGTGGGCACTTACAGGCCCCTCCGGCCTGTGGGCATTGTAGTCGGGCCCTCTTGGCCCATGGCCAATTGATTGTTGGGCCCTCCTGGCCCTTTTGTATCCAAATGGGCCCCCTCCCCGTGGCCCCTGTTGTGATAGGCCGGGCAGTAGGCCCGTGGGTGTATTTAGCCGGACGCTAGGCCCGCTGCACAATAGCCGGGCGTAAGGCCCGAGGCCCCCCCATAGCTCGGGGGCTAATTGAATCAGGCCTCTAGGCCTGTGCCCCTAGTCAGGCACTAGGCTTGTGAACATAGACAGGCACTAGGCCTGAGCCGTAGTTAGGGGTGAATGTAGTGTAAGGCACTGGTGTAATTAATAGGCAGGTACTAGGCCTGCAAGTGATTAGTAAAAGGGCTCTAGGCCCCATTTTGTGGTTCCCGGTGGGTGGTTGGGGTTAACAGGTAGACGTGCGCCGCGGCAGTCCCCTCGTGGTTCCCCAAGTAGCTAACTGGTATCGTTAGAGTGTGCATATGCTGGCCAGCTCTAGGTAGGAAGGGAGTGTAACAACAAAGGTTAGGCAAAGATTGAAGGGACTGTTTTGTTGGTGAAATCTTGTACCGTGTTGTATGCTGTTTTTCGTGCAGGGCATCTCTGTAGAATTGTTAGTATTGTTAGTTTGTTTCGCACTACACACATAGTTAGTTTGAGGGCTGTGTGATGTAGTTACCCAGTTACGTACCACACTAGTAAGCGTTAGGCCCTGCACTGTGTTATTTTTGTGTTGTCTCTTCCTTACAGGGACCTGTAAGGGACGTGTTGGAGAGGGTACAAGTCTGACGACGGTGAGTGTCGTGTGTGTTTGTCTCTGCCTGTCTCCCATCCTTCATCAATCCACGGCGTACGTGGACCGTGCATCTCCATGCGAGGTCAAGGCATCACCTAGGTGCGCAAGTTCCAATAGGTGACACTCCAGGCTCTGAGGCAGTGTGCCGATGATTATATTTCCCGGAGCCCGGAGGGTGCCTCTGTAGAGACGTTGCGGGACGGAGGGCGCATCGGTCTTTATCCAGGCAGAACAGATCTAACCTACTCTCCTTCCTCCTAGGTGTTCGTGTCCGGGTGCCGGAGAATTCCAGGACCGTGGTTTGTCACCGCCTGAAGGTGAGAGGGTGCGGCACCAGGTAAGTGGTCCAGAGACACCTGCACGGCAGCAGGCACCACACCGCACCGCCCCTACACCCATCTCACAGTGACAGCTGAAAAGTATGACAAGGCCTTTATCGGTTGTAGAACATATAACTTGCTGGGATACATCATAGGAGCTCTAAGTGGTCAGCTCAAGGTGACGTATGGCCACTTCTTCTTCTACCACCTGAACATTATTTCCTTGGGAAGTGTGTCATTGGCTTTTATCATCTCTTTTATCAATCGCCAGTCCACTCTGCTAAATCTTCCTCAGAAAACCTCACAGGTGGCCATAATTATCTAACAATGTTAAAACACCTGGATGCGAATTGAAGTGAGAATCAAAAATTGCAACTGTCAAGTGCGAATTTATGGGAAAAAGTGCGAGTTTTAACGCAACTTGCAATTTATTAAATGTGCGAATTTGCAAAAAAAAATGCAAATTTGGCCATTTGCGAAAAAAAATCGCAAAAAACTGCAAAATCGCACAATATTACATTTCACCCCACATCTCTCACCTCTATGGCTATTTACATCCAGCATCAACTCCAACACAGTGTGGATTGGTAATATTCATTCACATCCAGTGGGAACTATATTGTGCTTGTTTTTTTTATCTGATTAAGGCATCGGCCAGTTTCAAAATTGCATCATTTTAGATTTATATCTTTTTTTATGAACACTGGAATTTTTAGATAAATGTTTTGTCATTTTGTCATGTGTAGTTATTAAAAACTGATATATAATTTTATAAACATCTTGCAAATTCATTCAGCCAGCGCTGGCCCAATATTTTTTTTTTTCCTTCAGCCTACATTGGGGAGTGACTACCCCTGTGCCAGCTGCTGCTAATTGCGCAACACACAAACCCTATATATTTTTTCTTCATGGTTAAAAGTCACCTTGATGAGCGTATTTGTAATAAAACAGCAGGGCTGCCCCGACCAGGAATCTCTGATTCCAATACACAATCCACATGGGTCAGGCACAGCCACTTAGCACAATGCGGGGAGGGTGCCCGTTGTCCGGCAATAATACATTTCAACATAGTAACGGAACTCCATCCACTTGAACAAAGGGAATTTATTCCGTGACTAACACAGCAACGTTCAATACAAAATATGTATTTTCATCAGGCTTAAACACAGCATCTTGCCATCGCTTCTGATGGTTTCGGATCCAATATACTCCAATATACAGTAGGTGTTTTTTGCATTAGGATAAAGCATGATTATGCAATAGATTTGTTGGATAGCATCAATGTTTGTCATTTACCATCTAGTTGTGATAGCCATTAGACAACACTGAAGCCATCTATTAACAAAGGGTCATTTATAGACTACTAGACATTATTGTCCTCTTTGCATGGATAATCATTTGCTATTAATATGTTCTTTTTATGCAACAGGTATTATGACAGCAATGATATCAATGTTGGACTTTGAGTCTCCTCACTGGACGTATGTATTTATGAAAACTTTTTCACTATGCATTGTATATTGTGAACATGCATTTGTGATAGAGGTTTCTCATTGTCATATGCTTGTATTATATATGCATGTTGCCGCCGTTTTCAAATATTTACCAGGCAAATATGTTTCATCTATATGTTACATGATATTATTCTGCCTTATATTGCATTAACTGAAGTTATCCCCTATCAATTAGTCATCATGTATCAGGGCCTGTGCCATGTCATCACCTATGGACTACTGTGCTTTGCGTCCAGTTTCCAGGGCATGCAGTGCCATCAGGTTACCTCAGCTATGGTCACTGCAGGTGACCTTGCCATCTTTTCTTATGTATACAGTGTGGTGATGTAATGGAGTGCCCCGGTGCTGGGACAGCTCCCCTGCTCCCAGTACTGGAGCAGCAGCAGCAGGGACGGGGAGAAGTAGGGCTGGGTCCCCCACGGGACAGCGCCTCCCCCGGCGCAGGGATCAGCTGTCTGATCCCTGTTCCAATAGTGCAGGCAGCGGCGGAGAGAGAGCGCTGGGATCAGGGCACTGATCCCAGCGCTGCCAGTGTGGCGGAGATCGACGGGGAGGCTGTTTGAAGTTGGCGCCATTGTGGCCGCCAATAGAAACCGCCGCCCCCGGCATTTGAATCCTGGCGCCCTTCGGGAGCCAATCACGGCTCCCGAATCGGCAGCCAATAGAAACCGGCTATGGCGAGCCAATCAGCACTCGCCACGCCGTACTCTGCCCCGCCCCCAGCGTCTGATGCCAGACGCCGCCGGGAGGTGAAGCAGGAAGGACCCACGCCGGCGGAGGGCCGGAGCGCCCCGGCTGAAGAAGGAAGCCGCTGAAGAAGCCACTGAAGAAGCCAGAAGACACCGGGCTCAAGAAGGGGAATCGCCGGCGCCTCCTGGACGAGGAGAGGAAGTGGCGCCGGCGCTGGCCAGGACTGGCCAGTGGCAGTAGACAAGATGGCGGCCATGCACGGAGAGGCCAGCGGGGGTAGGAAGCTTCAGAGCTGAGGAAGGTCCCCCCCGCGGCCTCTCCCAACATCAGGTAGGTGGTCCCAGGCCACCTACCCCTACCCTAGACCACCGGGTATCGGGCACTAGGCCCATGGGTACTTTCAGGCCCCTCCGGCCTGTGGGCACTTACAGGCCCCTCCGGCCTGTGGGCATTGTAGTCGGGCCCTCTTGGCCCGTGGCCAATTGATTGTTGGGCCCTCCTGGCCCTTTTGTATCCCACTGGGCCCCCTCCCCATGGCCCCTGTTGTGATAGGCCGGGCAGTAGGCCCGTGGGTGTATTTAGCCGGACGCTAGGCCCGCTGCACAATAGCCGGGCGTAAGGCCCGAGGCCCCCCCATAGCTCGGGGGCTAATTGAATCAGGCCTCTAGGCCTGTGCCCCTAGTCAGGCACTAGGCTTGTGAACATAGACAGGCACTAGGCCTGAGCCGTAGTTAGGGGTGAATGTAGTGTAAGGCACTGTGTGATGTAGTTACCCAGTTACGTACCACACTAGTAAGCATTAGGCCCTGCACTGTGTTATTTTTGTGTTGTCTCTTCCTTACAGGGACCTGTAAGGGACGTGTTGGAGAGGGTACAAGTCTGACGACGGTGAGTGTCGTGTGTGTTTGTCTCTGCCTGTCTCCCTTCCTTCATCAATCCAGGGCGTACGTGGACCTTGCATCTCCATGCGAGGTCAAGGCATCACCTAGGTGCGCAAGTGCCAATAGGTGACACTCCAGGCTCTGAGGCAGTGTGCCGATGATTATATTTCCCGGAGCCCGGAGGGTGCCTCTGTAGAGACGTTGCGGGACGGAGGGCGCATCGGTCTTTATCCAGGCAGAGCAGATCTCACCTACTCTCCTTCCTCCTAGGTGTTCGTGTCCGGGTGCCGGAAAATTTCCAGGACCGTGGTTTGTCACCGCCTGAAGGTGAGAGGGTGCGGCACCAGGTAAGTGGTCCAGAGACACCTGCACGGCAGCAGGCACCACACCGCACCGCCCCTACACCCATCTCACAGTGACAGCTGAAAAGTATGACAAGGCCTTTATCGGTTGTAGAACATATAACTTGCTGGGATACATCATAGGAGCTCTAAGTGGTCAGCTCAAGGTGACGTATGGCCACTTCTTCTTCTACCACTTGAACATTATTTCCTTGGGAAGTGTGTCATTGGCTTTTATCATCTCTTTTATCAATCTCCAGTCCACTCTGCTAAATCTTCCTCAGAAAACCTCACAGGTGGCCATAATTATCTAACAATGTTAAAACACCTGGATGCGAATTGAAGTGAGAATCAAAAATTGCAACTGTCAAGTGCGAATTTATGGGAAAAAGTGCGAGTTTTAACGCAACTTGCAATTTATTAAATGTGCGAATTGCAAAAAAAAATGCAAATTTGGCCATTTGCGAAAAAAAATCGCAAAAAACTGCAAAATCGCACAATATTACATTTCACCCCACATCTCTCACCTCTATGGCTATTTACATCCAGCATCAACTCCAACACAGTGTGGATTGGTAATATTCATTCACATCCAGTGGGAACTATATTGTGCTTGTTTTTTTTATCTGATTAAGGCATCGGACAGTTTCAAAATTGCATCATTTTAGATTTATATCTTTTTTATGAACACTGGAATTTTTAGATAAATGTTTTGTCATTTTGTCATGTGTAGTTATTAAAAACTGATATATAATTTTATAAACATCTTGCAAATTCATTCAGCCAGCGCTGGCCCAATATTTTTTTTTTTCCTTCAGCCTACATTGGGGAGTGACTACCCCTGTGCCAGCTGCTGCTAATTGCGCAACACACAAACCCTATATATTTTTTCTTCATGGTTAAAAGTCACCTTGATGAGCGTATTTGTAATAAAACAGCAGGGGTGCCCCGACCAGGAATCTCTGATTCCAATCCACAATCCACATGGGTCAGGCACAGCCACTTAGTACAATGCGGGGAGGGTGCCCGTTATCCGGCAATAATACATTTCAACATAGTAACAGTACAATGCGGGGAGGGTGCCCGTTATCCGGCAATAATACATTTCAACATAGTAACGGAACTCCATCCACTTGAACAAAGGGAATTTATTCCGTGACTAACACAGCAACGTTCAATACAAAATATGTATTTTCATCAGGCTTAAACACAGCATCTTGCCATGGCTTCTGATGGTTTCGGATCCAATATACTCCAATATACAGTAGGTGTTTTTTGCATTAGGATAAAGCATGATTATGCAATAGATTTGTTGGATAGCATCAATGTTTGTCATTTACCATCTAGTTGTGATAGCCATTAGACAACACTGAAGCCATCTATTAACAAAGGGTCATTTATAGACTACTAGACATTATTGTCCTCTTTGCATGGATAATCATTTGCTATTAATATGTTCTTTTTATGCAACAGGTATTATGACAGCAATGATATCAATGTTGGACTTTGAGTCTCCTCACTGGACGTATGTATTTATGAAAACGTTTTCACTATGCATTGTACAGGTATATTGTGAACATGCATTTGTGATAGAGGTTTCTCATTGTCATATGCTTGTATTATATATGCATGTTGCCACAGTTTTCAAATATTTACCAGGCAAATATGTTTCATCTATATGTTACATGATATTATTCTGCCTTATATTGCATTAACTGAAGTTATCCCCTATCAATTAGTCACCATGTATCAGGGCCTGTGCCATGTCATCACCTATGGACTACTGTGCTTTGCGTCCAGTTTCCAGGGCATGCAGTGCCATCAGGTTACCTCAGCTATGGTCACTGCAGGTGACCTTGCCATCTTTTCTTATGTATACAGTGTGGTGATGTAATGGAGTGCCCCGGTGCTGGGACAGCTCCCCTGCTCCCAGTACTGGAGCAGCAGCAGCAGGGACGGGGAGAAGTAGGGCTGGGTCCCCCACGGGACAGCGCCTCCCCCGGCGCAGGGATCAGCTGTCTGATCCCTGTTCCAATAGTGCAGGCAGCGGCGGAGAGAGACAGCGCTGGGATCAGGGCACTGATCCCAGCGCTGCCAGTGTGGCGGAGATCGGCGGGGCGGCTGTTTGAAGTTGGCGCCATTGTGGCCGCCAATAGAAACCGCCGCCCCCGGCATTTGAATCCTGGCGCCCTTCGGGAGCCAATCACGGCTCCCGAATCGGCAGCCAATAGAAACCGGCTATGGCGAGCCAATCAGCACTCGCCACGCCGTACTCTGCCCGCCCCCAGCGTCTGATGCCAGACGCCGCCGGGAGGTGAAGCAGGAAGGACCCACGCCGGCGGAGGGCCGGAGCGCCCCGGCTGAAGAAGGAAGCCGCTGAAGAAGCCACTGAAGAAGCCAGAAGACACCGGGCTCAAGAAGGGGAATCGCCGGCGCCTCCTGGACGAGGAGAGGAAGTGGCGCCGGCGCTGGCCAGGACTGGCCAGTGGCAGAAGACAAGATGGCGGCCATGCACGGAGAGGCCAGCGGGGGTAGGAAGCTTCAGAGCTGAGGAAGGTCCCCCCCGCGGCCTCTCCCAACATCAGGTAGGTGGTCCCAGGCCACCTACCCCTACCCTAGACCACCGGGTATCGGGCACTAGGCCCGTGGGTACTTTCAGGCCCCTCCGGCCTGTGGGCACTTACAGGCCCCTCCGGCCTGTGGGCATTGTAGTCGGGCCCTCTTGGCCCGTGGCCAATTGATTGTTGGCCCCTCCTGGCCCTTTTGTATCCCACTGGGCCCCCTCCCCGTGGCCCCTGTTGTGATAGGCCGGGCAGTACGCCCGTGGGTGTATTTAGCCGGACGCTAGGCCCGCTGCACAATAGCCGGGCGTAAGGCCCGAGGCCCCCCCATAGCTCGGGGGCTACTTGAATCAGGCCTCTAGGCCTGTGCCCCTAGTCAGGCACTAGGCTTGTGAACATAGACAGGCACTAGGCCTGAACCGTAGTTAGGGGTGAATGTAGTGTAAGGCACTGGTGTAATTAATAGGCAGGTACTAGGCCTGCAAGTGATTAGTAAAAGGGCTCTAGGCCCCATTTTGTGGTTCCCGGTGGGTGGTTGGGGTTAACAGGTAGACGTGCGCCGCGGCAGTCCCCTCGTGGTTCCCCAAGTAGCTAACTGGTATCGTTAGAGTGTGCATATGCTGGCCAGCTCTAGGTAGGAAGGGAGTGTAACAACAAAGGTTAGGCAAAGATTGAAGGGACTGTTTTGTTGGTGAAATCTTGTACCGTGTTGTATGCTGTTTTCCGTGCAGGGCATCTCTGTAGAATTGTTAGTATTGTTAGTTTGTGTCGCACTACACACATAGTTAGTTTGAGGGCTGTGTGATGTAGTTACCCAGTTACGTACCACACTAGTAAGCGTTAGGCCCTGCACTGTGTTATTTTTGTGTTGTCTCTTCCTTACAGGGACCTGTAAGGGACGTGTTGGAGAGGGTACAAGTCTGACGACGGTGAGTGTCGTGTGTGTTTGTCTCTGCCTGTCTCCCTTCCTTCATCAATCCAGGGCGTACGTGGACCTTGCATCTCCATGCAAGGTCAAGGCATCACCTAGGTGCGCAAGTGCCAATAGGTGACACTCCAGGCTCTGAGGCAGTGTGCCGATGATTATATTTCCCGGAGCCCGGAGGGTGCCTCTGTAGAGACGTTGCGGGACGGAGGGCGCATCGGTCTTTATCCAGGCAGAACAGATCTCACCTACTCTCCTTCCTCCTAGGTGTTCGTGTCCGGGTGCCGGAGAATTCCAGGACCGTGGTTTGTCACCGCCTGAAGGTGAGAGGGTGCGGCACCAGGTAAGTGGTCCAGAGACACCTGCACGGCAGCAGGCACCACACCGCACCGCCCCTACACCCATCTCACAGTGACAGCTGAAAAGTATGACAAGGCCTTTATCTGTTGTAGAACATATAACTTGCTGGGATACATCATAGGAGCTCTAAGTGGTCAGCTCAAGGTGACGTATGGCCACTTCTTCTTCTACCACCTGAACATTATTTCCTTGGGAAGTGTGTCATTGGCTTTTATCATCTCTTTTATCAATCTCCAGTCCACTCTGCTAAATCTTCCTCAGAAAACCTCACAGGTGGCCATAATTATCTAACACTGTTAAAACACCTGGATGCGAATTGAAGTGAGAATCAAAAATTGCAAATGTCAAGTGCGAATTTATGGGAAAAAGTGCGTGTTTTAACGCAACTTGCAATTTATTAAATGTGCGAATTTGCAAAAAAAAAAGCAAATTTGGCCATTTGCGAAAAAAAATCGCAAAAAACTGCAAAATCGCACAATATTACATTTCACCCCACATCTCTCACCTCTATGGCTATTTACATCCAGCATCAACTCCAACACTGTGTGGATTGGTAATATTCATTCACATCCAGTGGGAACTATATTGTGCTTGTTTTTTTTATCTGATTAAGGCATCGGCCAGTTTCAAAATTGCATCATTTTAGATTTATATCTTTTTTTATGAACACTGGAATTTTTAGATAAATGTTTTGTCATTTTGTCATGTGTAGTTATTAAAAACTGATATATAATTTTATAAACATCTTGCAAATTCATTCAGCCAGCGCTGGCCCAATATTTTTTTTTTTCCTTCAGCCTACATTGGGGAGTGACTACCCCTGTGCCAGCTGCTGCTAATTGCGCAACACACAAACCCTATATATTTTTTCTTCATGGTTAAAAGTCACCTTGATGAGCGTATTTGTAATAAAACAGCAGGGGTGCCCCGACCAGGAATCTCTGATTCCAATACACAATCCACATGGGTCAGGCACAGCCACTTAGCACAATGCGGGGAGGGTGCCCGTTATCCGGCAATAATACATTTCAACATAGTAACGGAACTCCATCCACTTGAACAAAGGGAATTTATTCCGTGACTAACACAGCAACGTTCAATACAAAATATGTATTTTCATCAGGCTTAAACACAGCATCTTGCCATGGCTTCTGATGGTTTCGGATCCAATATACTCCAATATACAGTAGGTGTTTTTTGCATTAGGATAAAGCATGATTATGCAATAGATTTGTTGGATAGCATCAATGTTTGTCATTTACCATCTAGTTGTGATAGCCATTAGACAACACTGAAGCCCTCTATTAACAAAGGGTCATTTATAGACTACTAGACATTATTGTCCTCTTTGCATGGATAATCATTTGCTATTAATATGTTCTTTTTATGCAACAGGTATTATGACAGCAATGATATCAATGTTGGACTTTGAGTCTCCTCACTGGACGTATGTATTTATGAAAACTTTTTCACTATGCATTGTATATTGTGAACATGCATTTGTGATAGAGGTTTCTCATTGTCATATGCTTGTATTATATATGCATGTTGCCGCAGTTTTTAAATATTTACCAGGCAAATATGTTTCATCTATATGTTACATGATATTATTCTGCCTTATATTGCATTAACTGAAGTTATCCCCTATCAATTAGTCATCATGTATCAGGGCCTGTGCCATGTCATCACCTATGGACTACTGTGCTTTGCGTCCAGTTTCCAGGGCATGCAGTGCCATCAGGTTACCTCAGCTATGGTCACTGCAGGTGACCTTGCCATCTTTTCTTATGTATACAGTGTGGTGATGTAATGGAGTGCCCCGGTGCTGGGACAGCTCCCCTGCTCCCAGTACTGGAGCAGCAGCAGCAGGGACGGGGAGAAGTAGGGCTGGGTCCCCCACGGGACAGCGCCTCCCCCGGCGCAGGGATCAGCTGTCTGATCCCTGTTCCAATAGTGCAGGCAGCGGCGGAGAGAGACAGCGCTGGGATCAGGGCACTGATCCCAGCGCTGCCAGTGTGGCGGAGATCGGCGGGGAGGCTGTTTGAAGTTGGCGCCATTGTGGCCGCCAATAGAAACCGCCGCCCCCGGCATTTGAATCCTGGCGCCCTTCGGGAGCCAATCACGGCTCCCGAATCGGCAGCCAATAGAAACCGGCTATGGCGAGCCAATCAGCACTCGCCACGCCGTACTCTGCCCCGCCCCCAGCGTCTGATGCCAGACGCCGCCGGGAGGTGAAGCAGGAAGGACCCACGCCGGCGGAGGGCCGGAGCGCCCCGGCTGAAGAAGGAAGCCGCTGAAGAAGCCACTGAAGAAGCCAGAAGACACCGGGCTCAAGAAGGGGAATCGCCGGCGCCTCCTGGACGAGGAGAGGAAGTGGCGCCGGCGCTGGCCAGGACTGGCCAGTGGCAGAAGACAAGATGGCGGCCATGCACGGAGAGGCCAGCGGGGGTAGGAAGCTTCAGAGCTGAGGAAGGTCCCCCCCGCGGCCTCTCCCAACATCAGGTAGGTGGTCCCAGGCCACCTACCCCTACCCTAGACCACCGGGTATCGGGCACTAGGCCCGTGGGTACTTTCAGGCCCCTCCGGCCTGTGGGCACTTACAGGCCCCTCCGGCCTGTGGGCATTGTAGTCGGGCCCTCTTGGCCCGTGGCCAATTGATTGTTGGGCCCTCCTGGCCCTTTTGTATCCAAATGGGCCCCCTCCCCGTGGCCCCTGTTGTGATAGGCCGGGCAGTAGGCCCGTGGGTGTATTTAGCCGGACGCTAGGCCCGCTGCACAATAGCCGGGCGTAAGGCCCGAGGCCCCCCCATAGCTCGGGGGCTAATTGAATCAGGCCTCTAGGCCTGTGCCCCTAGTCAGGCACTAGGCTTGTGAACATAGACAGGCACTAGGCCTGAGCCGTAGTTAGGGGTGAATGTAGTGTAAGGCACTGGTGTAATTAATAGGCAGGTACTAGGCCTGCAAGTGATTAGTAAAAGGGCTCTAGGCCCCATTTTGTGGTTCCCGGTGGGTGGTTGGGGTTAACAGGTAGACGTGCGCCGCGGCAGTCCCCTCGTGGTTCCCCAAGTAGCTAACTGGTATCGTTAGAGTGTGCATATGCTGGCCAGCTCTAGGTAGGAAGGGAGTGTAACAACAAAGGTTAGGCAAAGATTGAAGGGACTGTTTTGTTGGTGAAATCTTGTACCGTGTTGTATGCTGTTTTTCGTGCAGGGCATCTCTGTAGAATTGTTAGTATTGTTAGTTTGTTTCGCACTACACACATAGTTAGTTTGAGGGCTGTGTGATGTAGTTACCCAGTTACGTACCACACTAGTAAGCGTTAGGCCCTGCACTGTGTTATTTTTGTATTGTCTCTTCCTTACAGGGACCTGTAAGGGACGTGTTGGAGAGGGTACAAGTCTGACGACGGTGAGTGTCGTGTGTGTTTGTCTCTGCCTGTCTCCCATCCTTCATCAATCCACGGCGTACGTGGACCGTGCATCTCCATGCGAGGTCAAGGCATCACCTAGGTGCGCAAGTTCCAATAGGTGACACTCCAGGCTCTGAGGCAGTGTGCCGATGATTATATTTCCCGGAGCCCGGAGGGTGCCTCTGTAGAGACGTTGCGGGACGGAGGGCGCATCAGTCTTTATCCAGGCAGAACAGATCTAACCTACTTTCCTTCCTCCTAGGTGTTCGTGTCCGGGTGCCGGAGAATTCCAGGACCGTGGTTTGTCACCGCCTGAAGGTGAGAGGGTGCGGCACCAGGTAAGTGGTCCAGAGACACCTGCACGGCAGCAGGCACCACACCGCACCGCCCCTACACCCATCTCACAGTGACAGCTGAAAAGTATGACAAGGCCTTTATCGGTTGTAGAACATATAACTTGCTGGGATACATCATAGGAGCTCTAAGTGGTCAGCTCAAGGTGACGTATGGCCACTTCTTCTTCTACCACCTGAACATTATTTCCTTGGGAAGTGTGTCATTGGCTTTTATCATCTCTTTTATCAATCGCCAGTCCACTCTGCTAAATCTTCCTCAGAAAACCTCACAGGTGGCCATAATTATCTAACAATGTTAAAACACCTGGATGCGAATTGAAGTGAGAATCAAAAATTGCAACTGTCAAGTGCGAATTTATGGGAAAAAGTGCGAGTTTTAACGCAACTTGCAATTTATTAAATGTGCGAATTTGCAAAAAAAAATGCAAATTTGGCCATTTGCGAAAAAAAATCGCAAAAAACTGCAAAATCGCACAATATTACATTTCACCCCACATCTCTCACCTCTATGGCTATTTACATCCAGCATCAACTCCAACACAGAGTGTGGATTGGTAATATTCATTCACATCCAGTGGGAACTATATTGTGCTTGTTTTTTTTATCTGATTAAGGCATCGGCCAGTTTCAAAATTGCATCATTTTAGATTTATATCTTTTTTTATGAACACTGGAATTTTTAGATAAATGTTTTGTCATTTTGTCATGTGTAGTTATTAAAAACTGATATATAATTTTATAAACATCTTGCAAATTCATTCAGCCAGCGCTGGCCCAATATTTTTTTTTTTCCTTCAGCCTACATTGGGGAGTGACTACCCCTGTGCCAGCTGCTGCTAATTGCGCAACACACAAACCCTATATATTTTTTCTTCATGGTTAAAAGTCACCTTGATGAGCGTATTTGTAATAAAACAGCAGGGGTGCCCCGACCAGGAATCTCTGATTCCAATACACAATCCACATGGGTCAGGCACAGCCACTTAGCACAATGCGGGGAGGGTGCCCGTTGTCCGGCAATAATACATTTCAACATAGTAACGGAACTCCATCCACTTGAACAAAGGGAATTTATTCCGTGACTAACACAGCAACGTTCAATACAAAATATGTATTTTCATCAGGCTTAAACACAGCATCTTGCCATCGCTTCTGATGGTTTCGGATCCAATATACTCCAATATACAGTAGGTGTTTTTTGCATTAGGATAAAGCATGATTATGCAATAGATTTGTTGGATAGCATCAATGTTTGTCATTTACCATCTAGTTGTGATAGCCATTAGACAACACTGAAGCCATCTATTAACAAAGGGTCATTTATAGACTACTAGACATTATTGTCCTCTTTGCATGGATAATCATTTGCTATTAATATGTTCTTTTTATGCAACAGGTATTATGACAGCAATGATATCAATGTTGGACTTTGAGTCTCCTCACTGGACGTATGTATTTATGAAAACTTTTTCACTATGCATTGTATATTGTGAACATGCATTTGTGATAGAGGTTTCTCATTGTCATATGCTTGTATTATATATGCATGTTGCCGCCGTTTTCAAATATTTACCAGGCAAATATGTTTCATCTATATGTTACATGATATTATTCTGCCTTATATTGCATTAACTGAAGTTATCCCCTATCAATTAGTCATCATGTATCAGGGCCTGTGCCATGTCATCACCTATGGACTACTGTGCTTTGCGTCCAGTTTCCAGGGCATGCAGTGCCATCAGGTTACCTCAGCTATGGTCACTGCAGGTGACCTTGCCATCTTTTCTTATGTATACAGTGTGGTGATGTAATGGAGTGCCCTGGTGCTGGGACAGCTCCCCTGCTCCCAGTAATGGAGCAGCAGCAGCAGGGACGGGGAGAAGTAGGGCTGGGTCCCCCACGGGACAGCGCCTCCCCCGGCGCAGGGATCAGCTGTCTGATCCCTGTTCCAATAGTGCAGGCAGCGGCGGAGAGAGAGCGCTGGGATCAGGGCACTGATCCCAGCGCTGCCAGTGTGGCGGAGATCGACGGGGAGGCTGTTTGAAGTTGGCGCCATTGTGGCCGCCAATAGAAACCGCCGCCCCCGGCATTTGAATCCTGGCGCCCTTCGGGAGCCAATCACGGCTCCCGAATCGGCAGCCAATAGAAACCGGCTATGGCGAGCCAATCAGCACTCGCCACGCCGTACTCTGCCCCGCCCCCAGCGTCTGATGCCAGACGCCGCCGGGAGGTGAAGCAGGAAGGACCCACGCCGGCGGAGGGCCGGAGCGCCCCGGCTGAAGAAGGAAGCCGCCGAAGAAGCCACTGAAGAAGCCAGAAGACACCGGGCTCAAGAAGGGGAATCGCCGGCGCCTCCTGGACGAGGAGAGGAAGTGGCGCCGGCGCTGGCCAGGACTGGCCAGTGGCAGTAGACAAGATGGCGGCCATGCACGGAGAGGCCAGCGGGGGTAGGAAGCTTCAGAGCTGAGGAAGGTCCCCCCCGCGGCCTCTCCCAACATCAGGTAGGTGGTCCCAGGCCACCTACCCCTACCCTAGACCACCGGGTATCGGGCACTAGGCCCGTGGGTACTTTCAGGCCCCTCCGGCCTGTGGGCACTTACAGGCCCCTCCGGCCTGTGGGCATTGTAGTCGGGCCCTCTTGGCCCGTGGCCAATTGATTGTTGGGCCCTCCTGGCCCTTTTGTATCCCACTGGGCCCCCTCCCCATGGCCCCTGTTGTGATAGGCCGGGCAGTAGGCCTGTGGGTGTATTTAGCCGGACGCTAGGCCCGCTGCACAATAGCCGGGCGTAAGGCCCGAGGCCCCCCCATAGCTCGGGGGCTAATTGAATCAGGCCTCTAGGCCTGTGCCCCTAGTCAGGCACTAGGCTTGTGAACATAGACAGGCACTAGGCCTGAGCCGTAGTTAGGGGTGAATGTAGTGTAAGGCACTGGTGTAATTAATAGGCAGGTACTAGGCCTGCAAGTGATTAGTAAAAGGGCTCTAGGCCCCATTTTGTGGTTCCCGGTGGGTGGTTGGGGTTAACAGGTAGACGTGCGCCGCGGCAGTCCCCTCGTGGTTCCCCAAGTAGCTAACTGGTATCGTTAGAGTGTGCATATGCTGGCCAGCTCTAGGTAGGAAGGGAGTGTAACAACAAAGGTTAGGCAAAGATTGAAGGGACTGTTTTGTTGGTGAAATCTTGTACCGTGTTGTATGCTGTTTTCCGTGCAGGGCATCTCTGTAGAATTGTTAGTATTGTTAGTTTGTGTCGCACTACACACATAGTTAGTTTGAGGGCTGTGTGATGTAGTTACCCAGTTACGTACCACACTAGTAAGCGTTAGGCCCTGCACTGTGTTATTTTTGTGTTGTCTCTTCCTTACAGGGACCTGTAAGGGACGTGTTGGAGAGGGTACAAGTCTGACGACGGTGAGTGTCGTGTGTGTTTGTCTCTGCATGTCTCCCTTCCTTCATCAATCCAGGGCGCACGTGGACCTTGCATCTCCATGCGAGGTCAAGGCATCACCTAGGTGCGCAAGTGCCAATAGGTGACACTCCAGGCTCTGAGGCAGTGTGCCGATGATTATATTTCCCGGAGCCCGGAGGGTGCCTCTGTAGAGACGTTGCGGGACGGAGGGCGCATCGGTCTTTATCCAGGCAGAACAGATCTCACCTACTCTCCTTCCTCCTAGGTGTTCGTGTCCGGGTGCCGGAGAATTCCAGGACCGTGGTTTGTCACCGCCTGAAGGTGAGAGGGTGCGGCACCAGGTAAGTGGTCCAGAGACACCTGCACGGCAGCAGGCACCACACCGCACCGCCCCTACACCCATCTCACAGTGACAGCTGAAAAGTATGACAAGGCCTTTATCTATTGTAGAACATATAACTTGCTGGGATACATCATAGGAGCTCTAAGTGGTCAGCTCAAGGTGACGTATGGCCACTTCTTCTTCTACCACCTGAACATTATTTCCTTGGGAAGTGTGTCATTGGCTTTTATCATCTCTTTTATCAATCTCCAGTCCACTCTGCTAAATCTTCCTCAGAAAACCTCACAGGTGGCCATAATTATCTAACACTGTTAAAACACCTGGATGCGAATTGAAGTGAGAATCAAAAATTGCAAATGTCAAGTGCGAATTTATGGGAAAAAGTGCGTGTTTTAACGCAACTTGCAATTTATTAAATGTGCGAATTTGCAAAAAAAAAAGCAAATTTGGCCATTTGCGAAAAAAAATCGCAAAAAACTGCAAAATCGCACAATATTACATTTCACCCCACATCTCTCACCTCTATGGCTATTTACATCCAGCATCAACTCCAACACTGTGTGGATTGGTAATATTCATTCACATCCAGTGGGAACTATATTGTGCTTGTTTTTTTTATCTGATTAAGGCATCGGCCAGTTTCAAAATTGCATCATTTTAGATTTATATCTTTTTTCATGAACACTGGAATTTTTAGATAAATGTTTTGTCATTTTGTCATGTGTAGTAATTAAAAACTGATATATAATTTTATAAACATCTTGCAAATTCATTCAGCCAGCGCTGGCCCAATATTTTTTTTTTCCTTCAGCCTACATTGGGGAGTGACTACCCCTGTGCCAGCTGCTGCTAATTGCGCAACACACAAACCCTATATATTTTTTCTTCATGGTTAAAAGTCACCTTGATGAGCGTATTTGTAATAAAACAGCAGGGGTGCCCCGACCAGGAATCTCTGATTCCAATACACAATCCACATGGGTCAGGCACAGCCACTTAGCACAATGCGGGGAGGGTGCCCGTTGTCCGGCAATAATACATTTCAACATAGTAACGGAACTCCATCCACTTGAACAAAGGGAATTTATTCCGTGACTAACACAGCAACGTTCAATACAAAATATGTATTTTCATCAGGCTTAAACACAGCATCTTGCCATCGCTTCTGATGGTTTCGGATCCAATATACTCCAATATACAGTAGGTGTTTTTTGCATTAGGATAAAGCATGATTATGCAATAGATTTGTTGGATAGCATCAATGTTTGTCATTTACCATCTAGTTGTGATAGCCATTAGACAACACTGAAGCCATCTATTAACAAAGGGTCATTTATAGACTACTAGACATTATTGTCCTCTTTGCATGGATAATCATTTGCTATTAATATGTTCTTTTTATGCAACAGGTATTATGACAGCAATGATATCAATGTTGGACTTTGAGTCTCCTCACTGGACGTATGTATTTATGAAAACTTTTTCACTATGCATTGTATATTGTGAACATGCATTTGTGATAGAGGTTTCTCATTGTCATATGCTTGTTTTATATATGCATGTTGCCACAGTTTTCAAATATTTACCAGGCAAATATGTTTCATCTATATGTTACATTATATTATTCTGCCTTATATTGCATTAACTGAAGTTATCCCCTATCAATTAGTCATCATGTATCAGGGCCTGTGCCATGTCATCACCTATGGACTACTGTGCTTTGCGTCCAGTTTCCAGGGCATGCAGTGCCATCAGGTTACCTCAGCTATGGTCACTGCAGGTGACCTTGCCATCTTTTCTTATGTATACAGTGTGGTGATGTAATGGAGTGCCCCGGTGCTGGGACAGCTCCCCTGCTCCCAGTACTGGAGCAGCAGCAGCAGGGACGGGGAGAAGTAGGGCTGGGTCCCCCACGGGACAGCGCCTCCCCCGGCGCAGGGATCAGCTGTCTGATCCCTGTTCCAATAGTGCAGGCAGCGGCGGAGAGAGACAGCGCTGGGATCAGGGCACTGATCCCAGCGCTGCCAGTGTGGCGGAGATCGGCGGGGTGGCTGTTTGAAGTTGGCGCCATTGTGGCCGCCAATAGAAACCGCCGCCCCCGGCATTTGAATCCTGGCGCCCTTCGGGAACCAATCACGGCTCCCGAATAGGCAGCCAATAGAAACCGGCTATGGCGAGCCAATCAGCACTCGCCACGCCGTACTCTGCCCCGCCCCCAGCGTCTGATGCCAGACGCCGCCGGGAGGTGAAGCAGGAAGGACCCACGCCGGCGGAGGGCCGGAGCGCCCCGGCTGAAGAAGGAAGCCGCTGAAGAAGCCACTGAAGAAGCCAGAAGACACCGGGCTCAAGAATGGGAATCGCCGGCGCCTCCTGGACGAGGAGAGGAAGTGGCGCCGGCGCTGGCCAGGACTGGCCAGTGGCAGAAGACAAGATGGCGGCCATGCACGGAGAGGCCAGCTGGGGTAGGAAGCTTCAGAGCTGAGGAAGGTCCCCCCCGCGGCCTCTTCCAACATCAGGTAGGTGGTCCCAGGCCACCTACCCCTACCCTAGACCACCGGGTATCGGGCACTAGGCCCGTGGGTACTTTCAGGCCCCTCCGGCCTGTGGGCACTTACAGGCCCCTCCGGCCTGCGGGCATTGTAGTCGGGCCCTCTTGGCCCGTGGCCAATTGATTGTTGGGCCCTCCTGGCCCTTTTGTATCCCACTGGGCCCCCTCCCCGTGGTCCCTGTTGTGATAGGCCGGGCAGTAGGCCCGTGGGTGTATTTAGCCGGACGCTAGGCCCGCTGCACAATAGCCGGGCGTAAGGCCCGAGGCCCCCCCATAGCTCGGGGGCTAATTGAATCAGGCCTCTAGGCCTGTGCCCCTAGTCAGGCACTAGGCTTGTGAACATAGACAGGCACTAGGCCTGAGCCGTAGTTAGGGGTGAATGTAGTGTAAGGCACTGGTGTAATTAATAGGCAGGTACTAGGCCTGCAAGTGATTAGTAAAAGGGCTCTAGGCCCCATTTTGTGGTTCCCGGTGGGTGGTTGGGGTTAACAGGTAGACGTGCGCCGCGGCAGTCCCCTCGTGGTTCCCCAAGTAGCTAACTGGTATCGTTAGAGTGTGCATATGCTGGCCAGCTCTAGGTAGGAAGGGAGTGTAACAACAAAGGTTAGGCAAAGATTGAAGGGACTGTTTTGTTGGTGAAATCTTGTACCGTGTTGTATGCTGTTTTCCGTGCAGGGCATCTCTGTAGAATTGTTAGTATTGTTAGTTTGTGTCGCACTACACACATAGTTAGTTTGAGGGCTGTGTGATGTAGTTACCCAGTTACGTACCACACTAGTAAGCGTTAGGCCCTGCACTGTGTTATTTTTGTGTTGTCTCTTCCTTACAGGGACCTGTAAGGGACGTGTTGGAGAGGGTACAAGTCTGACGATGGTGAGTGTCGTGTGTGTTTGTCTCTGCCTGTCTCCCTTCCTTCATCAATCCAGGGCGTACGTGGACCTTGCATCTCCATGCGAGGTCAAGGCATCACCTAGGTGCGCAAGTGCCAATAGGTGACACTCCAGGCTCTGAGGCAGTGTGCCGATGATTATATTTCCCGGAGCCCGGAGGGTGCCTCTGTAGAGACGTTGCGGGACGGAGGGCGCATCGGTCTTTATCCAGGCAGAACAGATCTCACCTACTCTCCTTCCTCCTAGGTGTTCGTGTCCGGGTGCCGGAGAATTCCAGGACCGTGGTTTGTCACCGCCTGAAGGTGAGAGGGTGCGGCACCAGGTAAGTGGTCCAGAGACACCTGCACGGCAGCAGGCACCACACCGCACCGCCCCTACACCCATCTCACAGTGACAGCTGAAAAGTATGACAAGGCCTTTATCTGTTGTAGAACATATAACTTGCTGGGATACATCATAGGAGCTCTAAGTGGTCAGCTCAAGGTGACGTATGGCCACTTCTTTTTCTACCACCTGAACATTATTTCCTTGGGAAGTGTGTCATTGGCTTTTATCATCTCTTTTATCAATCTCCAGTCCACTCTGCTAAATCTTCCTCAGAAAACCTCACAGGTGGCCATAATTATCTAACAATGTTAAAACACCTGGATGCGAATTGAAGTGAGAATCAAAAATTGCAACTGTCAAGTGCGAATTTATGGGAAAAAGTGCGAGTTTTAACGCAACTTGCAATTTATTAAATGTGCGAATTTGCAAAAAAAAATGCAAATTTGGCCATTTGCGAAAAAACCCCGCAAAAAACTGCTAAATCGCACAATATTACATTTCACCCCACATCTCTCACCTCTATGGCTATTTACATCCAGCATCAACTCCAACACAGTGTGGATTGGTAATATTCATTCACATCCAGTGGGAACTATATTGTGCTTGTTTTTTTTATCTGATTAAGGCATCGGCCAGTTTCAAAATTGCATCATTTTAGATTTATATATTTTTTATGAACACTGGAATTTTTAGATAAATGTTTTGTCATTTTGTCATGTGTAGTTATTAAAAACTGATATATAATTTTATAAACATCTTGCAAATTCATTCAGCCAGCGCTGGCCCAATATTTTTTTTTTTTCCTTCAGCCTACATTGGGGAGTGACCAGAGCCAGATTAAGGTCTAAATGGGCCTGGAGCTGAAAATTATCAAGGGCCTATTATGTGCAATAATAGGGGTTGTGGCCAGCACCTAATAATGTGGGCGGCGTGACCAGTGTTCTGGTTGGGTGGTCTGCTCATGGGTGTGTCTGTATTTGTGAAAATACTTTCAACTAATTATATATGCCTGGAAAAGACAGGGGGCTGGCATAAGAAAAATGCCGGGAGATATATTGGCAGGTGCCCTCCAAAGGTGCACCCGCAGGATGCCAATGTCCTAAAATACTTGCGGGGTGAGGAGGCACTGCAGTCATAAAAAAAATACTGAAAGCCGAAACTTGGTAGACAACATCTCAGCACCTTTTATGTGGTCACCTAAGTTTCCCTAATAGCAAAGCTGTGGCAATGCATGATGGGACTTGTAGTTTCACAACAGCTGGATGGCCATAGTTTGGACAGGCCTGCACTATACCAAACAGATTGAGCAATAATGCACAACAAGCTTCATAAACAGAGGCATTGCGCGCCGAAGGCGCGCATTAAAAATTGACATCATAATGGCCATTACATGTTAAGACACACACCATAATCTCCATTACATATTATGCCAAACACCATAATGCCTATTAAAATTTATGCTACATAGTGTTGCTTACCTAAATGTTCATTGCCAGGGGTTCCATGTTCATTGCCAGGGGTTCCATGCTCATTGCCAGGGGTTCCATGCTCATTGCCAGGGGTTCCATGCTCATTGCCATGTGGGATTACATGCTCATTGCCAAGGGGGAATACATGCTTGTGGTAACTGGGGGACAGCCGCCGCCAGGCAGAAATGACAGCCATTGACAGCCAGCAGGGGGCTGCCCGGCTGTATTCAGAGCACTGCTATTTGAAATAATACCCCTTTCACACCAGAAAATGCAGGGACTTACCCGAAAATATGGTCCCAGGATCATGCAGGGACATTCCCGGACTGGCCCCTTTTACACCAGCCTAGTCCCTGCATTTTCTGGTGTGAGGGGGAGAGAAAACCACCCCCGCCCCCCTTTAAACAACCAGCTATATCTTTGGAACCAACTGACCCATTTACATCATTCAAACTGGGCCGTTTGGTTCCAGAGAAATCTGTCCTCAAACCACATGAACAGCCATGAAATTAGAAAGAGGTGGCAGAGCGCAATTCTATATAATCGAATCTGCTGCTGTCTCTGATAAGGGGACACCCCAGCCCCTTAGACACAGAAACAAGAAGGAAAATTTCAGAGGCAGCGCTGATTCAAATAACAAATTTAAAATTTATTAAATAACACAATTAATACAATTGGTAATCAGATACCGGCCGGTACTTCAATATATAAAAAAAACAAAAATAAAAATAAAGCAGAATTAAGCAATAAAATTTGTTAGTGGCTTGCTGCAGTAATTATTAATCCACTCTCTCTCTCTCCAGTTTTCAATGTGGTTTAGTAAGCAGATGGACAGTTAGCTCTCTCACAGCTTAGTCCGGGTTAATGAATTATGGCATGCATGCTTTTATGGTTAGAAAGGGTTAATGATGAAAACATGAAAGAAATGAATGGTGCTCAATTGAGCTATAACCTGCCCGCCTCTGGTTCAGTCACTCAGTCGACCTGTGGGGGATTTTTATCCGGCTGTTGATTCTTTGCTTGGATGCAAAACAGCTCCCAGAGTGAGGTCCACAGGAAGAGGTGCGGTCACGGAGGTGGAAAGTATGCTACGTCCTTCTGATGAAGCGGCCGACTGTGAAAGGCCGAGAAACGCATTAAGGAGACCAGACGCCGACCGCTACTTTATTATGCCTTCCTGCATACTTTCCACCTCCGTGACCGCACCTCTTCCTGTGGACCTCACTCTGGGAGCTGTTTTGCATCCAAGCAAAGAATCAACAGCCGGATAAAAATCCCCCACAGGTCGACTGAGTGACTGAACCAGAGGTGGGCAGGTTATAGCTCAATTGAGCACCATTCATTTCTTCCATGTTTTCACCATTAACCCCTTCTAACCATAAAAGCATGCATGCCATAATTCATTAACCCGGACTAAGCTGTGAGAGAGCTAACTGTCCATCTGCTTACTAAACCACATTGAAAACTGGAGAGAGAGAGAGTGGATTAATAATTACTGCAGCAAGCCACTAACACATTTTATTGCTTAATTCTGCTTTATTTTTATTTTTGTTTTTTATATATTGAAGTACCGGCCGGTATCTGATTATCAATTGTATTAATTGTGTTATTTAATACATTTTAAATTTGTTATTTGAATCAGCGCTGCCTCTGAAATTTTCCTTCTTGTTAGCCATGAAATTACATTTCAGAAATGAAAAAAAATTGGTTTACCCGCAATATCTCTAGAACCAATTAACCCATATGGACCAGGTATCAGATTAAAGGCCCAGCGATTTGAGTTCGACTGAGATCAACCTCGAGCTTCTGTAATCCCGGAGAGGGAACTGGCAGCCCTTGGAACCCAGGTGGAGGTCAGAATTAGCGGGTCCCATGTTATCCTATGGGGAAAACGTTCCAGGTTTGCCTGGCGGTATCTCCGGTTCCCGGGGGGCTAGCGACGCGGGACTGGGCTCGTTGGAAAGCCCTTGCCCTCAGCTACAAAATGGGCCTATTTGAAGAGTGGGCCTGGAGCTGTAGCTCCATCAGGCCCATTGTTAATCCGGCCCTGGGAGTGACTACCCCTGTGCCAGCTGCTGCTAATTGCGCAACACACAAACCCTATATATTTTTTCTTCATGGTTAAAAGTCACCTTGATGAGCGTATTTGTAATAAAACAGCAGGGGTGCCCCGACCAGGAATCTCTGATTCCAATACACAATCCACATGGGTCAGGCACAGCCACTTAGCACAATGCGGGGAGGGTGCCCGTTATCCGGCAATAATACATTTCAACATAGTAACGGAACTCCATCCACTTGAACAAAAGGAATTTATTCCGTGACTAACACAGCAACGTTCAATACAAAATATGTATTTTCATCAGGCTTAAACACAGCATCTTGCCATCGCTTCTGATGGTTTTGGATCCAATATACTCCAATATACAGTAGGTGTTTTTTGCATTAGGATAAAGCATGATTATGCAATAGATTTGTTGGATAGCATCAATGTTTGTCATTTACCATCTAGTTGTGTTAGCCATTAGACAACACTGAAGCCATCTATTAACAAAGGGTCATTTATAGACTACTAGACATTATTGTCCTCTTTGCATGGATAATCATTTGCTATTAATATGTTCTTTTTATGCAACAGGTATTATGACAGCAATGATATCAATGTTGGACTTTGAGTCTCCTCACTGGACGTATGTATTTATGAAAACTTTTTCACTATGCTATGTATATTGTGAACATGCATTTGTGATAGAGGTTTCTCATTGTCATATGCTTGTATTATATATGCATGTTGCCGCAGTTTTCAAATATTTACCAGACAAATATGTTTCATCTATATGTTACATGATATTATTCTGCCTTATATTGCATTAACTGAAGTTATCCCCTATCAATTAGTCATCATGTATCAGGGCCTGTGCCATGTCATCACCTATGGACTACTGTGCTTTGCGTCCAGTTTCCAGGGCATGCAGTGCCATCAGGTTACCTCAGCTATGGTCACTGCAGGTGACCTTGCCATCTTTTCTTATGTATACAGTGTGGTGATGTAATGGAGTGCCCCAGTGCTGGGACAGCTCCCCTGCTCCCAGTACTGGAGCAGCAGCAGCAGGGACGGGGAGAAGTAGGGCTGGGTCCCCCACGGGACAGCGCCTCCCCCGGCGCAGGGATCAGCTGTCTGATCCCTGTTCCAATAGTGCAGGCAGCGGCGGAGAGAGACAGCGCTGGGATCAGGGCACTGATCCCAGCGCTGCCAGTGTGGCGGAGATCGGCGGGGCGGCTGTTTGAAGTTGGCGCCATTGTGGCCGCCAATAGAAACCGCCGCCCCCGGCATTTGAATCCTGGCGCCCTTCGGGAGCCAATCACGGCTCCCGAATCGGCAGCCAATAGAAACCGGCTATGGCGAGCCAATCAGCACTCGCCACGCCGTACTCTGCCCCGCCCCCAGCGTCTGATGCCAGACGCCGCCAGGAGGTGAAGCAGGAAGGACCCACGCCGGCGGAGGGCCGGAGCGCCCCGGCTGAAGAAGGAAGCCGCTGAAGAAGCCACTGAAGAAGCCAGAAGATACCGGGCTCAAGAAGGGGAATCGCCGGCGCCTCCTGGACGAGGAGAGGAAGTGGCGCCGGCGCTGGCCAGGACTGGCCAGTGGCAGAAGACAAGATGGCGGCCATGCACGGAGAGGCCAGCCGGGGTAGGAAGCTTCAGAGCTGAGGAAGGTCCCCCCCCCGCGGCCTCTCCCAACATCAGGTAGGTGGTCCCAGGCCACCTACCCCTACCCTAGACCACCGGGTATCGGGCACTAGGCCCGTGGGTACTTTCAGGCCCCTCCGGCCTGTGGGCACTTACAGGCCCCTCCGGCCTGTGGGCATTGTAGTCGGGCCCTCTTGGCCCGTGGCCAATTGATTGTTGGGCCCTCCTGGCCCTTTTGTATCCCACTGGGCCCCCTCCCCATGGCCCCTGTTGTGATAGGCCGGGCAGTAGGCCCGTGGGTGTATTTATCCGGACGCTAGGCCCGCTGCACAATAGCCGGGCGTAAGGCCCGAGGCCCCCCCATAGCTCGGGGGCTAATTGAATCAGGCCTCTAGGCCTGTGCCCCTAGTCAGGCACTAGGCTTGTGAACATAGACAGGCACTAGGCCTGAGCCGTAGTTAGGGGTGAATGTAGTGTAAGGCACTGTGTGATGTAGTTACCCAGTTACGTATCACACTAGTAAGCGTTAGGCCCTGCACTGTGTTATTTTTGTGTTGTCTCTTCCTTACAGGGACCTGTAAGGGACGTGTTGGAGAGGGTACAAGTCTGACGACGGTGAGTGTCGTGTGTGTTTGTCTCTGCCTGTCTCCCTTCCTTCATCAATCCAGGGCGTACGTGGACCTTGCATCTCCATGCGAGGTCAAGGCATCACCTAGGTGCGCAAGTGCCAATAGGTGACACTCCAGGCTCTGAGGCAGTGTGCCGATGATTATATTTCCCGGAGCCCGGAGGGTGCCTCTGTAGAGACGTTGCGGGACGGAGGGCGCATCTGTCTTTATCCAGGCAGAGCAGATCTCACCTACTCTCCTTCCTCCTAGGTGTTCGTGTCCGGTGCCGGAAAATTTCCAGGACCGTGGTTTGTCACCGCCTGAAGGTGAGAGGGTGCGGCACCAGGTAAGTGGTCCAGAGACACCTGCACGGCAGCAGGCACCACACCGCACCGCCCCTACACCCATCTCACAGTGACAGCTGAAAAGTATGACAAGGCCTTTATCTGTTGTAGAACATATAACTTGCTGGGATACATCATAGGAGCTCTAAGTGGTCAGCTCAAGGTGACGTATGGCCACTTCTTCTTCTACCACCTAAACATTATTTCCTTGGGAAGTGTGTCATTGGCTTTTATCATCTCTTTTATCAATCTCCAGTCCACTCTGCTAAATCTTCCTCAGAAAACCTCACAGGTGGCCATAATTATCTAACAATGTTAAAACACCTGGATGCGAATTGAAGTGAGAATCAAAAATTGCAACTGTCAAGTGCGAATTTATGGGAAAAAGTGCGTGTTTTAACGCAACTTGCAATTTATTAAATGTGCGAATTTGCAAAAAAAAATGCAAATTTGGCCATTTGCGAAAAAAAATTGCAAAAAACTGCAAAATCGCACAATATTACATTTCACCCCACATCTCTCACCTCTATGGCTATTTACATCCAGCATCAACTCCAACACAGTGTGGATTGGTAATATTCATTCACATCCAGTGGGAACTATATTGTGCTTGTTTTTTTTATCTGATTACGGCATCGGCCAGTTTCAAAATTGCATCATTTTAGATTTATATCTTTTTTATGAACACTGGAATTTTTAGATAAATGTTTTGTCATTTTGTCATGTGTAGTTATTAAAAACTGATATATAATTTTATAAACATCTTGCAAATTCATTCAGCCAGCGCTGGCCCAATATTTTTTTTTTTCCTTCAGCCTACATTGGGGAGTGACTACCCCTGTGCCAGCTGCTGCTAATTGCGCAACACACAAACCCTATATATTTTTTCTTCATGGTTAAAAGTCACCTTGATGAGCGTATTTGTAATAAAACAGCAGGGGTGCCCCGACCAGGAATCTCTGATTCCAATACACAATCCACATGGGTCAGGCACAGCCACTTAGCACAATGCGGGGAGGGTGCCCGTTATCCGGCAATAATACATTTCAACATAGTAACGGAACTCCATCCACTTGAACAAAGGGAATTTATTCCGTGACTAACACAGCAACGTTTAATACAAAATATGTATTTTCATCAGGCTTAAACACAGCATCTTGCCATGGCTTCTGATGGTTTCGGATCCAATATACTCCAATATACAGTAGGTGTTTTTTGCATTAGGATAAAGCATGATTATGCAATAGATTTGTTGGATAGCATCAATGTTTGTCATTTACCATCTAGTTGTGATAGCCATTAGACAACACTGAAGCCATCTATTAACAAAGGGTCATTTATAGACTACTAGACATTATTGTCCTCTTTGCATGGATAATCATTTGCTATTAATATGTTCTTTTTATGCAACAGGTATTATGACAGCAATGATATCAATGTTGGACTTTGAGGCTCCTCACTGGACGTATGTATTTATGAAAACTTTTTCACTATGCATTGTATATTGTGAACATGCATTTGTGATAGAGGTTTCTCATTGTCATATGCTTGTATTATATATGCATGTTGCCGCAGTTTTCAAATATTTACCAGGCAAATATGTTTCATCTATATGTTACATGATATTATTCTGCCTTATATTGCATTAACTGAAGTTATCCCCTATCAATTAGTCATCATGTATCAGGGCCTGTGCCATGTCATCACCTATGGACTACTGTGCTTTGCGTCCAGTTTCCAGGGCATGCAGTGCCATCAGGTTACCTCAGCTATGGTCACTGCAGGTGACCTTGCCATCTTTTCTTATGTATACAGTGTGGTGATGTAATGGAGTGCCCCGGTGCTGGGACAGCTCCCCTGCTCCCAGTACTGGAGCAGCAGCAGCAGGGACGGGGAGAAGTAGGGCTGGGTCCCCCACGGGACAGCGCCTCCCCCGGCGCAGGGATCAGCTGTCTGATCCCTGTTCCAATAGTGCAGGCAGCGGCGGAGAGAGACAGCGCTGGGATCAGGGCACTGATCCCAGCGCTGCCAGTGTGGCGGAGATCGGCGGGGCGGCTGTTTGAAGTTGGCGCCATTGTGGCCGCCAATAGAAACCGCCGCCCCCGGCATTGGAATCCTGGCGCCCTTCGGGAGCCAATCACGGCTCCCGAATCGGCAGCCAATAGAAACCGGCTATGGCGAGGCAATCAGCACTCGCCACGCCGTACTCTGCCCCGCCCCCAGCGTCTGATGCCAGACGCCGCCGGGAGGTGAAGCAGGAAGGACCCACGCCGGCGGAGGGCCGGAGCGCCCCGGGTGAAGAAGGAAGCCGCTGAAGAAGCCACTGAAGAAGCCAGAAGACACAGGGCTCAAGAAGGGGAATCGCCGGTGCCTCCTGGACGAGGAGAGGAAGTGGCGCCGGCGCTGGCCAGGACTGGCCAGTGGCAGAAGACAAGATGGCGGCCATGCACGGAGAGGCCAGCGGGGGTAGGAAGCTTCAGAGCTGAGGAAGGTCCCCCCCGTGGCCCCTCCCAACATCAGGTAGTTGGTCCCAGGCCACCTACCCCTACCCTAGACCACCGGGTATCGGGCACTAGGCCCGTGGGTACTTTCAGGCCCCTCCGGCCTGTGGGCACTTACAGGCCCCTCCGGCCTGTGGGCATTGTAGTCGGGCCCTCTTGGCCCGTGGCCAATTGATTGTTGGGCACTCCTGGCCCTTTTGTATCCAAATGGGCCCCCTCCCCGTGGCCCCTGTTGTGATAGGCCGGGCAGTAGGCCCGTGGGTGTACGCCCGGCACAATAGCCGGGCGTAAGGCCCGAGGCCCCCCCATAGCTCGGGGGCTAATTGAATCAGGCCTCTAGGCCTGTGCCCCTAGTCAGGCACTAGGCTTGTGAACATAGACAGGCACTAGGCCTGAGCCGTAGTTAGGGGTGAATGTAGTGTAAGGCACTGGTGTAATTAATAGGCAGGTACTAGGCCTGCAAGTGATTAGTAAAAGGGCTCTAGGCCCCATTTTGTGGTTCCCGGTGGGTGGTTGGGGTTAACAGGTAGACGTGCGCCGCGGCAGTCCCCTCGTGGTTCCCCAAGTAGCTAACTGGTATCGTTAGAGTGTGCATATGCTGGCCAGCTCTAGGTAGGAAGGGAGTGTAACAACAAAGGTTAGGCAAAGATTGAAGGGACTGTTTTGTTGGTGAAATCTTGTACCGTGTTGTATGCTGTTTTCCGTGCAGGGCATCTCTGTAGAATTGTTAGTATTGTTAGTTTGCGTCGCACTACACACATAGTTAGTTTGAGGGCTGTGTGATGTAGTTACCCAGTTACGTACCACACTAGTAAGCGTTAGGCCCTGCACTGTGTTATTTTTGTGTTGTCTCTTCCTTACAGGGACCTGTAAGGGACGTGTTGGAGAGGGTACAAGTCTGACGACGGTGAGTGTCGTGTGTGTTTGTCTCTGCCTGTCTCCCTTCCTTCATCAATCCAGGGCGTACGTGGACCGTGCATCTCCATGCGAGGTCAAGGCATCACCTAGGTGCGCAAGTGCCAATAGGTGACACTCCAGGCTCTGAGGCAGTGTGCCGATGATTATATTTCCCGGAGCCCGGAGGGTGCCTCTGTAGAGACGTTGCGGGATGGAGGGCGCATCAGTCTTTATCCAGGCAGAACAGATCTCACCTACTCTCCTTCCTCCTAGGTGTTCGTGTCCGGGTGCCGGAGAATTCCAGGACCGTGGTTTGTCACCGCCTGAAGGTGAGAGGGTGCGGCACCAGGTAAGTGGTCCAGAGACACCTGCACGGCAGCAGGCACCACACCGCACCGCCCCTACACCCATCTCACAGTGACAGCTGAAAAGTATGACAAGGCCTTTATCTGTTGTAGAACATATAACTTGCTGGGATACATCATAGGAGCTCTAAGTGGTCAGCTCAAGGTGACGTATGGCCACTTCTTCTTCTACCACCTGAACATTATTTCCTTGGGAAGTGTGTCATTGGCTTTTATCATCTCTTTTATCAATCTCCAGTCCACTCTGCTAAATCTTCCTCAGAAAACCTCACAGGTGGCCATAATTATCTAACAATGTTAAAACACCTGGATGCGAATTGAAGTGAGAATCAAAAATTGCAACTGTCAAGTGCGAATTTATGGGAAAAAGTGCGAGTTTTAACGCAACTTGCAATTTATTAAATGTGCGAATTTGCAAAAAAAAAATGCAAATTTGGCCATTTGCGAAAAAAAATCGCAAAAAACTGCAAAATCGCACAATATTACATTTCACCCCACATCTCTCACCTCTATGGCTATTTACATCCAGCATCAACTCCAACACAGTGTGGATTGGTAATATTCATTCACATCCAGTGGGAACTATATTGTGCTTGTTTTTTTTATCTGATTAAGGCATCGGCCAGTTTCAAAATTGCATCATTTTAGATTTATATCTTTTTTATGAACACTGGAATTTTTAGATAAATGTTTTGTCATTTTGTCATGTGTAGTTATTAAAAACTGATATATAATTTTATAAACATCTTGCAAATTCATTCAGCCAGCGCTGGCCCAATATATTTTTTTTTCCTTCAGCCTACATTGGGGAGTGACTACCCCTGTGCCAGCTGCTGCTAATTGCGCAACACACAAACCCTATATATTTTTTCTTCATGGTTAAAAGTCACCTTGATGAGCGTATTTGTAATAAAACAGCAGGGGTGCCCCGACCAGGAATCTCTGATTCCAATACACAATCCACATGGGTCAGGCACAGCCACTTAGCACAATGCGGGGAGGGTGCCCGTTATCCGGCAATAATACATTTCAACATAGTAACGGAACTCCATCCACTTGAACAAAGGGAATTTATTCCGTGACTAACACAGCAACGTTCAATACAAAATATGTATTTTCATCAGGCTTAAACACAGCATCTTGCCATGGCTTCTGATGGTTTCGGATCCAATATACTCCAATATACAGTAGGTGTTTTTTGCATTAGGATAAAGCATGATTATGCAATAGATTTGTTGGATAGCATCAATGTTTGTCATTTACCATCTAGTTGTGATAGCCATTAGACAACACTGAAGCCCTCTATTAACAAAGGGTCATTTATAGACTACTAGACATTATTGTCCTCTTTGCATGGATAATCATTTGCTATTAATATGTTCTTTTTATGCAACAGGTATTATGACAGCAATGATATCAATGTTGGACTTTGAGTCTCCTCACTGGACTTATGTATTTATGAAAACTTTTTCACTACGCATTGTATATTGTGAACATGCATTTGTGATAGAGGCTTCTCATTGTCATATGCTTGTATTATATATGCATGTTGCCGCAGTTTTAAAATATTTACCAGGCAAATTTGTTTCATCTATATGTTACATGATATTATTCTGCCTTATATTGCATTAACTGAAGTTATCCCCTATCAATTAGTCATCATGTATCAGGGCCTGTGCCATGTCATCACCTATGGACTACTGTGCTTTGCGTCCAGTTTCCAGGACATGCAGTGCCTTCAGGTTACCTCAGCTATGGTCACTGCAGGTGACCTTGCCATCTTTTCTTATGTATACAGTGTGGTGATGTAATGGAGTGCCCCGGTGCTGGGACAGCTCCCCTGCTCCCAGTACTGGAGCAGCAGCAGCAGGGACGGGAGAAGTAGGGCTGGGTCCCCCATGGGACAGCGCCTCCCCCGGCGCAGGGATCAGCTGTCTGATCCCTGTTCCAATAGTGCAGGCAGCGGCGGAGAGAGACAGCGCTGGGATCAGGGCACTGATCCCAGCGCTGCCAGTGTGGCGGAGATCGGCTGTTTGAAGTTGGCGCCATTGTGGCCGCCAATAGAAACCGCCGCCCCCGGCATTTGAATCCTGGCGCCCTTCGGGAGCCAATCACGGCTCCCGAATCGGCAGCCATTAGAAACCGGCTATGGCGAGCCAATCAGCACTCGCCACGCCGTACTCTGCCCCGCCCCCAGCGTCTGATGCCAGACGCCGCCGGGAGGTGAAGCAGGAAGGACCCACGCCGGCGGAGGGCCGGAGTGCCCCGGCTGAAGAAGGAAGCCGCTGAAGAAGCCACTGAAGAAGCCAGAAGACACCGGGCTCAAGAAGGGGAATCGCCGGCGCCTCCTGGACGGGGAGAGGAAGTGGCGCCGCCGCTGGCCAGGACTGGCCAGTGGCAGAAGACAAGATGGCGGCCATGCACGGAGAGGCCAGCGGGGGTAGGAAGCTTCAGAGCTGAGGAAGGTCCCCCCCGCGGCCTCTCCCAACATCAGGTAGGTGGTCCCAGGCCACCTACCCCTACCCTAGACCACCGGGTATCGGGCACTAGGCCCGTGGGTACTTTCAGGTCCCTCCGGCCTGTGGGCACTTACAGGCCCCTCCGGCCTGTGGGCATTGTAGTCGGGCCCTCTTGGCCCGTGGCCAATTGATTGTTGGGCCCTCCTGGCCCTTTTGTATCCCACTGGGCCCCCTCCCCGTGGCCCCTGTTGTGATAGGCCGGGCAGTAGGCCCGTGGGTGATTTAGCCGGACGCTAGGCCCGTTGCACAATAGCCGGGCGTAAGGCCCGAGGCCCCCCCATAGCTCGGGGGCTAATTGAATCAGGCCTCTAGGCCTGTGCCCCTAGTCAGGCACTAGGCTTGTGAACATAGACAGGCACTAGGCCTGAGCCGTAGTTAGGGGTGAATGTAGTGTAAGGCACTGGTGTAATTAATAGGCAGGTACTAGGCCTGCAAGTGATTAGTAAAAGGGCTCTAGGCCCCATTTTGTGGTTCCCGGTGGGTGGTTGGGGTTAACAGGTAGACGTGCGCCGCGGCAGTCCCCTCGTGGTTCCCCAAGTAGCTAACTGGTATCGTTAGAGTGTGCATATGCTGGCCAGCTCTAGGTAGGAAGGGAGTGTAACAACAAAGGTTAGGCAAAGATTGAAGGGACTGTTTTGTTGGTGAAATCTTGTACCGTGTTGTATGCTGTTTTCCGTGCAGGGCATCTCTGTAGAATTGTTAGTATTGTTAGTTTGTGTCGCACTACACACATAGTTAGTTTGAGGGCTGTGTGATGTAGTTACCCAGTTAAGTACCACACTAGTAAGCGTTAGGCCATGCACTGTGTTATTTTTGTGTTGTCTCTTCCTTACAGGGACCTGTAAGGGACGTGTTGGAGAGGGTACAAGTCTGACGACGGTGAGTGTCGTGTGTGTTTGTCTCTGCCTGTCTCCCTTCCTTCATCAATCCAGGGCGTACGTGGACCTTGCATCTCCATGCGAGGTCAAGGCATCACCTAGGTGCGCAAGTGCCAATAGGTGACACTCCAGGCTCTGAGGCAGTGTGCCGATGATTATATTTCCCGGAGCCCGGAGGGTGCCTCTGTAGAGACGTTGCGGGACGGAGGGCGCATCGGTCTTTATCCAGGCAGAACAGATCTCACCTACTCTCCTTCCTCCTAGGTGTTCGTGTCCGGGTGCCGGAGAATTCCAGGACCGTGGTTTGTCACCGCCTGAAGGTGAGAGGGTGCGGCACCAGGTAAGTGGTCCAGAGACACCTGCACGGCAGCAGGCACCACACCGCACCGCCCCTACACCCATCTCACAGTGACAGCTGAAAAGTATGACAAGGCCTTTATCTGTTGTAGAACATATAACTTGCTGGGATACATCATAGGAGCTCTAAGTGGTCAGCTCAAGGTGACGTATGGCCACTTCTTCTTCTACCACCTGAACATTATTTCCATATAATGTGTGATTTATCCGACAAAAAGTGTGAATTTCACTGCAAATCGACAACATTAAATTGTCGATTGGTGCAAAAAATGTGATTTCGGCTATTTCACACAGTTGATGAGTACGCTTGGTAAATTTATCTGGATAATGGCAGGCAGTATCGACAGTCATCTTGCAGACATTACTCAGGCCCTTAGGGCACAAAATGACACCCTTAGGAGCCAAAATGACTGCATTACGGCCCAAACTGAGACCATTTGAAGTCTAAGGGCGGGATGTATTCAAATGCATCGCCGCCTGCCTGCCGCGATGCCAGTGCATATGTACTAACATATGCGTCAGGCATCGCGGTGTGGTAACTGAGACCCCCCGCGATACCTGTACTGTGGTGTGCGGGGGTCTCCTCTCTGCTGCCTCCAGCTGCCTTCACGCCGGGGACAGCTAAGCAGGCTGTCCCCGACACCTCCCCCTCCCCCCCCCTGCAGCTGGAAGGACGTCCGGCTGTGTTGCTTGGGGGAGAAAGGGCTTACATTCCAGGGTCCAGGAGGACCTGCAAGAATGTAAGCCCAAGGGTGGGGGAGAGGGGGGTGGCGGGCGGTGAAAAGAAGCCCAAAGGCTTCTATAGGGTATCGCAATTACAGATGATTAGAACGCTTGGTATCTTTATCTGGATAATATTCCTTTTCACTGTAATCTGGCATCGTGGTGCAGTAACTGAGACCCCCCGCAATATCTGTACTGTGGTGTGCGGGGGTCTCCTCTCTGCCGCCTCCTGCTGCCTTCACGCCGGGGACAGCTAAGCAGGCTGTCCCCGGCACCGCCTCCTCCTCCCCCAGCAGCCGGAAGGACGTCCGGCTGCGTTGCTAGGGGGAGAAAGGGCTTACCCTCCGGGGTCCAGGAGGACCTGCAAGAAGGTAAGCCCAAGGGAGGGGGAGAGGGGGGCCGGCAGGCGGTGAAAAGAAGCTCAAAGGCTTCTATAGGGTATCGCAATTACAGATGATGAGAATGCTTGGAATCTTTATCTGGATAATATTCCTTTTCACTGTAATTCTTTCTACGTATCTGACGTCGGATCTTGTGGCTAAAAAAAAAGAATGGCAGGCAGTATCGACACTCGCCTTGCAGAAATTACTCAGGCCCTTAGGGCACAAAATGACACCCTTAGGGCCCAAAATGACTGCATTAGGGCCCAAACTGAGACTATTTGCAGTCTAAATGAGAATATCTCAGCCCAGACCCAAGCTATTCAGGGCCAAACTAATTTATTGGTCTCCTTGCATACCCAAATGTCTGGCCAAACGTACAACTTCCCGGCCCTTCCCCAGTGACCAGAGCGTTCTCCACTCCTATTAGCAGCTCCCCAACTTCTCTGCCACATCGCAGTGTACGGGCTCCCACCAAGTGACAGACACTTCCCATATGCTCTGGGAACATCTCTTAGAAAACTCTGGCAGTGTACTTCTGCTTAACGGAGAAGTGGAAACTGTAGCAGCTGTGCTAGGACTAGTTGCATTCTGCATAATGGATCGCATGACAGCAGATTGGTGCTTCTGGGGAGAGCTGGCTGTGTCTGTCCTATGCGCAGTGGACGGTTTTGCCACATTAGCCATGGCCATGACAACATCCATGTGGGTGGCCTATGCTGGCTACATTGTATTTAAGATATCCTACATGATCAGCAACACAATAATAATGATGAAAATCGCTGTGACGATCACTAGGAGCAGATACGCTTTTGTATTTGGGATGAACAACTTCACATCCACTCTTCTGAAAGAACTTGTGACTCTCCTAATAACTGGTCTCAATCTGGGGATCTACAATCAGTTTGTCACCTACAAATGCTATTTTATTATACTGACAGTGACTTCCATCAGCATTGCAGTCTGGTCACTGATTGCCAATAGGCGGAGAAGCAGCAGTCCCCCAACAACACAAGTGTAGGATGTACGTGCTCAGTCAGGCACTAGATCAAGATCCTTTATGTGTTTTTGCTAAATAAACACAAAAAAAAGTGTTGCTGTGGAACTACACATCCCAGCAAGGTGTGCACATGTTAATGAAATCAGTCCCAAACAATTGTGTACCTTATGATTCACTGCTGATCAGTATGCGTCCAGAACTGCAGGTCTGATTATAATTATTACATAGTATTGTGCTGATGTATTGTTGTTCAACAATATTCTGAATCTTGTGCAGTCCACCTATTTTGGATGAATCCCTTTTTTATTATAAAAATAAATGCAAAAAGCATCCACCAAAAATTGATCAAACAAAATATTAAAAAAAAACATGAATTTTTTTTTTTAATTGCCAGTTGATTGCCACAATTAATTTACAGCAAAATACAATGCAATTTTAACACTGTTTGCTAATTATTTTGCAGATCAAACTACACGATGTCATCCAGCTGGCCACAACCCCCCTCGTGGACACGTGCCACCAGAGCGAGCTAGTGAGTATATTTACAAATACACACAAACACACTATTCTAACCCATAAAAACATTTGTCTGCCAGACACAAAAACAAATCCACCAGACCTGACGCCTGTGAATAACAAACCAATCATCTAAATCTGTAACACACGGTGAAGGAAAATCCCTATTCATGCTGCGGGCCTGCTATTGGCCACAAATGAAGTCCCTTGAAAAATGGCAGAATAGGCCACCGATACACTATGGCCCCCCAACCACTACCCACAACCCAACCCAAGAGCTTAGTGTCCAAATCCAAAAATCAAAATGGCAGTTAAAAGAAACATGGGCCAAAGGCTGAGTAAGATTTTCTTTAGGGGTAAACATGCACATTATACATGATGGGCAAGATGCATGAAACATTTTTTGGTTACATGATGAGCAATACTCATAGGAGAAACCACACACCAGAACAGAACAACACAATAATTGTTAATCAAGTACATACATCACTATAACTATCCATCACATACAGTATATGGACCATTTTTTTTAAAAACCCACAAGGAGTGTTGTCAAAGAACATTGGTAAACATTGAGCAACATTTCACTACACCATAAAACTCCACAGCAGTATTGCATCATTTACCAATTTGCAAATATTCACAGGAACATCTCAAGAACTGGTCCATCAGGAAGAGGACCCACATCCTGACCCACCAATGCTGGACGTTGATGGGGAAATAATGCTCCACACAATGGACCCCTACGAGGCAGAGGATATCCCTACTGAGCCAGCCAGCACAGCAAGGCAAAGAAGTACCCACCATGTACACCACTCCCCACTTCCAGACCCTTACCCTACTGCGCCTACAGGCCCTGCAACCCCTACTACAGATGAGCTGGCCAGATCCTTGCATTCCTTTAAGGACAAACAGGTTGAGTTCATGGGCAAACAATCACAACAAATGGCCAACATGCAAGGGTACTTGCGGAACATCTTCCAGCAATTGCGGAAGGTGAACCACACTGCTCATGTAACCGCGGGGACCCGAAAAAGCCCATACATTTTTTTTAAATGGGAAAACATCTGGATGCGAATTCATGTGTGACTAAACATCGCCATTTTAAAATGTGTGATTTAGCGGACAAAAAGTGTGAATTTCACTGCAAATCGCCACACATTAAATTGGCGATTGGCGCAAAAAAATTGATTTCGGCCATTTTTTTTCAGCATGAATGAGCCAAGTTCAGAATGTTTAAATGACCAGATTAAGCATAAAGACAGGAACGTGGTGCACTGCTGCTGCAAGGTGGTGGTCATGTTCATCAAGCAAGAATGGTAGGACATCTGTGAGTGCTGTAGTTTCAGCACCAGCTGCTGATGAATATGGTGGTTACTTGTGACAGTAGGCTCCCACCAAGTGACAGACATTTCCCATATGCTCTGGGAACATCTCTTAGAAAACTCTGGCAGTGTCTTTATGCTTAACGGAGAAGTGGAAACTGTAGCAGCTGTGCTAGGACTAGTTGCATTCTGCATAATGGATCGCATGACAGCAGATTGTAGCTTCTGGGGAGAGCTGGCTGTGTCTGTCCTATGCACAGAGGACGGTTTTGCCACATTAGCCATGGCCATGACAACATCTATCTGGGTGGCCTATGCTGGCTACATTGTATATCCTATATGATCAGCAACATAATAATAATGATGAACATCGCTGTGACGGTCACTGGGAGCAGATACGCTTTTGTATTTGGGATGAACAACTTAACATCCACTCTGCTGAAAGAACTTGTGACTCTCCTAATAACTGGTCTCAATCTGGGGATCTACAATCAGTTTGTCGCCTACAACTGCTATTTTATTATACTGACAGTGACTTCCATCAGCATCGCAGTCTGGTCACTGATTGCCAATAGGAGGAGAAGCAGCAGTCCCCCAACAACACAAGTGTAGGATGTACGTGATCAGTCAGGCACTTGCACAAACTGGTTTCCCTTACTACTAGGGCTAGAAACTTTAATGCTTTGATGAAAATAATGCTCATTCTAGCACCATTGAGATACTGACCAGACTGTGCTAGAAGAACCAGGCAGAAAATAATAACTGTATGGGTGCTAAACTGAACACTAAATCAAGATCCTTTATGTGTTATTGCTAAATAAACACAAATTGACACAAAAATGCAAGCATTGCTTATATTTGTTATATAAATTCAAATAAGAAATGTGTAAAAAAGATATTTCCTATATAAGGAAAACATTACAGTTATTATGATGAATTAAAATGTTTGCTTGCCAATTTTCACACCAATTTTGACCATTCATTTATCACTCAAAAGGTTATATACATAGGCGATTTGAGTTAAGCAAGGGGAAAAACGTAGAATGCTATTGTTTATTTCAGGAAACACGGGCGATGTGCAGTCTCTCACTAGATTTATACTGCATGCAGTGTCTACATGTCCCGGGGATATCGATGCACGGGGCCGCATATCGTGATGTGTGCTTAATTTCTAAGCAATCTAGTCATATGTAGTCAGATCGCTTACAAAACAGGCCAAAATGTGTGTAGGCCCACAGGCAACCCGTGCTCTGAAAATATGCACTGGGCCTTGTACATCTCTGACTCCATCAACTGACACTGCCTTCAAACTGTCACTGACCTTAGCACCTGACACTGGTCATGTGACCTTCTCCTGACCTCCTATGCAACTCCTGAGGCTGCTGGGAATTCACAGCGACAGGTGTAATATATTGCTTTTTTTTTTATATAAAAGGTTTATTTTTTTAATATAAGTAATGTTATACACGCTTTGCCTACAGAAACCTTATGATACACCCAGTGCCACAAAGAGTACGAAGGACCCCTGTCCAATTGCATTCTCTCTGCCCGCAGTGTCAGTACAGTATTCAATGAGAAAAATTTGCCGTGTTTTATGGCGAGTTTGTGCTTTTATCGCGTTGGACGGAGACTTTTGCTCTCAAAAAGCGAACAACCCTATTCAATGTGCACTTCTCGCCGTCTTTCTGAGTGATTTTCGCCGTGAAGCAATTCTCCATCTTTTCATGGAGAAGTGGAATGTGAACTTTTAAAATAAAAGGTTTTTTTGCTTTAATTTTGGTGTCAATAAATCAGGAATTTTATTCTGAGAAGGGGAATGCTATTTTTATTCATGTGCTTATAGCACATGAATATATATTTTAATTTAAATTTTTTTTTTTTTTTTTTTTTTACACAGAGCAGCCAGCAGGGGGCCGGGAGCCGAGCCGCTCATTAGATATTCATATATTCACTGTACCCGATCATTACATATGCATGATCGGGAGCAGTGAATATACCCGGTCCCCTGCTGGCTCTGGGGGGAGGGCAGCTTGTGCTGCCTGGGTCCCGGGGAACCCACCTCCCCCCCACATACGTTCTGGGGCAGGCAGGGAGACTTCAATCTCCCTGCCTGCCACCGTCCCACGGCTCCCTGCCGCGGACGCTCGTCCACTGCAGGGGTTAAGATTCGCTACTCACCCCTCGGACATTGAATACGGAGAGAGCGAGTGGCAGCCAGCCCTCTGGAACGCAGCGAGTGTGCAGCGAATCCTAAACAGGATTCACTGCACACGGCGAGATTTCTCATTGAATACTGCCCAGAGACACTGCTCCAACTGCAAGTAAATTCTGCACCAGCTGCCTTATCGCAGCCTTATACTGTCCGGGGGCCAGAACCTGCTGAACAATTGCACAAGGCTCCCGTGGTGAGTCCTCTTTCCACCAGGAACTGTTCAACTATTATTGGAGCCCCCTTGCCTACTTTGGGTGTTCTCATGATGGCACAAGCTAGAACTGAAATGCTTAGGAGTGGATGCTAAGGGCTCAATCAAATTATGTGCTGATGTTCAATGTTTTGGTGCTGCAGCATTTCAACATTGGCAACGGCACCTGAACTCGCACCCCTCGCAGCATGAATTTAACTTAAATTCGCACAAACTGCTTAGAGCCCTAAGCTCCGCCCCCTTCTTCACTCTTCTTCAGCACTGACTCACCCATCCACATACACACGGGGCTCAGCTGAAGCTCTGTCCCCGGATAGTGATTAATTTAGTTATAAGATCGGCTTCATTCATACCCCTCTACTCACAGAGTCAGACCCCCAGCTGGGTCCGTGAAGCTCCACCTCTTGGATCGAGTTAAGCTCCGCCCCTTCTTCAGCACTGATCACACATCCACATACACCTGGGGCTCAGCTGAAGCTCTATCGCTGGATAGATAGTAATTCATTTAGTTATAAGATTGGCTTCATTCATACCCCTCTACTCACAGAGTCAGCCCCCCCCCAGCTGGGTCCGTGAAGCTCCGCCTCTTGGATCGAGTTAAGCTCCGCCCCCTTCTTCAGCACTGATCACACATCCACATACACCCGGGGCTCAGCTGAAGTTCTATACCTGGATAGTGATTAGTGTGATACAGTTGGCTTCTTACCCCTCTACTCACACACTGAATCAGCCCCCCCCCCCCCAAAAGCTGGGTCCGTGAAGCTCTGCCCCCTGGCCAATCAGAAGCTGTGTCCTCTGACCTTTCTGAAGTCCTGTTGATTTAACTGCTGCCAGTGCTGCCCTTCCAGAGATTTAAATATGCAGCTGCCAACTCTCATTGGCTGCACATGTCTAAAGAGAGAGGGGTACCAATTGGCACAGCTACCAAGCACTGCTAGAGGGGAGCAGAACATTATGACAAGTAAGATCTGCCTTTAATGTGCCACACTTATGGAATGCCATGCCATCTTGGCACCTTGCCCACTTAAAACTCTGGGCCTCTGTGGAAAAACAGTAGCCCCCATCACCTGGCCTGCTCCTGAATCCCGCAGCAGTGTTTTGTGTCACCAGCAGAGCATATATGAGGGTGTTTTGTTTTTGCTGTTTGGTGTTGTTATTGCACATGGGCAGAATGGGCAATTTTCCCTTTATACTAATATACAGTGGGCACACACACTAGGCATCATCCTGTAACCGGTTACGATATACATGATAGACAATGTCTAGGTCGCCAGCCACTAGGTCGACCACTTAGGAATGGTCGACATATCCTAGGTCGACTTTGACAGAAGGTAGACACAAGCTTTAAGTCGACATAAACAAGCTCACTTCTATCCTTGCTGTGTCACCGCAGTTTGTCTGCCCCTTCCCTTTAGAATGTAAGCTCTAACGAACAGGACCCGTTCTCCTCATGTTCTTTTCTAAGAATATATCTCTGCCACTGTTATAATTGCGTCAGTGTCTGCTGTCTGCTGCCTCTTATTTACCATGTACTTGTCCTAATTTGCATTTGTACTGTAAATCACAATCTTTCTTGTATTGTTCTTTGCTCATCTATGTATTGTCAGGCGCTGCGGAACCCTTGTGGCGCCATATAAATAACCCATAATAATATAGACACCAACATATTCACCGTAGTATTCCCCTCATCTATGTATTGTCAGGTGCTGCGGAACCCTTGTGGCGCCATTTAAATAACCCATAATAATATATACACATACATATACACCGTAGTATTTACCTCATCTATGTATTGTCAGGCGCTGCAGAACCCTTGTGGCGCCATATAAATAACCCATAATAATATATACACCGTAGTATTCCCCTCATCTATGTATTGTCAGGTGCTGCAGAACCCTTGTTGTGCCATATAAATAACCCATAATAATATATACACATACATATACACTGTAGTATTCCCCTCATCTATGTATTGTCAGGTGCTGCAGAACCCTTGTGGTACCATATAAATAACCCATAATAATATACACATACATATACACCGTAGTATTCCCCTTATCTATGTATTGTCAGGTGCTGTGGAACCCTTGTGGTGCCATTTAAATAACCCATAATAATATATACACATACATATACACTGTAGTATTCCCCTTATCTATGTATTGTCAGGTGCTGCAAAACCCTTGTGGTACCATATAAATAACCCATAATAATATACACATACATATACACCGTAGTATTCCCCTCATCTATGTACTGTCAGGCGCTGCAGAACCCTTGTGGTGCCATATAAAAAAAAACATAATAATATACACATCCATATACACCGTAGTATTCCCCTCATCTATGTATTGTCAGGCGCTGCAGAACCCTTGTGGTGCCATATAAAATAACCCATAATAATATACACATCCATATACACCGTAGTATTCCCCTCATCTATGTATTGTCAGGCGCTGCAGAACCCTTGTGGCGCCATATAAATAACCCATAGTAATATATACACCAACATATACACCGTAGTATTCCCCTCATCTATGTCTTGTCAGGTGCTGCGGAACCCTTGTGGCGCCATTTAAATAACCCATAATAATATATACACATACATATACACTGTAGTATTCACCTCATCTATGTATTGTCAGGCGCTGCAGAACCCTTGTGGCGCCTTATAAATAACCCATAATAATATATACACCGTAGTATTGACCTCATCTATGTATTGTAAGGCGCTGCAGAACCCTTGTGGTGCCATATAAAATAACCCATAATAATATACACATACATATACACCATAGTATTCCCCTCATCTATGTATTGTCAGGCGCTGCAGAACCCTTGTGGCGCCATATAAATAACCCATAATAATATATACACCAACATATACACCGTAGTATTCCCCTCATCTATGTCTTGTCAGGTGCTGCGGAACCCTTGTGGCGCCATTTAAATAACCCATAATAATATATACACATACATATACACCGTAGTATTCACCTCATCTATGTATTGTCAGGCGCTGCAGAACCCTTGTGGCGCCATATAAATAACCCATAATAATATATACACCATAGTATTCCCCTCATCTATGTATTGTCAGGTGCTGCAGAACCCTTGTTGTGCCATATAAATAACCCATAATAATATATACACATACATATACACCGTAGTATTCCCCTTATCTATGTATTGTCAGGTGCTGTGGAACCCTTGTGGCGCCATATAAATAACCCATAATAATATATACACCGTACTATTCCCCTCATCTATGTATTGTCAGGTGCTGCAGAACCCTTGTTGTGCCATATTAATAACCCATAATAATTTATACACATACATATACACTGTAGTATTCCCCTCATCTATGTACTGTCAGGCGCTGCAGAACCCTTGTGGTGCCATATAAAATAACCCATAATAATATACACATACATATACACCGTAGTATTCCCCTCATCTATGTATTGTCAGGTGCTGCGGAACCCTTGTGGCGCCATTTAAATAACCCATAATAATATATACACATACATATACACCGTAGTATTCACCTCATGTATGTATTGTCAGGCACTGCAGAACCCTTGTGGCGCCATATAAATAACCCATAATAATATATACACCGTAGTATTCCCCTCATCTATGTATTGTCAGGTGCTGCAGAACCCTTGTTGTGCCATATAAATAACCCATAATAATATATACACATACATATACACTGTAGTATTCCCCTTATCTATGTATTGTCAGGCGCTGCAAAACCCTTGTGGTACCATATAAATAACCCATAATAATATACACATACATATACACCGTAGTATTCCCCTCATCTATGTACTGTCAGGCGCTGCAGAACCCTTGTGGTGCCATATAAAATAACCCATAATAATATACACATACATATACACCGTAGTATTCCCCTCATCTATGTATTGTCAGGCGCTGCAGAACCCTTGTGGCGCCATATAAATAACCCATAATAATATACACATACATATACACCGTAGTATTCACCTCATCTATGTATTGTCAGGCGCTGCAGAACCCTTGTGGTGCCATATAAAATAACCCATAATAATATACACATACATATACACCGTAGTATTCCCCTCATCTATGTATTGTCAGGCGCTGCAGAACCCTTGTGGCGCCATATAAATAACCCATAATAATATATACACCGTAGTATTCCCCTCATCTATGTATTGTCAGGCGCTGCAGAACCCTTGTTGTGCTATATAAATAACCCATAATAATATATACAAATACATATACACAGTAGTATTCCCCTCATCTATGTATTGTCAGGTGCTGCAGAACCCTTGTTGTGCCATATAAATAACCCATAATAATATATACACATACATATACACCGTAGTATTCCCCTCATCTATGTATTGTCAGGTGCTGCAGAACCCTTGTTGTGCCATATAAATAACCCATAATAATATATACACATACATATACACTGTAGTATTCCCCTCATCTGTGTATTGTCAGGTGCTGCAGAACCCTTGTTGTGCCATATAAATAACCCATAATAATATATACACATACATATACACTGTAGTATTCCCCTCATCTATGTATTGTCAGGCGCTGCAAAACCCTTGAGGTACCATATAAATAACCCATAATAATATACACATACATATACACCGTAGTATTCCCCTCATCTATGTACTGTCAGGCGTTGCGGAACACTTGTGGTGCCATATAAATAACCCATAATAATATATACACACATACATATACACCGTAGTATTCCCCTCATCTATGTATTGTCAGGCGCTGGGGAACCCTTGTGGCGCCATATAAATAACCCATAATAATAATAAGTCCAACATGAGTTTTTCACTTTTTTGGTGTCCATTTACCTCTTTTATTTATTTTTGACTGTGTAAAACTGTTTTTTTTTTCGACTAGATATATATTTTTTTTGTAAAGACGTTTTAAGATTTCTATTATTATCGTAAATATGTTTTAGTTCAAATATATGTATTTTTAATTAAAAAGTAAAACACCCACAAAACATGCCAAACCCTCTAGGTAGACCACACACCCACAGTACTGTTCCCAAACTCCACATCAGTCATTACACCAAAGCAATTGTCACACCCCCTGCAGTGGCTCACAATAGGCCCTTACTAAATTTCAGCTCAAGGCCCATGTGGATCTTAATCTGGCACTGCTCCTTCCCTCTGCGCTGCGCTGCCCTGCCTCTGTCAGATCAGGCAGCGTCACTCCCTCCCCTCAGTGTATCCCCTCAATGTCATCATTAGTTTCAGTTATGTGGTAGTGGACAGGGTTGTGCTTCTTTGGGTGCCCATATTTTTTATTGTTGGAACCCACAAGCACTGGTTTGTTTGTTCTATCACTTTGACCATAAATAATTTGACCCACCAACTCAGGTCACCACCCCCTGAGTATAATATGTGGCATCCTCTAAATATAGCTTAGAGGCGGATGTGGGGCATTAGGTAAATTAGTGTCTATGGGTATTTACCTGTCAATGTCAGAATAATTTGTCACACTTCATTTATCCTATTGGTGATTTTAGTAATCCCGCCTTCTGTTATGTTGGCTCCGCCCAGTTTTAAAATTTGGTACAGCCCACATGAGGCCACTTCCGAAATTTTTTCAGGGCCACTTTTAGTCCCCAATCCGCCCCTAGGGGTGTGTGTATGGTTAGGGTTATAGGCTGCGGTGTGTGTGTGTGTGTGTGTGTATGGTTAGGGTTATAAGCTGCGGTGTGTGTGTATGGTTAGGGTTATAGGCTGCGGGGTGTGTGTATGGTTAGGGTTATAGGATGCGGGGTGTGTGTATAGTTAGGGTTATAGGCTGCGGGGTCTGTGTATGGTTAGGTTTATAGGATGCTGTGTGTGTGTATGGTTAGGGTTATCGGCTGCAGGATGTGTGTGTATGGTTAGGGCTATAGGCTGCAGGGTGTGTTTGTATGGTTAGGGTTATAGGCTGCGGGATGTGTGCATGGTTAGGGTTATAGGCTGCGGTGTGTGCATGGTTAGGGTTCTAGGCTGCGGGGTGTGCAGGGGCGGATTGGCCATTTAAACCACCAGGAACTTTCCCGGGAGGCCGGCCGCATGTGAGGCCGAAAGGTACAAAGATAAACATACTGTAAGAGCAGAGCCTGTGTAATACAGCAGAGGCGCAGCGGAGGGTCAGGTGCGCTGCTGGCTGCCTTAGCCTGCGCCTGTCATACTGTATGACAGGCAGGAGCAGCGCCGGCAGCAGGATCCCCGCAACTGCTCTGCCTCCCAGGAAACTCCGCCACTGTATTATGATTAGCACTACCCCTGGACGGTATGCGGCTGTGTAATCCCAGTTTGAAGCAGCCACCTCGATACAATTCACCAATCCCTGTCCTTGGCCCAAGGTAAGCTCCGCCCCCTTCTTCACTCTTCTTCAGCACTGACTCAACCATCCACATACACACGGGGCTCAGCTGAAGCTCTGTCCCTGGATAGTAATTAATTTAGTTATAAGATCGGCTTCATTCATACCCCTCTACTCACAGAGTCAGCCCCCCCAGCTGGGTCCGTGAAGCTCCGCCTCTTGGATCGAGTTAAGCTCCGCCCCCTTCTTCAGCACTGATCACACATCCACATACACCTGGGGCTCAGCTGAAGCTCTATCCCCGGATAGATAGTGATTCATTTAGTTATAAGATCGGCTTCATTCATACCCCTCTACTCACAGAGTCAGCCCCCCCCCCCCCAGCTGGGTCCGTGAAGCTCCGCCTCTTGGATCGAGTTAAGCTCCGCCCCCTTCTTCAGCACTGATCACACATCCACATACACCTGGGGCTCAGCTGAAGCTCTATCCCCGGATAGATAGTGATTCATTTAGTTATAAGATTGGCTTCATTCATACCCCTCTACTCACAGAGTCAGCCCCCCCCCAGCTGGGTCCTTGAAGCTCCGCCTCTTGGATCGAGTTAAGCTCCGCCCCCTTCTTCAGCACTGATCACACATCCACATACACCTGGGGCTCAGCTGAGGCTCTATCCCCGGATAGATAGTGATTCATTTAGTTATAAGATCGGCTTCATTCATACCCCTCTACTCACAGAGTCAGCCCCCCCCAGCTGGGTCCGTGAAGCTCCGCCTCTTGGATCGAGTTAAGCTCCGCCCCCTTCTTCAGCACTGATCACACATCCACATCCACCTGGGGCTCAGCTGAGGCTCTATCCCCGGATAGATAGTGATTCATTTAGTTATAAGATCGGCTTCATTCATACCCCTCTACTCACAGAGTCAGCCCCCCCCCCCCCCAGCTGGGTCCGTGAAGCTCCGCCTCTTGGATCGAGTTAAGCTCCGCCCCCTTCTTCAGCACTGATCACACATCCACATACACCCGGGGCTCAGCTGAAGTTCTATACCTGGATAGTGATTAGTGTGATACAGTCGGCTTCTTACTCCTCTACTCACACACTGAATCAGCCCCCCCCCCTCACCCTAGCTAGGTAGGCACAGTGTGAGGATTCTCATAGTGAATACTCACACTGCTAGCGCAGCAGGAGCTGACAGAAACGTGTCCTGTCAGCTCACTGTGCACAAGGGAGACGCTGTCTGGCCTCCCTGTGCAGCGCTTACAGCTTCTATTAAGAAGCTGCCTGGGCTCCGGAGTATCCTGAAACCGGCTCCACGTTTAGGTGGGGATCATGGGGGACAGGCGCTCCGTGATGGTGGCGGCCATTTTATGCGGAGCTTACACGCTGAGCTCCTATATGAGAGGACAGCAGCGTTGTGACAGGCATGTTCCAAGTGGTCCCCAGTCGAGGGGGATATACTGGAACTAGGAAATCCTACCTAGGGAGCGGCTGACTGGGGGTGGTTGGCGCCAAAAGTCACGGACCCCGCAGCAGCAGGGACTTTTGGTCTCTTCCCTCACTCTGTGTTTGGCGCCTTTCAGAACGCTTGCAGCGGAGCTGAGCTGGCTTACTGATCCTGGCAGAGTGATTTGGATTTCCTGGGCATCGTTTCCCCGCATCTGAAACCAACAGACAGCTAAGTGACTAAGTGCATGAATCCTGTATAAACGCTGGTACATTGTGTGCACTGTATATATATATTTTCACTTGCATCATGTCTGAGCACCAGGCTGTGGTTTTGGGGGAGGGAGCCTTTATTGCACTTAGCGCGTGTAATGTATGCACACAGAAATTTGTCCCTGAGCAGATGGCCAAGGGGGGCTTATGTAATACTTGCGCTGCTGTGAGACCCATGGGGAGTGAACTCCAGAGGGCAGAGCAGATTGAACCCGCGTGGGCCAGTGCCCTAGGCAGGTCAGTGAACGCTTTGGTGCAGCTTTTGGACAGGCAGAGTGATGTGTTGGTAGAATCCCAGAGACCTATGCCATCATCTCAGCAGTCTTCTGGCTCCTTGCCTCTTACCCAGGCAGATCCTGCGTTTATTCAGGTGATGCAGGATACTGCTAAGGGGATCAACAGGTTTAGTGAAATACTAGACAAAATGGATGTTGATGTTGCAGGGACCCCTAAAAGGTCTTATGCTATGCCTACTTTGGTAGATGAGGAGGAGGGAGCGTATACTGACATCCCCTGGGATCAGGGTGATGATTTTGAAGAGACCTCTTCTGCTGGTATAGAGGATCTTATTGTAGCTGTGAAACAGGCTTTGAAACTGTCAGTGGAGGATAAGACTCCTGCTAAAGGTGTTTTTAAGCGACAGCGGAAGGAGGCTGTTACTTTTCCTTCAGATGAGGGGTTACAGGAATTATTGGAAGGGGCTTGGAAAACCCCTGATAAGAGGCTACAGATGCCTAAGAGATTCCGGTACTCTTTACCTAGCACGGCGCCCATCGCGACCATCGCATGCACTAAAAAACGGGTGCGATGCGATGCCCGCGATGGCCGCGATTTCCCATAGGGACCAATGTTAAAAATCAGATTGGTCGCGATTTTAGTGTTAAAAGTCAGATTGGTCGCGATTTTTACATAGGAAACAATGTTAAATGGGCCACAGAGCCCTAATAGTCCCCCTGAAGTGTTAAATGGCCCCCACAATTTTTAACGCCACCCCACGATCAACGTGAACCCGAAGCGTGGCGAGCGCAGCGAGCCCGCGAGGGGCGGCGGTACGCGTCCTCCGACCTTTTCATACCCCCACTATCCACGTCGGCGTGGAGTTGAGAATAGAATAGTGTGGCGAGCGCAGCGAGCCACCGAGCCCGAAGCGTGGCGAGCGCAGCGAGCCCCGCGAGGGGACACGGATACCTTCACAGGTAAACGCGTCCCCTCGCGGGCTTCACAGGTGTCCGCGTCGCCACGGACACCTGTGAAGCCCGCGAGGGGACGCGTATAACTGTGAAGGTATCCGCGTCCCCTCGCGGGGCTCGCTGCGCTCGCTACGCTTCGGGCTCGGTGGCTCGCTGGGCTCGCCACACTATTCTATTCTCAACTCCACGCCGACGTGGATAGTGGGGGTATGAAAAGGTCGGAGGACGCGTACCGCCGCCCCTCGCGGGCTCGCTGCGCTCGCCACGCTTCGGGTTCACGTTGATCGTGGGGTGGCGTTAAAAATTGTGGGGGCCATTTAAAACTTGAGGGGGACTATTAGGGCTCTGTGGCTCATTTAACATTGTTTCCTATGTAAAAATTGCGGGCATTGAGGCAATTAACGCTAAAATCGCGACCAATCTGACTTTTAACATTGATCCCTATGGGAAAATCGCGGGCATCGCGTCGCACCCGTTTTTTATGTACCCGCAATGCCCGCGATTTTTTACCCCCGACGCCCGCGATTGTAATCGCGGGCGCCGTGCTAGGTAAAGAGTACCGAGATTCCTTAGTCTGTACCCCATGCCAGAGTCTCATGCGGAGCTCTGGGAAAAGGTGCCAGTTGTGGATGCTTCAGTGGCACGTTTGTCCAAGGCTACTGTATTGCCAGTACAGGGCGGTGCAGCTTTTAAAGATTCTGTGGATAAAAAGCTGGAGGGTAACCTCAAGGCTATTTTTGAAGGGGTGGGATTTACCCTACGCCCCCTTATTGCTTCAGCCTGGGTCTCTAAGGCCATGAATGATTGAGTGGGCTGGTGAATTATGCACCATGCTGCAGGCTGACCCTGGTGCATTGCTGCTGGCAGAGAAAATTAAGGCAGCTGCAGAGTATGTGGTGGAAGCAGAGGAGGAAGCTCTTAAAATGGCGACCAGAGTGTCCACAGTCTCTATTAATGCCAGGAGAGTGCTCTGGCTTAAGGCCTGGGAAGCGGACAATGAGTCCAAAAAGGCCCTAGAAACTTTAGCTTTCAAGGGGAAGTTACTATTTGGAACTGAATTAGAGGAGATTATTAAACAGGCCACGGGCGGCAAAAGTACATTTCTGACGGCTCCCTCGGCTAAGCAGACCTCCAGATTCTCTGCTTTTAGGCCGTCCTTTCGGCCCTCCCCTAGAGGTGGTGCGTCCTTTCGAGGACAGTCTTTCAGGGGAAAGTTTCAGTCCTCTAGGGGCAAGACACAAAAGTCCAAGTTTGGCTCCTTTCACAAGAAGCCTCCAAAGGAGAGGACAAACCCTCCGCATGACTGTCAGGGGATTTGCCTGGCAGTGATAAAGGTGGGGGGGCGTCTCACACACTTCAGGGACGCATGGGCTTCTCTAGACCAGGATGCCTGGGTGTTAGATATTATAACCCAGGGCTACAAAATCCCTTTCAGAGGTCCGCCTCCGAAAAGGTTCATCCCCACATCCTTACCAAAGGAGGCGCTGCTTCGTACAGCTCTTGTGAGAGCAGCTCACTCCCTATTGGAGAAAGGGGTGGTTACTCCGGTTCCCAGGGCAGAGTGGAAGAAAGGCTTTTACTCCACTCTGTTTCTAGTGCCCAAACCAGACGGGTCTTTCAGACCAATACTAAATTTGAAGTCCCTAAATGTTCACTTATGGGTAGACCATTTCAAAATGGAGTCCCTACGGTCAGTACTCCTGAGTCTGGACCAGGGAGAATTTTTGGCGTCCATGGATGTCCAGGACGCATATCTGCACGTCCCTATACACCCGGAACATCAGACCCTGTTAAGGTTTGCTATAAGAGACCTGCATTTACAATTCCGGGCGTTACCCTTTGGGCTAGCAACCGCGCCAAGGGTATTCACAAAGATAATGTCAGTGATGGCGGCGGTGCTGAGGCTCAGGGGAATCACAGTAATACCCTATTTGGACGATCTCCTGTTCAAAGCAGAGTCAGCAGCCATGCTTCAGAGTCACTTGGCAGAGGCCATCAGTTTTTTACAGGCTCACGGCTGGATTTTAAATTTGCAAAAATCTCAGTTGGTACCATCACAGAGGCTCCAATTCTTGGGAGTCATACTGGATACCCATCTCCATCGGGTATTTCTCCCGGAGGTGAAGGCCAGGGATCTGGTCACCTTAGTCCAGGAGATTCTCAGAGCTCGGAGCATTTCAGTATGGAGGTGCCTCAAGCTCCTGGGGAAAATGGTGGCGTCATTCGAGACGCTTCAATTTGCCAGGTTCCACTCTCGGGTGTTCCAATGGAACATTTTGTCGGCTTGGTCAGGAAACATTCTGACCATGAAGTCGGAGATGATAGTGCTGTTTTCGGACACTCAAGACTCCTTGAAATGGTGGACAGAAGTAGATTCCCTTCAGTGGGGTCGGTCATTACAGACCTGGGACTGGTTGGTAGTAACTACCGACGCCAGCCTAAGGGGCTGGGGGGCAGTAGTCCTGGACCTCAGGCTGCAGGGCCTGTGGACGGCAGAGGAGTCAGTGTTACCAATAAACATCTTGGAGCTGAGAGCTGTCTGGAAAGTGATTTCCTTGGCGGGAGACAGGTTACTGAACCTCCCTTTGAGGATTCAGACCGACAATGCCACAGCTGTGGCGTATCTGAATCACCAGGGAGGTACACGCAGCAAATTGGCCATGTGGGAGGTGTCCAGAATCTTCCTATGGGCGGAACAGAATGTTCCAGCTGTATCGGCTATATTCATTCCAGGAGTAGAGAATATAGAAGCCGACTTCCTGAGCAGGGAGGAGCTCAAGGAAGGGGAATGGAGCTTACACCCTCAGGTGTTTCACCAGATCACCTTGAAGTGGGGAACTCCGGATGTGGACCTGATGGCATCCAGGTTCAACCATCAAGTGCCCAGGTTCTATGCAGTGGATGCCATGACTATTCACTGGCAGGGAGATCTCCTCTATGCATTCCCACCAGTACCAATGTTAGCGAGACTTTTGAAGAAAATACAGGGGCAGAAGGTTCCGGTGATCTTAGTGGCCCCAGATTGGCTAAGGAGGTCCTGGTACTCGAGGCTTCAGAGGTTGTCTGTGGACTCATGGCGTCTACCTCTGAGGCCAGACCTTCTAAGACAAGGCCCATTCAATCACCTGGATTCCGATCGATTGATTTTGAGGGCCTGCTATTGAAACCGCCATTTTGAAAAGGAAAGGGTTTTCTGAGGCAGTAGTACAGACTATGATAAAAGCCAGAAAAGCTGTATCTTCGGCAAATTATTATAGAGTCTGGAAGACTTACATCCGATGGTGTGAGAGACGAAAGGCTCACACATCTCACTTCAAGCTATCAAGAATGATGGAATTCTTACAAGATGGTTTTTCATCGGGCCTAAGCCTTCAGTCATTGAAGGTGCAGATTTCGGCCTTGTCCATCTATTTCCAGAAAAAGATAGCCATTTTGCCGGAAATTCAAACCTTTTTACAAGGGGTATCCAGGTTGAAACCTCCATACAAGCAACCAGTAGCGCCTTGGGATCTGTCACTGGTTTTGGAATGCCTTCAGAAGGCACCCTTTGAACCTTTAAGGTCGGCGGACTTTAAGTTTCTCACATGGAAGCTAGTGTTTTTGTTGGCAGCGGCATCTGCTAAAAGGGTGTCAGAGTTGGGAGCTTTGTCATGCAAATCTCCCTTCCTAATTTTTCATGATGACAGGGCAGTTTTGAGAACAGTGCCTCAGTTTTTACCGAAGGTAGTCTCTGCCTTCCATTTAAATCAGGAGATAGTTCTACCTGTGTTCTACCTGAGGGTTCTAAGAAAAGGGACAAGTTGAAGAGTTTGGATGTTGTGCGTGCTTTACGCATCTATGTGGACAGAGTAAAGAGTGTCAGAAAGACTGATACCTTATTGGTACTGTATGACGTACACAAAATTGGTTGGCCTGCATCTAAGCAGACTATTGCTAGGTGGTTGCGATCTGTGATAGCTTTTGCATACACCAAAGTGGGTAGGCCTGTACCGGCCAGAATAAATGCGCATACCACCAGGTCAGTTGCCACCTCTTGGGCGGTTCGACATGGGGCCACAGCTGAGCAGGTTTGCAGGGCTGCCACTTGGTCATCTGTTCATACCTTTGCCAAATTCTATAGATTCCACGAGTTCGCGTCGGAGGACGCATCATTCGGGCGAGCAGTGCTGAGAGCTGCAGACCTGAGCGTACCCACCCAAAGGACCGGCTCTGGAACGTCCCAGTGTTGAGCTGTGTCATCAGGACCATTGAAAGAGAAAAAGGGATTTTTGTAAGAACTTACCGTTCGAATCCCTTTCTCTGATATGGTCCTGGTGACACAGCGATCCCTCCCTTACGCTCAGTAAGTATGCCAGAAGTTTCATGATGTTCATGTTAAAATGGTTAAAAGTTAACAGTTACTGTTATAAAATGTGCATATAATATGTGCAGGCGTTTGTACTGAGTTAATGTATTCCAGTGTCTTTGAAAGATTGAACTGAAGAGTCCGGGATGCAGTAGGGGAGGAGCCTACCCTCTAAAGCTTTAGGATAGGTGCCTGGCTCCTTCGGACCCTCCTACATCCCAGTGTTGAGCTGTGTCACCAGGACCATATCAGAGAAAGGGATTCGAACGGTAAGTTCTTACAAAAATCCCTTTATTGTCAGGCGCTGCAGAACCCTTGTTGTGCTATATAAATAACCCATAATAATATATACACATACATATACACCGTAGTATTCACCTCATCTATGTATTGTCAGGCGCTGCAGAACCCTTGTTGTGCCATATAAATAACCCATAATAATATATACACATACATATACACCGTAGTATTCCCCTCATCTATGTATTGTCAGGCGCTGCAGAACCCTTGTTGTGCTATATAAATAACCCATAATAATATATACACATACATATACACTGTAGTATTCCCCTCATCTGTGTATTGTCAGGTGCTGCAGAACCCTTGTTCTGCCATATAAATAACCCATAATAATATATACACATACATATACACTGTAGTATTCCCCTCATCTATGTATTGTCAGGCGCTGCAAAACCCTTGTGGTACCATATAAATAACCCATAATAATATACACATACATATACACCGTAGTATTCCCCTCATCTATGTACTGTCAGGCATTACGGAACCCTTGTGGTGCCATATAAATAACCCATAATAATATATACACACATACATATACACCGTAGTATTCCCCTCATCTATGTATTGTCAGGCGCTGCAAAACCCTTGTGGTACCATATAAATAACCCATAATAATATACACATACATATACACTGTAGTATTCCCCTCATCTATGTATTGTCAGGCGCTGCAAAACCCTTGTGGTACCATATAAATAACCCATAATAATATACACATACATATACACCGTAGTATTCCCCTCATCTATGTACTGTCAGGCATTGCGGAACCCTTGTGGTGCCATATAAATAACCCATAATAATATATATACACACATACATATACACCGTAGTATTCCCCTCATCTATGTATTGTCAGGTGCTGCAGAACCCATGTTGTGCCATATAAATAACCCATAATAATATACACATGCATATACACCGTAGTATTCCCCTCATCTATGTACTGTCAGGCGTTGCGGAACCCTTGTGGTGCCATATAAATAACCCATAATAATATATACACATACATATACACCGTAGTATTCCCCTCATCTATGTATTGTCAGGCGCTGGGGAACCCTTGTGGCGCCATATAAATAACCCATAATAATATATACACATACATATACACTGTAGTATTCCCCTCATCTGTGTATTGTCAGGTGCTGCAGAACCCTCGTTCTGCCATATAAATAACCCATAATAATATACACATACATATACACCGTAGTATTCCCCTCATCTATGTACTGTCAGGCGTTGCGGAACCCTTGTGGTGCCATATAAATAACCCATAATAATATATACACACATACATATACACCGTAGTATTCCCCTCATCTATGTATTGTCAGGCGCTGCAAAACCCTTGTGGTACCATATAAATAACCCATAATAATATACACATACATATACACTGTAGTATTCCCCTCATCTATGTATTGTCAGGCGCTGCAAAACCCTTGTGGTACCATATAAATAACCCATAATAATATACACATACATATACACCGTAGTATTCCCCTCATCTATGTACTGTCAGGCATTGCGGAACCCTTGTGGTGCCATATAAATAACCCATAATAATATATACACATACATATACACCGTAGTATTCCCCTCATCTATGTATTGTCAGGCGCTGGGGAACCCTTGTGGCGCCATATAAATAACCCATAATAGTAGACCACACACCCACAGTACTGTTCCCAAACTCCACATCAGTCATTACACCAAAGCAATTGTCACACCCCTGCAGTGGCTCACAATAGGCCCTTACTAAATTTCAGCTCCAGGCCCATGTGGATCTTAATCTGGCACTGCTCCTTCCCTCTGCGCTGCGCTGCCCTGCCTCTGTCAGATCAGGCAGCGTCACTCCCTCCCCTCAGTGTGTCCCCTCAATGTCATCATTAGTTTCAGTTATGTGGTAGTGGACAGGGTTGTGCTTCTTTGGGTGCCCATATTTTTTATTGTTGGAACCCACAAGCACTGGTTTGTTTGTTCTATCACTTTGACCATAAATAATTTGACCCACCAACTCAGGTCACCACCCCCTGAGTATAATATGTGGCATCCTCTAAATATAGCTTAGAGGCGGATGTGGGGCATTAGGTAAATTAGTGTCTATGGGTATTTACCTGTCAATGTCAGAATAATTTGTCACACTTCATTTATCCTATTGGTGATGTAGTAATCCCGCCTTCTGTTATGTTGGCTCCGCCCATTTTTAAAATTTGGTACAGCCCACATGAGGCCACTTCCGAAAATTTTTCAGGGCCACTTTTAGTCCCCAATCCGCCCCTGGGGGTGTGTGTATGGTTAGGGTTATAGGCTGCGGTGTGTGTGTGTGTATGGTTAGGGTTATAAGCTGCGGTGTGTGTGTATGGTTAGGGTTATAGGCTGCGGGGTGTGTGTATGGTTAGGGTTATAGGATGCGGGGTGTGTGTATAGCAGGGTTGCCGACTTTCTTCTTCTCCTCTCCGGGAGAAGCCCGGAGAGGAGAGATTCAGTAACCGCTCAGGGGGCGGGGCTTAAGCGTGACATCACTAAGCCCCGCCCCCATGCTGTTAAACCAGCTAATTCAGTGATCTCCGTGGAGGGGGCGGGGCTAAAATGACGCGATTGTGTCATTTTAGCTCCGCCCCCTCCTCTGAGACCCGAGGATTGCGGCATTTTAATGCCGCGATCCGGGGGTCCCCCCTGAATCCGGGAGGGTTGCCCACCCTTCCGGGGGGCCGGGAGGGAGCCCCGATTTTCGGGAGACTCCCGGAAATTCCGGGAGGGTCGGCAACCCTGGTGTATAGTTAGGGTTATAGGCTGCGGGGTCTGTGTATGGTTAGGTTTATAGGATGCTGTGTGTGTGTATGGTTAGGGTTATCGGCTGCAGGATGTGTGTGTATGGTTAGGGCTATAGGCTGCAGGGTGTGTTTGTATGGTTAGGGGTATAGGCTGCGGTGTGTGTGTGTGGTTAGGGTTATAGGCTGCGGGATGTGTGCATGGTTAGGGTTATAGGCTGCGGTGTGTGCATGGTTAGGGTTCTAGGCTGTGGTGTGTGTGTATGGTTAGGGTTATAGGCTGCGGGATGTGTGTATGGTTAGGGTTATAGGCTACGATGTGTGTGTTTGTGTATGGTTAGGGTTATAGGCTGTGGGGTGTGTATGTGTGTATGGTTAGGGTTATAGGCTGCTGTGTGTGTGTGTGTAGTGTATGGTTAGGGTAATAGGCTGCGGAGTGTGTGTGTGTGTGGTTAGGGTTATAGGCTGTGGGGTGTGTGTGGTTAGGGATATAGTTTGTGGGGTGTGTGTGTATGGTTAGGGTTATAGGCTATGGGGTGTGTGTGTATGGTTAGGGTTATAGGCTATGGGGTGTGTGTATGGTTAGGGTTATAGGCTGCGGGGTGTGTGTGTGGTGCCCCAGGACTGTGTAACCACACTCCCCATTGCAGGACACCAAGGGTTAACAGCGCCCCAGGGTTTCGCGCCGCAGAGAGTGACTGATGGGCTAAGGCAGGCAGGGATTGGCTGGGAAGGCTGAAGAGGAGGAGAGAAGGGAAGCTCAGCGCGGGTGCTGGAAGGAAGGAGGAGGAGAGAAACTGACGTGTGGCGAGCGGCGCGAGGGAGAAGTGAGAGGGAGCCGCGCAGCAGCGTGACCCCCGCCGACCTCCAGAGCAGAGGACAGCGCACGGAGGATCGCCGCAGCAGAGGACACCTGGAGGCGCGGCGCACGGCGGTGTGACCCCCGCTGACCTCCAGGACAGAAGGGAGACGCAGCGCGCCTCCTTCCTGCCACTGCCAGCCAGAGACAAGCGCGCGGCGAGGCCGTGACCCCCGCTGACCCCGCCGCCTGACAGCCGCATCCCAGGGGGAGAACCAAGGACCAGGAGAGCCACTGAGTGCGGCAACGCTGCGGCTGCAGCGCCCACACTAGTGTGCTTCCTGGCCAAAAGAAGAAGTTCAACAGACAAGGACGGAGCCCAGGAGTGGGAGCACGTGACGGGCAGGAGCCTGCAGCAGTGAGCAGCCACCAGGTACAGATAATTGCCCGGCCTCCGCAGCAGCCATACTCCCCTTTCTGCCCGAAGTCCTGCGTTTGTGGGCCCCTTCCCGAGCACCCAAACCCCGGCACCCTGCAAGAGAGGAAGCCCCTTGTTGCAAGGGCTTGCTATCTATATTGTAAACTGCACACTGATATTGCCACTGGATAGCTCCATTTGGTGAGGGAGCAACGCCATCTTGTGGCCATCTTGGAAATAGCACCCCAGGTCTCAAAGGGTGTAACCCCCGCAGGAGCCCTGCTGTCCCGACCCCTGACCAACAGGCCGTCGTCCCAAAGGTAATACCGGGGCCACCGTTTTGCAGCTATCCTGGATTGACATTATCCCGCCCCTGTGCACGGGCAGCCCGGGACTGAGTTATATTAATGGTGACGTCACCTCAATTATTAAGTTATACTGGTGCACCGGTCAGTTAAATCGTTACCTACTGTTATGATTGTTGAATGTGGTATACCATACACGGTTTAATGTGTGAATATGTCAAAGGTAGCCTTCAGTGTTAACGGTGCCGTGTCGACTGTTTGACCCAGTAGTAACCTCAAAGCGGGGGTGTTTGACCCCGAACCCCGTCACGGTACCTTGAACACGTGGAGTCTGTAGGCCCTAGTGGGCATCTGCGTAGTGTGATTAGGTTGTCACACATTATTGCCCTATTTGGTAAATACTAATAGAGCCAGTTCATATTCATAACTATTGTTACTCGTTAATGTGCCTTAAGCCCCAAGTGCTGCTGTGCTGTGAGGGTCAGTGGGCAAAAGACGTCTTGACCTCATAATAAACCTGAGTTGTACCGCAGAACGTTGTTCCCCTTTCCTTGAAGTGTCTCTCTCCCGTCCACGGAAAATCTGAAGAACCTGAAGTGCCCTGAAGACGCAAGGTAAGGGGAGAACCCTCCCTTCGCACCCCCGGTCACCACATCTCTTTTGGCGTCACACAGAACAGGATCCGGGTGCATCAGGAGAGTGACAGCTCGGGGAAAGATGGAGCAGCAACAAGGCGGAGGGGCGGCACAGCCGCCAAACCCACAGAATCAAGAACAGGACGTTCAAGACGCAGAAGATGCGACACCGGCCGCGGCCATCACCCTACCGTACTATTTCAGAGCCCCGTGGCTCCTGACCTATAGCGGAGACGATGACCAGCTACAGAAAACCCCATTTGCGGACTTCAGGAACAACATAGAATCCACGTTCCGGATGTATAAGCCTAGCGAACGGCAGAAGGTGGAAATGCTGATGGGGCAGCTGACTGGATCGGCGCGCAGAGAAGTGGCCTCATGGCCAATGGAAGATAGAAAAAGTGCGACAGATATGCTAAAGAAAATTTTCACGACATTCGAAACGAAGACCATCCCCGAGCTGAAAATGAAATTGTATGCTCGCAAGCAACAGCCAAATGAGTCCCTACGGGACTACGCCCTGAGCCTACAGAACACGTTAAAGGCTATCCAAGCAGTGGACCCGGAAGAGGTGCGAAATGCCGACGACGCCTTAACAGTTCAATTTGTCGAAGGGGTAGCCCAAGAAAATGTCAAGGTCCAGTTACGGCTGCTGAGGTCACAGATACCTGGCAAGACCTTCCGGGACTTCAAGACGGCGGCCCTCGCTATCATTGGTAACCCTAAAAATAGGGAAGAGGGGTATCCAGAACTGATCGGCTTCAAAGAAGGAGCGAACTCAACCGGAGCCACAGCCAGTTCCACTAACAGGGCAAAACGGACCCAAGACTTGGCGGTGCAAGGTGGCCAGCAGCCCGACAGAGATGCGATGCAGACGCTCCAGAAGCAAATGGAGGAACTGGCCGTTGGGATGGCGGAGATGCAGAGAGAAATGCGTCGGATGGCAAGTGCACCGGCACCGAGCTATGCAGAACCAAGATGGAGAACCGAAAGACGAAGTTCGGCCCGAAGCAGGTGGGAACCGCCCCGAGAGTATGGGCGGCAGCCTCCCGACCAGTTGGAGGGGCAGGGACGTCCGACGTACTACCGAAGCCAGGAGGCCGGAAGCACAGAGAGAGACGGCAACCGGGACGAAGATTTAAACACCGACACCCCGAGGTCAAGGGCCGAACCTCGGGGAGCACGGGAAGCTTAGGTCCAGCCCCAGAAGATGGGCAGGCTTGCTATGGCAGGCAGTGCTATATCAGTGCGAGCAAATCACCTGCCACATCGGATCGTTACTCTTCAGCCCGCGTAAAGAACCAGGGAAGGGTCGTCTGGTTCCATGTACGACGGGGGTACGGTTTTATCAATTGTGCTGATACAGAGAGGGATGTCTTCGTCCACTTCACAGCTATCCCAAAGAAGAATGCGAGAGATCTTTACAGAAGCCTCGAAGCCGGGGAGCCGGTGGAGTTCGACATCATCAGGGGAAGAAAGGGCCTCCGGGCGGTCGACGTCACTGGCCCTGGTGGCGTTCCAGTCAGAGGCACTCGATATGCCGCAAGAAGAGAGCGCCGTTGGAATTACCCAAGCCACAGAAGTCAGCCACGGTACCATCCCTTGAAAGATCCGCCCCAACAGAGCGGTGTGTACCCCGAAGGAACGGAAGATGGGGTAGGAAGAAGTAACGGGAAAGCGTACGGATGTGGCCAACAGAGTTCACAGGTTCGAGTACAGAGCGAACCAATGAGGAGGAAGCGGTTACATACCGAAGTGAACTCCAAACGGGGGCCGAGCTCGCTCGCAGTCGAGTCCATGTTGATAGTGGCGGGCGGCCAGACCTCGAAGCTCGACGGCGTCTCTCCAGCATCGGCCCATAGGAGTCAGCGTAGGCTCCGCCCAAGACAGGACCAGAAGTTAAAGGAAGCACCAAAGGATGGTGGGGATGAAGAGCCGAAGGGGGAAGCGGTCCTCTCGCCTCAGCTGCCCACTGACCCTCTCGAGCTATTGATGACGGTGGGCTGGTCCATTATGCCACGGCACACCCAGCCTAGGCCGCCAGTTGAATTACACGCACCTCGCGTGGCCGAGGAGGTGGCCCCCGAGCCTGAGCTAAGGCGCTCCGAAAGGAGTACTCGGGGTACACTTCCCCGGCGGTACCAGGATTAGATACCTTCCCATAACCTGTTGTGCTGTGAAATGTAAAGCACTGTCATTGTTATCATTATAAATGTCATGTGATCGTCAAGAACAATTATTCGTTGTGTTATGATGCGCGGGGACACGCATCCGAAAAAGCGGGGGTGAATGTGGTGCCCCAGGACTGTGTAACCACACTCCCCATTGCAGGACACCAAGGGTTAACAGCGCCCCAGGGTTTCGCGCCGCAGAGAGTGACTGATGGGCTAAGGCAGGCTGGGATTGGCTGGGAAGGCTGAAGAGGAGGAGAGAAGGGAAGCTCAGCGCGGGTGCTGGAAGGAAGGAGGAGGAGAGAAACTGACGTGTGGCGAGCGGCGCGAGGGAGAAGTGAGAGGGAGCCGCGCAGCAGCGTGACCCCCGCCGACCTCCAGAGCAGAGGACAGCGCACGGAGGATCGCCGCAGCAGAGGACACCTGGAGGCGCGGCGCACGGCGGTGTGACCCCCGCTGACCTCCAGGACAGAAGGGAGACGCAGCGCGCCTCCTTCCTGCCACTGCCAGCCAGAGACAAGCGCGCGGCGAGGCCGTGACCCCCGCTGACCCCGCCGCCTGACAGCCGCATCCCAGGGGGAGAACCAAGGACCAGGAGAGCCACTGAGTGCGGCAACGCTGCGGCTGCAGCGCCCACACTAGTGTGCTTCCTGGCCAAAAGAAGAAGTTCAACAGACAAGGACGGAGCCCAGGAGTGGGAGCACGTGACGGGCAGGAGCCTGCAGCAGTGAGCAGCCACCAGGTACAGATAATTGCCCGGCCTCCGCAGCAGCCATACTCCCCTTTCTGCCCGAAGTCCTGCGTTTGTGGGCCCCTTCCCGAGCACCCAAACCCCGGCACCCTGCAAGAGAGGAAGCCCCTTGTTGCAAGGGCTTGCTATCTATATTGTAAACTGCACACTGATATTGCCACTGGATAGCTCCATTTGGTGAGGGAGCAACGCCATCTTGTGGCCATCTTGGAAATAGCACCCCAGGTCTCAAAGGGTGTAACCCCCGCAGGAGCCCTGCTGTCCCGACCCCTGACCAACAGGCCGTCGTCCCAAAGGTAATACCGGGGCCACCGTTTTGCAGCTATCCTGGATTGACATTATCCCGCCCCTGTGCACGGGCAGCCCGGGACTGAGTTATATTAATGGTGACGTCACCTCAATTATTAAGTTATACTGGTGCACCGGTCAGTTAAATCGTTACCTACTGTTATGATTGTTGAATGTGGTATACCATACACGGTTTAATGTGTGAATATGTCAAAGGTAGCCTTCAGTGTTAACGGTGCCGTGTCGACTGTTTGACCCAGTAGTAACCTCAAAGCGGGGGTGTTTGACCCCGAACCCCGTCACGGTACCTTGAACACGTGGAGTCTGTAGGCCCTAGTGGGCATCTGCGTAGTGTGATTAGGTTGTCACACATTATTGCCCTATTTGGTAAATACTAATAGAGCCAGTTCATATTCATAACTATTGTTACTCGTTAATGTGCCTTAAGCCCCAAGTGCTGCTGTGCTGTGAGGGTCAGTGGGCAAAAGACGTCTTGACCTCATAATAAACCTGAGTTGTACCGCAGAACGTTGTTCCCCTTTCCTTGAAGTGTCTCTCTCCCGTCCACGGAAAATCTGAAGAACCTGAAGTGCCCTGAAGACGCAAGGTAAGGGGAGAACCCTCCCTTCGCACCCCCGGTCACCACATCTGTATGGTTAGGGTTATATGCTGTGGGGTGTGTGTATGGTTAGGGTTATAGGCTGTGGGGTGTGTGCATGGTTAGGGTTATAGGCTGTGGGGTGTGTGTGTATGGTTAGGGTTATAGGCTGCTGTGTGTGTGTGTGTGTGTGTGTGTGTAGTGTATGGTTAGGGTTATAGGCTGCGGGGTGTGTGTGTGTGTGTGTGGTTAGGGTTATAGGCTGTGGGGTGTGTGTGGTTAGAGATATAGGTTGTGGGGTGTGTGTGTATGTTTAGGGTTATAGGCTATGGGGTGAGTGTATGGTTAGGGTTATAGGCTGCGGTGTGTGTATGGTTAGGGTTATAGGCTGTGGGGTGTGTGTATGGTTAGGGTTATAGGCTGTGGGGTGTGTGTATGGTTAGGGTTATAGGCTGTGGGGTGTGTGTGTATGGTTAGGGTTATAGGCTGCGGGGTGTAAGTGTGTGTGTGTGTGTGTGTGTGTGGTTAGGGTTATAGGCTGTGGGGTGTGTGTGGTTAGGGATATAGGCTGTGGGGTGTGTGTGTATGGTTAGGGTTATAGGTTGCGGGGTGTGTGTGTGTGTGTGGTTAGGGTTATAGGCTGTGGGGTGTGTGTGGTTAGGGATATAGGCTGTGGGGTGTGTGTGTGTGGTTAGGGATATAGGCTGTGGGGTGTGTGTGTATGGTTAGGGTTATAGGCTGTGGGGTGTGTGTGTATGGTTAGGGATATAGGCTATGGGGTGTGTGTATGGTTAGGGATATAGGATGCGGGGTGTGTGTATGGTTAGGGTTAGAGGCTGTGGGATGTGTGTGTATGGTTAGGGTTATAGGCTGCGGGGTGTGTATGTGTGGTTAGGGTTATAGGGTGTGTGTGTGTGTGTTTGGTTAGGGTTATATGCTGTGGGGTGTGTATGTGTGGTTAGGGTTATAGGCTGTGGAGTGTGTGTGTATGGTTAGGGTTATAGGCTGTGGGGTGTGTGTATGGTTAGGGTTATAGGCTACGATGTGTGTGTTTGTGTATGGTTAGGGTTATAGGCTGTGGGGTGTGTATGTGTGTATGGCTAGGGTTATAGCCTGCTGTGTGTGTGTGTGTAGTGTATGGTTAGGGTAATAGGCTGCGGAGTGTGTTTGTGTGTGTGTGTGTGTGGTTAGGGTTATAGGCTGTGGGGTGTGTGTGGTTAGGGATATAGTTTGTGGGGTGTGTGTGTATGGTTAGGGTTATAGGCTATGGGGTGTGTGTATGGTTAGAGTTATAGGCTGCGGGGTGTGTGTATGGTTAGGGTTATAGGCTGTGGGGTGTGTGTATGGTTAGGGTTATAGGCTGTGGGGTGTGTGTGTATGGTTAGGGTTATAGGCTGCTGTGTGTGTGTGTAGTGTATGGTTAGGGTTATAGGCTGCGGGGGGTGTGTGTGTGTGTGTGTGGTTAGGGTTATAGGCTATGGGGTGTGTGTATGGTTAGGGTTATAGGCTGTGGGGTGTGTGTATGGTTAGGGTTATAGGCTGTGGGGTGTGTGTATGGTTAGGGTTATAGGCTGTGGGGTGTGTGTATGGTTAGGGTTATAGGCTGTGGGGTGTGTGTGTATGGTTAGGGTTATAGGCTGCGGGGTGTGTGTGTGTGTGTGTGGTTAGGGTTATAGGCTGTGGGGTGTGTGTGGTTGCGGATATAGGCTGTGGGGTGTGTGTGTGTGGTTGGGGATATAGGCTGTGGGGTGTGTGTGTGTGTGTGTGGGGGGGGGTTAGGGTTATAGGCTGTGGGGTGTGTGTGGTTAGGGATATAGGCTGTGGGGTGTGTGTGTGTGGTTAGGGATATAGGCTGTGGGGTGTGTGTGTATGGTTAGGGTTATAGGCTGTGGGGTGTGTGTGTATGGTTAGGGATATAGGCTATGGGGTGTGTGTATGGTTAGGGTTATAGGATGCGGGGTGTGTGTATGGTTAGAGGCTGTGGGATGTGTGTGTATGGTTAGGGTTATAGGCTGCGGGGTGTGTATGTGTGGTTAGGGTTATAGGCTGCTGTGTGTGTGTGTGTAGTGTATGGTTAGGGTTATAGGCTGCGGGGTGTGTGTGTGTGTTTGTGTGTGTGGTTAGGGTTATAGGCTGTGGGGTGTGTGTGGTTAGGGATATAGGTTGTGGGGTGTGTGTGTATGGTTAGGGTTATAGGCTATGGGGTGTGTGTATGGTTAGGGTTATAGGCTGTGGGGTGTATGTATGGTTAGGGTTATAGGCTGTGGGGTGTGTGTATGGTTAGGGTTATAGGCTGTGTGGTGTGTGTGTATGGTTAGGGTTATAGGCTGCGGGGTGTGTGTGTGTGTGTGTGTGTGTGTGTGTGGTTAGGGTTATAGGCTGTGGGGTGTGTGTGGTTAGGGATATAGGCTGTGGGGTGTGTGTGTATGGTTAGGGTTATAGGCTGCGGGGTGTGTGTGTGTGTGTGTGTGTGTGGTTAGGGTTATAGGCTGTGGGGTGTGTGTGGTTAGGGATATAGGCTGTGGGGTGTGTGTGTGTGGTTAGGGATATAGGCTGTGGGGTGTATGTGTATGGTTAGGGTTATAGGATGCGGGGTGTGTGTATGGTTAGAGGCTGTGGGATGTGTGTGTATGGTTAGGGTTATAGGCTGCGGGGTGTGTGTTTGTGTATGGTTAGGGTTATAGGCTGTGGGGTGTGTATGTGTGTATGGTTAGGGTTATAGCCTGCTGTGTGTGTGTGTGTGTAGTGTATGGTTAGGGTAATAGGCTGCGGAGTGTGTTTGTGTGTGTGTGTGTGTGTGTGGTTAGGGTTATAGGCTGTGGGGTGTGTGTGGTTAGGGATATAGTTTGTGGGGTGTGTGTGTATGGTTAGGGTTATAGGCTATGGGGTGTGTGTATGGTTAGAGTTATAGGCTGCGGGGTGTGTGTATGGTTAGGGTTATAGGCTGTGGGGTGTGTGTATGGTTAGGGTTATAGGCTGTGGGGTGTGTGTGTATGGTTAGGGTTATAGGCTGCTGTGTGTGTGTGTAGTGTATGGTTAGGGTTATAGGCTGCGGGGGGTGTGTGTGTGTGTGTGTGGTTAGGGTTATAGGCTATGGGGTGTGTGTATGGTTAGGGTTATAGGCTGCGGGGTGTGTGTATGGTTAGGGTTATAGGCTGTGGGGTGTGTGTATGGTTAGGGTTATAGGCTGTGGGGTGTGTGTATGGTTAGGGTTATAGGCTGTGGGGTGTGTGTGTATGGTTAGGGTTATAGGCTGCGGGGTGTGTGTGTGTGTGTGTGGTTAGGGTTATAGGCTGTGGGGTGTGTGTGGTTGGGGATATAGGCTGTGGGGTGTGTGTGTGTGGTTGGGGATATAGGCTGTGGGGTGTGTGTGTGTGTGTGTGTGTGTGTGTGTGGGGTTAGGGTTATAGGCTGTGGGGTGTGTGTGGTTAGGGATATAGGCTGTGGGGTGTGTGTGTGTGGTTAGGGATATAGGCTGTGGGGTGTGTGTGTATGGTTAGGGTTATAGGCTGTGGGGTGTGTGTGTATGGTTAGGGATATAGGCTATGGGGTGTGTGTATGGTTAGGGTTATAGGATGCGGGGTGTGTGTATGGTTAGGGTTAGAGGCTGTGGGATGTGTGTGTATGGTTAGGGTTATAGGCTGCGGGGTGTGTATGTGTGGTTAGGGTTATAGGCTGCTGTGTGTGTGTGTGTAGTGTATGGTTAGGGTTATAGGCTGCGGGGTGTGTGTGTGTGTTTGTGTGTGTGGTTAGGGTTATAGGCTGTGGGGTGTGTGTGGTTAGGGATATAGGTTGTGGGGTGTGTGTGTATGGTTAGGGTTATAGGCTATGGGGTGTGTGTATGGTTAGGGTTATAGGCTGTGGGGTGTATGTATGGTTAGGGTTATAGGCTGTGGGGTGTGTGTATGGTTAGGGTTATAGGCTGTGTGGTGTGTGTGTATGGTTAGGGTTATAGGCTGCGGGGTGTGTGTGTGTGTGTGTGTGTGTGTGTGGTTAGGGTTATAGGCTGTGGGGTGTGTGTGGTTAGGGATATAGGCTGTGGGGTGTGTGTGTATGGTTAGGGTTATAGGCTGCGGGGTGTGTGTGTGTGTGTGTGTGTGTGGTTAGGGTTATAGGCTGTGGGGTGTGTGTGGTTAGGGATATAGGCTGTGGGGTGTGTGTGTGTGGTTAGGGATATAGGCTGTGGGGTGTATGTGTATGGTTAGGGTTATAGGATGCGGGGTGTGTGTATGGTTAGAGGCTGTGGGATGTGTGTGTATGGTTAGGGTTATAGGCTGCGGGGTGTGTATGTGTGGTTAGGGTTATAGGGTGTGTGTTTGGTTAGGGTTATATGCTGTGGGGTGTGTATATGTGGTTAGGGATATAGGCTGTGGGGTGTATGTGTATGGTTAGGGTTATAGGCTGTGTGTATGGTTAGGGTTATAGGATGCGGGGTGTGTGTATGGTTAGGGTTAGAGGCTGTGGGATGTGTGTGTATGGTTAGGGTTATAGGCTGCGGGGTGTGTATGTGTGGTTAGGGTTATAGGGTGTGTGTGTGTGTTTGGTTAGGGTTATATGCTGTGGGGTGTGTATGTGTGGTTAGGGTTATAGGCTGTGGAGTGTGTGTGTATGGTTAGGGTTATAGGCTGTGGGGTGTGTGTATGGGTAGGGTTATAGGCTGTGGGGTGTGTGTGTATGGTTAGGGTTATAGGCTGCAGTGTGTATGGTTAGGGTTATAGGCTGTGGGTTGTGTATGTGTGGTTAGGGTTATAGGCTGTGGGGTGTGTATGTGTGGTTAGGGTTCTAGGCTGTGGGGTGTGTGTGTGTATGGTTTGGGTTATAGGCTGCAGTGTGTATGGTTAGGGTTATAGGCTGCCGTGTGTGTGGTTAGGGTTATAGGGTTATAGGCTGCAGGGTGTGTATTTGTGGTTAGGGTTATAGACTGCAGTGTGTGTGTGTGTGTGTGTTTGTATGGTTAGGGTTATAGGCTGCAGGGTGTGTGGTTAGGGTTATAGGCTGCAGGGTGTGTGCCTGCGTGGTTAGTGCTATAGACTACTATGGGCGGGAGAGTATGGGTAGGTTTAGGCTGTGGGGAGCGGGATGGGTGGCGTTAGGCTGCAGGTGGGTGGTGAATGGTTGGGCTGTGGAGGGGGTGTATATATAGGGTTAAGTCTATGGGGGATGTATAGTTAGGGCTAGGTTACTGAGAGTGTGGTGTGTATAATTACAGTTGGGCAGCAGGGGAAGGGGGTGTATGGTTAGTTAGGCTGGGAGGGTTAGGGTTTGTGCCACTATTACATTTTTAGTTAATTTTTTCGGCACCCTCCACCCCCCCCCCCCCCCCCTTTTAATATGATAATATATATTTTTTGCCTCCAGCTTCCATTTTATTTTAACAAGTTTTATGCAGTGCCCCCCCTCTTATAATTCCCAATGTTTCAGCAATGTATAATACCCCCTCCAAGTAACTTACCCCTGGCACGGCAGCTGTCATTGCTGCTGTCTGTGACGCTCCGCCACTCCTCCTGGAGCCCTCCGTGGCTCAGCCTCAGAGCAGAGAGGAATTCACTTCCTGTCAGGCTCCAAGAGAGCAGCAACAGGCAGCCTTGCGATTGGCTGCCTGTTGGAAGGAGTACGGTCACCGCTGGACAGAATGGATGCAGGGCGCTGTTGCCTTTGCTTCTGCATATATGTCTGCCCCACACGTACGTGCACCTGCTGCCCTGCCATGTGCCCCCTGCCACCCCCGCACGGCCATGCACAATAAAAAAAAACAAAAAACATGGAACTCTGTCATGCTGGGCAGGCGGCAGCACCGAGCCCCTTTAACCCCTTGGGCCCCGGTGCACGGCACCGTCTGCACCGGCGGTAGTTCCTCCCCTGAATGGCAGGTACATGAGAGGGGACCATGCTGCATTCTGCAGTGATATCCGCCATCGTCCTGCATGTATGGGCGACGGAGGAAGGTAATAGCAGAAAGCTGGGAATGCAGATCAGTCCTTTTAGCTTCCAGTCCATGTTTGTTGTTTATACTAATGGTTCCATTCCTAGGCTGGCAATCAGTGCTTCTTTCAGGCCATCTGCAATAGTGGGATTTCATTTTGGGAACAGATAACCTAATAAGCTGGCACCTATATTTCTTTTGCAGGTTAGCAGTTCCACAAGTTATCACATAGAGCATCCCTGGGCGAACATGCAAAGGCTGAAGGGAAATATTCTGCGGTATAGGAACAAGAAAATAATACCCCTTTCACATTCGCACACCCGGGTCATACCCAAAAAATGTGTTCTCGGATGCTTCCTGGGACATTACCCGGGAATGTACCCTTTCACACTGTATAATTGCTGATTGTGAAAAGGGTATGGGATGACAGCTGATGTGCAGTGAGCAGTGTCAGGGTGCGGATGCAGGGCCAGGCTACGGGATGCGGGGCCAGGCTTCAGGGCGGTCCCTTCTCATTCTGCAAACTTTTCCTAACCTTCGTCTCCAGACTAGCAAGTATCCCGGATGCGGGTATAAGGGGGTTATTCTGGTTGATTCACAAGGCTGAGAATTTGCAGCCTTGCAAATCCACCAAACCCCACCCGTCGAATGTCCGCTCACCCGCCACCCCCCCTTTGCAGTGTGGGTTCGCCCGCACAGGCCGAGAATGGATGTTTAGCATAAACATCCATTTGTTTGCCGTGGGTAACCTCCCACATCTTTCAATGGTCGCTGACCATCGAAAGTAGTGGAAGGTACACGCATATAAAAGTGACTTTCAAGTCACTTCCATATGCGTGCACACTGGGTCGGATATGGGCGCGCAGCAAGATCAATGTGGCATGGGATCAAACATATTACAAACCACAGTGGCTCGAGTATTGGTCTTTATAAGACTGGCGGGCCTTCTGTGGACGAGTTTAATACATTCTATGATAGGTTTGAGGAGGGGAATATGATTCCTGCAGTAACATTTTGTGAACAGTCGGATTCCCCACTGGAATTATCTGAGTCCGCAGTCCGACTGTGCCTTCTGCAAATTAATGTCAGGAAGGCCTCCGGTCCAGACGGTATTCCAGGTATTCCTACGTACCTGTGCTGATCAATTAGCAGGAATTTTTACAACGATTTTTAACCTATCATTATTTTATTGTGTTGTTCCACAATGTTTTAAAGTAACTTCAATTGTTCCTATTTCCAAATCCACAGTAGTATCTGTGTTAAATGACTACCGTTCAATCGCCCTTACTTCACTTATTATGAAGTGTTTTGAGAGAGTGGATTTATATCATCTTAAGTTCTTAACTCCTTATGTGGTGGATTTTGCTGGGGCAGGACAAACCTGCCCCAGCAAAACCCACCACAGGAATTTGGAAGCCCCCCCTCCCTCACCTCTGCTCCGGCGTTAGTACGCCGGAGCTTCCCTGCTGCCGCTGCCCCTACCGGCCGCCTGTCACATACAGCAGTGACGTTGGCGGCAGGTGCCTGAGCGCTCCCGAGTCCCACCGAGCCACGCCGACCATACCAGAGCCTGCCGCCGACCTGCCGTACCGATCGCCGGAGAAAAGGTGATGGGGGGGGGGGCGCTCTAGAGGTACTGCGCCAGTGGTGCATACCTGGACACCACTGGCGCGCACCTATTGTATATTAGTGGTATGCCCGGAAAAATTTCAAGGGGTTAAGGGTGTTATCCCAGAGGGGTTCGACCCTTATCAATTTACATATAGGTCAAATAGATCCACTGAAGATGCGGCCCTTTCTGTTGTCCATAAAATTTTCTGTCATCTGGAGAAGAGAGACTGGTATTTGTTTAGTTTCACGGCGGCACAGCGGCTGTGTCCCCTTGTGGGGCTCGCTTTGCTCGCCCACGCTACGGGCTCGGTGGCTCGCTACGATGATTTCTGACAATTGGTGCCAATGGACAGCCCTATATATGGGAAGAGTGCTTACTCAGTGGCCCTTATTCTGCTCTGTTTGCACAGACCAGAATCTGTGCAAGGGCATCGATGGTTGCGCATGTGCTTGGTCATTTCTGCACATGTGGCCACGGTGAACAAGGTGTTCACTGGGCGCACGCACCCAAGTGTGCAGGCGGGGGCAGAGAGGGGCGGCCCATTAGCATAGGGGAACAACCACAGTTTCATGGGTGTTCCCATGGTGAACACTGGCCAATCTCATGCTAATGGGCCGATGAAGCGGGGGGAGGGCAGCTGACATCACCGGATGTCAGCTGCCCGCCCACTTCCGAGCCTCCATGCATATATAAGTGACTTGAAAATCACTTTTATATTTGTCCGCCTCCACCTTCCAATGATGTGGGAGGATCCCCCAAGGCTGCAAATGGATGTTACTGTGTAACATCCATTCCCAGGCCGTGCGAGCAAATCACCCTTGTGAATGGGTGGAAGCCTGCAACACAGGCACAAGTCAATCACGTAAAAGAGATCACTCAGATGGGCCCGTTGCTTTCCCCAGGTCCCCGCTGCAGCGGATATTGGTGTTGGCGAGGATCGGCTAGTATGAAGGGGCAGCACAGACAGTGTAATGGTTAGCATCCCTATAGATTGTAAACTTGCGAGCAGGGCCCTCCTACCTCTATGTCAGTTTGTTTCTACCCAGTTTGTTTACTCACCGTTGTTTCCAATTGTAAAACAGAATATGCTGCGCTATATAAGAAACTGTAAATAAATAAATTGCTGCCTCACAGCGCTGAGGTCATGGGTTTGACTTCGAGATGTGCAGGTTCGGATTTTCTTATTGGCTGTCACATGTTTTGACTCCAAATCATGTGACAGCTGATAGCCAATAAGATCCCGTTTTGAGTTCTGAGTAAATCCGAACCTGCACATCTCTAGTTTGATTCCCACCATGGCCCTAACTGTGCGGAGTTTGTATATTCTCCCTGTGCTTGTGTGAGTTTACTCCGGTTTCCTCCCACAATTCAAGAATATACTGATAGGGTTAATTTTTTTGTTGGAAGCCAAATAAACTAGAATGAGTGTGTGTGTGTGTGTGTGTGTGTGTGTGTGTGTGTGTGTGTGTGTGTGTGTGTGTGTGTACACACACAAATGTGGTAGGGAATATAGACTGGAAGCTCCACTGGGGCAGGGACTGATGTGAATGTTCAAGTATTCTCTATAAAGCGCTGCAGGATATGTGTGCCCTATATAAATAACTGTTAATAAATAAATTTTAATAGTGAATGGAGCATCAGATCACTGGGGGGGGGGGGGGATGGGAGGCAAAACACGAGTATAATGTGAAAATATGTTTTGTAATTGGAGCCGATTAACAAAATCCACTAAACACAAGCACAACATTGGACAGTTTTATTTTAATAATAAGTTATGTGACTACACATTTCTTCAAATGGTTCCTTCATGGGAATGCAGTGATCCAAGTAAACTTTGGACAAGTCACATTTATGCATAATCTGGTACTGCACTAATATCAGAGAAAGCGGTAATGGTGTGTGTGCAGTATTTGTACAAGAGACAGGAATGTGTTCCAGGAGATCAGAGCCGGCCTTAGGCATAGGCAAACTAGGCAATTGCCTAGGGCATTTGGAATGCCTAGGGGCATCAGCAGCTTCTGCTGATTAAAATGATATGCATTCTGTGTGAGTGAGGCTGTATCTGCATATGAAATAGTGTATTCATGGAAATCACTGTAACATAGCATTCCGTATGTAGGTACAGCCACAGTCGCACACAGAATATATTCATGCCACATATAATTTTAATCATCGGAAGCTCCTTGTGTGTGCTGGTCACATCAATGCAAATAAGACGAATTTTCAGCAAAAAAGGCAATCAACGTTAGAAGAACTGGCCAGGAGCTGCATGTTCTATTGAGGCAAGATGTATGAGGAAACATCTGTATCCAAGCAGAGGTTACAGTGTTAGCGGCTGTGCGAGTGCTGTCTGCGGGTGGGTTCGTTGTGGAATATTGTTCGGCATATGTGTAAGGGCATTATTTGTGTCATGTATAAATGCATTAATAATGTGCAACATACTGTATGTGTAAGGGGCATTATGTGTATGAAGGGCATTAATAAAGGTTGGCATAATGTGTAAGGGGCATTATGGTTATAAGGACATTAATAATGTGTGTCATGTGTAAGGGGCATTACTGTGTGGTATTATCAGGGGTGCCGAGAGAAAGGGGTAGGGGGTACAAATTACCCAGGCCAAAGTCTGATGGAAGGGCCCAGTGGGGGCCCCGGGCCCCCTCCTCCGTAAGTGACAGCAGCAGCTGCAGCTCTTCTCCTCTGCCCAGCACGCACTGCTTTGTGCTGGGTTGCAGTGTGGCCATGGAGGTGCTTAAAATACAATATTTTCTCCGGATTTTTTTCTAAGTGTATAATGTGAATAATGTGAGAAGTAATGTACATAAGGTAAAGTGGTACTACTGTGTGATGTAACGTGAATAAGGGACACCATCGCATGATATAATGTGAATAAAGTTGCACTACTGTGTGGCATAATTTGAAATGGGTATACTATTGGGTGGCCATGCCCCTTCCCAGCTAGAACACACCCCTGTATGGGCTGCGCACCGAATGTGTGCACTGTTTCTATTTAAAATATTGCGGGTAGGAGCACCAAAATGATGACTGCTATGATGAGGGTTGATGGTACTGGGAAAGGGGAGCAGGGTCAGAGGCGGAACTAGTGGCGGTGCTAGGGGGCACCAGCCAAAATCTTGCCTAGGGCGTCATTTAGGCTATGGCCGGCTCTGCAGGAGATGATCACAGTCTGGTCCCCTCTTTAACAGTGATGAGGTGTCACAAAAAGGTCATAACAGTTCCATTCTTCCCAATCTGCCAAGGTTCTACAGGGTGAAAGCGTATCACAATCCTGCAAAACAAAATATCAAGAAACACATGAAAATAAATAAAGGAATTCAGAAATAAATGAAGCCTGCAACTTCTAGTTTTTGTTTTGTTTAAGAATGCTTTCTGCAGTTTTATGAATAAGTTTACATTATTTGAGAGAAAACATCCACTTTTCTGGTTAGAATTTGGAGAAACATACATAAAACAAATTTAATTGCACTTCTATAAGTTCATAGTAAGTTCTGTTACACACTTTACCATTCAGTATTCAGATATATAAAGATTCTAACCAAGTTATTAAATTCGGCAGGGCAGCATTTCAGCGCTCCATAAGCAGCAAATTTCACTGCTTACCAAGGCAACCAGAATTAGGCCCATGGTGTATAGTATACAATCCTGCCACACTAACGCTGTCGGGAGTTCAAGGGATTTTGCATGAGACTTCAAGGCTCTAAAAAGTTTTCCTGGGGCCTTACGATGTATTGCTCATTTAGCGCTAATGCTGCACACAGTTCTAGGTAATGACTTTAGACACCCTTCATTGGCTAAATGCACTTCTTTGATATTTTATTCACACCATCCTGGAAGTAGTATGCAGGTTTCAGCAATCTGCAAAGTCCAGACTCATTTTATTTATGCAATCTGCAGATGCCCCGGCTGACCAATATTATATCAACAAGTCTGAACGGTTGGAACTTTCCCCCTGTGAGGTTAAAATTAATACCAGGGGTTTTATTATGCATTCCTCAAATTTTGTGCATGAAGAATTTAACATAATGGATCAGTTTAATTATTCATTCCTACGTTGTACCGTAATGCTGGGTACACACTGGTAGATATATCTGCAGATCAATTGATCTGCAAATAAATCTAAAGACGGATCAGGCAGTATGTTCTCCATAGACACTGCACGATCCGTCGGAACCGACATCACAAGTGGGCAGGCACATTTGCATTCCCCCGCCCACTGAGCTGGCAATCATCGGCGGCTCCCGGCATGGCTGTAAGGACGGTCGGTGGATCGCCTGTACACACAGCACAATGCCCCGATATTCATCGGGCATTGGCTGTGTAGCAGAGCCAACGTGATATATCTGATTGACCTAGTTCACAGATATATCGTTTGTAGACACTGGTCGATGGTTCGTTGATATATCGGCAGTTTAATTGAATGGACAATATATCGGACAGTGTGTATGCACCTTAAGAAGGCTATTGCATTAGATTGCAAATTAAGACTATGCCTGCTGACAGTCATAAATTGAAGGCTTTGCTTATACCAGTTCATCTCAAGCCAGACTAAAAGGGTGTACACACGCTTTGATTTTGCCAGATTTTCGATTCGATTTTGCTTTATAGAAGCAAAATCGAATTCAAATGGTTTTAAGATGCTTTTGATCTGCATTCGATTCAATGCTTCTCTATATCGAAAAGAAAAATAGCCTGTGCAGGCAAGGAAATATCGAATTCTATATCGAATGCAAAAGTGCAGATTGAATCTGAAAGCAAAGGCCAAATCGAAAGGGGGTGGAATATGGGAAATGGAAAGCAAATTGATACGTGTGTACACACCTTAACAGTCCAGGTTTTAAAGGATATTCTTTCAGGAGGTGCTAAATAAGTCACCTTTGCTCAGTTATGCATATTCTTAAAACCTTGACTGTCCGGTTGTGTTTGGAATAGAGTTTAAGAGGCAGTGGTTTAGACATAAACAGCACAATAAGGGATATATTTAACCCTTTGAGTGCCAACATCTGTGAGATAATATCCACTAAAAATGGCAGCATTGCTCACATTTGTTATATAAATTCAAATAAAAAATGTTGTTTATAAAAAAAAAAAAAAAAAGATTATATTGCCTATATAAAAGGTAAACATTACAGGTCATTATGATGAATAAAAATGTTTACTTGCCAATTTTTACAGCTATTTTGACCAAATCACTTGGCACTCAAAAGGTTAAACAGCGAAAACACTGATTCTATGTAAACTGTGGAATAAATTAGGTTTCCTGGGACGTAAGCCCCCGATGGTGCCTTTTTCAATCGGGGGATGAAATTAAATCTGCATGGCTAGGTAATTAAATGTGGGGTAAACACGCTGCTAGTTTACCCCATTGTCTCTTCACTTCAGGTTAGTCAGCTATACTATACCTGTCCTGTCCAAACTTCAGTTCTTTTGTCAGGAATTCAAAGAATTTTGAACTGTGCTCCTTGTTCTGCTCCGCCGTCCCCACTACCGCAATGGAGGAGATTATCAGCTGGGCACATGGACTTGCGGAGCCACTCACCAGCATTGAGAGCCCACTCCTCACTGTCACATTCACCTTCTATGGAGGGGAAAAAGAAACAACATGGTAGGATATACCTGGAGGACAGAAACTTACAATGACTTCAAACTATAATAATCCTGAAAAAAGTAAATATAACAGTAAACCATGATCAAGATAGATTTATTTTCACTACATTGCTTGCAAATACATTGGAAAGGATTACCATTTTATGGAGGTGTATTAGAGCAGCACAATAGGTCATTCAGTATTAATTCTGTATTTAGGCTAGACCCAGACGGAGTACTCTGGTGTGTCTGTACTGCACTGACAAGATCTGACATTTTAAATTGAACACATGGATGTTCAGGTGCATGGTTCAGGTCCCTTTTAAATCCCTTTCAGACATGCGACCTGGCATTTTGAGTGCTGGGTGATTTTGCCAGATGCAGTCTGGCCCCTTTTCACACATTTTGGTAATTTGCTGACACTGGTCATTTGTGTAGTGTGAAAGGGTCAACCTGGGTCAACAACCCTGGTAAAAAGCTGGTTCGGTGACCCGGGATTTAAGACTCGGGGTGATCCGGGATTTAAGACTCGGGGTGACCCGGGATTTAAGACTCGGGGTGACCCTTTCACACTACACAAATTACCAGGTAGAACTATGTTATGTCTGTGGGGTATTAGTGAACTAGTTGGCCAAACTAAGAAGCCCAATTATACCCTTTCTGATTCTATAGGGTATTGTGCAAATTAAGATCATTTGAGTTTAATAGATATTTACAAGGATATAATATAAGCCATGAGAGACATAATACTGTTCCAGTAATGGATGGCCTGCCTGTGTGTGACTGTAAGTAGCCTGGAATATATGCCAGTAATGGATGGCCTGCCTGTGTGTGACTGTAAGTAGCACCTTATAGATATACCAGTAATGGATGGCCTGCCTTTGTGTGACTAATGAAGGGTACACACCAGGACGACCACCGTCGTCCACGACCGATAGACGACCATGGAACGATTTCCCTTGGACTTCCCGGGAGCTCCCAGGCAGTCCCCAGCAAACGATTAGCAAAAATTGTGTTTTTTTGCGGAACGATCTCGATCCGATCCCGATGCGCCCGTGATGGTCGTTCAGACGGTCGGATCGCTGGTTTTTGTTTTTTTGCAAGAACACATGCGACCGTCGTCAGATTGGCCTTTGAAATTTAAATGAAGGGGCTGGACTAGCTGGGGGGGATAGGAATAGCAGCAGCCATTTTAAACCAGTGTATTTCTGCTTTGTTACTAGTGAGGCTTGGTTTATACCTGCTGAACGCTGGACATTTACACATTACTTTGTTTTGCCTGCCATTACAAAGTGTCTTTTAACCCTGCACTATGGAGAATGCAGTGATGGGTAGTCACCAGCAACATTACCTGCTCTATTATGCAGTGCTGAAGCTCAGGCGTCAGAGGGCCCAGCGCAGGAGAGCAAGATCATGCTGGACAAAGCAGTGGCTACTGCAGCGTCAGACTCGTTTGCACATGCCACTGCTCAGGGACATCAGGGAAAATAACCCAGTTGATTTCCGGAACTTCTTGAGGATGGATGATGCCACATTCCAGGAATTGCTGCGTCTGGTGACTCCCCACATCGAGAAGCAGGATACCAAGTATCGCGTGGCTATCCCTGCTGAGGAACGGCTGGTGGTGACCCTGAGGTTTCTGGCGACAGGACGGTCTCTTGCTGACCTGAAGTTTGGATCCCTCATCTCCCCGCAAGCTTTGGGCCTCATCATCCCGGAGACCTGCAAAGCCATTGTGAAGGTGCTGCAGTACCAGTATTGCAAGGTAAGGATGAAAAATACACCGTACACTTTATTGTGCTAACAAAATAATTTTATTTATAATTTAGGCCTAGGACAGAAACAGGTTTTTTAGGCCTTTCATATGTAAAACATGTAAAATAGTAAATAGATTTATTGTGTCAACACAAATATATTATAATACCATATATAAAAGATATTGTACAAAAACACACACTATATATAAACATTTAAGTATGTATGACCCAGTTTAAACTTTCCCAATAAGTACGGGCTACTGTGTGGCAGAGGATGTCTGCCGCAGATATGTAAAGGCTGCAGCCCACATGGCGCAGATGCAATGGTCCCGTCCCCATTGATGTGCGCCATAAGCCATGTGAGCAGTGGCCATCACATACCTGCAGCTGAGACCATGTCTGTTGCACAGTACCCCATACTATTGGCAAAGACAAAAGGGCAATAAATGGAGTTTGCTCTCCAGATTGAGGAGAATCCTGTTCTCCCTCTGGTAATGCAGGTACAGGTAGCAGCATATACGTAGAAAAAAAAAAAAAGACACTCTGGTAACTTATGAAACAGGCCCTTGTGTGGCAGAGGATGTCTGCTGCAGATATGTAAAGGCTACGGCCCACATGGCGCATGGCGCAGATGCAATGGTCCCGGCCCCATTGATGTGCGCCATACGCCATGTGAGCAGTGGCCATCACATACCTGCAGCTGAGACCATGTCGATGGTAAATGATAAAATAGCCTATTTTTTAAGACAGATCCTCAAAAACAGGAGACTCCGGATCTTCTATCAGTAAAGAACTGTAGAATTGACAGTACTGGGAGGGTTGAGAGGCTGTGTAGGTGTTGACTAGGTATGTGTTGGAAGTGTGCTCGACTGGCCTGGTACGGTGGTAGGTGGTACGGTGGCAGGCGGAGTAGGCACTGGTGATTCTAATGACAGTGGTGTGTCTGGTGCACTACCCATGCCAACTATTTTAGTGCCACTGTTGAGATACCCTAAACTGCCATTATACACCAACTCCATGCATAACTTTTCAAAAGTAAGTTGCTGGTCCGGAGCCATGTTGCAAACACACTCTGCCACATAAGTGAAGTAGTTGTCATGTTTGTCCGGGTTTCTTTGCAGGACTCGCTGTGCCCGCATCATAAATTCTTCATGTGCTGCTGCTTCTCCTTTTTTTCCTTTGCCACGCTTTTTTTGGCACAGGGGAGTGGGGGAGTGGTGGAGTGGGTTCCAGGGTGGGTGGCGGAGTGCGTGCCGGAGTAGGAGCTTCACTCGATGTGCATGCATTATCTGATAGGACAGACAGGTCTGGGGTTGCAGGTGGGTAGTCACCAAGCTGTAAAAAAATTGAACATGTTTACTAATCAATTCTATTTACTTCTAATTTCAGTTCCCTACCAGCGTGAATGAATGGAAAGTCATCGCAGAGGAGTTTGAACAGCGATGGAACTTTCCAAATTGCGGTGGAGCCATTGATGGCAAACATGTCCGCATAGCCCAGCCTATCAATAGTGGTTCCTACTACTTTAATTACAAGGGCTATTTTAGCATTGTACTAATGGCTGTGGTGAATGCGAACTATGAGTTTATCTTCCTGGATGTAGGAAGGAATGGCCGTGCATCGGATGGTGGCACTTTCAAGGACACAAAGTTCTACGAAAGGCTCATAGCGAACACCCTTCACTTGCCGTCTGTCCAGGAAACTAAACAGGGGCTCAACTTTGTGTTTGTGGCAGACGAGGCTTTTGGCCTGCACGAGCATGTCATGAAGCCATATGCGCAAAGGGGCCTGAACCATGACAAAAGGATCTTTAACTACAGGCTATCCAGGGCACGGCGTGTTGTGGAAAATGCTTTTGGCATCCTGGCTAGCCGGTTTCGCATTTTCCACACTGCCATTAACCTGAGGGTGGCCAAAATTGACTGGGTTGTCACGGCGTGCTGTGTCCTGCACAATTTGCTCTGCAGAAAAGCCACACAGCAAAGGGCTACAGGCACAGCACTCCAAGAAGACCAAGATCTGCCAGAGGAGGTAGTGCAAATATCCTCCTTACAAACCCCAACACAACACTTCACAGGGAGTGCACGAGCCAAACAGGTGAGGGAAGAGTACATGGCCTACTTTAATGGGGAGGGGGCTGTGGATAGGCAGGAGGAATCAATTAGATAGCCCAAAAAATAGACTCACTGCGAATTCTCCTCCTCCTGCGCCGTGACTTCTTGGTTTTCGTGTTCGACCATCAGGACTACTCCTGTCCTCATCGACTCCTGGCTGAGGGTGAACGTCAACCTGTCGTAGTACCAGAGCGATGTTTGGTACATCTCGTCGACTCCAGCACCAGACTTCTTTGCAGCCTCCACCTTCTTGTGTTCCTTTAAGAACACCGTGCGCAGATTCTGGATGCGTTTCCGCACCCATTCTACATTGGCCTCTGGATGAAATGGGAGACTGTAGCGAGACAAGTCCTCCAAGGCTTGGGTTCTTTTCATTTTGTTCGAATACTCTTTGGACTTTGTTCGCCACAGGCATTCATGGGAACGATACTTCTCGATAAACCCTTCTAAAAATTCTTGTTCTTTTGCGTTGGACATTGGGACTGTAAAAAGATAAAACCATTTTAGTTGTTATATAGTTATATCCATGTTTTGTTTCATATTTAAATTTTTAGAGTTATAGTTACCAGTTTACCTAGTTCTTATGTTTTAAGTATTTAAAATGTTAATAAACATGAAAACCACTATACATTTTATTGTGCAGATTGCTATTCACACACACAGGTGAATGGGGCCTAGCAGAGAGGAGTGCATGGAATACTGCAATGGTGGACAATGGTTATATGTATATATCTATAAATACACACAAACACACACACAGGTGAATGGGGCCTAGCAGAGAGGAGTGCATGGAATACTGCAATGGTGGACAATGGTTATATGTATATATCTATATATACACAAACACACACACAGGTGAATGGGGCCTAGCAGAGAGGAGTGCATGGAATACTGCAATGGTGGACAATGGTTATATGTATATATCTATATATACACAAACACACACACACACACACACACACACAGGTGAATGGGGCCTAGCAGAGAGGAGTGCATGGAATACTGCAATGGTGGACAATGGTTATATGTATATATCTATATATACACAAACACACACACAGGTGAATGGGGCCTAGCAGAGAGGAGTGCATGGAATACTGCAATGGTGGACAATGGTTATATGTATATATCTATATATACACAAACACACACACACACACAGGTGAATGGGGCCTAGCAGAGAGGAGTGCATGGAATACTGCAATGGTGGACAATGGTTATATCTATACACACACACATGGGGCCCACCCGAGCAAACAGTGACATGGTCGGGTGCTCGGTTGCCAAAACAGTGCTCTATACACACTATATACATTGGTGGCAACAGTGGGCATGCATAGGAGAGCATTGGGAGTGCAAACATACCAGGTTGTTGTTCTGGGAGATGAGACAAGAAGGAGAGTCCAACTGCTGCGCCAGCACTGTTTTCTATGTGGAAAAACATAGCGCCGGGGGAGTGTTTAGGAAATGCCACTCAAATAGGCTGGATCAAACGACGGACGCACCGACGGGCGGCCGACGGAGGCGGCAAAAAACACTCACGTTCTGCATGCGATTGACGGTCGGTCGGCCTGGGATTGACGGATCCTACCTGCAGCACGTAGGACCAAAGATGCGACCAAACGAGTGGCGTGTACGCGCATCGGATCGGATCAAATAAATGACAAAAACGCACAAAAGTACATACAATCTGCATACAACCGGTCGGAATTGGATCTAAATTGACAGAATCGTGCCCTAGTCGTCCTGGTGTGTACCCAGCATATGTCAGGCGACTGACTGTACTGTGCCCTATAGGATAGTGCTATGATAACATTTATTTGTCTCTTAGGTGGATGAAGGTGCTGCTCTAGAGCAAGCTATTAAGTTCTGCCAACTTCAAATGGGAGCTGCTGCCCAAAAACAGGTGGGTAACCAGAATTGAGAATGAATGGTGGTAAGGCTGGATCTATATCTACCTTAAGGAGCCCATAGACGCTCTGTTTTTGCCAGCTCCGTTCTGTACTATGCGATGCGCGCTCCCGCGCATCACATAGTACGGTACAAAAAGTATGTGCTGCACATACTTTTTGTACTAGCTACACATCGCATCGGATCGCATTGCATGCACAAGGCATGCAATGCGATGTGTACTAATTAAGTCCCGAACGGATCTGTTAAACCATGGGTCTTCAACCTATGCCCCTCCAGATGTTGTGAAACTACATGTTCCAGCATGCATTGCCACATTTTTTTCCTATAAGAGCATGCCAAAACTGTCAGGGCATGCTGGGAAATGTAGTTCCACAACATCTGGAGGGCCACAGGTTGAAGACCTGTGCGTTAAACGGACCGTGTATGGGCAGCTTTATACATACTTTACCTTGTATGTCAGTAAGGAGTTTTCTTGCTGAATGTAATAATAATGTGATTGGTCAATGATAAACAAACACATAAGTAGATTGGTTGTTTATCAAACAAGACATGAGAATGTATAAATGGCCATACTCACAGGGTGGTTTCAGCCCCATGCTAAGCGATGTAGGTTAGCACAGATGGCTCAGCACACATCACTGAGACACATGTACACCGTACCATGTGTGCTGAGCAGTGCTACGAATGGCTGTGTATGGGTACACATCCGTCCACAGCGCCTGCACAGAGGAGAAATCATTTGATGAGTACTTAGCATCGCATGATTTATTCTCCTGTCCCTGCTGCTTGCAGCCACCATCGCATAACTTAGGAATCACTCGGTGGCTGCAAGGATTTCTGGGGCTTCTGGCGGGGGCTGACGCTGAGAAATGCCTGCTTTTTGCCGGGGCACTCCCAACGTTTTTATGGGCTTGCCCACCTTTGAAATGCCAGGGCTCCTGCCCAACATGACCCCACCGGTCAATCAGGCTGCAAACCGCCTGCAAACACAGATGTTTGTCGAAGATCGCTTAGAAATAGGGCTGAAATCACCCTGTGTCTATGGGCCTTAAGTCATTTATCTATTTGTGAAGCTTGTGAGGTACTTGTTTCCTATCTGGGCGCCCAGGTTTTCTACATACGGCACCGTAATGAAATCGGATCGCATCGCATCGGATTCGGTACTCGATGATGTACGTTGGCATACGATGCTATCCGATCCGATTTCATTACTAAATGGGGGTAAAAATCGGATCGCATCACATCGGATACCACAAATGCACATACACGATATTGAACGATGCGATGCGATGCGAAAATCAGCATAGGGAAGAATGGTAAATGGGCCAGAAACCCCAAAAAAAACCACAGAGCAGTGGAATGTCCCCCCAAAAGTAGTTGACGCCACCCCGCCATCAACGTGAACCCGAAGCGTGGCGAGCGCAGCGAGCCCGCGAGGGGCGGCGGTACGCGTCCTCCGACCTTTTCATGCCCTACTATCCACTAGGGCGTGGAGTGAGAATAGAATAGTGTGGCGAGTGTGGCGAGCGCAGCGAGCCTCCGAGCCCGAAGCGTGGCGAGCCCCGCGAGGGGACGCAGATACCTTCACAGTTATCCGCGTCCCCTCGCTGATGAAATGGCTGCTTTTTGCCGGGGCACTCCCATCGTTTTTATGGGCTTGCCCACCTTTGAAATGCCAGGGCTCCTGCCCAACATGACCCCACCGGTCAATCAGGCTGCAAACCGCCTGCAAACACAGATGTTTGTCGAAGATCGCTTAGAAATAGGGCTGAAATCACCCTGTGTCTATGGGCCTTAAGTCATTTATCTATTTGTGAAGCTTGTGATCTTCTCTTCTAAAAATATTAAACATGACCTGGCTGTATACCGTAATATAATGAAATAATGAATAAGTCATGAAGCTTCAATTTTTGCATTAAAGTTTTTAACTGGTCCAGAATATCCATATGAAATGTTGCTTTCTCAGAATTGGGACCCAGCAACAGGCTAAAATGTGCTGCTGTTGAATCTTTAAAAAACATTAGCCATTTATACCAGATATTAATATATTGAGGGTTTCACAAAAGCAGATTTTAACCTATCCTCTTGCTGATTTTGGATATCATGGAACCCTGAACATCCTCTCCACTGACCTAAATGACTTTAATAATCGACCAATGTTTCACAGCACTTAAAATCAACTCTGGCAGCTGCTTCCGGGGTCTGTCACATCTGCCCACATTAACCCTTTTGGTGCCAAGCGAATGTGTCAAATAGGTGTGAAAATTGGCAAGCAACCTTTGTATTCATCGTAATGACCTGTATTGTGTACTTTATATAGGAAATATAATCTCTTTTTTACACAATTTTTTTTATTTAAATGCATATAACAAATGTGAACTCCAAGGGTTAAAAACTTATTCTTATTCAGAAATTAAGTAAATTATTTTATATGTCAATCATAGGTTTAATTATGGGTGAGGGAGAGTATTAGCTTCTGTTTGTCCACCTATTTTATTATTGGCAACCCACCAGCAAGGTTATAGCCTTTTACATTGACCATAAATGATTTGAATTGATCCTGGACCACCAATCCAAGGCACTCCTGCAAGTGTCTCAAGGCACCCCAGGGAGCCACGTCACACAGTTTGAAAACCATTGGTTTAGCCATATTAACCCCTTCCTGACGCAGCCAGTTTTTGCCTTCCTGACAGAGCCCTTTTTTTCAAATCTGACATGTATCACTTAAGTGGGGATAACTTTTTTTTTGCTTTTACTTATCCCAGTGATTTTGAGATTGTTTTCTCGTGACACATTGTACTTCAAGTTAGTGGTAAATTTGGGTCGATACAGTCTGTGTTTTTTTGTGAAAAATACCAAAATGTCGTAAAAAATGGAAAATTTAGCAATTTTCAAAATGTTAAATTTTCTGCTTGTGAGACAAATAATCATACCACTCAAAATAGTTAATAACTAACATAGACCATATGTCTACTTTATGTTTCCATCATTATTTCAGCCTCCTTTTATTTTTTTTGGACACTAGGAGGCTTAAAATATGAATAGCAAATTCTCAAATTTTCAAGAAAATTTCAAACACTGATTTTTTTAGGGACCAGTTCAGTTCTGATGTGACTTTGAGGGACTTGTATGTGAGACACCCCCATAAATGATGCCATTTCAAAAACTGCACCCCTCACAGTATTCAAAACAGCATTTTGGAAGTTTGTTAACCCTTTCGGTGTTTCACAGGAATTAAAACAAAGTGTAGGTGAAATTTCAAAATTTCATTTTTTTTGCAGATTTGCAATTTTAATACATTTTTCTAAGGAACACAGTAGATTTTACTAGAGAAATGTGACTAAAAATTGATTCCCCCAATTCTTTTGTTTTCATAAATATCCTATATGTGGCCCTAGTGTGCACGTTGACCAAACCACAGGCTTCATAATAGAAGGAGCACCTACTTGATTTTGGAGCCTCCTTTTTATGAGATTATTTTTTAGGCACCATGTAGGTTTCTAGGCACCATAAGATGCTAAAAGTTAGGAACCCCCCCACAAGTGACCCCATTTTGCAAACTACACCCCTCAGGGAATTCATCTAGGGGTATAGTGTACATTTCAAACCCCCAGGGGTTTCACCAATTTTGATACAACTGGGCAGTGAAAATGAAAAATTACATTTTTTACACAAAAATGCAGTTCTGGCTCAAAATTTTTCATTTTCACAAGGAATGAAGGAGACAAAGCACCCCAAAATCTGTGCCCCAATTTCTCCCGAGTATGGCAATGCCTCACATGTGACCAAAAAATACCATTTGGGTGCATGGCAGGACTCAGAAGGGAAGGAGTGATTTTTGGATTTTGCAGCTCAGATTCTGGTGGAATGTTGGTGGGTGCTATGTCGCATTAGCAAGACCCCCGAAGCACCAATACAGTGGAACCCCCCACAAGTGACCCCATTTTGCAAACTACACCCCTCAGGGAATTCATCTAGGGGTATAGTGTACATTTCAAACCCCCAGGGGTTTCGCCAATTTTGATACAACTGGGCAGTGAAAATGAAAAATTAAATTTTTTACACAAAAATGCAGTTCTGGCTCAAAATTTTTCATTTTCACAAGGAATGAAGGAGACAAAGCACCCCAAAATCTGTGCCCCAATTTCTCCCGAGTACGGCAATGCCTCACATGTGACCAAAAAATACCATTTGGGTGCATGGCAGGACTCAGAAGGGAAGGAGTGATTTTTGGATTTTGCAGCTCAGATTCTGGTGGAATGTTGGTGGGTGCTATGTCGCATTAGCAAGACCCCCGAAGCACCAATACAGTGGAACCCCCCCCACACAAGTGACCCCATTTTGCAAACTACACCCCTCAGGGAATTCATCTAGGGGTATAGTGTACATTTCAAACCCCCAGGGGTTTCACCAATTGTGGTACAACTGGGCAGTGAAAATGAAAAATTTATTTTTTTACACAAAAATGCAGTTCTGGCTCAAAATTTTTCATTTTCACAAGGAATGAAGGAGACAAAGCACCCCAAAATCTGTGCCCCAATTTCTCCCGAGTACGGCAATGCCTCACATGTGACCAAAAAATACCATTTGGGTGCATGGCAGGACTCAGAAGGGAAGGAGTGATTTTTGGATTTTGCAGCTCAGATTCTGGTGGAATGTTGGTGGGTGCTATGTCGCATTAGCAAGACCCCCGAAGCACCAATACAGTGGAACCCCCCCACAAGTGACCCCATTTTGCAAACTACACCCCTCAGGGAATTCATCTAGGGGTATAGTGTACATTTCAAACCCCCAGGGGTTTCACCAATTGTGGTACAACTGGGCTGTGCAAATGAAAAATTACATTTTTTACACAAAAATGCAGTTCTGGCTCAAAATTTTTCATTTTTACAAGGAATGAAGGAGACAAAGCACCCCAAAATCTGTGCCCCAATTTCTCCCGAGTACGGCAATGCCTCATGTGTGACCAAAAAATGGCAGGACTCAGAAGGGAAGGAGTGATTTTTGGATTTTGCAGCTCAGATTCTGGTGGAATGTTGGTGGGTGCTATGTCGCATTAGCAAGACCCCCGAAGCACCAATACAGAGGAACCCCCCCACAAGTGACCCCATTTTGCAAACTACACCCCTCAGGGAATTCATCTAGGGGTATAGTGTACATTTCAAACCCCCAGGGGTTTCACCAATTTTGATACAACTGGGCTGTGCAAATGAAAAATTACATTTTTTACACAAAAATGCAGTTCTGGCTCAAAATTTTTCATTTTCACAAGGAATGAAGGAGACAAAGCACCCCAAAATCTGTGCCCCAATTTCTCCCGAGTACGGCAATGCCTCACATGTGACCAAAAAATACCAGTTGGGTGCATGGCAGGACTCAGAAGGGAAGGAGTGATTTTTGGATTTTGCAGCTCAGATTCTGGTGGAATGAATGGTGGGTGCTATGTGGCATTAGCAAGACCCCCGAAGCACGGTGAAATGATTAACCTAATAATCCATAGATGTGTGGTATATTTTAAAACACTCCTTTATACATAGGCCGGGTTTGTCGGGGCAAGTTTCACAGTGGAAAATAGTATCCTTTCTTATTCCCTTTTTATAGCAAACTTTGCACCTTTTTTGTGTCCTGCCCTTTCTTGCAGTGGAGGGGATTTCGTTAGGAAAATGCTGCCCTGGTACAATACGGGGGCCAGTACTAGAAGTACTGGGGCCCTCTGCCTGCTGGTTCCCAAATATTAGGCCCTTTATGACTTCCTCTTGAAAGTGCATAAATGTCCCCCTCTGGCTGGTAGAACGGAATAGCACGTAAGCGTTATACAGTGCCATCTGGATGATATACACGGCCAGCTTGTTGTGCCAGATTTTTGTTTTCCGCAGGGCACTGTACGGCTTCAGTACCTGATCTGAAAGATCCACTCCGCCCATGTACTTATTGTAATCTAGGATACAATTAGGTTTTGAGGTGTGGGTACTGGTACCTCGTACAGGGATGGAGGTGGTACTGTCTCCATGAATTGTTGTCAGTATAAGGACATCCCTCTTGTCCTTATATTTGACCAACAACATATTTTCGGTGCATATTCCCCTGCTTTCACCCCTTCTCAGTACTTGGGCAATGTGCGTTTTTGGGAGGCCTCTTTGGTTCTTGCGCACAGTACCGCAAGCTGCTGTACCTCTTGAACCAAGGGCCTTAAACAGGGGGATGCTAGTGTAAAAGTTATCCACATAGAGGTGATAACCTTTATCCAGGAAGGGGTGCACTAAATCCCAGACAATTTTTCCACTAACACCTACGAGGGAGGGGGGGCATTCTGGCGGTTCAATTCTTGAATCCTTCCCTTCATATACCCTAAACCTGTGGGTGTACCCTGAGGTGCTTTCACACAGTTTATACATTTTTATGCCATACCTTGCCCTCTTACTGGGAAGGTACTGGCGGAATTTAACCCTTCCTTTAAAATGTATAAGGGACTCGTCGATACAAATAAATTTTTCAGGGATGTACATCTCTGCAAATTTGGCACTGAAATGATCAATGACCGGCCTGACTTTGAATAGCCGGTCAAAGGTGGGATCATCTCTGGGTGGGCACTGTGCATTATCGGTGTAATGTAAAAATTTAAGGATTATCTCAAAACGAGTCCGAGTCATGGCCATACGGTAAAATGGGGTGCTGTACAGAACATCTGTACTCCAATATTGCCTAATTTCTGGCTTTTTTACTATGCCCATATGTAACACCAGACCCCAAAACGTCATCATCTCTACTGCATCTACAGGGGTCCACCTAGCAAATGATGACGTGGGGTTTTGAGCAATAAACTGCTGGGCATATAAATTACTTTGGTCCACCATTAAATTTATAAAATCATCAGAGAAAAATAATTTGAAAAAGTCAATTTCTCTGAGACCTGTTGAATCAAATTGGATTCCTGGGATGGCCAAAAACTCAGGAACCTGGGGCTCAAAATTGTCTGGTGGTGGGGTCCATACGGGATCAATCATTTGGGGGGGGGGTCTCAGCTGCTCTACGGGGGCGTCTTTGAGGGGGTCCCTCATCACCAGTGGAGGAAGAGGAGCTTAAGACGAATCCTTCAAATTCCCCGCTTGCATCACTGGCTGTGTCAGAGTCAGAGGCAAGCATGGCATATGCCTCCTCCGCTGAATACATTCTTCTGGATGACATTTGGGATGCCATTTTTATTTTTGTGTTTCTGTAAGTGTAATGTTTCAACACGTGTATAGTGTAGGGGGGGTACAAACTTTATTTCAACACGGGGGGTATGTAGTGTGTAGTGTGTATGTAGTGCAGAAAAAAAAATACTTTATACAGGAATTTGATCCCAATAAAAAAAAAAAAAATTGAAGGGGTAAAAAAAAAAAAAAAAAATTGAAGGGGTTAAAAAAAAAAAAAAGGTCCTGCGCCAAAAATTGAGCACAGATGTTGGTCAGTAACAACCGTCACTGAACAGCGCTCAAAGGCAACAGGACACCCAGCACTCTCCAAAAAAAAAAAAACAATTTAAAAAAACTGCAGAAAAAAATTTATATCAACCCTGTGCCAAAAATGCTGTTCAGTGATTGTACGTCACTGATCAGCGCTCAGCGGCCACAGGACACCCACAAAAGCAACGTGGGTGTAAAAACAAAACCCCACTGCACTCTCCAAAAAAAAAAACCTGCAGATCAGTGATGCAGTGATGCAACACTGATTAGCAGTGAGGGGCAGCAGGCACACAACTGTGGGTGCAACCTGACAGGGTATATATATAAAAAAAAAACCTGGACCCCCAAAAAGTTGCTGATTAATTAATTTAAACTAATCAGCACAAAAGGGGGGGGGCAGCAGGGGGGGCAGCAGTCAGTTGCACACGCAGCACAACCTTTGGTGCAACTGACAGGTATATATATAAAAAAAAAAAACCTGGACCCCCAAAAAGTTGCTGATTAATTAATTTAAACTAATCAGCACAAAAGGGGGGGCAGCAGTCAGTTGCACAGGCAGCACAACCTTTGGTGCAACTGACAGGTGTATATATATATATAAAAAAAAAAAACTCTGCACCCCCAAAAGTTGCTGATCAGCTCAGATATAGTGATCAGCACAAAAGGGGGTGCAGCAGACACAAAATATAGCACTCTCTATCACTCTCTGTCACTATCTCTGACTATCTATCACGATCTGTGACTCTATGACACTGCAGCAGCAGCACACAGGAAGTCACAAGATCCAGGAAGCATCCAGCTGCTGGCAGCACGCTACCAGCGGTGATCAGGTAAGTATCAGGCAAGGATCAGGCAAGGATCAGGTATGTATATCACGACAGATTGGCCGGTGACCGCTCTGCACGCAATTCCAGACCGGAATGGCGTCTGCAGCGCAGTCACCGTTAGTTTAAATGGCGCGCCTTGGCTGTGATTGGCTCGTCGGTCCGACGAGCCAATCACAAGAATTTAGATAAATATCAAAGAATATTTAGAGAGCGCATGTGTGACACTAATACCTTTTGTGTAGCAATTTGTTAAGCTAAACACATCTAATAAGCGCACATGTGAAGCATTTAATTGGTAAAAACCAATAATGATTTATTTATAAATTCACATAAAAATTATGCATGTAATAACACAGTAAAATAATTAATAACAATATCTAAAAGGCATTCAGGTGGTGGAAAGGGGTGGCCACCCTTCAATTTTTAATTTTTAATTCAGCTGATTAGGAAAAACTTCCTCTGTACAGAACTCCGTTTAAGGATTAGTGCATCAGCACCTTTTATTCAGCGACAGTTATTCCAGATAATTAGGGTCACCATATGTAGGGTAAATTCAATTGAATAAATGCTCTGCTTGAATATTTGTATAATACCTTTTATCTTTGCGGTATGAAAGTCCGTATCAAGCCTCACGGTGTAGATGTCGGCACAGTCTCGCTGCGTGTAGTAAGGGAGCAGCGTGTGGTGAAGACAGCAGCTGCTTTTAGCTTGCGGTATATAGGCTCCGTATCAAGCCTCACGGTGTAGATGTCGACACAGTCTCGCTGTGTGTGGTAAGGGAGCAGCGTGTGGAAAAGACAGCGGCTGCTGATTAGATAGACAGACCGCAGTGTGAGACCCGCTCACTTTCACTGCGTCTGTAGGTAGTCCGCTCGCTCCCGGCTGGGGGCGGACACCCGTTTAGGCAGTCTTGATGCCGCTGTCTATGCTCACCTAATCACAGCGGACGGAACAGATGATTAGCCGCAGTGTTGTATATCGGAGAAATGTCAGCGGACTTAGCAGTTTGAACGGTCGGGGATACCGGTGATCTGTCGCTGTGGGGGCTCCTTGTTCACCACCAGTCGATATGCCAATTTAGAAAAATATCAGGGAGGTCTCTTGACGCGTTTCTCCGGCTTTAGAACCTGCCGGTTTCCTCAGAAGATACCCTCCCTCTCTCTAGGAGTCATTTTTATAAGACGAATGTCCAATCAGAGATAGGTATTCATTAGAGATACTTAAGTTTCACATGTGCGCTACTGATTAGTTAGGTGGTCAATCAATTTATATAAAAAACCTGTTAGATGATGCGGCAATGGCAAGATTTAGCTTAAAAAATTCAACCTTTGACAGATTTACTAAGAAAAACATCAGGATAGATACGGACATAACAAACCAACGACTGATATATACATCTTTACATTCATTTTATATATTTTTATATATATGTTATCTATTTGTATTATCCTCTCCCACTAGGGAAGGTCATGTAATTAAATGATTAAATAGCGGCTCTTCATCTTCTATGTCTGAGATAGCTCAGCACAAGAAGTGAAGGAACTATAGCGCTGGGATCCCAGGTTCAACACCCATATAAACCTGTCGGCACATTTGTCGTTTTTCATAGAAAATATAGCCTTATAATAATATTTATTGAATTGTCAATACATTCCTATCATGATATATATTTTTTTCCCTTCTTTAGATTGTTGGAAAATAAACAGAGCATATCGGTCTTTTAGTCACGTCCGCATCCACCTGTCAGCCTACTCTTATAATCTCATACAAACAATTTTTAGACATTGAATAAATAAAAAGAGAGAGAAGTTCTTATCGAACACACATTATTGCTACTCTTCCGATCCATAAAACATATATATATGTGTGAAAGTGCTTTCCACTTGTGTTTGCTATTGACCAATCATTTGGTCATCTAGCCATATTTAATTAATTATACAGACAGTTTATTCTCACAAAAAAAGCAATCTAAATGACATTTCTAACTAGAACAATAGATGTTACATGACATAGCCATAATTAGGTTTAGTAACAAAATTCTATTATTATTATTCAACCGCGAATATCACAGCGATTTCATTATAACATTCTCATAGCTCAACCCATAGAGTCATAGACAACCAGATCCAGCCCAACAAGTTCAAATCCCAACCAAAAACTCCATATACATTTATTTTTTATTTTTTATTTTTATTTTTATTTATTTTTTATTTATTATTATTATTAATTTTCTGTTATTTTTTATATATATATATAATTTTTAATGTTGTCTCAACAAAACATTAAACATATATGGATTCAGTTCCCTATACCATTGAGCTCAATAGATTCATTGAAACCCAATGGTGTTAGGGAGCCCAAAGCGAAAATCCAGAAGGCTTCTCTTTTACACAGTGTGGAAAAACGATCTCCTCCCCTCTTTGAAAAAGGGATCCCCTCAATAGCTTGTATTTTTATTACTTCGATATTACCCTGATGTTGCTCCTTCACATGTCTCGAAATACTATGTGTCCTGATTTGGTTCAGGACATTCCTCCTATGTTCCAAAAATCTTACATTTAGAGAACGAGTCGTACGGCCAACATATTGCAACCCACATGCACAGGTGATAAGATAGATTATATATGTTGAATTGCAGTTTAGGAAGCTAGTTATTTTGTGTGTTGATCGGTTTGAGGAGGAGGTAAATTGTGTACTTTTGTCCAATAAAAAGTTGCAAGTAATGCATCTTTTCCTTCCACATTTATGACACCCTACTATCTTTTGGACATTACTTCTTAAAGCTTCCATGGGTTGTCTAAAATGGCTTGGGGCAAGTGCATTTTTTAGGTTTAGGTTTTTCTTAAAAATTACTTTTGGTCTCTCTTCCAAAACTGGAGCTAATTGTTTGTCTGTCTTCAAAATTTTGAAGTTTTTGTTCAGGATTTTCTTGATCTCTTTAGAATGAGAGTTATATTTTGAAATAAATAAGGGCTTACAAACAAACTCATCATCTGCTTCACCAATATCTATACCACTAGCTGTCTCTATGTTGGAAGCGTTTTTGTTTCTATTTTTAATTTGTTTGTTCTTCTTAGGGGATCTCATCAAAAGGGTTTCTCTTTCCATTGATTTGACCTCTTCTAATGCAGACATAAGGATATCACTGGGGTAACCTTGATCAAAGAAGGACAAGATTAGATTTTCAGCTTGTTTTTCGAAACTTGAAGGATCAGAACAATTTCTTTTTATTCTCATTAATTGGCTTTTTGGTATGTTGTTAACCCAGGGGCGATGATGGCAGCTCTTATAATTCAGAAAGTTGCTACAATCAACTTCTTTAACAAAGGTGGAGGTAACGATCTTGTTGTTTTCGATACATAAAGCAATATCAAGAAAAGTAATATAATTGTGACTAAGGGTGTGAGTGAATTTTAAACCATATGTGTTATCGTTTATAAATTCAACAAAATTCAGTGCTTCTATAGAACCCCCTTGCCAAATAAAAAACATATCGTCAATGTATCTGCCATATGACACCAGGTTCGCCCCGAATGGGCCGCCCCAGATGTACTGCTCCTCGAATTGTCCCATATATAAATTTGCAAAACTCGGGGCGAACCTGGTGCCCATGGCAGTACCAAGAATCTGTAAAAAAAAGGCACCATCAAATGTGAAATAATTGTGAGATAACATAAATGCAACCGAATCTAAAATAAAGTTCCTTCTACTGTCACTCAGATCTACATCTCCAATTAAGAATTTCTCAAGGGCTTTTATACCCTGAATATGTGGGATGTTTGTATAAAGTGACTCAACGTCACAAGTCAGAAACAGAAAATCTTCCTGCCAACAACAATTTTGTATGTCCAACAAAAAATGTGTGGTATCTTTTATGTAAGATCTGAGTGACTGTACGTGAGTCTGTAAAAACGTGTCAACAAAGGCTGAAAGTGATGTGGTGAGTGACCCAATACCAGAAATGATGGGACGCCCAGGAGGTGAAGAAAGTGATTTGTGGATTTTGGGCAAATGATAATATGTGGGGATAATAGGGTGTGCATTAAACAAAAAAGAATATTCCTTCTTAGATATTGCTCCATCATCGATACCTTTTGAAAGGAATTCTTTAAATTGACAATTGTATTCATTGGTGGGGTCTTTTGACAATCTTTTGTAGAATTTAGAGTTGTCAAGTTGGCGATAGGCCTCCTTGACATAATCAGTTATGTTTTGTATGACCGTACCTCCACCTTTGTCAGCCCCCTTAATTATAATGGACCGATCCCTCTGCAAATCTCTTAATGCCCGTCTCTCATTGGTATGTAGATTATCTGATTTTAAATTTTTATTTTTGTTTTTTGTCTGTCTTGTATCATTAGTTTTTTTACACATGGATGAGAAATCATCAAGGGTAAGGGAATAGAATGCCTCAATGCAGCCACTCTTGTACTGGATCGGATAGAACTCCGATTTTTTCTTTAGTATAGATTTATTTTTCTTTTCTAATTCATAGATTGGGAGTAGGGGATCTAATGTAGAATCACCCTCTCTTTGTAAATCCTGTAAAGTCTGAATCGCTATTAGATCATGTTGATCCAGTACAATCGGGGCACCATTGATATCTTTTTGTTTTAGATTTTTACTCTGAAAATATCTTTGTCTACATAAGTCTCTTGTGTATCGATTAAGTTCGACAAAGAGATCGAAAAGATCTGGACCCTTAGTGGGGGCAAAATTTAACCCTTTAGAAATGACTGACTTCTCACTCTCCGTCAATATTCGGTCAGAAAGATTATATAAACCATTATTTCTCATTCTTTTCTTATGCTTTTTGGATCTTTCCTTAACTCCTCCTCTACATCCTCTCTTTCCTTTCTTTTTGGTGATGGTTGAGATAGCGCATCGTATCGATTCTGGGTTTTCCAGATCGGATACAAGCCTCTCTCTAAAAAAGTAGGTGATGTGGATCTTATTGATTCTCTTATTAGTTGAGTTTTTGGTCTGGCACCTTCTTGGATGCTTTTAGTTGTTCCTCCTGCATTGGTATTAACAATTCTGTAATTGGATTGGTCTGAACTTCTCTGATTGTAATTTGAATTGGACTGGGGTTTGTTGTTAAAACTCCTTCTTTGTTTCTGTTCTACGGGTGTAAAATTAGGGTTTTTGCTATTCTGCCAAGGTTTATTTTGATGGTTATTTTTCCTTTGGAAATTTCTACCCCTTGTTTCTGAATAGTCTCTAAATTTTCTGTTATACGTCCTGACCTGATTGTTTTTATAATCATTACTGTCTCTGTATAATTTGTTATTTTTACTTGTAATTAATGTTTTTTCATATTCGTTGATTTTTTGGGTCAGCCTGTAATCATAATCTCTAAAATCTTCTCTCACTTCATAAGGTTTTAATAGCTCCTGTATATGTTCGATCTCAGTGGCTAATTCTTTAACCTTTTTGTCTCTATATGAGATCAGTAATTCAATTAATGCAAATGAGCAACTATCCAGAGCCCCATTCCAGGCTTCTGTCAGTTCTTTATCCTCTTTAAATGAGCAGGATTTAAATATCCTTAAACCTCTTGGAATGATTTTCTCGTTCCGATATTTGCTCAGTAGCATTTTATCAAGCCAATGTCTTGTTTCTGTCTTCAATAGTAATTCTAATCTATTAAACAATTGCCGCATGTCTAGAGGATTTACCACATCATTGGCCAATAAATCATTAGCTGGATCATTGAATAATTTATCTCTTCTAATATTGGGGGGCAGGTGGGGTGAGGTGTCGTCGTCACCGATGACCCCCTCATGCCCCCTCACACCCGGCGGTGATTGACACCTGTGTTACCGAGCGTCTGATTCGCCGGTAACACAGGAAAACGCTGCGAATGGCTGTTCACATTGAACAGCCAATCACAGCGATCGCCGACGTCCCTCTGTCCCCGCATCTATAGACGCGGGGACAGTTTAAAGTCATGACGTATATATACGTCATGTGTCGGGAAGTACATCCCGGCCATGACGTATATATACGTCAAATGTCGGGAAGGGGTTAAAAACAAAGGATGTAATGGGGCGTACACACATAGTGATTGCGTCAGCCATTTAGCATGGGCAATTTCCCTTGAGCTTCCAGGAATGTAGATCGCTCAGAAAGGGTCAGCGATGTGCGCCAGTGATTGTGAAAAGCGATTTAACCCTTTGAGTGCCAACATCTGTGAGAGATGTGCAAAATATCCACTAAAAATGGCAGTATCTTGGAGAGACGGACCACGGCTAAGCAGGATTAGGGAGCTTGAGGCAGGAGCTCCCTGGCGAGACATCCAGGGGAGCTGATTGGCGTGGCTGGATGGATCCTGGATTAGGCATGTGGCAGTGGCGGTCAGAGGGGGAGGCGGTGCAGGGCAGAGTACAGTTCGGTGGGAGCTCCTGTTCGTGACCGGTACATCTGTATCTATCAACGGCAGTGAGCAGCAGACAGGGTGAGCGCAAGCAAGACAGACTGGGAGCAGCGCTGACAACAGGTATCACGAACTTGTACTGCCAACTTGTCTACTTTACTAGCCAGTTTAGTATTGGAGTCTTCCAACATAGAAATCCAGCTTTCGGCCTCCTTTATCCTTTCTTTTACAGCTTTAACAACCTGTTTGATCAGGGTAATATCTGTCTGTACACCATTTAATTTTTCAGTCAGACACTGTTACCAATTGACGATGGCCTCCAGATTCTGCTGCAGTGTAATTTCAGGGGTGGCAGTGGGGTTATTGCCTTTAGAAGGAGTGTTTTGGGGAGTCATAAGTCCTGATTGTGAGGTATTACCCATTTGAGATCTGGCGTATTTCTCTAAATGCGTGGCTGCGGCTATAATACCAGTTTTGTCGCTGGTCAAATGAGCAAAATATACAAGGAAGTTGATGCGGATATTTAGTTAGTTCTAACAACTTATGTTGTCTCTGTGACCACTAAGATGTATTAGTTATGTATATTTGTGTATATTTTTTGTTTTTTTTATTATTATTATTATTATTATTATTATTATTATTATTATTATTATTATTATTATATTTACATTATATAGATATAGAGATCACTCATTTATGATTGTTTGATATTGAAGATAGAGATAATAGGTGAAATTTACTAAGATGTGAAATATACCCCTTTTCCACTAGCAACCTGGGTCAGACCCGGTAATTTGTACCCGGATCGATACTGGGTTGGACCTGGGTTTAAGACACATTTCCACTACAGTGCTACCCGGTAAATTGCTGGATCAGCCCCGTTTACACTTAACCTGATTAAGGACTATTTTTCCAATAGATTTCATAGGAAAATGCCTACAGTCTTTAAAGGGCTTAAAGGGGAGTTCACAAAACAGGGCCACCATTACCCAAAAGGGCCACCATTAAAGAAAATATTTCCTGATTAATGAAGAGACCACAAATATCTATTTGAATCAAAATTGCAACTTTCACAAGTGCGAATTTACGGGAAAAAATGAGTTTTAACGCAACTCGCAACCTATTAAATGTGCGAATTTGCAAAAAATGCAAATTCGTCCTTTTGCGATAAAAAGATAGCAAAAAACATCAAAATTGCACCATATTAAATTTCGCCCCACATCTCTCACCTCTATGGCTTTTTACATACAGCATCAACTCCACACAGTGTGGATTGGTAATATTCATTCACATCCAGTGGGAACTATATTGTGCTTGTTTCTTATCTGATTAAGACATCAGCCAGTTTCAAAATTGCATCATTTTAGATTTATATCTTTTTATGAACACTGTGGCATTTTTAGATAAATGTTTTGTCATTTTGTCATGTGTAGTTATTAAAAATAGATATATAATTTTATAACCGTCTTGAAAATTCATTCAGTCAGCGCTGGCACAATATAATATTTTTTCCTTTAGCCTACATTGGGGAGCGAATACCCCTGTGCCAGAAACACACAAACCCTATATATTTTTTCTTCACGGTTAAAAGTCACCTTGATGAGGGTATTTGTAATAAAACAGCAGGGGTGCCCCGACCAGGAATCTCTGATTCCAATACACAATCCACATGGGTCAGGCACAGCCACTTAGCACAATGCGGGGAGGGTGCCCGTTATCCGGCAATAATACATTTCAACATAGTAACGGAACTCTGGGTGCCGGAAGGGTTCCCGACAGTCGGGATCCCGACAGTCATTTACCCGACGTCGGGATCCCAACTGTCAAAATGCCGACAGCCGGGTGCCTGACGGACACCTGCTATTTTCCCTCGTGGGGGTCCACGACCCCCATAGAGGGAGAATAGAATAAGTGGCTTGCGTAGCGAGCCACCGTGCCCGCAAGGGGCTTTTTTGCGCTCGCCATGCTGTCTGACTCCGGCCAGTCAGGGTTTCCCGACATCGGAATAATGACTGTCGGGATCCCGACTGTCGGAGTCCCATACCACACCCATATACTCCAATATAGGTGTTTTTTGCATTAGGATAAAGCATGACTATGCAATTGATTTGTTGGATAGCATCGATGTTTATCATTTACCATCTAGTTGTGATAGCCATTAGACAACACTGAAGCCCTCTATTAACAAAGGGTCATTTATAGACTACTAGACATCATTGTCCTCTTTGCATGGATAATCCTTTGCTATTAATATGTTCTTTTTATGCAACAGGTATTATGACAGCAATGATATCAATGTTGGACTTTGAGTCTCCTCACTGGACGTATGTATTTATGAAAACTTTTTCACTATGCATTGTATATTGTGAACATGCATTTGTGATAGAGGTTTCTCATTGTCATATGCTTGTATTATATATGCATGTTGCCGCAGTTTTAAAATATTTACCATGCAAATATGTTTCATCTATATGTTACATGATATTATTCTGCCTTATATCGCATTAACTGAAGTTATCCCCTATCAATTAGGGGTGCTAGCATTGTTTTACATGTCTGTCCCCGAGTAGCGCTTTGCGCAAGGGACTTATAATGCTTTAATAGTTATTTAGGTGTTTCTTTAGAAATATAGGGGGAAATTTACCAAAATGGATTCGTAAAAAATAGGTGTATTCGTAGGCAGAAATACACCTATTTTTTACACATTTGTATTTTCGGGATTTTCAATCCCGAAAATACAACAATTCGTATTCCTAAAGATGGAACATTCGCATTTGTATTTACAAATACGAATGTCTACACCATCGATAGAATACGACAGAAATCACCATTCAAAAGAATGGTGGTTCCTGATGTACTAAGCAGCCGTACTGATAATACGGCTGCTAAGTGGTGTGAAACACCCACGCAAATACGACAGGAAAATACACCTTGCTTTCCCTGTCGTATTTGCTTTAAGTCTGCACGGATCAGTCAGATCCGTGCAGGCTTTAGTGTAAAAAAATATTAAAAAAAATAAATATAAAAAAAAAAAACACCAGCACCAGGCTGAAGGATCCGGGGCCGGTAATTAAAAATCAGGGAACCCGACAAATAGGGGTTCCCCGATTTTTAAAAACCAGCCCCAGGCTCCAGGTCCGGGGCTGGTTCCCAAAATACAGGGGACAAAATGACTAGGGGTCCCCCGTATTTTAAGAACCAGCCCCAGGCCAAACCAGCCAGCAGGGTAATGCCACAGCCGGGGGGAGACTTTTTATACAAGTCCCCCCGGCCAAAGCATTAACCCCCTGACCAGTCAGCCTGGCCAGGGGCCCTGGGGGAGTGGGGACCCCCCCAATAAAGGGGTCCCCCCCTCCAGGACTTACCTGACCAGGCTGAAGCCTGGTGCTGTCCTCGATGCCCCTGGGCGGTGGGCATCGAGCTGATAGTGGTGTAAAAAATAGAATAATCTATTGTCTAATACTGGGGCACTATGAGTCCCAGCAAGCCTCCCCCGCAAGCTGGGACTTGGAGAACCACAAATCCCAGCCTGCGGGGCATTAAAGGGCCCGCTGGGTCTTGTAGTGCCACAGTATTAAAAATAGTAAAATAAAACACACTGACACACACTTAAAATAAAACTTTAATACATACAAAGCCCTTACATACTGATACTTACCTATCTTCTTCCCGTAGGTAGCCCTGGTCCTGATGTCCTGTGTTGACTTCTGGTCCATGTCGACGTTGCTGTCCATGTCGGCGATGGCGTCGGCGTCCGACGAAATCCATGTGGGAACCTATGGAAGGAAACCATACTCACCTGTCCCAGGGCGACGTAGTCCAGGTAAGGGTCTTTGCAAAAAAAACAAACCGACATGCGAAACCAGCCGGACAGCAGAGAGCCGCACGGTGATTGTGTACATCGTGCGGCTCCGCCTCCCGAATGCCGCTATTGGCCGCCTTGCGGCCTAGCGGCTTCTGATTGGCCGATAGGCCGCAAGGCGGCCAATAGCGGCATTCGGGAGGCGGAGCCGCACGATGTAAACAAACACCGTGCGGCTCAGCTGTTCGGCTGGTTTCGCGTGTCGGTTTGTTTTTTTGCAAAGACCCTTACCTGGACTACGTCACCCTGGGACAGGTGAGTATGGTTTCCTTCCATAGGTTCCCACATGGATTTCGTCGGACTCCGGACGCCGACGCCATCGCCAACATGGACAGCGACATCGACATGGACCAGAAGACGACACAGGACATCAGGACCAGGGCTACCTACGGGAAGAAGATAGGTAAGTATCAGTATGTAAGGGTTTTATATGTATTAAAGTTTTATTTTAAGTGTGTGTCAGTGTGTTTTATTATACTATTTTTAATACTGTGGAACTACAAGACCCAGCAGGCCCTTTAATGCCCCACAGGCTGGGACTTGTGGTTCTCCAAGTCCCAGCTTGCGGGGGAGGCATGCTGGGACTCATAGTGCCCCAGTATTAGACAATAGATTATTCTATTTTTTACACCACTATCAGCTCGATAACCACCGCCCAGGGGCATCGAGGACAGAACCAGGCTTCAGCCTGGTCAGGTAAGTCCTGAAGGGGGGGGGACCCAGGGGGGGGGTCCCCAATCCCCCAGGGCCCCTGGCCAGGCTGACTGGTCAGGGGGTTAATGCTTTGGCCGGGGGGACTTGTATAAAAAGTCTCCCCCCGGCTGTGGCATTACCCTGCTGGCTGGTTTGGCCTGGGGCTGGTTCTTAAAATATGGGGGACCCCTAGTAATTTTGTCCCCCGTATTTTGGGAACCAGCCCTGGACCCTGGGGCTGGTTGTTAAAAATCGGGGAACCCCTATTTGTCGGGTTCCCTGATTTTTAATTACCGGCCCCGGCTCCTTCAGCCTGGTGCTGGTTACAGCTATGGGGGGGACCCCACGCCGTTTTTTTTAAATGTATTTAATTTTTCTATTTTTTTTACACCTTGCAGCCTGCAGGGATCTGACTGATCCGTGCAGACTGCCTGTACGAATTTGTATTAGCGGCCGTATATATGGCCAGCTAATACGAATTCCTACGACATCGGTGGGTTACAAAGCAGTCGTATATGACTGCTTTGTACATTCCACTCCGGAACACGACTTTGCATACGACTGAAACAGTCGTATGCAGTCGTAGGGGAAATACCAATACGAAAAACTAAGTTTTTCATATTGGTAAATTTCCCCCATAGTTACTATGTTATGTACGGCAGCTATAATTGTTATCAATATATAGTTACTGTTGTTATTCAGTGCTGCCACTAATTACATAGCGATGTGGCTCACGGCATCTCTGCCAGAGAAAACATTGCTATGGTAACACAGATTGATGTCAAACATGAGAGCGCACGGCCCTGCTTGATGACGTCACATGGGTGTTCTGGTGGATAGCAGCGTTCACAATATAGTAATAGCAGCCTTCTCATCCACAGCCAAAGAGCAAGGGATCGTTTTACCACCTGAGACCCGCAGAACCATTCTACACAGAGTACATTGTAATTACATGCTGTGCATCCTGGGAGATGATGTCATGCTGAGGGGACTTACTTCCTGTTGTTCTCCTGTTACTTTCACTTAGTGTCTGCCTTATGCCGAGTAAAGACCTGTGTTACATTCATGCTGCACGTGTGGTGGTGATTCTGTTGCTGTTGCATGGAAGTGGTCAAGGATCATCTCCCCCAAATATGGACATACAGCCTGCGGCTTCTCCAGCTGCCAGCTCTCCTCTTTATTGACCTCTGCAGATACAAACCAGTCATCATGTATCAGGGCCTGTGCCATGTCATCACCTATGGACTACTGTGCTTTGCGTCCAGTTTCCAGGCCATGCAGTGCCTTCAGGTTACCTCAGCTATGGTCACTGCAGGTGACGTTGCCATCTTTTCTTATGTATACAGTGTGGTGACAGCTGAGAGCTGACAAGTATGACAAGGCCTTTATCTGTGATAGAACATATAACTTGTGGGGTAAACTATAGGAGCTCTGAGTGGTCAACTCATGGTGACATATGGCTGGCTGTTGGGGCCCCACCACAACCGTACCAGTGCCAAGAGAAAAAGGGCCATGTGGAAACATATAACCACATCAGTAAATGCTGTCAGTACACATAAGCACCTTGTGCGCAACATCAAAAAAAGAAACGTTTCAATGATAGTAAGCGGCAATTGAAGCTAAAAATGGGCCTGGAAAAAACTGAGGCAAGTCGCACAGGAGGAGGACCAAGGATAGAAGTGCGGTTTCATTCATTTGAGAACCAGCTCCACCGCATAATACCCCCTGAGGTCCTACCAGGACTCAGAGGCTGGCTGGCAAATTTTAGCCTGGGGGGCAAGTCCAGAGCACTGGCCCATAAGTAGCGCATAAGTAGCCCATAAGTAGCGCATTGGTCTGGACACCACAGGCTGATCTCCTGCATAAATAAAGAACAGGACACCACAGGCTGTTCTCCTGCATAAATAAAGAACAGGACACCACAGGCTGCTCTCCTGCATAAAGAACACAGCACCACAGGCTGCACCCTTGCGTAAAAGACAGGACACCACAGGCTGCTCCCCTGTATAATAATCATGCCGTGACATTACAGGCCACTCTCCCTGTATAAGAAAAGTAATGCCATGACACCACAGGCTGCTCCCCCTGTATAATATAAAAGTAATACCATGACACCACAGGCTGCTCCCTCTGTGTAATAATAATGCCATGATGCCACAGGCTGCTCCCCCTTTATAATAATTTGTGTCATGGCATTACTATTATTATATTATACAGGGGGATCAGCCTGTGGTGTCATGGCATTATTATTATACAGAGGGAGCAGCCTGTGGTGTTATTGCATTACTTTTATATTATACAGGGGGAGCAGCCTGTGGTGTCATGGCATTATTATTATACAGAGGGAGCAGCCAGTGGTGTCATGGCATTACTTTGATATTTTACAGGGGGAGCAGCATGTGGTGTCATGGCATTATTATTATTATACAGAGGGAGCTGCCTGTGATGTCATGGCATAACGCCATGACACCACAGGCTGCTCCCCCTGTACAATAATAATTATGACACCACAGGTTGCTCCCCCTGTATAATATAAAAGTAATGCCATGACACCACAGGCTGCTCCCTCTGTATAATAATAATGCAATGACACCACAGGCTGCTCCTGCTTTATAATAATAATGCAATGACACCACAGGCGGCTCCCTCTGTATAATAATAATACAATGACACCACAGGCTGCTCCCTCTGTATAGTAATAATACAATGACACCACAGGCTGCTCCCGCTGTATAATAATAATGTAATGACACCACAGGCGGCTCCCGCTGTATAATAATAATAATAATGCAATTACACCACAGGCTGCTCCCTCTGTATAATAATAATGCAATGACACCACAGGCTGCTCCTGCTGTATAATATAATAATAGTAATGCAATGACACCACAGGCTGCTCCAGCTGTATAATAATAATGCAATGACACCACAGGCGGCTCCCTCTGTATAATAATAATGCAATGACACCACAGGCTGCTCCCGCTGTATAATAATAATGTAATGACACCACAGGCGGCTCCCGCTGTATAATAATAATGTAATGACACCACAGGCGGCTCCCGCTGTATAATAATAATAATGCAATTACACCACAGGCTGCTCCCTCTGTATAATAATAATGCAATGACACCACAGGCTGCTCCTGCTGTATAATATAATAATAGTAATGCAATGACACCACAGGCTGCTCCCTCTGTATAATAATAATGCAATGACACCACAGGCTGCTCCCGCTGTATAATATAACAATAGTAATGCCATGACACAAATTATTATACAGGAGGAGCAGCCTGTGGTGTCATTGCATTATTATTATTATACAGAGGGAGCAGCCTGTGGTGTCATTGCATTACTTTTATATTATACAGGGGGAGCAGCCTGTGGTGTCATGGCATTATTATTATACAGAGGGAGCAGCCTGTGGTGTCATGGCATTACTTTGATATTTTACAGGGGGAGCAGCCGGTGGTGTCATGGCATTATTATTATTATACAGAGGGAGCAGCCTGTGGTGTCATGGCATAATGCCATGACACCACAGGCTGCTCCCCCTGTACAATAATAATTATGACACCACAGGTTGCTCCCCCTGTATAATATAAAAGTAATGCCATGACACCACAGGCTGCTCCCTCTGTATAATAATAATAATGCAATGACACCACAGGGTGCTCCCACTGTATAATAATAATGCAATGCCACCACAGGCGGCTCCCGCTGTATAATAATAATAATGCAATGACACCACAGGCTGCTCCCCCTGTATAATAATAATGCCATGACACCACAGGCTGCTCCCACTGTAAAATATCAAAGTAATGCCATGACACCACAGGCTGCTCCCTCTGTATAATAATAATGCCATGACACCACAGGCTGCTCCCCCTGTATAATATAAAAGTAATGCAATAACACCACAGGCTGCTCCCTCTGTATAATAATAATGCAATGACACCACGGGCTGCTCCCGCTGTATAATATAACAATAGTAATGCCATGACACAAATTATTATACAGGAGGAGCAGCCTGTGGTGTCATTGCATTATTATTATTATACAGAGGGAGCAGCCTGTGGTGTCATTGCATTACTTTTATATTATACAGGGGGAGCAGCCTGTGGTGTCATGGCATTATTATTATACAGAGGGAGCAGCCTGTGGTGTCATGGCATTACTTTGATATTTTACAGGGGGAGCAGCCTGTGGTGTCATGGCATTATTATTATTATACAGAGGGAGCAGCCTGTGGTGTCATGGCATAATGCCATGACACCACTGGCTGCTCCCCCTGTACAATAATAATTATGACACCACAGGTTGCTCCCCCTGTATAATATAAAAGTAATGCCATGACACCACAGGCTGCTCCCTCTGTATAATAATAATAATGCAATGACACCACAGGCTGCTCCCGCTGTATAATAATAATGCAATGCCACCACAGGCGGCTCCCGCTGTATAATAATAATAATGCAATGACACCACAGGCTGCTCCCCCTGTATAATAATAATGCCATGACACCACAGGCTGCTCCCCTGTAAAATATCAAAGTAATGCCATGACACCACAGGCTGCTCCCTCTGTATAATAATAATGCCATGACACCACAGGCTGCTCCCCCTGTATAATATAAAAGTAATGCAATAACACCACAGGCTGCTCCCTCTGTATAATAATAATGCAATGACACCACAGGCTGCTCCCGCTGTATAATATAACAATAGTAATGCCATGACACAAATTATTATACAGGAGGAGCAGCCTGTGGTGTCACTGCATTATTATTATTATACAGAGGGAGCAGCCTGTGGTGTCATTGCATTACTTTTATATTATACACTGGGATCAGCCTGTGGTGTCATGGCATTATTATTATTATACAGAGGGAGCAGCCTGTGGTGTCATGGCATTACTTTGATATTTTACAGGGGGAGCAGCCTGTGGTGTCATGGCATTATTATTATACAGAGGGAGCAGCCTGTGGTGTCATGGCATAATGCCATGACACCACAGGCTGCTCCCCCTGTACAATAATAATTATGACACCACAGGTTGCTCCCCCTGTATAATATAAAAGTAATGCCATGACACCACAGGCTGCTCCCTCTGTATAATAATAATGCAATGACACCACAGGCTGCTCCCGCTGTATAATAAGAATGCAATGACACCACAGGCGGCTCCCGCTGTATAATAATAATGCAATGACACCACAGGCTGCTCCCACTGTATAATAATAATGTAATGACACCACAGGCGGCTCCCGCTGTATTATAATAATGCGATGACACCACAGGCTGCTCCCTCTGTATAATAATAATGCAATGACACCACAGGCTGCTCCTGCTGTATAATATAATAATATTAATGCAATGACACCACAGGCTGCTCCAGCTGTATAATAATAATGCAATGACACCACAGGCGGTTCCGGTGTATAATAATAATGCAATGACACCACAGGCTGCTCCCTCTGTATAATAATAATGCAATGACACCACAGGCTGCTCCCTCTGTATAATAATAATGCCATGACACCACAGGCTGCTCCCCCTGTAAAATATCAAAACTAATGCCATGACATCACAGGCTGCTCCCTCTGTATAATAATAATGCCATGACACCACAGGCTGCTCCCCCTGTAAAATATCAAAGTAATGCCATGACACCACAGGCTGCTCCCTCTGTATAATAATAATGCCATGACACCACAGGCTGCTCCCCCTGTATAATATAAAAGTAATGCAATGACACCACAGGCTGCTCCCTCTGTATAATAGCAATGCAATGACACCACAGGCTGCTCCTCCTGTATAATAATTTGTGTCATGGCATTACTATTGTTATATTATACAGCGGGAGCAGCCTGTGGTGTCATTGCATTATTATTATACAGAGGGAGCAGCCTGTGGTATCATTGCATTATTAATATACAGAGGGAGCAGCCTGTGGTGTCATTGCATTATTATTATACAGCGGGAGCCGCCTGTGGTGTCATTGCATTATTATTATACAGCTGGAGCAGCCTGTGGTGTCATTGCATTATTATTATTATACAGAGGGAGCAGCCTGTGGTGTCATTGCATTATGATTATACAGCGGGAGCCGCCTGTGGTGTCATTACATTATTATTATACAGCGGGAGCAGCCTGTGGTGTCATGGTATTATTATTATACAGAGGGAGCAGCCTGTGGTGTCATGGCATAATGCCATGACACCACAGGCTGCTCCCCCTGTACAATAATAATTATGACACCACAGGTTGCTCCCCCTGTATAATATAAAAGTAATGCCATGACACCACAGGCTGCTCCCTCTGTATAATAATAATAATGCAATGACACCACAGGCTGCTCCTGCTTTATAATAATAATGCAATGACACCACAGGCGGCTCCCTCTGTATAATAATAATGCAATGACAACACAGGCTGCTCCCTCTGTATAATAATAATGCAATGACACCACAGGCTGCTCCCGCTGTATAATAATAATGATATGATACCACAGGCGGCTCCCGCTGTATAATAATAATGCAATTACACCACAGGCTGCTCCCTCTGTATAATAATAATGCAATGACACCACAGGCTGCTCCCTCTGTATAATAATAATGCAATGACACAACAGGCTGCTCCCGCTGTATAATATAACAATAGTAATGTCATGACACAAATTATTATACAGGAGGAGCAGCCTGTGGTGTCATTGCATTATTATTATACAGAGGGAGCAGTCTGTGGTGTCATTGCATTACTTTTATATTATACATGGGGAGCAGCCTGTGGTGTCATGGCATTATTATTATACAGAGGGAGCAGCCTGTGGTGTCATGGCATTACTTTGATATTTTACAGGGGGAGCAGCCTGTGGTGTCATGGCATTATTATTATTATTATTATTATTATTATTATTATTATTATTATACAGAGGGAGCAGCCTGTGGTGTCATGGCATAATGCCATGACACCACAGGCTGCTCCCCCTGTACAATAATAATTATGACACCACAGGTTGCTCCCCCTGTATAATATAAAAGTAATGCCATGACACCACAGGCTGCTTCCTCTGTATAATAATAATAATGCAATGACACCACAGGCTGCTCCCGCTGTATAATAATAATGCAATGCCACCACAGGCGGCTCCCACTGTATAATAATAATGCAATGACACCACAGGCTGCTCCCCCTGTATAATAATAATGCCATGACACCACAGGCTGCTCCCCCTGTAAAATATCAAATTAATGCCATGACACCACAGGCTGCTCCCTCTGTATAATAATAATGCCATGACACCACAGACTGCTCCCCCTGTATAATATAAAAGTAATGCAATAACACCACAGGCTGCTCCCTCTGTATAATAATAATAATGCAATGACACCACAGGCTGCTCCCGCTGTATAATAATAATGTAGTGATACCACAGGCGGCTCCCGCTGTATAATAATAATGCAATTACACCACAGGCTGCTCCCTCTGTATAATAATAATGCAATGACACCACAGGCTGCTCCCTCTGTATAATAATAATGCAATGACACAACAGGCTGCTCCCGCTGTATAATATAACAATAGTAATGTCATGACACAAATTATTATACAGGAGGAGCAGCCTGTGGTGTCATTGCATTATTATTATACAGAGGGAGCAGTCTGTGATGTCATTGCATTACTTTTATATTATACATGGGGAGCAGCCTGTGGTGTCATGGCATTATTATTATACAGAGGGAGCAGCCTGTGGTGTCATGGCATTACTTTGATATTTTACAGGGGGAGCAGCCTGTGGTGTCATGGCATTATTATTATTATTATTATACAGAGGGAGCAGCCTGTGGTGTCATGGCATAATGCCATGACACCACAGGCTGCTCCCCCTGTACAATAATAATTATGACACCACAGGTTGCTCCCCCTGTATAATATAAAAGTAAAGCCATGACACCACAGGCTGCTCCCTCTGTATAATATAAAAGTAATGCAATGACACCACAGGCTGCTCCCTCTGTATAATAATAATGCAATGACACCACAGGCTGCTCCTCCTGTATAATAATTTGTGTCATGGCATTACTATTGTAATATTATACAGCGGGAGCAGCCTGTGGTGTCATTGCATTATTATTATACAGAGGGAGCAGCCTGTGGTATCATTGCATTATTATTATACAGAGGGAGCAGCCTGTGGTGTCATTGCATTATTATTATACAGCGGGAGCCGCCTGTGGTGTCATTGCATTATTATTATACAGCTGGAGCAGCCTGTGGTGTCATTGCATTATTATTATTATACAGAGGGAGCAGCCTGTGGTGTCATTGCATTATTATTATACAGCGGGAGCCGCCTGTGGTGTCATTACATTATTATTATACAGCGGGAGAAGCCTGTGGTGTCATGGCATTATTATTATACAGAGGGAGCAGCCTGTGGTGTCATGGCATAATGCCATGACACCACAGGCTGCTCCCCCTGTACAATAATAATTATGACACCACAGGTTGCTCCCCCTGTATAATATAAAAGTAATGCCATGACACCATAGGCTGCTCCCTCTGTATAATAATAATAATGCAATGACACCACAGGCTGCTCCTGCTTTATTATAATAATGCAATGACACCACAGGCGGCTCCCTCTGTATAATAATAATGCAATGACACCACAGGCTGCTCCCTCTGTATAATAATAATGCAATGACACCACAGGCTGCTCCCGCTGTATAATAATAATGTTATGATACCACAGGCGGCTCCCGCTGTATAATAATAATGCAATTACACCACAGGCTGCTCCCTCTGTATAATAATAATAATGCAATGACACCACAGGCTGCTCCCTCTGTATAATAATAATGCAATGACACAACAGGCTGCTCCCGCTGTATAATATAACAATAGTAATGTCATGACACAAATTATTATACAGGAGGAGCAGCCTGTGGTGTCACTGCATTATTATTATACAGAGGGAGCAGTCTGTGGTGTCATTGCATTACTTTTATATTATACATGGGGAGCAGCCTGTGGTGTCATGGCATTATTATTATACAGAGGGAGCAGCCTGTGGTGTCATGGCATTACTTTGATATTTTACAGGGGGAGCAGCCTGTGGTGTCATGGCATTATTATTATTATTATTATTATTATTATTATTATTATTATTATTATTATACAGAGGGAGCAGCCTGTGGTGTCATGGCATAATGCCATGACACCACAGGCTGCTCCCCCTGTAAAATAATAATTATGACACCACAGGTTGCTCCCCCTGTATAATATAAAAGTAATGCCATGACACCACAGGCTGCTTCCTCTGTATAATAATAATAATGCAATGACACCACAGGCTGCTCCCGCTGTATAATAATAATGCAATGCCACCACAGGCGGCTCCCACTGTATAATAATAATGCAATGACACCACAGGCTGCTCCCCCTGTATAATAATAATGCCATGACACCACAGGCTGCTCCCCCTGTAAAATATCAAATTAATGCCATGACACCACAGGCTGCTCCCTCTGTATAATAATAATGCCATGATACCACAGACTGCTCCCCCTGCATAATATAAAAGTAATGCAATAACACCACCACAGGCTGCTCCCTCTGTATAATAATAATAATGCAATGACACCACAGGCTGCTCCCGCTGTATAATAATAATGTAATGATACCACAGGCGGCTCCCGCTGTATAATAATAATGCAATTACACCACAGGCTGCTCCCTCTGTATAATAATAATGCAATGACACCACAGGCTGCTCCCTCTGTATAATAATAATGCAATGACACAACAGGCTGCTCCCGCTGTATAATATAACAATAGTAATGTCATGACACAAATTATTATACAGGAGGAGCAGCCTGTGGTGTCATTGCATTATTATTATACAGAGGGAGCAGTCTGTGGTGTCATTGCATTACTTTTATATTATACATGGGGAGCAGCCTGTGGTGTCATGGCATTATTATTATTATACAGAGGGAGCAGCCTGTGGTGTCATGGCATTACTTTGATATTTTACAGGGGGAGCAGCCTGTGGTGTCATGGCATTATTATTATTATTATACAGAGGGAGCAGCCTGTGGTGTCATGGCATAATGCCATGACACCACAGGCTGCTCCCCCTGTACAATAATAATTATGACACCACAGGTTGCTCCCCCTGTATAATATAAAAGTAAAGCCATGACACCACAGGCTGCTCCCTCTGTATAATAATAATAATAATGCAATGACACCACAGTCTGCTCCCGCTGTATAATAATAATGCAATGCCACCACAGGCGGCTCCCACTGTATAATAATAATGCAATGACACCACAGGCTGCTCCCCCTGTATAATAATAATGCCATGACACCACAGGCTGCTCCCCCTGTAAAATATCAAAGTAATGCCATGACACCACAGGCTGCTCCCTCTGTATAATAATAATGCCATGACACCACAGACTGCTCCCCCTGTATAATATAAAAGTAATGCAATAACACCACAGGCTGCTCCCTCTGTATAATAATAATAATGCAATGACACCACAGGCTGCTCCCGCTGTATAATATAACAATAGTAATGCCATGACACAAATTATTATACAGGAGGAGCAGCCTGTGGTGTCATTGCATTATTATTATTATTATTATACAGAGGGAGCAGCCTGTGGTGTCATTGCATTACTTTTATATTATACAGGGGGAGCAGCCTGAAGTGTCATGGCATTATTATTATTATACAGAGGGAGCAGCCTGTGGTGTCATGGCATTACGTTGATATTTTACAGGGGGAGCAGCCTGTGGTGTCATGTCATTATTATTATACAGAGGGAGCAGCCTGTGGTGTCATGGCATAATGCCATGACAGCACAGGCTGCTCCCCTGTACAATAATAATTATGACACCATAGGTTGCTCCCCCTGTATAATATAAAAGTAATGCCATGACACCACAGGCTGCTCCCTCTGTATAATAATAATAATGCAATGACACCACAGGCTGCTCCCGCTGTATAATAATAATGCAATGACACCACAGGCGGCTCCCGCTGTATAATAATAATAATGCAATGACACCACAGGCTGCTCCCTCTGTATAATAATAATGCAATGACACCACAGGCTGCTCCCTCTGTATAATAATAATGCCATGACACCACAGGCTGCTCCCGCTGTATAATATAACAATAGTAATGCCATGACACTATTTATTATACAGGAGGAGCAGCCTGTAGTGTCATTGCATTATTATTATACAGAGGGAGCAGCCTGTGGTGTCATTGCATTGCTTTTATATTATACAGGGGGAGCAGCCTGTGGTGTCATGTCATTATTATTATACAGAGGGAGCAGCCTGTGGTGTCATGGCATTACTTTGATATTTTACAGGGGGAGCAGCCTGTGGTGTCATGGCATTATTATTATACAGAGGTAGCAGCCTGTGGTGTCATGGCATAATGCCATGATACCACAGGCTGCCCCCCCTGTACAATAATAATTATGACACCACAGGTTGCTCCGCCTGTATAATATAAAAGTAATGACATGACACCACAGGCTGCTCCATCTGTATAATAATAATGCAATGACACCACAGGCTGCTCCCGCTGTATAATAATAATGCAATGCCACCACAGGCGGCTCCCACAGTATAATAATAATGCAATGACACCACAGGCTCCTCCCCCTGTATAATAATAATGCCATGACACCACAGGCTGCTCCCCCTGTAAAATATCAAAGTAATGCCATGACACCACAGGCTGCTCCCTCTGTATAATAATAATGCCATGACACCACAGACTGCTCCCCCTGTATAATATAAAAGTAATGCAATAACACCACAGGCTGCTCCCTCTGTATAATAATAATAATGCAATGACACCACAGGCTGCTCCCGCTGTATAATAATAATGTAATGATACCACAGGCGGCTCCCGCTGTATAATAATAATGCAATTACACCACAGGCTGCTCCCTCTGTATAATAATAATGCAATGACACCACAGGCTGCTCCCTCTGTATAATAATAATAATGCAATGACACAACAGGCTGCTCCCGCTGTATAATATAACAATAGTAATGTCATGACACAAATTATTATACAGGAGGAGCAGCCTGTGGTGTCATTGCATTATTATTATACAGAGGGAGCAGTCTGTGGTGTCATTGCATTACTTTTATATTATACATGGGGAGCAGCCTGTGGTGTCATGGCATTATTATACAGAGGGAGCAGCCTGTGGTGTCATGGCATTACTTTGATATTTTACAGGGGGAGCAGCCTGTGGTGTCATGGCATTATTATTATTATTATACAGAGGGAGCAGCCTGTGGTGTCATGGCATAATGCCATGACACCACAGGCTGCTCCCCCTGTACAATAATAATTATGACACCACAGGTTGCTCCCCCTGTATAATATAAAAGTAATGCCATGACACCACAGGCTGCTCCCTCTGTATAATAATAATAATGCAATGACACCACAGGCTGCTCCCGCTGTATAATAATAATGCAATGCCACCACAGGCGGCTCCCACTGTATAATAATAATGCAATGACACCACAGGCTGCTCCCCCTGTATAATAATAATGCCATGACACCACAGGCTGCTCCCCCTGTAAAATATCAAAGTAATGCCATGACACCACGGGCTGCTCCCTCTGTATAATAATAATGCCATGACACCACAGACTGCTCCCCCTGTATAATATAAAAGTAATGCAATAACACCACAGGCTGCTCCCTCTGTATAATAATAATAATAATGCAATGACACCACAGGCTGCTCCCGCTGTATAATATAACAATAGTAATGCCATGACACAAATTATTATACAGGAGGAGCAGCCTGTGGTGTCATTGCATTATTATTATTATTATACAGAGGGAGCAGCCTGTGGTGTCATTGCATTACTTTTATATTATACAGGGGGGAGCAGCCTGAGGTGTAATGGCATTATTATTATACAGAGGGAGCAGCCTGTGGTGTCATGGCATTACGTTGATATTTTACAGGGGGAGCAGCCTGTGGTGTCATGGCATTATTATTATACAGAGGGAGCAGCCTGTGGTGTCATGGCATAATGCCATGACAGCACAGGCTGCTCCCCCTGTACAATAATAATTATGACACCATAGGTTGCTCCCCCTGTATAATATAAAAGTAATGCCATGACACCACAGGCTGCTCCCTCTGTATAATAATAATAATGCAATGACACCACAGGCTGCTCCCGCTGTATAATAATAATGCAATGACACCACAGGCGGCTCCCGCTGTATAATAATAATGCAATGACACCACAGGCTGCTCCCTCTGTATAATAATAATGCAATGACACCACAGGCTGCTCCCTCTGTATAATAATAATGCCATGACACCACAGGCTGCTCCCGCTGTATAATATAACAATAGTAATGCCATGACACTATTTATTATACAGGAGGAGCAGCCTGTAGTGTCATTGCATTATTATTATACAGAGGGAGCAGCCTGTGGTGTCATTGCATTACTTTTATATTATACAGGGGGAGCAGCCTGTGGTGTCATGTCATTATTATTATACAGAGGGAGCAGCCTGTGGTGTCATGGCATTACTTTGATATTTTACAGGGGGAGCAGCCTGTGGTGTCATGGCATTATTATTATACAGAGGTAGCAGCTTGTGGTGTCATGGCATAATGCCATGATACCACAGGCTGCCCCCCCTGTACAATAATAATTATGACACCACAGGTTGCTCCGCCTGTATAATATAAAAGTAATGACATGACACCACAGGCTGCTCCATCTGTATAATAATAATGCAATGACACCACAGGCTGCTCCCGCTGTATAATAATAATGCAATGACACCACAGGCGGCTCCCGCTGTATAATAATAATGCAATGACACCACAGGCTGCTCCCCCTGTATAATAATAATAATGCCATGACACCACAGGCTGCTCCCCCTGTAAAATATAAAAGTAATGCCATGACACCACAGGCTGCTCCCTCTGTATAATAATAATGCCATGACACCACAGGCTGCTCCCCCTGTATAATATAAAAGTAATGCAATAACACCACAGGCTGCTCCATCTGTATAGTAATAATGCAATGACACCACAGGCTGCTCCCGCTGTATAATATAACAATAGTAATGCCATGACACATATTATTATACAGGGGGAGCAGCCTGTGGTGTCATTGCATTGTTATTATTATACATGAAACTGCAGATATATAATTTTTTTATGTGTTTAATGCTTACAGTATTTTATCTCTCAGGCTCCTTTACTGCTGCTGCTGTGGCTCCATTAATTTCAATCCACTCTCCTGCTGCGGTCCCCCGACTCGTCCTGCGGCCTGCCTTCCTTCCTCTCTGCAGACGCGTGGGTGGGAGGCGCCATCGTCATGACGTCCCCACCCAGCGTCTGCCACTGCCTCGATAAGAGGGAACAAGCTGCCGGGCCCTCCTCCACGTAGCCGTGGAGGCCGGCGGCCATATTCCTGTGGCCGCAGGCATCCTTCAAAAGACCACAGGAACATGGCCGCCGGCAGTGCAAAAAAACCTGTAAGGCGACTTCGGACACGGCGGCGGCCCGCAGCACACCTCCCAGAGCGGCCTGGGGGGCAGATGGCACCCTGCCCCCCGGCCCAGCCCACCCCTGCCAGGACTACATATTGAGGATATGGATCGCCGTCAAATTCCACCTCAAGCTGGTAAGTGAAACCAAATGTACCCCTACAACTTACCATTGTTATGTAAAAATGATATTATGTTGTGTTTCTATGTTCCAAGCATAGATGTGATGTTGTGGTACTACACATCCCAGCAAGGTGCCATTGGGAAAGTGTTCTTGGATCATTTCACTATTGTGTGGTATGCTGGGTTCAGTAGTTCCACAACTGATGCTATTGGTATAACACAAATCAGGGCATGTTCCACACCCAAAGTAGGGTGGTGTGATGCATTTTGCACATGCATTCATTTTCAAATAGCTTACATGATGGCCAGGGGTTAAAGTGAGGGGGAACGGGGTGGAACTGAGTTCCACCTCTACCACAGTCCTGAACAGTAATTCCAACAAAAAATCCTGTCCCAGTGGCTTCTTCTTACGGTACAGCGTATGCAATGTAAAGTGAAGAGGCATTACATGCGGTGTAATGTGTATACGATTGTGCTACTGTGTGGTAGCTCACAAATTCCCTGGCACTGGTCTAGGCTCCACCTAATGGGGGATGGGCGGGGGGGGGGGGGGGGCATCTTAGGGGAACGGAGTTCCACCACCTCTCCAGGGTGGCTCACAGTGTGCGTGTCAGTGTAGGCACACAAATAAGGATGGTAGCCACACTAGACAGGCGTCTTGGTGACATAAGCCAGGCCATACAGGCCCAAAACACCACATTAGGGCAGGCAAATGCCAAAATATGTGCCCAGACGCAAGCACTGATTGCACAAACATCAGCTTTAGTGTCTCTTCAGACACACTTACAGCAAAGCAACCCCAGTCACTTAGCCCCAGCTGCCTCTACAGCAAGCAGCCTCTCCAACCCCCCTATGAGCAGCTCACCGACTAGTCCTCCTCGTAGGAGTGTATGCACCAGGGGTGGCCTGAGTAGTTCAGGGAAGGGTGTTAGCTCCCGTGGGAAGGGTAAAAACCCATAAATTTAGACACAACTAGTAATGACACTAGTAGGATGCTGTTACTGTGTGTCACACAAATTTGCAATTGTTTTGGCTTTTCATGTTTATTTACATGTTTCCATATTTTTCACTCCAAAAAAGTTACCACACATAATAATGTTTCATTATTTTCACATTTGCTAAACATTTTAATGATGTGGCCTGGGTGGCAATACAATTTCATAACACTGGAACTTAGTAGGGTATATGGTCATTGCTTCTACAGCATGATGGTGGGCAACCATTAGATCAACATGCAAAATGTCAACATGTGGCCACACAAACAACAATCTCCAGTCCACTCTGCTAAATCTCCCTCAGAAAACCTCACAGGTGGCCATAATCATCTAGGGGTACATGCAGGGTATTTTCACATTCCAATATTGGTCACCTGTGAGGCTATTAATAATTTCTCACCTTGTTCATTGTTGTTCTGGGGCCAAATCGCCCATCAGAACCTGGTCTATTTAGTTTGCGATTTGTAGGCACTTTTGGGATGCAAATTCCTAATTCGCATTCCATTAAATATGCCATTTATATATTTTACAATGTTAAAACATCTGGATGCGAATTGAAGTGAGAATCAAAAATCGCAACTTTCACAAGTAATCAGGGCACCAATCCCAGCGCTGCCAGTGCAGCGGAGATCGGCGGCGCGGCTGTTTAAAGTTGGCGCCATTGTGGCCGCCAATAGAAAACGCCGCCCCCGGCGTTTGAATCCTGGCGCCCTTCGGGAGCCAATCACGGCTCCCGAATCGGCAGCCAATAGAAACCGGCCACGGCGAGCCAATCAGCACTCGCCACGCCGTACTGTGCCCCGCCCCCGCCGTCTGATGTCAGACGCCACCGGGAGGTGAAGCAGGAAGGACCCACGCCGGCGGAGGGCAGGAGCGCCCCGGCAGAAGAAGGAAGCCGCCGAAGGATGGCGCAGAAGACTGCGGCGGGAAGAAGAGCTCCGGCGGCCACTAAAGAAGCCAGAAGACACCGGGCTCAAGAAGGGGAATCGCCGGCGCCTCCTGGACGAGCAGAGGAAGTGGCGCCGCCGCTGGCTAGGACTGGCCAGTGGCAGAAGACAAGATGGCGGCCATGCACGGAGAGGCCAGCGGGGGTGGGAAGCTTCAGAGCTGAGGAAGCTCCCCCCCGCGGCCTCTCCCAACATCAGGTAGGTGGTCCCAGGCCACCTACCCCTACCCTAGACCACCGGGTATCGGGCACTAGGCCCGTGGGTACTTTCAGGCCCCTCCGGCCTGTGGGCACTTACAGGCACTCCGGCCTGTGGGCATTGTAGTCGGGCCCTCTCGGCCCGTGGCCAATTGATTGTTGGGCCCTCCTGGCCCTTTTGTATCTCGCTGGGCCCCCTCCCCGTGGCCCCTGTTGTGATAGGCCGGGCAGTAGGCCCGTGGGTGTATTTAGCCGGGCGCTAGGCCCGTTGCACAATAGCTGGGCGTAAGGCCCCCCCATAGCTCTGGGGCTAATTGAATCAGGCCTCTAGGCCTGTGCCCCCAGTCAGACACTAGGCTTGTGGACACAGACAGGCACTAGGCCTGAGCCGTAGTTAGAAACATAGAAACATAGAATTTGACGGCAGATAAGAACCACTTGGCCCATCTAGTCTGCCCCTTTTTTTAAACATGTTACCTCAAACCATATTTGATCCTTATTTTTTTGTAAGGATATCAATATGCTTATCCCAAGCATGTTTAAATTGTACTACTGTATTTGCATCTACCACCTCTGTTGGGAGGCTATTCCACTTATCTACTACTCTTTCTGTGAAAAAATTCTTCCTCGCATTTCCCCTGAATCTTCCTCCCTCTAGTTTCGGTGCATGTCCTCGTGTTCTGTTGCTCCTCTTCCTGTGAAGAATGTCTCCCACCTGTACCTTGTTAAAGCCCTTGATATATTTGAAAGTTTCTATCATGTCCCCCCTTTCCCTTCTCTGCTCTAAAGTATACATATTAAGATCTTTTAGTCTTTCCTGGTACGTTTTGTGATGTAGGCCATGCACCATTTTAGTTGCTCTTCTTTGTACAGTCTCTAATGTATTTATATCCTTCTGGAGATATGGCCTCCAGAACTGAACACAATACTCTAGGTGAGGTCTTACCAAGGTGAGGGTAGTTAGGGGTGAATGTAGTGTAAGGCACTGGTGTAATTAATAGGCAGGTACTAGGCCTGCAAGTGATCAGTAAAAGGGCTCTAGGCCCCATTTTATGGTTCCCGGTGGGTGGTTGGGGTTAACAGGTAGACGTGCTCCGCGGCAGTCCCCTCGTGGTTCCCCAAGTAGCTAACTGGTATCGTCAGAGTGTGCATATGCTGGCCAGCTCTAGGTAGGAAGGGAGTGTAACAACAAAGGTTAGGCAAAGATTGAAGGGACTGTTTTGTTGGTGAAATCTTGTACCGTGTTGTATGCTGTTTTCCGTGCAGGGCATCTCTGTAGAATTGTTAGTATTGTTAGTTTGTGTCGCACTACACACATATTTAGTTTGAGGGCTGTGTGATGTAGTTACCCAGTTACGTGCCACACTAGTAAGCGTTAGGCCCTGCACGGTGTTGTTTTTGTGTTGTCTCTTCCTTACAGGGACCTGTAAGGGACGTGTTGGAGAGGGTACAAGTCTGACGACGGTGAGTGTCGTGTGTGTTTGTCTCTGCCTGTCTCCCTTCATCAATCCAGGGCATACGTGGACCTTGCATCTCCATGCGAGGTCAAGGCATCACCTAGGTGCGCAAGTGCCAATATGTGACACTCCAGGCTCTGAGGCAGTGTGCCGATGATTATATTTCCGGAGCCTGGAGGGTGCCTCTGTAGAGACGTTGCGGGACGGAGGGCGCATCGGTCTTCATCCAGGCGGAACAGATCTCACCTACTCTCCTTCCTCCTAGGTGTTCATGTCCCGGTGCCAGAGAATTCCAGGACCATGGTTTGTCACGGCCTGAAGGTGAGAGGGTGCGGCGCCAGGTAAGTGGTCCGGAGACACCTGCACGGCAGCAGGCACCACACCGCACCGCCCCTACACCCATCTCACAGTGACAGCTGAAAAGTATGACAAGGCCTTTATCTGTTGTAGAACATATAACTTGCTGGGATACATCATAGGAGCTCTAAGTGGTCAGCTCATGGTGACGTATGGCCACTTCTTCTACCACCTGAACATTATTTCCTTGGGAAGTGTGTCAGTGGCTTTTATCATCTCTGTTATCAATCTCCAGTCCACTCTGCTAAATCTCCCTCAGAAAACCTCACAGGTGGCCATAATTATCTAGGGGTATATGTAGGGTATTTTCACATTCCAATATGGGTAACCTGTGAGGCTATTAATAATTTCTCACTTTGCTCATTGTTGTTCTGGGGCCAAATCGTCCATCAGAACCTGGTCTATTTAGTTTGCGAATTGTAGGCACTTAATTCGCATCCCATTAAATATGCGATTTAGTTAATTTACAATGTTAAAACATCTGGATGCGAAATGGAGAATCAAAAATTGCAATTGTCACAAGTGCGAATTTATGGGGAAAAGTGCGAGTTTTAAGGCAACTTGCAATTTATTAAATGTGCGAATTTTCAAAAAAAAAAAATGCAAATTTGGCCATTTGCGAAATTTTTTTTTTGCAAAAAACGGCAAAATCGCACAATATTACATTTCGCCCCACATCTCTCACCTCTATGGCTATTTACATCCAGCATCAACTCCAACACAGTGTGGATTGGTAATATTCATTCATATCCAGTGGGAACTATATTGTGCTTGCTTTTTTATCTGATTAAGACATCGGCCAGTTTCAAAATGGCATCATTTTAGATTTATATCTTTTTATGAACACTGTGGAATTTTTAGATAAATGTTTTGTCATTTTGTCATGTGTAGTTATTAAAAACTGATATATAATTGTATAACCATCTTGCAAATTCATTCAGCCAGCGCTGGCACAATATAATATTTTCTTCCTTCAGCCTACATTGGGGAGTGACTACCCCTGTGCCAGCTGCTGCTAATTGCGCAACACACAAACCCTATATATTTTTTCTTCACGGTTAAAAGTCACCTTGATGAGGGTATTTGTAATAAAACAGCAGGGGTGCCCCGACCAGGAATCTCTGATTCCAATACACAATCCACATGGGTCCGGCACAGCCACTTAGCACAATGCGAGGAGGGTGCCCGTTGTCCGGCAATAATACATTTCAACATAGTAACGGAACTCCATCCACTTGAACAAAGGGAATTTATTCCGTGACTAACACAGCAACGTTCAATACAAAATATGTATTTTCATCAGGCTTAAACACAGCATCTTGCCATGGCTTCTGATGGTTTCGGATCCAATATACTCCAATATACAGTAGGTGTTTTTTGCATTAGGATAAAGCATGATTATGCAATAGATTTGTTGGCTAGCATCAATGTTTGTCATTTACCATCTAGTTGTGTTAGCCATTAGACAACACTGAAGCCATCTATTAACAAAGGGTCATTTGTAGACTACTAGTAGGGGTGGATTGGCCTGGCGGGAAACCGGGCCATTTCCCTGTGGGCCGGCCCATAAGATACGGAACCAGGCCGCTCTACCCTCTACCCCATGGACCGCACGATCGTGATGCATGTTACCGGCCACGGCAGCAGCACTTCCCCAATCAAAAATGGCTGCATGCGCAGCCAGGCCGTTCTGACAGTAGTCAAAATGGCCACGGGAGGGCTGCTGCGCATGTGCGGCTGCACGCAGCTCCTCCCGCGGAGCTTTGCAGTGTGTGTGCTCGTCTGGTCAGTCTTGTTCTGCCCACCTGCCTGCTGTGCTGTCATTTACTTTATTTAATTAGTCTAATTAATGACTTGTCTGCGGCCCGCCCACCCATTGCAAGATAATGCCGCCCCCTTACCATGTCATGTCACTTAGTACGTCTACGGAGGGGGGGGGGGGGGGGGCACTGGACTAACGTCATTACACTGCGTCTTCTTGTGTTCCTGCCTCTTCCTGGCGCCGAGGAACAGGAAGAGAGGAGTATCACACAGTAGGGATGGGACATCGGAAGAAAACATCGGTCAAATGATGTTTTTCAACATTGGTTGCAAAACATCATTTAGACCTAAACATTGGTACTGTGAACCCGATGTTAACCGATGTTTCGATATTTTTTAAAATAAACTGGTTACCAAAGCATATAATACACTAATAAGTTTCTGAAATGATAAATAATCCCTCTATTAAGTTTATATCTTATGTTCATCATAGAAAATAACAAAAAAACTGTACACACAGTGCAACATAGAACATACTACATAGAACAATCACATAGTACATTGAAAAAAACTCTTTGTAGCAAAATAGGAATTTACTATTGAGGTACATTAATTATGGGCCTCACAATACAGGTGGATAAAACAAAATAAAAACTGGGAGGAGAATAACAGAAATTGGGGAAGGGGAGACTCCAGTCCAGCATACTTTCAAACTGGCCCCCAAATTTTCTTATCCACATTGTGCAGAAATAGTAATTTTGACAGTAGTTTCCCATCTAGCCTATTCCTGGTTTTACCTTTAATTTCACCAGCTTTAGAGAACAGGCGTTCTGAAGGTACTGAAGTGGCCACAGTTGTTGAATATCGTCTAGCTATTTTGGCAAGATTTGGGTATGTTGGTTCCATCAGTTTCCAGAATCTTAGTGGGTTCTCTATGATACTCTCCGTTACAAGTTATAAAAAAAAACATGACTATGCTGGCATTTGTAATAGCAAGCTATTGCTAATTCATAAAAAAATACTTTAATTTAAATACATTTATCACGATTGTTTCAATATGGAAAAACTTTGGGCCTAATTCAGAGGTGGATGCAGTTGCACTCTCAAATCCACCACTTAAGTATAAAAGATGCAACATTGCCAATATCAAACATCTGAGCAACCCTATTGTTGCTTAGAATAACCATCAGAACAAAGACGCTGGAGCCAGTGCAACTGCAAATTAATGTTTGAAACACGTCTGCATTTGACAAACCAGCCCCCATCCCCTCCCTCAAATTGAAACTACTGTACCTGTCACTCAGTATCTGCAGCCGCTGTTACTAATAAATCACTGCACAGAAATAAACTGTGCAAATGTCTGCATCCACAACTGAATCAGGCCCTTTGTAAGGTGCTGTGATATGCTTGCTGCATAATAATAAATCAATTGATAGATTGTAAGCTTGCGAGCAGGGCCCTCATACCTTTGACTGACTGTAAATACCCAGTTTGTTGTATCACTGTCTCCTATTGTAAAGCGCAAGTGAATATGCTGCGCTATATAAGAAACTATAAATAAATAAAATAAATATGAAGGGAGTTCACCACTATGTCACTACTAGTGACTATCGTATTATACTGTTCATTCTAGCATCCGCTATCTCTGAAAACCCATGCAGTTCCTCTTCCCTGCCTGGAGTGTCGCTGTCTGCTGTAGTGCTTCTAGCACAGTGTGGTCTGTATATCAGCACTGATATGCAAACCAGACCTGTGCGACAGTGACTCACTAACAGCACCAGTTGCAGTGAGGCAGGGGTGGGGCTGTCCTGTGTGCTGCTGCTGAATGGCTGGCCAGACTGTCTTTCACTGTCAGCTACCACCCACAGCAGCAGCACACAGCCACACACACATATGAAAGCCCAGCCAGCAGTGATACTGTCATGTTTGTTAATGTTTTTTTTATCAGTCTCTTAAGTTTTTAATGAATATAAATCAAGGAGAGAGTGAGCTTGCTGCAAAGCATTGAAAGCAGCACACATTGACACACAAAAGAAAAAACATTGGAAGATTGAGAAAAACATCGGGGGAGAAATCTAGCGATGTAGATGAAACATTGGATCCTCAACATTGCAGGGTTAAACATCGAACATTGGAACCATAAATCCGATGTTACCGATAAAACATCATATGATTACCCATCCCTATCACACAGTGGCCGGAAGATAGCGGAGACGAGAGCTGAGCCTGAGTGGAGGGGAAACAGTAAAGCAGTGGTGTGTGTCAGCACTGGCAGGATGTCCAGGGATCCAGCGCACCTCCACTGAGATCAGCATGCAGGACGTTGGACTAATCAGATCTTCTCACCGAGGTTAGTTTCACTTTCATTGCAGGGAAAGCAGGCAGCAGGGCTTCAGCAGGAGGAGCTGTGCCATCCCCAGCATAGCAGAAACTAACATTTTCCCTGGAGCTGTGTGAGCTGTCAAAACACTGGTCTCCACCTCTCTGCCCCCTGGTCTATCTGTCTGTCTGTCTCTCTCTCTGTCCTTGGTCTCTCTCTCTCTCTGCCCCCTGGTCTGTCTCTTTCTGCCCTTGGTCTCTCTCTCTGCCCTTGGTCTCTCTCTCTCTCTCTGCCCTTGGTCTCTCTCTCTCTCTCTGCCCCCTGGTCTGTCTCTCTGTCTCTCTCTCTCTGCCCTTGGTCTCTCTCTTTATCTGCTCTGTCTCTCTAGCTCTCTCCCTGGTCTGTATGTCTCTCCCTCCCTGCTCTGTCTGTCTGTCTCTCTCCTGTCTCTTTCCCCAGTCTGTCTGTCTCTCTCTCTCTCTCTGGTCTCTTTATCTTTCCTTGGTCTGTCTCTCTCTCTCTTTCCCTGGTCTCTCTCTCTGTCTCTCTTTCCCCAGTCTGCCTCTCTCTCTCTGGTCTCTATCTATCCCTGGTCTGTGTTTCTCTTTCCCTGGACACTCTCTCTCTCTCCCCTTGGTCTCTCTCTCGCTCTCTCTTTTTATCTGGTCTGTCTCTCTAGCTCTCTCCCTGGTCTGTATGTCTCTCCCTCCCTTCTCTGTCTGTCTCTCTCTCTCCGATCTCTTTCCCCAGTCTGTCTGTCTCTCTCTCTGCCCTTGGTCTCTCTCTCTCTGCCCCCTGGTCTGTCTCTCTCTCTCTGCCCGCTGGTCTGTCTCTCTCTCTGCCCTTGGTCTCTCTCTCTTTATCTGCTCTGTCTCTCTAGCTCTCTCCCTGGTCTGTATGTCTCTCCCTCCCTGCTCTCTCTCTCTCCTGTCTCTTTCCCCAGTCTGTCTGTCTCTCTCTTTCTCTCTGGTCTCTTTATCTTTCCTTGGTCTGTCTCTCTCTCTCTTTTTCCCTGGTCTCTCTCTCTGTCTCTCTTTCACCAGTCCGACTCTCTCTCTCTGGTCTGTATCTTCCCCTGGTCTGTCTTTCTCTTTCCCTGGACACTCTCTCTCTCTCCCCTTGGTCTCTCTCTCGCTCTCTCTTTTTATCTGGTCTGTCTCTCTAGCTCTCTCCCTGGTCTGTATGTCTCTCCCTCCCTTCTCTGTCTGTCTCTCTCTCTCTCTCCGGTCTCTTTCCCCAGTCTGTCTGTCTGTCTCTCTGGTCTCTTTATCTTTCCCTGGTCTGTCTCTCTCTCTCCCTGGTCTCTCTTCCCTTGGTCTCTCTATCTCTCTCTGCCCCTCGTCTCTCTCTCTCTGCCATTGGTCTCTCTCTCTTTATCTGGTCTGTCTCTCTAGCTCTCTCACTGTTCTGTATGTCTCTCTCTCCGGTCTCTTTCCACAGTCTCTTTCTCTCTCTCTCTTTGAAAAAACCAACCTTGGCACTTAAAGGAAAGAAATTATTATTGTATAGGAATCTATAGGTACAATAAATTGTATCCACAAATCCTAGGCTCACTGCAGCTATCTGTGTGGGTCACCCAAATTAAGGTGAGATTAATGTGTGGAAAAAAGGACTGCACAAGTGTGCCCTGGGTTTGTGGATCAAAATAAATGATATTGCAATGCAAGGATATTAATAATTTTTTTTAATGTAAACTAAACATATATAACAACCAGCAAACCAGGAGAAAATACATACAGTATACACTGATAATATCAGTGACCACGATATTTTAACTTTGTATTGTAAACCAAGGACCTTATCTGGTTTAGATGAACTGACCACTACCTATATGGTCCAATCCCCATCGCAATATTTTAAGGAAAACCCATTTATATCCATTATTGTTATTCATAATTGTTTTAATATTAGTACGTCTTTATAATCTATATGATTTTTATTATTTACTATTTTATTTATATATGTTTAATTTACATGATTTTTTTTTTAATATTCTTGCATTGCAATATAATTAATTTAATCCACAAACCCAGGGCACACTTGTGCAGTCCTTTTTCCCCACACATTATTGTCTCTCTCCCATTCCCTGGTCTCTCTCCATTGCCCTAGTCTGTCTCTCTCTTCCCCTGATCTCTATGTTTCTGCCCCTGGTCTCTCTCTTTCTTCCCCTGTACTCTCTCTTTCTCTCTCTGTCTTTGGTCTCTCCCTCAGGTCTTTCTCACTTACAGTCACCAGCAAAAATACATATCATAGAATGTTTGTATATATGGGGGCCCCAGAGATTTCAGAGTACTATGCCCCAAGATTTCTGTTGCCAGCCCCGACGGCAGGACACGGCGGGACACCATGCAAGCACCGCTGGCTTGTGACTGCCTGGAGAGGCTACCACCGCTGATCTGCACAGCCTGCCTGCCATACTTTTCAGTGAGGCCATGGAGGGACAGGACATGGAGAAACAGTGCTGGGAGATGGAAAAGCACATGGAGGAACAGTGCATAGTGCGGTGAGTCCACTGGCATTATCTTTAAGGGGTACTGGTGGGGGCAATATGCATAGGGGGGCACTGGTGGGGGCATTATGTATAAGGGGTATTACATTGTGTGGCATAATATGTAATGGGCATTATGGTGTGTATCATCATGAGTAAGGCATGACGGTGTGTGGCATAATGTGTAGGGGGGCATGATGGTGTGAAATAAAGTGTAATAGGCATTATGGTGTATGCAATAATGTGTAATGGGCATTACGGTGTGTGGCATAATGTGTAAGCGGCATTACAGTGTGTGGCCACCCCTTTATTGTCATGTAGCCACTCCCCTAGTTGCTAGTATCGATAGCGCGCATGATAGCATGCTCGCTATCGTTACCACTAAGAAAAAGTTTCCTAAGATGTGTATTGTACTTCACATGTGATGTTGCTATGGGCAACCAATCAGAATCTACTTCTTATTTATTTAGCACCCTCTAGAAGATAGTAGACAGGATCTGATTGGTTGCCCATAGCAACATCACATGTGAAGTAGAATACACATCTTAGTAAATTTTCCCCTTTATGTGCAATATTACTGGATGCTGTTTGATAACTTGCCATAGTGTTCTTGCTCATAGCATTATACAAATTTAAATGAAATCTCACAATTGTAATCACATTCACACTGCATTGATGGCTTATAAAGGGCATGTGGAAGAAAATGGTGGTCTATAATGGTCATGTGGAAGCATCTACTAGCAAATACTGTAATACACATGTAGGGTGACATGTATTAGGATGCAATTTTTGGTAAGGGCACAGAATCGCATGTTTTAAAATCACAATTTTTTTGCCAAATTTTCAAATGTAACAGAATGTTGTTTTAGGGGTAGAAATGGAATTCACATGTGATTTTGTGCGATTTTTGGTCATGAAAATGTGCAATTTTTTTCCTTGTTCGGAATATACTGGGGACAGAAAAATCATAGCAGGCTGTAATTTATATAAAAATATATATACTGTGGATTAGAAGTAGATAGTTTGCTGCACTTATGCACCCTACATGGTGGTACCCATATGTATAGTGTAAGTTTCCAGGAAAACAAAGTTTCCCTTTTAATAAAGCTCATGCGTTTCTCACCAGAAATTTCCCGGGCTGGTTTTCTAACCCAATCCGCCCCTGACTACTAGACATTATTGTCCTCTTTGCATGGATAATCATTTGCTATTACCGTATATACTTGAGTATAAGTCGACCCGAATATAAGCCGAGGCACCTAATTTTACCACAAAAAACTGGGAAAACTTATTGACTCGAGTATAAGCCTAGGGTGGGAAATGCCGCAGCTACTGGTAAATTTATTTGACACATCAGTAGGTTAAATGTTTCTGAATATTTATTTATCAGAAACACAGTAAACAAGCTAGCTCTTTCAGTGGAAAAGAGGGTCAACCAAAACAATTGGAGATTTATTAAGCTTGGTGTAGTGATAATGTGGCTGGTACTTTATCACCGACCAATCAGCTCCTAACGCTCATATTTCAAACCCAGCCTGTAACTTGGCAGTTAGTAGCTGAGTGGCTGGTGAAAAATTACCAGCCACCTTTTCAGTTCACTGGGCTTTATAAATCTGCCCCTGTGGACAGTCTGCTATATTTTATTTTCTTGGACACAAATCTTTATTTAAAATAAACTTACTTTTTTAAATATACCCCTGCACTTCAGTTAAGGAAGGTGGCTGGCTGCACTGGCACACTTCACGGAGTCACGAGCAACAAATCTCAGACTCCGCAAAGGCCCATGGGATGAGCTGCTCTCAGCAGCACTCCTTAAGGACCGGCAGCCATCTTTGACAGTGGCAGCCAGCCTCCTCGCATCCACTGTAAGTACAGGCTGGACGCTGCACAGAATAAATATGAGAGTGTGGTACTCCTACTGTATTGCGCGGTCAGCTCAGTCATATGCTGAGCCTCTGCAGCGTGAGGGAGCGCTGGAGCGGGTACCTTCAGAGGGACAGGTGGCAGGACGCTGCACATAATAAATATGCTGGTGTAATGCTGGAGCAGGTACATGCAGAGGGACAGGCGGCTGGACGCTGCGCAGAATACATATGCTGGAGTGACGATGCGGCCGACCGCTGGCAGAGCTCACATACTGTAGCTACGGCAAACCGGATTACAAGCACAGTGTGCAGACTGGCCGCGCAGCGCACGGCGCGTATATGCTGTCTGCACACTGTGCTTGTAATCCAGTTTGCCGTAGCTACAGTATGTGAGCACTGCCAGCGGTCGGCCGCATCGTCACTCCAGCATATGTATTCTGCGCAGCGTCCAGCCGCCTGTCCCTCTGCTAAAGGAAAGAAATTATTATTGTATAGGAATCTATAGGTACAATAAATTGTATCCACAAATCCTAGGCTCACTGCAGCTATCTGTGTGGGTCACCCAAATTAAGGTGAGATTAATGTGTGGAAAAAAGGACTGCACAAGTGTGCCCTGGGTTTGTGGATCAAAATAAATGATATTGCAATGCAAGGATATTAATAATTTTTTTTAATGTAAACTAAACATATATAACAACCAGCAAACCAGGAGAAAATACATATACACTGATAATATCAGTGACCACGATATTTTAACTTTGTATTGTAAACTAAGGACCTTATCTGGTTTAGATGAACTGACCACTACCTATATGGTCCAATCCCCATCGCAATATTTTAAGGAAAACCCATTTATATCCATTATTGTTATTCATAATTGTTTTAATATTAGTACGTCTTTATAATCTATATGATTTTTATTATTTACTATTTTATTTATATATGTTTAATTTACATGATTTTTTTTTTTTATATTCTTGCATTGCAATATAATTAATTTAATCCACAAACCCAGGGCACACTTGTGCAGTCCTTTTTCCCCACACATTATTGTCTCTCTCCCATTCCCTGGTCTCTCTCCATTGCCCTAGTCTGTCTCTCTCTTCCCCTGATCTCTATGTTTCTGCCCCTGGTCTCTCTCTTTCTTCCCCTGTACTCTCTCTTTCTCTCTCTGTCTTTGGTCTCTCCCTCAGGTCTTTCTCACTTACAGTCACCAGCAAAAATACATATCATATAATGTTTGTATATATGGGGGCCCCAGAGATTTCAGAGTACTATGCCCCAAGATTTCTGTTGCCAGCCCCGACGGCAGGACACGGCGGGACACCATGCAAGCACCGCTGGCTTGTGACTGCCTGGAGAGGCTACCACCGCTGATCTGCACAGCCTGACTGCCATACTTTTCAGTGAGGCCATGGAGGGACAGGACATGGAGAAACAGTGCTGGGGGATGGAAAAGCACATGGAGGAACAGTGCATAGTGCGGTGAGTCCACTGGCATTATCTTTAAGGGGTACTGGTGGGGGCAATATGCATAGGGGGGCACTGGTGGGGGCATTATGTATAAGGGGTATTACATTGTGTGGCATAATATGTAATGGGCATTATGGTGTGTATCATCATGAGTAAGTCATGACGGTGTGTGGCATAATGTGTAGGGGGGCATGATGGTGTGAAATAAAGTGTAATAGGCATTATGGTGTATGCAATAATGTGTAATGGGCATTACGGTGTGTGGCATAATGTGTAAGCGGCATTACAGTGTGTGGCCACCCCTTTATTGTCATGTAGCCACTCCCCTAGTTGCTAGTATCGATAGCGCGCACGATAGCATGCTCGCTATCGTTACCACTAAGAAAAAGTTTCCTAAGATGTGTATTGTACTTCACATGTGATGTTGCTATGGGCAACCAATCAGAATCTACTTCTTATTTATTTAGCACCCTCTAGAAGATAGTAGACAGGATCTGATTGGTTGCCCATAGCAACATCACATGTGAAGTAGAATACACATCTTAGTAAATTTTCCCCTTTATGTGCAATATTACTGGATGCTGTTTGATAACTTGCCATAGTGTTCTTGCTCATAGCATTATACAAATTTAAATGAAATCTCACAATTGTAATCACATTCACACTGCATTGATGGCTTATAAAGGGCATGTGGAAGAAAATGGTGGTCTATAATGGTCATGTGGAAGCATCTACTAGCAAATACTGTAATACACATGTAGGGTGACATGTATTAGGATGCAATTTTTGGTAAGGGCACAAAATCGCATGTTTTAAAATCACAATTTTTTTGCCAAATTTTCAAATGTAACAGAATGTTGTTTTAGGGGTAGAAATGGAATTCACATGTGATTTTGTGCGATTTTTGGTCATGAAAATGTGCAATTTTTTTCCTTGTTCGGAATATACTGGGGACAGAAAAATCATAGCAGGCTGTAATTTATATAAAAATATATATACTGTGGATTAGAAGTAGATAGTTTGCTGCACTTATGCACCCTACATGGTGGTACCCATATGTATAGTGTAAGTTTCCAGGAAAACAAAGTTTCCCTTTTAATAAAGCTCATGCGTTTCTCACCAGAAATTTCCCGGGCTGGTTTTCTGACCCAATCCGCCCCTGACTACTAGACATTATTGTCCTCTTTGCATGGATAATCATTTGCTATTACCGTATATACTCGAGTATAAGTCGACCCGAATATAAGCCGAGGCACCTAATTTTACCACAAAAAACTGGGAAAACTTATTGACTCGAGTATAAGCCTAGGGTGGGAAATGCCGCAGCTACTGGTAAATTTATTTGACACATCAGTAGGTTAAATGTTTCTGAATATTTATTTATCAGAAACACAGTAAACAAGCTAGCTCTTTCAGTGGAAAAGAGGGTCAACCAAAACAATTGGAGATTTATTAAGCTTGGTGTAGTGATAATGTGGCTGGTACTTTATCACCGACCAATCAGCTCCTAACGCTCATATTTCAAACCCAGCCTGTAACTTGGCAGTTAGTAGCTGAGTGGCTGGTGAAAAATTACCAGCCACCTTTTCAGTTCACTGGGCTTTATAAAGCTGCCCCTGTGGACAGTCTGCTATATTTTATTTTCTTGGACACAAATCTTTATTTAAAATAAACTTACTTTTTTAAATATACCCCTGCACTTCAGTTAAGGAAGGTGGCTGGCTGCACTGGCACACTTCACGGAGTCACGAGCAACAAATCTCAGACTCCGCAAAGGCCCATGGGATGAGCTGCTCTCAGCAGCACTCCTTAAGGACCGGCAGCCATCTTTGACAGTGGCAGCCAGCCTCCTCGCATCCACTGTAAGTACAGGCTGGACGCTGCACAGAATAAATATGAGAGTGTGGTACTCCTACTGTATTGCGCGGTCAGCTCAGTCATATGCTGAGCCTCTGCAGCGTGAGGGAGCGCTGGAGCGGGTACCTTCAGAGGGACAGGTGGCAGGACGCTGCACATAATAAATATGCTGGTGTAATGCTGGAGCGGGTACATGCAGAGGGACAGGCGGCTGGACGCTGCGCAGAATACATATGCTGGAGTGACGATGCGGCCGACCGCTGGCAGAGCTCACATACTGTAGCTACGGCAAAACGGATTACAAGCACAGTGTGCAGACTGGCCGCACAGCGCGCGGCGCGTATATGCTGTCTGCACACTGTGCTTGTAATCCAGTTTGCCGTAGCTACAGTATGTGAGCTCTGCCAGCGGTCGGCCGCATCGTCACTCCAGCATATGTATTCTGCGCAGCGTCCAGCCGCCTGTCCCTCTGCTAAAGGAAAGAAATTATTATTGTATAGGAATCTATAGGTACAATAAATTGTATCCACAAATCCTAGGCTCACTGCAGCTATCTGTGTGGGTCACCCAAATTAAGGTGAGATTAATGTGTGGAAAAAAGGACTGCACAAGTGTGCCCTGGGTTTGTGGATCAAAATAAATGATATTGCAATGCAAGGATATTAATAATTTTTTTTAATGTAAACTAAACATATATAACAACCAGCAAACCAGGAGAAAATACATATACAGTGATAATATCAGTGACCACGATATTTTAACTTTGTATTGTAAACCAAGGACCTTATCTGGTTTAGATGGACTGACCACTACCTATATGGTCCAATCCCCATCGCAATATTTTAAGGAAAACCCATTTATATCCATTATTGTTATTCATAATTGTTTTAATATTAGTACGTCTTTATAATCTATATGATTTTTATTATTTACTATTTTATTTATATATGTTTAATTTACATGATTTTTTTTTTTTATATTCTTGCATTGCAATATAATTAATTTAATCCACAAACCCAGGGCACACTTGTGCAGTCCTTTTTCCCCACACATTATTGTCTCTCTCCCATTCCCTGGTCTCTCTCCATTGCCCTAGTCTGTCTCTCTCTTCCCCTGATCTCTATGTTTCTGCCCCTGGTCTCTCTCTTTCTTCCCCTGTACTCTCTCTTTCTCTCTCTGTCTTTGGTCTCTCCCTCAGGTCTTTCTCACTTACAGTCACCAGCAAAAATACATATCATATAATGTTTGTATATATGGGGGCCCCAGAGATTTCAGAGTACTATGCCCCAAGATTTCTGTTGCCAGCCCCGACGGCAGGACACGGCGGGACACCATGCAAGCACCGCTGGCTTGTGACTGCCTGGAGAGGCTACCACCGCTGATCTGCACAGCCTGCCTGCCATACTTTTCAGTGAGGCCATGGAGGGACAGGACATGGAGAAACAGTGCTGGGGGATGGAAAAGCACATGGAGGAACAGTGCATAGTGCGGTGAGTCCACTGGCATTATCTTTAAGGGGTACTGGTGGGGGCAATATGCATAGGGGGGCACTGGTGGGGGCATTATGTATAAGGGGTATTACATTGTGTGGCATAATATGTAATGGGCATTATGGTGTGTATCATCATGAGTAAGTCATGACGGTGTGTGGCATAATGTGTAGGGGGGCATGATGGTGTGAAATAAAGTGTAATAGGCATTATGGTGTATGCAATAATGTGTAATGGGCATTACGGTGTGTGGCATAATGTGTAAGCGGCATTACAGTGTGTGGCCACCCCTTTATTGTCATGTAGCCACTCCCCTAGTTGCTAGTATCGATAGCGCGCACGATAGCATGCTCGCTATCGTTACCACTAAGAAAAAGTTTCCTAAGATGTGTATTGTACTTCACATGTGATGTTGCTATGGGCAACCAATCAGAATCTACTTCTTATTTATTTAGCACCCTCTAGAAGATAGTAGACAGGATCTGATTGGTTGCCCATAGCAACATCACATGTGAAGTAGAATACACATCTTAGTAAATTTTCCCCTTTATGTGCAATATTACTGGATGCTGTTTGATAACTTGCCATAGTGTTCTTGCTCATAGCATTATACAAATTTAAATGAAATCTCACAATTGTAATCACATTCACACTGCATTGATGGCTTATAAAGGGCATGTGGAAGAAAATGGTGGTCTATAATGGTCATGTGGAAGCATCTACTAGCAAATACTGTAATACACATGTAGGGTGACATGTATTAGGATGCAATTTTTGGTAAGGGCACAAAATCGCATGTTTTAAAATCACAATTTTTTTGCCAAATTTTCAAATGTAACAGAATGTTGTTTTAGGGGTAGAAATGGAATTCACATGTGATTTTGTGCGATTTTTGGTCATGAAAATGTGCAATTTTTTTCCTTGTTCGGAATATACTGGGGACAGAAAAATCATAGCAGGCTGTAATTTATATAAAAATATATATACTGTGGATTAGAAGTAGATAGTTTGCTGCACTTATGCACCCTACATGGTGGTACCCATATGTATAGTGTAAGTTTCCAGGAAAACAAAGTTTCCCTTTTAATAAAGCTCATGCGTTTCTCACCAGAAATTTCCCGGGCTGGTTTTCTAACCCAATCCGCCCCTGACTACTAGACATTATTGTCCTCTTTGCATGGATAATCATTTGCTATTACCGTATATACTTGAGTATAAGTCGACCCGAATATAAGCCGAGGCACCTAATTTTACCACAAAAAACTGGGAAAACTTATTGACTCGAGTATAAGCCTAGGGTGGGAAATGCCGCAGCTACTGGTAAATTTATTTGACACATCAGTAGGTTAAATGTTTCTGAATATTTATTTATCAGAAACACAGTAAACAAGCTAGCTCTTTCAGTGGAAAAGAGGGTCAACCAAAACAATTGGAGATTTATTAAGCTTGGTGTAGTGATAATGTGGCTGGTACTTTATCACCGACCAATCAGCTCCTAACGCTCATATTTCAAACCCAGCCTGTAACTTGGCAGTTAGTAGCTGAGTGGCTGGTGAAAAATTACCAGCCACCTTTTCAGTTCACTGGGCTTTATAAATCTGCCCCTGTGGACAGTCTGCTATATTTTATTTTCTTGGACACAAATCTTTATTTAAAATAAACTTACTTTTTTAAATATACCCCTGCACTTCAGTTAAGGAAGGTGGCTGGCTGCACTGGCACACTTCACGGAGTCACGAGCAACAAATCTCAGACTCCGCAAAGGCCCATGGGATGAGCTGCTCTCAGCAGCACTCCTTAAGGACCGGCAGCCATCTTTGACAGTGGCAGCCAGCCTCCTCGCATCCACTGTAAGTACAGGCTGGACGCTGCACAGAATAAATATGAGAGTGTGGTACTCCTACTGTATTGCGCGGTCAGCTCAGTCATATGCTGAGCCTCTGCAGCGTGAGGGAGCGCTGGAGCGGGTACCTTCAGAGGGACAGGTGGCAGGACGCTGCACATAATAAATATGCTGGTGTAATGCTGGAGCAGGTACATGCAGAGGGACAGGCGGCTGGACGCTGCGCAGAATACATATGCTGGAGTGACGATGCGGCCGACCGCTGGCAGAGCTCACATACTGTAGCTACGGCAAACCGGATTACAAGCACAGTGTGCAGACTGGCCGCGCAGCGCGCGGCGCGTATATGCTGTCTGCACACTGTGCTTGTAATCCAGTTTGCCGTAGCTACAGTATGTGAGCACTGCCAGCGGTCGGCCGCATCGTCACTCCAGCATATGTATTCTGCGCAGCGTCCAGCCGCCTGTCCCTCTGCTAAAGGAAAGAAATTATTATTGTATAGGAATCTATAGGTACAATAAATTGTATCCACAAATCCTAGGCTCACTGCAGCTATCTGTGTGGGTCACCCAAATTAAGGTGAGATTAATGTGTGGAAAAAAGGACTGCACAAGTGTGCCCTGGGTTTGTGGATCAAAATAAATGATATTGCAATGCAAGGATATTAATAATTTTTTTTAATGTAAACTAAACATATATAACAACCAGCAAACCAGGAGAAAATACATATACACTGATAATATCAGTGACCACGATATTTTAACTTTGTATTGTAAACTAAGGACCTTATCTGGTTTAGATGAACTGACCACTACCTATATGGTCCAATCCCCATCGCAATATTTTAAGGAAAACCCATTTATATCCATTATTGTTATTCATAATTGTTTTAATATTAGTTCGTCTTTATAATCTATATGATTTTTATTATTTACTATTTTATTTATATATGTTTAATTTACATGATTTTTTTTTTTTATATTCTTGCATTGCAATATAATTAATTTAATCCACAAACCCAGGGCACACTTGTGCAGTCCTTTTTCCCCACACATTATTGTCTCTCTCCCATTCCCTGGTCTCTCTCCATTGCCCTAGTCTGTCTCTCTCTTCCCCTGATCTCTATGTTTCTGCCCCTGGTCTCTCTCTTTCTTCCCCTGTACTCTCTCTTTCTCTCTCTGTCTTTGGTCTCTCCCTCAGGTCTTTCTCACTTACAGTCACCAGCAAAAATACATATCATATAATGTTTGTATATATGGGGGCCCCAGAGATTTCAGAGTACTATGCCCCAAGATTTCTGTTGCCAGCCCCGACGGCAGGACACGGCGGGACACCATGCAAGCACCGCTGGCTTGTGACTGCCTGGAGAGGCTACCACCGCTGATCTGCACAGCCTGCCTGCCATACTTTTCAGTGAGGCCATGGAGGGACAGGACATGGAGAAACAGTGCTGGGGGATGGAAAAGCACATGGAGGAACAGTGCATAGTGCGGTGAGTCCACTGGCATTATCTTTAAGGGGTACTGGTGGGGGCAATATGCATAGGGGGGCACTGGTGGGGGCATTATGTATAAGGGGTATTACATTGTGTGGCATAATATGTAATGGGCATTATGGTGTGTATCATCATGAGTAAGTCATGACGGTGTGTGGCATAATGTGTAGGGGGGCATGATGGTGTGAAATAAAGTGTAATAGGCATTATGGTGTATGCAATAATGTGTAATGGGCATTACGGTGTGTGGCATAATGTGTAAGCGGCATTACAGTGTGTGGCCACCCCTTTATTGTCATGTAGCCACTCCCCTAGTTGCTAGTATCGATAGCGCGCACGATAGCATGCTCGCTATCGTTACCACTAAGAAAAAGTTTCCTAAGATGTGTATTGTACTTCACATGTGATGTTGCTATGGGCAACCAATCAGAATCTACTTCTTATTTATTTAGCACCCTCTAGAAGATAGTAGACAGGATCTGATTGGTTGCCCATAGCAACATCACATGTGAAGTAGAATACACATCTTAGTAAATTTTCCCCTTTATGTGCAATATTACTGGATGCTGTTTGATAACTTGCCATAGTGTTCTTGCTCATAGCATTATACAAATTTAAATGAAATCTCACAATTGTAATCACATTCACACTGCATTGATGGCTTATAAAGGGCATGTGGAAGAAAATGGTGGTCTATAATGGTCATGTGGAAGCATCTACTAGCAAATACTGTAATACACATGTAGGGTGACATGTATTAGGATGCAATTTTTGGTAAGGGCACAAAATCGCATGTTTTAAAATCACAATTTTTTTGCCAAATTTTCAAATGTAACAGAATGTTGTTTTAGGGGTAGAAATGGAATTCACATGTGATTTTGTGCGATTTTTGGTCATGAAAATGTGCAATTTTTTTCCTTGTTCGGAATATACTGGGGACAGAAAAATCATAGCAGGCTGTAATTTATATAAAAATATATATACTGTGGATTAGAAGTAGATAGTTTGCTGCACTTATGCACCCTACATGGTGGTACCCATATGTATAGTGTAAGTTTCCAGGAAAACAAAGTTTCCCTTTTAATAAAGCTCATGCGTTTCTCACCAGAAATTTCCCGGGCTGGTTTTCTGACCCAATCCGCCCCTGACTACTAGACATTATTGTCCTCTTTGCATGGATAATCATTTGCTATTACCGTATATACTCGAGTATAAGTCGACCCGAATATAAGCCGAGGCACCTAATTTTACCACAAAAAACTGGGAAAACTTATTGACTCGAGTATAAGCCTAGGGTGGGAAATGCCGCAGCTACTGGTAAATTTATTTGACACATCAGTAGGTTAAATGTTTCTGAATATTTATTTATCAGAAACACAGTAAACAAGCTAGCTCTTTCAGTGGAAAAGAGGGTCAACCAAAACAATTGGAGATTTATTAAGCTTGGTGTAGTGATAATGTGGCTGGTACTTTATCACCGACCAATCAGCTCCTAACGCTCATATTTCAAACCCAGCCTGTAACTTGGCAGTTAGTAGCTGAGTGGCTGGTGAAAAATTACCAGCCACCTTTTCAGTTCACTGGGCTTTATAAAGCTGCCCCTGTGGACAGTCTGCTATATTTTATTTTCTTGGACACAAATCTTTATTTAAAATAAACTTACTTTTTTAAATATACCCCTGCACTTCAGTTAAGGAAGGTGGCTGGCTGCACTGGCACACTTCACGGAGTCACGAGCAACAAATCTCAGACTCCGCAAAGGCCCATGGGATGAGCTGCTCTCAGCAGCACTCCTTAAGGACCGGCAGCCATCTTTGACAGTGGCAGCCAGCCTCCTCGCATCCACTGTAAGTACAGGCTGGACGCTGCACAGAATAAATATGAGAGTGTGGTACTCCTACTGTATTGCGCGGTCAGCTCAGTCATATGCTGAGCCTCTGCAGCGTGAGGGAGCGCTGGAGCGGGTACCTTCAGAGGGACAGGTGGCAGGACGCTGCACATAATAAATATGCTGGTGTAATGCTGGAGCGGGTACATGCAGAGGGACAGGCGGCTGGACGCTGCGCAGAATACATATGCTGGAGTGACGATGCGGCCGACCGCTGGCAGAGCTCACATACTGTAGCTACGGCAAAACGGATTACAAGCACAGTGTGCAGACTGGCCGCACAGCGCGCGGCGCGTATATGCTGTCTGCACACTGTGCTTGTAATCCAGTTTGCCGTAGCTACAGTATGTGAGCTCTGCCAGCGGTCGGCCGCATCGTCACTCCAGCATATGTATTCTGCGCAGCGTCCAGCCGCCTGTCCCTCTGCTAAAGGAAAGAAATTATTATTGTATAGGAATCTATAGGTACAATAAATTGTATCCACAAATCCTAGGCTCACTGCAGCTATCTGTGTGGGTCACCCAAATTAAGGTGAGATTAATGTGTGGAAAAAAGGACTGCACAAGTGTGCCCTGGGTTTGTGGATCAAAATAAATGATATTGCAATGCAAGGATATTAATAATTTTTTTTAATGTAAACTAAACATATATAACAACCAGCAAACCAGGAGAAAATACATATACACTGATAATATCAGTGACCACGATATTTTAACTTTGTATTGTAAACCAAGGACCTTATCTGGTTTAGATGAACTGACCACTACCTATATGGTCCAATCCCCATCGCAATATTTTAAGGAAAACCCATTTATATCCATTATTGTTATTCATAATTGTTTTAATATTAGTACGTCTTTATAATCTATATGATTTTTATTATTTACTATTTTATTTATATATGTTTAATTTACATGATTTTTTTTTTTTATATTCTTGCATTGCAATATAATTAATTTAATCCACAAACCCAGGGCACACTTGTGCAGTCCTTTTTCCCCACACATTATTGTCTCTCTCCCATTCCCTGGTCTCTCTCCATTGCCCTAGTCTGTCTCTCTCTTCCCCTGATCTCTATGTTTCTGCCCCTGGTCTCTCTCTTTCTTCCCCTGTACTCTCTCTTTCTCTCTCTGTCTTTGGTCTCTCCCTCAGGTCTTTCTCACTTACAGTCACCAGCAAAAATACATATCATATAATGTTTGTATATATGGGGGCCCCAGAGATTTCAGAGTACTATGCCCCAAGATTTCTGTTGCCAGCCCCGACGGCAGGACACGGCGGGACACCATGCAAGCACCGCTGGCTTGTGACTGCCTGGAGAGGCTACCACCGCTGATCTGCACAGCCTGCCTGCCATACTTTTCAGTGAGGCCATGGAGGGACAGGACATGGAGAAACAGTGCTGGGGGATGGAAAAGCACATGGAGGAACAGTGCATAGTGCGGTGAGTCCACTGGCATTATCTTTAAGGGGTACTGGTGGGGGCAATATGCATAGGGGGGCACTGGTGGGGGCATTATGTATAAGGGGTATTACATTGTGTGGCATAATATGTAATGGGCATTATGGTGTGTATCATCATGAGTAAGGCATGACGGTGTGTGGCATAATGTGTAGGGGGGCATGATGGTGTGAAATAAAGTGTAATAGGCATTATGGTGTATGCAATAATGTGTAATGGGCATTACGGTGTGTGGCATAATGTGTAAGCGGCATTACAGTGTGTGGCCACCCCTTTATTGTCATGTAGCCACTCCCCTAGTTGCTAGTATCGATAGCGCGCACGATAGCATGCTCGCTATCGTTACCACTAAGAAAAAGTTTCCTAAGATGTGTATTGTACTTCACATGTGATGTTGCTATGGGCAACCAATCAGAATCTACTTCTTATTTATTTAGCACCCTCTAGAAGATAGTAGACAGGATCTGATTGGTTGCCCATAGCAACATCACATGTGAAGTAGAATACACATCTTAGTAAATTTTCCCCTTTATGTGCAATATTACTGGATGCTGTTTGATAACTTGCCATAGTGTTCTTGCTCATAGCATTATACAAATTTAAATGAAATCTCACAATTGTAATCACATTCACACTGCATTGATGGCTTATAAAGGGCATGTGGAAGAAAATGGTGGTCTATAATGGTCATGTGGAAGCATCTACTAGCAAATACTGTAATACACATGTAGGGTGACATGTATTAGGATGCAATTTTTGGTAAGGGCACAAAATCGCATGTTTTAAAATCACAATTTTTTTGCCAAATTTTCAAATGTAACAGAATGTTGTTTTAGGGGTAGAAATGGAATTCACATGTGATTTTGTGCGATTTTTGGTCATGAAAATGTGCAATTTTTTTCCTTGTTCGGAATATACTGGGGACAGAAAAATCATAGCAGGCTGTAATTTATATAAAAATATATATACTGTGGATTAGAAGTAGATAGTTTGCTGCACTTATGCACCCTACATGGTGGTACCCATATGTATAGTGTAAGTTTCCAGGAAAACAAAGTTTCCCTTTTAATAAAGCTCATGCGTTTCTCACCAGAAATTTCCCGGGCTGGTTTTCTAACCCAATCCGCCCCTGACTACTAGACATTATTGTCCTCTTTGCATGGATAATCATTTGCTATTACCGTATATACTTGAGTATAAGTCGACCCGAATATAAGCCGAGGCACCTAATTTTACCACAAAAAACTGGGAAAACTTATTGACTCGAGTATAAGCCTAGGGTGGGAAATACCGCAGCTACTGGTAAATTTATTTGACACATCAGTAGGTTAAATGTTTCTGAATATTTATTTATCAGAAACACAGTAAACAAGCTAGCTCTTTCAGTGGAAAAGAGGGTCAACCAAAACAATTGGAGATTTATTAAGCTTGGTGTAGTGATAATGTGGCTGGTACTTTATCACCGACCAATCAGCTCCTAACGCTCATATTTCAAACCCAGCCTGTAACTTGGCAGTTAGTAGCTGAGTGGCTGGTGAAAAATTACCAGCCACCTTTTCAGTTCACTGGGCTTTATAAATCTGCCCCTGTGGACAGTCTGCTATATTTTATTTTCTTGGACACAAATCTTTATTTAAAATAAACTTACTTTTTTAAATATACCCCTGCACTTCAGTTAAGGAAGGTGGCTGGCTGCACTGGCACACTTCACGGAGTCACGAGCAACAAATCTCAGACTCCGCAAAGGCCCATGGGATGAGCTGCTCTCAGCAGCACTCCTTAAGGACCGGCAGCCATCTTTGACAGTGGCAGCCAGCCTCCTCGCATCCACTGTAAGTACAGGCTGGACGCTGCACAGAATAAATATGAGAGTGTGGTACTCCTACTGTATTGCGCGGTCAGCTCAGTCATATGCTGAGCCTCTGCAGCGTGAGGGAGCGCTGGAGCGGGTACCTTCAGAGGGACAGGTGGCAGGACGCTGCACATAATAAATATGCTGGTGTAATGCTGGAGCGGGTACATGCAGAGGGACAGGCGGCTGGACGCTGCGCAGAATACATATGCTGGAGTGACGATGCGGCCGACCGCTGGCAGAGCTCACATACTGTAGCTACGGCAAACCGGATTACAAGCACAGTGTGCAGACTGGCCGCGCAGCGCGCGGCGCGTATATGCTGTCTGCACACTGTGCTTGTAATCCAGTTTGCCGTAGCTACAGTATGTGAGCACTGCCAGCGGTCGGCCGCATCGTCACTCCAGCATATGTATTCTGCGCAGCGTCCAGCCGCCTGTCCCTCTGCTAAAGGAAAGAAATTATTATTGTATAGGAATCTATAGGTACAATAAATTGTATCCACAAATCCTAGGCTCACTGCAGCTATCTGTGTGGGTCACCCAAATTAAGGTGAGATTAATGTGTGGAAAAAAGGACTGCACAAGTGTGCCCTGGGTTTGTGGATCAAAATAAATGATATTGCAATGCAAGGATATTAATAATTTTTTTTTAATGTAAACTAAACATATATAACAACCAGCAAACCAGGAGAAAATACATATACACTGATAATATCAGTGACCACGATATTTTAACTTTGTATTGTAAACCAAGGACCTTATCTGGTTTAGATGAACTGACCACTACCTATATGGTCCAATCCCCATCGCAATATTTTAAGGAAAACCCATTTATATCCATTATTGTTATTCATAATTGTTTTAATATTAGTACGTCTTTATAATCTATATGATTTTTATTATTTACTATTTTATTTATATATGTTTATTTTACATGATTTTTTTTTTTAATATTCTTGCATTGCAATATAATTAATTTAATCCACAAACCCAGGGCACACTTGTGCAGTCCTTTTTCCCCACACATTATTGTCTCTCTCCCATTCCCTGGTCTCTCTCCATTGCCCTAGTCTGTCTCTCTCTTCCCCTGATCTCTATGTTTCTGCCCCTGGTCTCTCTCTTTCTTCCCCTGTACTCTCTCTTTCTCTCTCTGTCTTTGGTCTCTCCCTCAGGTCTTTCTCACTTACAGTCACCAGCAAAAATACATATCATATAATGTTTGTATATATGGGGCCCCAGAGATTTCAGAGTACTATGCCCCAAGATTTCTGTTGCCAGCCCCGACGGCAGGACACGGCGGGACACCATGCAAGCACCGCTGGCTTGTGACTGCCTGGAGAGGCTACCACCGCTGATCTGCACAGCCTGCCTGCCATACTTTTCAGTGAGGCCATGGAGGGACAGGACATGGAGAAACAGAGCTGGGGGATGGAAAAGCACATGGAGGAACAGTGCATAGTGCGGTGAGTCCACTGGCATTATCTTTAAGGGGTACTGGTGGGGGCAATATGCATAGGGGGGCACTGGTGGGGGCATTATGTATAAGGGGTATTACATTGTGTGGCATAATATGTAATGGGCATTATGGTGTGTATCATCATGAGTAAGGCATGACGGTGTGTGGCATAATGTGTAGGGGGGCATGATGGTGTGAAATAAAGTGTAATAGGCATTATGGTGTATGCAATAATGTGTAATGGGCATTACGGTGTGTGGCATAATGTGTAAGCGGCATTACAGTGTGTGGCCACCCCTTTATTGTCATGTAGCCACTCCCCTAGTTGCTAGTATCGATAGCGCGCACGATAGCATGCTCGCTATCGTTACCACTAAGAAAAAGTTTCCTAAGATGTGTATTGTACTTCACATGTGATGTTGCTATGGGCAACCAATCAGAATCTACTTCTTATTTATTTAGCACCCTCTAGAAGATAGTAGACAGGATCTGATTGGTTGCCCATAGCAACATCACATGTGAAGTAGAATACACATCTTAGTAAATTTTCCCCTTTATGTGCAATATTACTGGATGCTGTTTGATAACTTGCCATAGTGTTCTTGCTCATAGCATTATACAAATTTAAATGAAATCTCACAATTGTAATCACATTCACACTGCATTGATGGCTTATAAAGGGCATGTGGAAGAAAATGGTGGTCTATAATGGTCATGTGGAAGCATCTACTAGCAAATACTGTAATACACATGTAGGGTGACATGTATTAGGATGCAATTTTTGGTAAGGGCACAAAATCGCATGTTTTAAAATCACAATTTTTTTGCCAAATTTTCAAATGTAACAGAATGTTGTTTTAGGGGTAGAAATGGAATTCACATGTGATTTTGTGCGATTTTTGGTCATGAAAATGTGCAATTTTTTTCCTTGTTCGGAATATACTGGGGACAGAAAAATCATAGCAGGCTGTAATTTATATAAAAATATATATACTGTGGATTAGAAGTAGATAGTTTGCTGCACTTATGCACCCTACATGGTGGTACCCATATGTATAGTGTAAGTTTCCAGGAAAACAAAGTTTCCCTTTTAATAAAGCTCATGCGTTTCTCACCAGAAATTTCCCGGGCTGGTTTTCTGACCCAATCCGCCCCTGACTACTAGACATTATTGTCCTCTTTGCATGGATAATCATTTGCTATTACCGTATATACTCGAGTATAAGTCGACCCGAATATAAGCCGAGGCACCTAATTTTACCACAAAAAACTGGGAAAACTTATTGACTCGAGTATAAGCCTAGGGTGGGAAATGCCGCAGCTACTGGTAAATTTATTTGACACATCAGTAGGTTAAATGTTTCTGAATATTTATTTATCAGAAACACAGTAAACAAGCTAGCTCTTTCAGTGGAAAAGAGGGTCAACCAAAACAATTGGAGATTTATTAAGCTTGGTGTAGTGATAATGTGGCTGGTACTTTATCACCGACCAATCAGCTCCTAACGCTCATATTTCAAACCCAGCCTGTAACTTGGCAGTTAGTAGCTGAGTGGCTGGTGAAAAATTACCAGCCACCTTTTCAGTTCACTGGGCTTTATAAAGCTGCCCCTGTGGACAGTCTGCTATATTTTATTTTCTTGGACACAAATCTTTATTTAAAATAAACTTACTTTTTTAAATATACCCCTGCACTTCAGTTAAGGAAGGTGGCTGGCTGCACTGGCACACTTCACGGAGTCACGAGCAACAAATCTCAGACTCCGCAAAGGCCCATGGGATGAGCTGCTCTCAGCAGCACTCCTTAAGGACCGGCAGCCATCTTTAACAGTGGCAGCCAGCCTCCTCGCATCCACTGTAAGTACAGGCTGGACGCTGCACAGAATAAATATGAGAGTGTGGTACTCCTACTGTATTGCGCGGTCAGCTCAGTCATATGCTGAGCCTCTGCAGCGTGAGGGAGCGCTGGAGCGGGTACCTTCAGAGGGACAGGTGGCAGGACGCTGCACATAATAAATATGCTGGTGTAATGCTGGAGCGGGTACATGCAGAGGGACAGGCGGCTGGACGCTGCGCAGAATACATATGCTGGAGTGACGATGCGGCCGACCGCTGGCAGAGCTCACATACTGTAGCTACGGCAAAACGGATTACAAGCACAGTGTGCAGACTGGCCGCACAGCGCGCGGCGCGTATATGCTGTCTGCACACTGTGCTTGTAATCCAGTTTGCCGTAGCTACAGTATGTGAGCTCTGCCAGCGGTCGGCCGCATCGTCACTCCAGCATATGTATTCTGCGCAGCGTCCAGCCGCCTGTCCCTCTGCTAAAGGAAAGAAATTATTATTGTATAGGAATCTATAGGTACAATAAATTGTATCCACAAATCCTAGGCTCACTGCAGCTATCTGTGTGGGTCACCCAAATTAAGGTGAGATTAATGTGTGGAAAAAAGGACTGCACAAGTGTGCCCTGGGTTTGTGGATCAAAATAAATGATATTGCAATGCAAGGATATTAATAATTTTTTTTAATGTAAACTAAACATATATAACAACCAGCAAACCAGGAGAAAATACATATACACTGATAATATCAGTGACCACGATATTTTAACTTTGTATTGTAAACCAAGGACCTTATCTGGTTTAGATGAACTGACCACTACCTATATGGTCCAATCCCCATCGCAATATTTTAAGGAAAACCCATTTATATCCATTATTGTTATTCATAATTGTTTTAATATTAGTACGTCTTTATAATCTATATGATTTTTATTATTTACTATTTTATTTATATATGTTTAATTTACATGATTTTTTTTTTTTATATTCTTGCATTGCAATATAATTAATTTAATCCACAAACCCAGGGCACACTTGTGCAGTCCTTTTTCCCCACACATTATTGTCTCTCTCCCATTCCCTGGTCTCTCTCCATTGCCCTAGTCTGTCTCTCTCTTCCCCTGATCTCTATGTTTCTGCCCCTGGTCTCTCTCTTTCTTCCCCTGTACTCTCTCTTTCTCTCTCTGTCTTTGGTCTCTCCCTCAGGTCTTTCTCACTTACAGTCACCAGCAAAAATACATATCATATAATGTTTGTATATATGGGGGCCCCAGAGATTTCAGAGTACTATGCCCCAAGATTTCTGTTGCCAGCCCCGACGGCAGGACACGGCGGGACACCATGCAAGCACCGCTGGCTTGTGACTGCCTGGAGAGGCTACCACCGCTGATCTGCACAGCCTGCCTGCCATACTTTTCAGTGAGGCCATGGAGGGACAGGACATGGAGAAACAGTGCTGGGGGATGGAAAAGCACATGGAGGAACAGTGCATAGTGCGGTGAGTCCACTGGCATTATCTTTAAGGGGTACTGGTGGGGGCAATATGCATAGGGGGGCACTGGTGGGGGCATTATGTATAAGGGGTATTACATTGTGTGGCATAATATGTAATGGGCATTATGGTGTGTATCATCATGAGTAAGGCATGACGGTGTGTGGCATAATGTGTAGGGGGGCATGATGGTGTGAAATAAAGTGTAATAGGCATTATGGTGTATGCAATAATGTGTAATGGGCATTACGGTGTGTGGCATAATGTGTAAGCGGCATTACAGTGTGTGGCCACCCCTTTATTGTCATGTAGCCACTCCCCTAGTTGCTAGTATCGATAGCGCGCACGATAGCATGCTCGCTATCGTTACCACTAAGAAAAAGTTTCCTAAGATGTGTATTGTACTTCACATGTGATGTTGCTATGGGCAACCAATCAGAATCTACTTCTTATTTATTTAGCACCCTCTAGAAGATAGTAGACAGGATCTGATTGGTTGCCCATAGCAACATCACATGTGAAGTAGAATACACATCTTAGTAAATTTTCCCCTTTATGTGCAATATTACTGGATGCTGTTTGATAACTTGCCATAGTGTTCTTGCTCATAGCATTATACAAATTTAAATGAAATCTCACAATTGTAATCACATTCACACTGCATTGATGGCTTATAAAGGGCATGTGGAAGAAAATGGTGGTCTATAATGGTCATGTGGAAGCATCTACTAGCAAATACTGTAATACACATGTAGGGTGACATGTATTAGGATGCAATTTTTGGTAAGGGCACAAAATCGCATGTTTTAAAATCACAATTTTTTTGCCAAATTTTCAAATGTAACAGAATGTTGTTTTAGGGGTAGAAATGGAATTCACATGTGATTTTGTGCGATTTTTGGTCATGAAAATGTGCAATTTTTTTCCTTGTTCGGAATATACTGGGGACAGAAAAATCATAGCAGGCTGTAATTTATATAAAAATATATATACTGTGGATTAGAAGTAGATAGTTTGCTGCACTTATGCACCCTACATGGTGGTACCCATATGTATAGTGTAAGTTTCCAGGAAAACAAAGTTTCCCTTTTAATAAAGCTCATGCGTTTCTCACCAGAAATTTCCCGGGCTGGTTTTCTAACCCAATCCGCCCCTGACTACTAGACATTATTGTCCTCTTTGCATGGATAATCATTTGCTATTACCGTATATACTTGAGTATAAGTCGACCCGAATATAAGCCGAGGCACCTAATTTTACCACAAAAAACTGGGAAAACTTATTGACTCGAGTATAAGCCTAGGGTGGGAAATACCGCAGCTACTGGTAAATTTATTTGACACATCAGTAGGTTAAATGTTTCTGAATATTTATTTATCAGAAACACAGTAAACAAGCTAGCTCTTTCAGTGGAAAAGAGGGTCAACCAAAACAATTGGAGATTTATTAAGCTTGGTGTAGTGATAATGTGGCTGGTACTTTATCACCGACCAATCAGCTCCTAACGCTCATATTTCAAACCCAGCCTGTAACTTGGCAGTTAGTAGCTGAGTGGCTGGTGAAAAATTACCAGCCACCTTTTCAGTTCACTGGGCTTTATAAATCTGCCCCTGTGGACAGTCTGCTATATTTTATTTTCTTGGACACAAATCTTTATTTAAAATAAACTTACTTTTTTAAATATACCCCTGCACTTCAGTTAAGGAAGGTGGCTGGCTGCACTGGCACACTTCACGGAGTCACGAGCAACAAATCTCAGACTCCGCAAAGGCCCATGGGATGAGCTGCTCTCAGCAGCACTCCTTAAGGACCGGCAGCCATCTTTGACAGTGGCAGCCAGCCTCCTCGCATCCACTGTAAGTACAGGCTGGACGCTGCACAGAATAAATATGAGAGTGTGGTACTCCTACTGTATTGCGCGGTCAGCTCAGTCATATGCTGAGCCTCTGCAGCGTGAGGGAGCGCTGGAGCGGGTACCTTCAGAGGGACAGGTGGCAGGACGCTGCACATAATAAATATGCTGGTGTAATGCTGGAGCGGGTACATGCAGAGGGACAGGCGGCTGGACGCTGCGCAGAATACATATGCTGGAGTGACGATGCGGCCGACCGCTGGCAGAGCTCACATACTGTAGCTACGGCAAACCGGATTACAAGCACAGTGTGCAGACTGGCCGCGCAGCGCGCGGCGCGTATATGCTGTCTGCACACTGTGCTTGTAATCCAGTTTGCCGTAGCTACAGTATGTGAGCACTGCCAGCGGTCGGCCGCATCGTCACTCCAGCATATGTATTCTGCGCAGCGTCCAGCCGCCTGTCCCTCTGCTAAAGGAAAGAAATTATTATTGTATAGGAATCTATAGGTACAATAAATTGTATCCACAAATCCTAGGCTCACTGCAGCTATCTGTGTGGGTCACCCAAATTAAGGTGAGATTAATGTGTGGAAAAAAGGACTGCACAAGTGTGCCCTGGGTTTGTGGATCAAAATAAATGATATTGCAATGCAAGGATATTAATAATTTTTTTTTAATGTAAACTAAACATATATAACAACCAGCAAACCAGGAGAAAATACATATACACTGATAATATCAGTGACCACGATATTTTAACTTTGTATTGTAAACCAAGGACCTTATCTGGTTTAGATGAACTGACCACTACCTATATGGTCCAATCCCCATCGCAATATTTTAAGGAAAACCCATTTATATCCATTATTGTTATTCATAATTGTTTTAATATTAGTACGTCTTTATAATCTATATGATTTTTATTATTTACTATTTTATTTATATATGTTTATTTTACATGATTTTTTTTTTTAATATTCTTGCATTGCAATATAATTAATTTAATCCACAAACCCAGGGCACACTTGTGCAGTCCTTTTTCCCCACACATTATTGTCTCTCTCCCATTCCCTGGTCTCTCTCCATTGCCCTAGTCTGTCTCTCTCTTCCCCTGATCTCTATGTTTCTGCCCCTGGTCTCTCTCTTTCTTCCCCTGTACTCTCTCTTTCTCTCTCTGTCTTTGGTCTCTCCCTCAGGTCTTTCTCACTTACAGTCACCAGCAAAAATACATATCATATAATGTTTGTATATATGGGGCCCCAGAGATTTCAGAGTACTATGCCCCAAGATTTCTGTTGCCAGCCCCGACGGCAGGACACGGCGGGACACCATGCAAGCACCGCTGGCTTGTGACTGCCTGGAGAGGCTACCACCGCTGATCTGCACAGCCTGCCTGCCATACTTTTCAGTGAGGCCATGGAGGGACAGGACATGGAGAAACAGAGCTGGGGGATGGAAAAGCACATGGAGGAACAGTGCATAGTGCGGTGAGTCCACTGGCATTATCTTTAAGGGGTACTGGTGGGGGCAATATGCATAGGGGGGCACTGGTGGGGGCATTATGTATAAGGGGTATTACATTGTGTGGCATAATATGTAATGGGCATTATGGTGTGTATCATCATGAGTAAGGCATGACGGTGTGTGGCATAATGTGTAGGGGGGCATGATGGTGTGAAATAAAGTGTAATAGGCATTATGGTGTATGCAATAATGTGTAATGGGCATTACGGTGTGTGGCATAATGTGTAAGCGGCATTACAGTGTGTGGCCACCCCTTTATTGTCATGTAGCCACTCCCCTAGTTGCTAGTATCGATAGCGCGCACGATAGCATGCTCGCTATCGTTACCACTAAGAAAAAGTTTCCTAAGATGTGTATTGTACTTCACATGTGATGTTGCTATGGGCAACCAATCAGAATCTACTTCTTATTTATTTAGCACCCTCTAGAAGATAGTAGACAGGATCTGATTGGTTGCCCATAGCAACATCACATGTGAAGTAGAATACACATCTTAGTAAATTTTCCCCTTTATGTGCAATATTACTGGATGCTGTTTGATAACTTGCCATAGTGTTCTTGCTCATAGCATTATACAAATTTAAATGAAATCTCACAATTGTAATCACTAGAGACAGGATTATATGCAACAAAAAAAGCTTGAAATATGCATGCAAATATGCATGAAAAATACTTAAAATATGCATGAAAAGTGTTAAAATATGCTACATTAAATAATAAAAAAAAGGAATTTTTAACTTATTTATTAAAAAATCTGCATAAAATTAGTTGCAAATAAACCTCAAAAATAGGCCCACAGCATCTGCAGATGTCTAGTGCTGTACACAGGATTTTTTTTCTCCCTGGCCGCTACAGCAGACTGCAGCGTCCAAAGCGCTTCTTGCATCAACTACACGGACCCTCATCTCCAGCACCGATGGATCAAATGTCAGCATAGTGTGTGAGGGCGGTGCAGTGGAAGGCTTCCTCCCTGCGCCGCATACTCACTGAGACCGACATTTTCTCCGCACCACGTGATGTCACAACCCTTCTGCCCGCCTCCTCTGCTTCAGAAGTCTGTCTCTTGTTGTAAAGTCCCAGGCCAGGGGCAGGCAAAGGTTCAAGAGCTTCGTAATGGCATCCGACCCGACTGACTTATATCAACATGGATTGGCAGCCTAGAGCAGTGTCAGACATAGTGTACATCCAAGGTTCCCCACTCTGCGCACATATTGCCCCAGCCTGCACACTCTACCACTACCTGGCCAGCAGCAACAGGGCAAAGCAGTGCTGTGACTCGCGGGTGGGAATATGAATAAATATGCACCATCACTAGATTTTAGGTAAAATATGCAATAACCAGTGAGAATGGGCAAAATATGCAAATACATATGCAAATATGCAAATGCATATAATCCTGTCTCTAGTAATCACATTCACACTGCATTGATGGCTTATAAAGGGCATGTGGAAGAAAATGGTGGTCTATAATGGTCATGTGGAAGCATCTACTAGCAAATACTGTAATACACATGTAGGGTGACATGTATTAGGATGCAATTTTTGGTAAGGGCACAAAATCGCATGTTTTAAAATCACAATTTTTTTGCCAAATTTTCAAATGTAACAGAATGTTGTTTTAGGGGTAGAAATGGAATTCACATGTGATTTTGTGCGATTTTTGGTCATGAAAATGTGCAATTTTTTTCCTTGTTCGGAATATACTGGGGACAGAAAAATCATAGCAGGCTGTAATTTATATAAAAATATATATACTGTGGATTAGAAGTAGATAGTTTGCTGCACTTATGCACCCTACATGGTGGTACCCATATGTATAGTGTAAGTTTCCAGGAAAACAAAGTTTCCCTTTTAATAAAGCTCATGCGTTTCTCACCAGAAATTTCCCGGGCTGGTTTTCTAACCCAATCCGCCCCTGACTACTAGACATTATTGTCCTCTTTGCATGGATAATCATTTGCTATTACCGTATATACTCGAGTATAAGTCGACCCGAATATAAGCCGAGGCACCTAATTTTACCACAAAAAACTGGGAAAACTTATTGACTCGAGTATAAGCCTAGGGTGGGAAATGCCGCAGCTACTGGTAAATTTATTTGACACATCAGTAGGTTAAATGTTTCTGAATATTTATTTATCAGAAACACAGTAAACAAGCTAGCTCTTTCAGTGGAAAAGAGGGTCAACCAAAACAATTGGAGATTTATTAAGCTTGGTGTAGTGATAATGTGGCTGGTACTTTATCACCGACCAATCAGCTCCTAACGCTCATATTTCAAACCCAGCCTGTAACTTGGCAGTTAGTAGCTGAGTGGCTGGTGAAAAATTACCAGCCACCTTTTCAGTTCACTGGGCTTTATAAATCTGCCCCTGTGGACAGTCTGCTATATTTTATTTTCTTGGACACAAATCTTTATTTAAAATAAACTTACTTTTTTAAATATACCCCTGCACTTCAGTTAAGGAAGGTGGCTGGCTGCACTGGCACACTTCACGGAGTCACGAGCAACAAATCTCAGACTCCGCAAAGGCCCATGGGATGAGCTGCTCTCAGCAGCACTCCTTAAGGACCGGCAGCCATCTTTGACAGTGGCAGCCAGCCTCCTCGCATCCACTGTAAGTACAGGCTGGACGCTGCACAGAATAAATATGAGAGTGTGGTACTCCTACTGTATTGCGCGGTCAGCTCAGTCATATGCTGAGCCTCTGCAGCGTGAGGGAGCGCTGGAGCGGGTACCTTCAGAGGGACAGGTGGCAGGACGCTGCACATAATAAATATGCTGGTGTAATGCTGGAGCGGGTACATGCAGAGGGACAGGCGGCTGGACGCTGCGCAGAATACATATGCTGGAGTGACGATGCGGCCGACCGCTGGCAGAGCTCACATACTGTAGCTACGGCAAACCGGATTACAAGCACAGTGTGCAGACTGGCCGCGCAGCGCGCGGCGCGTATATGCTGTCTGCACACTGTGCTTGTAATCCAGTTTGCCGTAGCTACAGTATGTGAGCACTGCCAGCGGTCGGCCGCATCGTCACTCCAGCATATGTATTCTGCGCAGCGTCCAGCCGCCTGTCCCTCTGCATGTACCCGCTCCAGCGTTACACCAGCATATTTATTATGTGCAGCGTCCTGCCGCCTGTCCCTCTGAAGGTACCCGCTCCCTCGCTGCAGAGGCTCAGCATATGTCTGAGCTGACCGCGCAATACCACAGCCTGTTTTCTGCCTTAACCCACCATTGTCTGTGACCCTCAGCCGGCCCCTAGGCATTCCAGATGCCCCAGGCAAATGCCTGCCCAGACCCACACTCGAGTATAAGCCGAGTAGGGCTTTTTCAGCCAAAAAACAGGACTGAAAAACTCGGCTTATACTCGAGTATATACGGTAATATGTTCTTTTTATGCAACAGGTATTATGACAGCAATGATATCAATGTTGGACTTTTGAGTCTCCTTACTGGACGTATGTATTTATGAAAACTTTTTCACTATGCATTGTATATTGTGAACATGCATTTGTGATAGAGGTTTCTCATTGTCATATGCTTGTATTATATATGCATGTTGCCGCAGTTTTCAAATATTTACCAGGCAAATATGTTTCATCTATATGTTACATGATATTATTCTGCCTTATATTGCATTAACTGAAGTTATCCCCTATCAATTAGTCATCATGTATCAGGGCCTGTGCCATGTCATCACCTATGGACTACTGTGCTTTGCGTCCAGTTTCCAGGGCATGCAGTGCCTTCAGGTTACCTCAGCTATGGTCACTGCAGGTGACCTTGCCATCTTTTCTTATGTATACAGTGTGGTGATGTAATGGAGTGCCCCAGTGCTGGGACAGCTCCCCTGCTCCCAGTACTGGAGCAGCAGCAGCAGGGACGGGGAGAAGTAGGGCTGGGTCCCCCACGGGACAGCGCCTCCCCCGGCGCAGGGATCAGCTGTCTGATCCCTGTTCCAATAGTGCAGGCAGCGGCGGAGAGAGACAGCGCTGGGATCAGGGCACTGATCCCAGCGCTGCCAGTGTGGCGGAGATCGGCGGGGCGGCTGTTTGAAGTTGGCGCCATTGTGGCCGCCAATAGAAACCGCCGCCCCCGGCATTTGAATCCTGGCGCCCTTCGGGAGCCAATCACGGCTCCCGAATTGGCAGCCAATAGAAACCGGCTATGGCGAGCCAATCAGCACTCGCCACGCCGTACTCTGCCCCGCCCCCAGCGTCTGATGCCAGACGCCGCCGGGAGGTGAAGCAGGAAGGACCCACGCCGGCGGAGGGCCGGAGCGCCCCGGCTGAAGAAGGAAGCCGCTGAAGAAGCCACTGAAGAAGCCAGAAGACACCGGGCTCAAGAAGGGGAATCGCCGGCGCCTCCTGGACGAGGAGAGGAAGTGGCGCCAGCGCTGGCCAGGACTGGCCAGTGGCAGAAGACAAGATGGCGGCCATGCACGGAGAGGCCAGCGGGGGTAGGAAGCTTCAGAGCTGAGGAAGGTCCCCCCCGCGGCCTCTCCCAACATCAGGTAGGTGGTCCCAGGCCACCTACCCCTACCCTAGACCACCGGGTATCGGGCACTAGGCCCGTGGGTACTTTCAGGCCCCTCCGGCCTGTGGGCACTTACAGGCCCCTCCGGCCTGTGGGCATTGTAGTCGGGCCCTCTTGGCCCGTGGTCAATTGATTGTTGGGCCCTCCTGGCCCTTTTGTATCCCACTGGGCCCCCTCCCCGTGGCCCCTGTTGTGATAGGCCGGGCAGTACGCCCGTGGGTGTATTTAGCCGGACGCTAGGCCCGCTGCACAATAGCCGGGCGTAAGGCCCGAGGCCCCCCCATAGCTCGGGGGCTACTTGAATCAGGCCTCTAGGCCTGTGCCCCTAGTCAGGCACTAGGCTTGTGAACATAGACAGGCACTAGGCCTGAGCCGTAGTTAGGGGTGAATGTAGTGTAAGGCACTGGTGTAATTAATAGGCAGGTACTAGGCCTGCAAGTGATTAGTAAAAGGGCTCTAGGCCCCATTTTGTGGTTCCCGGTGGGTGGTTGGGGTTAACAGGTAGACGTGCGCCGCGGCAGTCCCCTCGTGGTTCCCCAAGTAGCTAACTGGTATCGTTAGAGTGTGCATATGCTGGCCAGCTCTAGGTAGGAAGGGAGTGTAACAACAAAGGTTAGGCAAAGATTGAAGGGACTGTTTTGTTGGTGAAATCTTGTACCGTGTTGTATGCTGTTTTCCGTGCAGGGCATCTCTGTAGAATTGTTAGTATTGTTAGTTTGTGTCGCACTACACACATAGTTAGTTTGAGGGCTGTGTGATGTAGTTACCCAGTTACGTACCACACTAGTAAGCGTTAGGCCCTGCACTGTGTTATTTTTGTGTTGTCTCTTCCTTACAGGGACCTGTAAGGGACGTGTTGGAGAGGGTACAAGTCTGACGACGGTGAGTGTCGTGTGTGTTTGTCTCTGCATGTCTCCCTTCCTTCATCAATCCAGGGCGCACGTGGACCTTGCATCTCCATGCGAGGTCAAGGCATCACCTAGGTGCGCAAGTGCCAATAGGTGACACTCCAGGCTCTGAGGCAGTGTGCCGATGATTATATTTCCCGGAGCCCGGAGGGTGCCTCTGTAGAGACGTTGCGGGACGGAGGGCGCATCGGTCTTTATCCAGGCAGAACAGATCTCACCTACTCTCCTTCCTCCTAGGTGTTCGTGTCCGGGTGCCGGAGAATTCCAGGACCGTGGTTTGTCACCGCCTGAAGGTGAGAGGGTGCGGCACCAGGTAAGTGGTCCAGAGACACCTGCACGGCAGCAGGCACCACACCGCACCGCCCCTACACCCATCTCACAGTGACAGCTGAAAAGTATGACAAGGCCTTTATCTGTTGTAGAACATATAACTTGCTGGGATACATCATAGGAGCTCTAAGTGGTCAGCTCAAGGTGACGTATGGCCACTTCTTCTTCTACCACCTGAACATTATTTCCTTGGGAAGTGTGTCATTGGCTTTTATCATCTCTTTTATCAATCTCCAGTCCACTCTGCTAAATCTTCCTCAGAAAACCTCACAGGTGGCCATAATTATCTAACACTGTTAAAACACCTGGATGCGAATTGAAGTGAGAATCAAAAATTGCAAATGTCAAGTGCGAATTTATGGGAAAAAGTGCGTGTTTTAACGCAACTTGCAATTTATTAAATGTGCGAATTTGCAAAAAAAAAAGCAAATTTGGCCATTTGCGAAAAAAAATCGCAAAAAACTGCAAAATCGCACAATATTACATTTCACCCCACATCTCTCACCTCTATGGCTATTTACATCCAGCATCAACTCCAACACTGTGTGGATTGGTAATATTCATTCACATCCAGTGGGAACTATATTGTGCTTGTTTTTTTTATCTGATTAAGGCATCGGCCAGTTTCAAAATTGCATCATTTTAGATTTATATCTTTTTTCATGAACACTGGAATTTTTAGATAAATGTTTTGTCATTTTGTCATGTGTAGTTATTAAAAACTGATATATAATTTTATAAACATCTTGCAAATTCATTCAGCCAGCGCTGGCCCAATATTTTTTTTTTTCCTTCAGCCTACATTGGGGAGTGACTACCCCTGTGCCAGCTGCTGCTAATTGCGCAACACACAAACCCTATATATTTTTTCTTCATGGTTAAAAGTCACCTTGATGAGCGTATTTGTAATAAAACAGCAGGGGTGCCCCGACCAGGAATCTCTGATTCCAATACACAATCCACATGGGTCAGGCACAGCCACTTAGCACAATGCGGGGAGGGTGCCCGTTATCCGGCAATAATACATTTCAACATAGTAACGGAACTCCATCCACTTGAACAAAGGGAATTTATTCCGTGACTAACACAGCAACGTTCAATACAAAATATGTATTTTCATCAGGCTTAAACACAGCATCTTGCCATGGCTTCTGATGGTTTCGGATCCAATATACTCCAATATACAGTAGGTCTTTTTTGCATTAGGATAAAGCATGATTATGCAATAGATTTGTTGGATAGCATCAATGTTTGTCATTTACCATCTAGTTGTGATAGCCATTAGACAACACTGAAGCCATCTATTAACAAAGGGTCATTTATAGACTACTAGACATTATTGTCCTCTTTGCATGGATAATCATTTGCTATTAATATGTTCTTTTTATGCAACAGGTATTATGACAGCAATGATATCAATGTTGGACTTTGAGTCTCCTCACTGGACGTATGTATTTATGAAAACTTTTTCACTATGCATTGTATATTGTGAACATGCATTTGTGATAGAGGTTTCTCATTGTCATATGCTTGTATTATATATGCATGTTGCCGCAGTTTTTAAATATTTACCAGGCAAATATGTTTCATCTATATGTTACATGATATTATTCTGCCTTATATTGCATTAACTGAAGTTATCCCCTATCAATTAGTCATCATGTATCAGGGCCTGTGCCATGTCATCACCTATGGACTACTGTGCTTTGCGTCCAGTTTCCAGGGCATGCAGTGCCATCAGGTTACCTCAGCTATGGTCACTGCAGGTGACCTTGCCATCTTTTCTTATGTATACAGTGTGGTGATGTAATGGAGTGCCCCGGTGCTGGGACAGCTCCCCTGCTCCCAGTACTGGAGCAGCAGCAGCAGGGACGGGGAGAAGTAGGGCTGGGTCCCCCACGGGACAGCGCCTCCCCCGGCGCAGGGATCAGCTGTCTGATCCCTGTTCCAATAGTGCAGGCAGCGGCGGAGAGAGACAGCGCTGGGATCAGGGCACTGATCCCAGCGCTGCCAGTGTGGCGGAGATCGGCGGGGAGGCTGTTTGAAGTTGGCGCCATTGTTGCCGCCAATAGAAACCGCCGCCCCCGGCATTTGAATCCTGGCGCCCTTCGGGAGCCAATCACGGCTCCCGAATCGGCAGCCAATAGAAACCGGCAATGGCGAGCCAATCAGCACTCGCCACGCCGTACTCTGCCCCGCCCCCAGCGTCTGATGCCAGACGCCGCCGGGAGGTGAAGCAGGAAGGACCCACGCCGGCGGAGGGCCGGAGCGCCCCGGCTGAAGAAGGAAGCCGCTGAAGAAGCCACTGAAGAAGCCAGAAGACACCGGGCTCAAGAAGGGGAATCGCCGGCGCCTCCTGGACGAGGAGAGGAAGTGGCGCCGGCGCTGGCCAGGACTGGCCAGTGGCAGAAGACAAGATGGCGGCCATGCACGGAGAGGCCAGCGGGCGTAGGAAGCTTCAGAGCTGAGGAAGGTCCCCCCCGCGGCCTCTCCCAACATCAGGTAGGTGGTCCCAGGCCACCTACCCCTACCCTAGACCACCGGGTATCGGGCACTAGGCCCGTGGGTACTTTCAGGCCCCTCCGGCCTGTGGGCACTTACAGGCCCCTCCGGCCTGTGGGCATTGTAGTCGGGCCCTCTTGGCCCGTGGCCAATTTATTGTTGGGCCCTCCTGGCCCTTTTGTATCCAAATGGGCCCCCTCCCCGTGGCCCCTGTTGTGATAGGCCGGGCAGTAGGCCCGTGGGTGTATTTAGCCGGACGCTAGGCCCGCTGCACAATAGCCGGGCGTAAGGCCCGAGGCCCCCCCATAGCTCGGGGGCTAATTGAATCAGGCCTCTAGGCCTGTGCCCCTAGTCAGGCACTAGGCTTGTGAACATAGACAGGCACTAGGCCTGAGCCGTAGTTAGGGGTGAATGTAGTGTAAGGCACTGGTGTAATTAATAGGCAGGTACTAGGCCTGCAAGTGATTAGTAAAAGGGCTCTAGGCCCCATTTTGTGGTTCCCGGTGGGTGGTTGGGGTTAACAGGTAGACGTGCGCCGCGGCAGTCCCCTCGTGGTTCCCCAAGTAGCTAACTGGTATCGTTAGAGTGTGCATATGCTGGCCAGCTCTAGGTAGGAAGGGAGTGTAACAACAAAGGTTAGGCAAAGATTGAAGGGACTGTTTTGTTGGTGAAATCTTGTACCGTGTTGTATGCTGTTTTCCGTGCAGGGCATCTCTGTAGAATTGTTAGTATTGTTAGTTTGTGTCGCACTACACACATAGTTAGTTTGAGGGCTGTGTGATGTAGTTACCCAGTTACGTACCACACTAGTAAGCGTTAGGCCCTGCACTGTGTTATTTTTGTGTTGTCTCTTCCTTACAGGGACCTGTAAGGGACGTGTTGGAGAGGGTACAAGTCTGACGACGGTGAGTGTCGTGTGTGTTTGTCTCTGCATGTCTCCCTTCCTTCATCAATCCAGGGCGCACGTGGACCTTGCATCTCCATGCGAGGTCAAGGCATCACCTAGGTGCGCAAGTGCCAATAGGTGACACTCCAGGCTCTGAGGCAGTGTGCCGATGATTATATTTCCCGGAGCCCGGAGGGTGCCTCTGTAGAGACGTTGCGGGACGGAGGGCGCATCGGTCTTTATCCAGGCAGAACAGATCTCACCTACTCTCCTTCCTCCTAGGTGTTCGTGTCCGGGTGCCGGAGAATTCCAGGACCGTGGTTTGTCACCGCCTGAAGGTGAGAGGGTGCGGCACCAGGTAAGTGGTCCAGAGACACCTGCACGGCAGCAGGCACCACACCGCACCGCCCCTACACCCATCTCACAGTGACAGCTGAAAAGTATGACAAGGCCTTTATCTGTTGTAGAACATATAACTTGCTGGGATACATCATAGGAGCTCTAAGTGGTCAGCTCAAGGTGACGTATGGCCACTTCTTCTTCTACCACCTGAACATTATTTCCTTGGGAAGTGTGTCATTGGCTTTTATCATCTCTTTTATCAATCTCCAGTCCACTCTGCTAAATCTTCCTCAGAAAACCTCACAGGTGGCCATAATTATCTAACACTGTTAAAACACCTGGATGCGAATTGAAGTGAGAATCAAAAATTGCAAATGTCAAGTGCGAATTTATGGGAAAAAGTGCGTGTTTTAACGCAACTTGCAATTTATTAAATGTGCGAATTTGCAAAAAAAAAAGCAAATTTGGCCATTTGCGAAAAAAAATCGCAAAAAACTGCAAAATCGCACAATATTACATTTCACCCCACATCTCTCACCTCTATGGCTATTTACATCCAGCATCAACTCCAACACTGTGTGGATTGGTAATATTCATTCACATCCAGTGGGAACTATATTGTGCTTGTTTTTTTTATCTGATTAAGGCATCGGCCAGTTTCAAAATTGCATCATTTTAGATTTATATCTTTTTTCATGAACACTGGAATTTTTAGATAAATGTTTTGTCATTTTGTCATGTGTAGTTATTAAAAACTGATATATAATTTTATAAACATCTTGCAAATTCATTCAGCCAGCGCTGGCCCAATATTTTTTTTTTTCCTTCAGCCTACATTGGGGAGTGACTACCCCTGTGCCAGCTGCTGCTAATTGCGCAACACACAAACCCTATATATTTTTTCTTCATGGTTAAAAGTCACCTTGATGAGCGTATTTGTAATAAAACAGCAGGGGTGCCCCGACCAGGAATCTCTGATTCCAATACACAATCCACATGGGTCAGGCACAGCCACTTAGCACAATGCGGGGAGGGTGCCCGTTATCCGGCAATAATACATTTCAACATAGTAACGGAACTCCATCCACTTGAACAAAGGGAATTTATTCCGTGACTAACACAGCAACGTTCAATACAAAATATGTATTTTCATCAGGCTTAAACACAGCATCTTGCCATGGCTTCTGATGGTTTCGGATCCAATATACTCCAATATACAGTAGGTGTTTTTTGCATTAGGATAAAGCATGATTATGCAATAGATTTGTTGGATAGCATCAATGTTTGTCATTTACCATCTAGTTGTGATAGCCATTAGACAACACTGAAGCCATCTATTAACAAAGGGTCATTTATAGACTACTAGACATTATTGTCCTCTTTGCATGGATAATCATTTGCTATTAATATGTTCTTTTTATGCAACAGGTATTATGACAGCAATGATATCAATGTTGGACTTTGAGTCTCCTCACTGGACGTATGTATTTATGAAAACTTTTTCACTATGCATTGTATATTGTGAACATGCATTTGTGATAGAGGTTTCTCATTGTCATATGCTTGTATTATATATGCATGTTGCCGCAGTTTTTAAATATTTACCAGGCAAATATGTTTCATCTATATGTTACATGATATTATTCTGCCTTATATTGCATTAACTGAAGTTATCCCCTATCAATTAGTCATCATGTATCAGGGCCTGTGCCATGTCATCACCTATGGACTACTGTGCTTTGCGTCCAGTTTCCAGGGCATGCAGTGCCATCAGGTTACCTCAGCTATGGTCACTGCAGGTGACCTTGCCATCTTTTCTTATGTATACAGTGTGGTGATGTAATGGAGTGCCCCGGTGCTGGGACAGCTCCCCTGCTCCCAGTACTGGAGCAGCAGCAGCAGGGACGGGGAGAAGTAGGGCTGGGTCCCCCACGGGACAGCGCCTCCCCCGGCGCAGGGATCAGCTGTCTGATCCCTGTTCCAATAGTGCAGGCAGCGGCGGAGAGAGACAGCGCTGGGATCAGGGCACTGATCCCAGCGCTGCCAGTGTGGCGGAGATCGGCGGGGAGGCTGTTTGAAGTTGGCGCCATTGTTGCCGCCAATAGAAACCGCCGCCCCCGGCATTTGAATCCTGGCGCCCTTCGGGAGCCAATCACGGCTCCCGAATCGGCAGCCAATAGAAACCGGCAATGGCGAGCCAATCAGCACTCGCCACGCCGTACTCTGCCCCGCCCCCAGCGTCTGATGCCAGACGCCGCCGGGAGGTGAAGCAGGAAGGACCCACGCCGGCGGAGGGCCGGAGCGCCCCGGCTGAAGAAGGAAGCCGCTGAAGAAGCCACTGAAGAAGCCAGAAGACACCGGGCTCAAGAAGGGGAATCGCCGGCGCCTCCTGGACGAGGAGAGGAAGTGGCGCCGGCGCTGGCCAGGACTGGCCAGTGGCAGAAGACAAGATGGCGGCCATGCACGGAGAGGCCAGCGGGCGTAGGAAGCTTCAGAGCTGAGGAAGGTCCCCCCCGCGGCCTCTCCCAACATCAGGTAGGTGGTCCCAGGCCACCTACCCCTACCCTAGACCACCGGGTATCGGGCACTAGGCCCGTGGGTACTTTCAGGCCCCTCCGGCCTGTGGGCACTTACAGGCCCCTCCGGCCTGTGGGCATTGTAGTCGGGCCCTCTTGGCCCGTGGCCAATTTATTGTTGGGCCCTCCTGGCCCTTTTGTATCCAAATGGGCCCCCTCCCCGTGGCCCCTGTTGTGATAGGCCGGGCAGTAGGCCCGTGGGTGTATTTAGCCGGACGCTAGGCCCGCTGCACAATAGCCGGGCGTAAGGCCCGAGGCCCCCCCATAGCTCGGGGGCTAATTGAATCAGGCCTCTAGGCCTGTGCCCCTAGTCAGGCACTAGGCTTATGAACATAGACAGGCACTAGGCCTGAGCCGTAGTTAGGGGTGAATGTAGTGTAAGGCACTGGTGTAATTAATAGGCAGGTACTAGGCCTGCAAGTGATTAGTAAAAGGGCTCTAGGCCCCATTTTGTGGTTCCCGGTGGGTGGTTGGGGTTAACAGGTAGACGTGCGCCGCGGCAGTCCCCTTGTGGTTCCCCAAGTAGCTAACTGGTATCGTTAGAGTGTGCATATGCTGGCCAGCTCTAGGTAGGAAGGGAGTGTAACAACAAAGGTTAGGCAAAGATTGAAGGGACTGTTTTGTTGGTGAAATCTTGTACCGTGTTGTATGCTGTTTTCCGTGCAGGGCATCTCTGTAGAATTGTTAGTATTGTTAGTTTGCGTCGCACTACACACATAGTTAGTTTGAGGGCTGTGTGATGTAGTTACCCAGTTACGTACCACACTAGTAAGCGTTAGGCCCTGCACTGTGTTATTTTTGTGTTGTCTCTTCCTTACAGGGACCTGTAAGGGACGTGTTGGAGAGGGTACAAGTCTGACGACGGTGAGTGTCGTGTGTGTTTGTCTCTGCCTGTCTCCCTTCCTTCATCAATCCAGGGCGTACGTGGACCGTGCATCTCCATGCGAGGTCAAGGCATCACCTAGGTGCGCAAGTGCCAATAGGTGACACTCCATGCTCTGAGGCAGTGTGCCGATGATTATATTTCCCGGAGCCCGGAGGGTGCCTCTGTAGAGACGTTGCGGGACGGAGGGCGCATCAGTCTTTATCCAGGCAGAACAGATCTAACCTACTCTCCTTCCTCCTAGGTGTTCGTGTCCGGGTGCCGGAGAATTCCAGGACCGTGGTTTGTCACCGCCTGAAGGTGAGAGGGTGCGGCACCAGGTAAGTGGTCCAGAGACACCTGCACGGCAGCAGGCACCACACCGCACCGCCCCTACACCCATCTCACAGTGACAGCTGAAAAGTATGACAAGGCCTTTATCGGTTGTAGAACATATAACTTGCTGGGATACATCATAGGAGCTCTAAAGGTACCCATACACTAGTAAGATTTATCTGCAGATCTGGCTGTTTGGAACAAAAACATGGTTATGGATGAGTGACAGTTTGGCAGTTTTCAAGCATTTCCAAGGAAATGGTCAACTGTCATTTGCTCTCATCCATAACCAGGTTTTTGTTCCAACCAGACAGATCTGAAGATAAATCTGCGTGTGTATGGCCACCTTTAGTGGTCAGCTCAAGGTGACGTATGGCCACTTCTTCTTCTACCACCTGAACATTATTTCCTTGGGAAGTGTGTCATTGGCTTTTATCATCTCTTTTATCAATCGCCAGTCCACTCTGCTAAATCTTCCTCAGAAAACCTCACAGGTGGCCATAATTATCTAACAATGTTAAAACACCTGGATGCGAATTGAAGTGAGAATCAAAAATTGCAACTGTCAAGTGCGAATTTATGGGAAAAAGTGCGAGTTTTAACGCAACTTGCAATTTATTAAATGTGCGAATTTGCAAAAAAAAATGCAAATTTGGCCATTTGCGAAAAAAAAATCGCAAAAAACTGCAAAATCGCACAATATTACATTTCACCCCACATCTCTCACCTCTATGGCTATTTACATCCAGCATCAACTCCAACACAGTGTGGATTGGTAATATTCATTCACATCCAGTGGGAACTATATTGTGCTTGTTTTTTTTATCTGATTAAGGCATCGGCCAGTTTCAAAATTGCATCATTTTAGATTTATATCTTTTTTTATGAACACTGGAATTTTTAGATAAATGTTTTGTCATTTTGTCATGTGTAGTTATTAAAAACTGATATATAATTTTATAAACATCTTGCAAATTCATTCAGCCAGCGCTGGCCCAATATTTTTTTTTTTCCTTCAGCCTACATTGGGGAGTGACTACCCCTGTGCCAGCTGCTGCTAATTGCGCAACACACAAACCCTATATATTTTTTCTTCATGGTTAAAAGTCACCTTGATGAGCGTATTTGTAATAAAACAGCAGGGGTGCCCCGACCAGGAATCTCTGATTCCAATACACAATCCACATGGGTCAGGCACAGCCACTTAGCACAATGCGGGGAGGGTGCCCGTTATCCGGCAATAATACATTTCAACATAGTAACGGAACTCCATCCACTTGAACAAAGGGAATTTATTCCGTGACTAACACAGCAACGTTCAATACAAAATATGTATTTTCATCAGGCTTAAACACAGCATCTTGCCATGGCTTCTGATGGTTTCGGATCCAATATACTCCAATATACAGTAGGTGTTTTTTGCATTAGGATAAAGCATGATTATGCAATAGATTTGTTGGATAGCATCAATGTTTGTCATTTACCATCTAGTTGTGATAGCCATTAGACAACACTGAAGCCATCTATTAACAAAGGGTCACTTATAGACTACTAGACATTATTGTCCTCTTTGCATGGATAATCATTTGCTATTAATATGTTCTTTTTATGCAACAGGTATTATGACAGCAATGATATCAATGTTGGACTTTGAGTCTCCTCACTGGACGTATGTATTTATGAAAACTTTTTCACTATGCATTGTATATTGTGAACATGCATTTGTGATAGAGGTTTCTCATTGTCATATGCTTGTATTATATATGCATGTTGCCGCCGTTTTCAAATATTTACCAGGCAAATATGTTTCATCTATATGTTACATGATATTATTCTGCCTTATATTGCATTAACTGAAGTTATCCCCTATCAATTAGTCATCATGTATCAGGGCCTGTGCCATGTCATCACCTATGGACTACTGTGCTTTGCGTCCAGTTTCCAGGGCATGCAGTGCCATCAGGTTACCTCAGCTATGGTCACTGCAGGTGACCTTGCCATCTTTTCTTATGTATACAGTGTGGTGATGTAATGGAGTGCCCCGGTGCTGGGACAGCTCCCCTGCTCCCAGTACTGGGGTCCCCCATGGGACAGCGCCTCCCCCGGCGCAGGGATCAGCTGTCTGATCCCTGTTCCAATAGTGCAGGCAGCGGCGGAGAGAGAGCGCTGGGATCAGGGCACTGATCCCAGCGCTGCCAGTGTGGCGGAGATCGACGGGGAGGCTGTTTGAAGTTGGCGCCATTGTGGCCGCCAATAGAAACCGCCGCCCCCGGCATTTGAATCCTGGCGCCCTTCGGGAGCCAATCACGGCTCCCGAATCGGCAGCCAATAGAAACCGGCTATGGCGAGCCAATCAGCACTCGCCACGCCGTACTCTGCCCCGCCCCCAGCGTCTGATGCCAGACGCCGCCGGGAGGTGAAGCAGGAAGGACCCACGCCGGCGGAGGGCCGGAGCGCCCCGGCTGAAGAAGGAAGCCGCTGAAGAAGCCACTGAAGAAGCCAGAAGACACCGGGCTCAAGAAGGGGAATCGCCGGCGCCTCCTGGACGAGGAGAGGAAGTGGCGCCGGCGCTGGCCAGGACTGGCCAGTGGCAGTAGACAAGATGGCGGCCATGCATGGAGAGGCCAGCGGGGGTAGGAAGCTTCAGAGCTGAGGAAGGTCCCCCCCGCGGCCTCTCCCAACATCAGGTAGGTGGTCCCAGGCCACCTACCCCTACCCTAGACCACCGGGTATCGGGCACTAGGCCCGTGGGTACTTTCAGGCCCCTCCGGCCTGTGGGCACTTACAGGCCCCTCCGGCCTGTGGGCATTGTAGTCGGGCCCTCTTGGCCCGTGGCCAATTGATTGTTGGGCCCTCCTGGCCCTTTTGTATCCCACTGGGCCCCCTCCCCATGGCCCCTGTTGTGATAGGCCGGGCAGTAGGCCCGTGGGTGTATTTAGCCGGACGCTAGGCCCGCTGCACAATAGCCGGGCGTAAGGCCCGAGGCCCCCCCATAGCTCGGGGGCTAATTGAATCAGGCCTCTAGGCCTGTGCCCCTAGTCAGGCACTAGGCTTGTGAACATAGACAGGCACTAGGCCTGAGCCGTAGTTAGGGGTGAATGTAGTGTAAGGCACTGTGTGATGTAGTTACCCAGTTACGTACCACACTAGTAAGCATTAGGCCCTGCACTGTGTTATTTTTGTGTTGTCTCTTCCTTACAGGGACCTGTAAGGGACGTGTTGGAGAGGGTACAAGTCTGACGACGGTGAGTGTCGTGTGTGTTTGTCTCTGCCTGTCTCCCTTCCTTCATCAATCCAGGGCGTACGTGGACCTTGCATCTCCATGCGAGGTCAAGGCATCACCTAGGTGCGCAAGTGCCAATAGGTGACACTCCAGGCTCTGAGGCAGTGTGCCGATGATTATATTTCCCGGAGCCCGGAGGGTGCCTCTGTAGAGACGTTGCGGGACGGAGGGCGCATCGGTCTTTATCCAGGCAGAGCAGATCTCACCTACTCTCCTTCCTCCTAGGTGTTCGTGTCCGGGTGCCGGAAAATTTCCAGGACCGTGGTTTGTCACCGCCTGAAGGTGAGAGGGTGCGGCACCAGGTAAGTGGTCCAGAGACACCTGCACGGCAGCAGGCACCACACCGCACCGCCCCTACACCCATCTCACAGTGACAGCTGAAAAGTATGACAAGGCCTTTATCGGTTGTAGAACATATAACTTGCTGGGATACATCATAGGAGCTCTAAGTGGTCAGCTCAAGGTGACGTATGGCCACTTCTTCTTCTACCACTTGAACATTATTTCCTTGGGAAGTGTGTCATTGGCTTTTATCATCTCTTTTATCAATCTCCAGTCCACTCTGCTAAATCTTCCTCAGAAAACCTCACAGGTGGCCATAATTATCTAACAATGTTAAAACACCTGGATGCGAATTGAAGTGAGAATCAAAAATTGCAACTGTCAAGTGCGAATTTATGGGAAAAAGTGCGAGTTTTAACGCAACTTGCAATTTATTAAATGTGCGAATTTGCAAAAAAAAATGCAAATTTGGCCATTTGCGAAAAAAAATCGCAAAAAACTGCAAAATCGCACAATATTACATTTCACCCCACATCTCTCACCTCTATGGCTATTTACATCCAGCATCAACTCCAACACAGTGTGGATTGGTAATATTCATTCACATCCAGTGGGAACTATATTGTGCTTGTTTTTTTTATCTGATTAAGGCATCGGCCAGTTTCAAAATTGCATCATTTTAGATTTATATCTTTTTTATGAACACTGGAATTTTTAGATAAATGTTTTGTCATTTTGTCATGTGTAGTTATTAAAAACTGATATATAATTTTATAAACATCTTGCAAATTCATTCAGCCAGCGCTGGCCCAATATTTTTTTTTTTCCTTCAGCCTACATTGGGGAGTGACTACCCCTGTGCCAGCTGCTGCTAATTGCGCAACACACAAACCCTATATATTTTTTCTTCATGGTTAAAAGTCACCTTGATGAGCGTATTTGTAATAAAACAGCAGGGGTGCCCCGACCAGGAATCTCTGATTCCAATACACAATCCACATGGGTCAGGCACAGCCACTTAGCACAATGCGGGGAGGGTGCCCGTTATCCGGCAATAATACATTTCAACATAGTAACGGAACTCCATCCACTTGAACAAAGGGAATTTATTCCGTGACTAACACAGCAACGTTCAATACAAAATATGTATTTTCATCAGGCTTAAACACAGCATCTTGCCATGGCTTCTGATGGTTTCGGATCCAATATACTCCAATATACAGTAGGTGTTTTTTGCATTAGGATAAAGCATGATTATGCAATAGATTTGTTGGATAGCATCAATGTTTGTCATTTACCATCTAGTTGTGATAGCCATTAGACAACACTGAAGCCCTCTATTAACAAAGGGTCATTTATAGACTACTAGACATTATTGTCCTCTTTGCCATGTCATCACCTATGGACTACTGTGCTTTGCGTCCAGTTTCCAGGGCATGCAGTGCCATCAGGTAACCTCAGCTATGGTCACTGCAGGTGACCTTGCCATCTTTTCTTATGTATACAGTGTGGTGATGTAATGGAGTGCCCCAGTGCTGGGACAGCTCCCCTGCTCCCAGTACTGGAGCAGCAGCAGCAGGGACGGGGAGAAGTAGGGCTGGGTCCCCCACGGGACAGCGCCTCCCCCTGCGCAGGGATCAGCTGTCTGATCCCTGTTCCAATAGTGCAGGCAGCGGCGGAGAGAGACAGCGCTGGGATCAGGGCACTGATCCCAGCGCTGCCAGTGTGGCGGAGATCGGCGGGGCGGCTGTTTGAAGTTGGCGTCATTGTGGCCGCCAATAGAAACCGCCGCCCCCGGCATTTGAATCCTGGCGCCCTTCGGGAGCCAATCACGGCTCCCGAATCGGCAGCCAATAGAAACCGGCTATGGCGAGCCAATCAGCACTCGCCACGCCGTACTCTGCCCCGCCCCCAGCGTCTGATGCCAGACGCCGCCGGGAGGTGAAGCAGGAAGGACCCACGCCGGCGGAGGGCCGGAGCGCCCCGGCTGAAGAAGGAAGCCGCTGAAGAAGCCACTGAAGAAGCCAGAAGACACCGGGCTCAAGAAGGGGAATCGCCGGCGCCTCCTGGACGAGGAGAGGAAGTGGCGCCGGCGCTGGCCAGGACTGGCCAGTGTCAGAAGACAAGATGGCGGCCATGCACGGAGAGGCCAGCGGGGGTAGGAAGCTTCAGAGCTGAGGAAGGTCCCCCCCACGGCCTCTCCCAACATCAGGTAGGTGGTCCCAGGCCACCTACCCCTACCCTAGACCACCGGGTATCGGGCACTAGGCCCGTGGGTACTTTCAGGCCCCTCCGGCCTGTGGGCACTTACAGGCCCCTCTGGCCTGTGGGCATTGTAGTCGGGCCCTCTTGGCCCGTGGCCAATTGATTGTTGGGCCCTCCTGGCCCTTTTGTATCCCACTGGGCCCCCTCCCCGTGGCCCCTGTTGTGATAGGCCGGGCAGTAGGCCCGTGGGTGTATTTTGCCGGACGCTAGGCCCGCTGCACAATAGCCGGGCGTAAGGCCCGAGGCCCCCCCATAGCTCGGGGGCTAATTGAATCAGGCCTCTAGGCCTGTGCCCCTAGTCAGGCACTAGGCTTGTGAACATAGACAGGCACTAGGCCTGAGCTGTAGTTAGGGGTGAATGTAGTGTAAGGCACTGGTGTAATTAATAGGCAGGTACTAGGCCTGCAAGTGATTAGTAAAAGGGCTCTAGGCCCCATTTTGTGGTTCCCGGTGGGTGGTTGGGGTTAACAGGTAGACATGCGCCGCGGCAGTCCCCTCGTGGTTCCCCAAGTAGCTAACTGGTATCGTTAGAGTGTGCATCTGCTGGCCAGCTCTAGGTAGGAAGGGAGTGTAACAACAAAGGTTAGGCAAAGATTGAAGGGACTGTTTTGTTGGTGAAATCTTGTACCGTGTTGTATGCTGTTTTCCGTGCAGGGCATCTCTGTAGAATTGTTAGTATTGTTAGTTTGTGTCGCACTACACACATAGTTAGTTTGAGGGCTGTGTGATGTAGTTACCCAGTTACGTACCACACTAGTAAGCGTTAGGCCCTGCACTGTGTTATTTTTGTGTTGTCTCTTCCTTACAGGGACCTGTAAGGGACGTGTTGGAGGGGATGCGGTCATTTGGTCTACTGTATTATGGTAGACAGTCATTAGGTCGAATCCATTAGGTCGACATGCTAAAAGGTCGACATGACTCTAGGTCGACATGGGAAAAGGTCGACATGATTCTAGTTCGAAAGGTCATTAGTTCGACAGGTCATTAGTTCGACAAGGTCATTAGTTCGACATTGTCTATGTCGACATTCACAAGGTCGACATGGAGTTTTTCACTGTTTTTTGAGCCAACATGTGCCGACAGGCGGTATTTCATGCCCTACCATCCACTAGGGCGTGGTGGGAGAATAAAATAGTGTGCCGAGCGTAGCGAGGCACCGTGCCCGACGCATAGCGAGCGGATGCAGTGCACTTTAAACTGTGTCCATGTCGACTGTGTTGACATTCAGGTAAAAAAACAGTGAAAAACCCCATGTCGACCTTGTGAATGTCGACATAGACAATGTCGAACTAATGACCTTGTCGAACTAATGACCTGTCGAACTAATGACCTTTCGACCTAGAATCATGTCGACCTTTTCCCATGTCGACCTAGAATCATGTCGACCTTTTAGCATGTCGACCTAATGGATTCGACCTAATGACTTTCGACCATAATGCAATAGACCAAATGATCCCAACCCTGTTGGAGAGGGTACAAGTCTGACGACGGTGAGTGTCGTGTGTGTTTGTCTCTGCCTGTCTCCCTTCCTTCATCAATCCAGGGCGTACGTGGACCTTGCATCTCCATGCGAGGTCAAGGCATCACCTAGGTGCGCAAGTGCCAATAGGTGACACTCCAGGCTCTGAGGCAGTGTGCCGATGATTATATTTCCCGGAGCCCGGAGGGTGCCTCTGTAGAGACGTTGCGGGACGGAGGGCGCATCGGTCTTTATCCAGGCAGAGCAGATCTCACCTACTCTCCTTCCTCCTAGGTGTTCGTGTCCGGGTGCCGGAGAATTCCAGGACCGTGGTTTGTTACCGCCTGAAGGTGAGAGGGTGCGGCACCAGGTAAGTGGTCCAGAGACACCTGCACGGCAGCAGGCACCACACCGCACCGCCCCTACACCCATCTCACAGTGACAGCTGAAAAGTATGACAAGGCCTTTATCTGTTGTAGAACATATAACTTGCTGGGATACATCATAGGAGCTCTAAGTGGTCAGCTCAAGGTGACGTATGGCCACTTCTTCTTCTACCACCTAAACATTATTTCCTTGGGAAGTGTGTCATTGGCTTTTATCATCTCTTTTATCAATCTCCAGTCCACTCTGCTAAATCTTCCTCAGAAAACCTCACAGGTGGCCATAATTATCTAACAATGTTAAAACACCTGGATGCGAATTGAAGTGAGAATCAAAAATTGCAACTGTCAAGTGCGAATTTATGGGAAAAAGTGCGTGTTTTAACGCAACTTGCAATTTATTAAATGTGCGAATTTGCAAAAAAAATGCAAATTTGGCCATTTGCGAAAAAAAATCGCAAAAAACTGCAAAATCGCACAATATTACATTTCACCCCACATCTCTCACCTCTATGGCTATTTACATCCAGCATCAACTCCAACACAGTGTGGATTGGTAATATTCATTCACATCCAGTGGGAACTATATTGTGCTTGTTTTTTTTATCTGATTAAGGCATCGGCCAGTTTCAAAATTGCATCATTTTAGATTTATATCTTTTTTATGAACACTGGAATTTTTAGATAAATGTTTTGTCATTTTGTCATGTGTAGTTATTAAAAACTGATATATAATTTTATAAACATCTTGCAAATTCATTCAGCCAGCGCTGGCCCAATATTTTTTTTTTTCCTTCAGCCTACATTGGGGAGTGACTACCCCTGTGCCAGCTGCTGCTAATTGCGCAACACACAAACCCTATATATTTTTTCTTCATGGTTAAAAGTCACCTTGATGAGCGTATTTGTAATAAAACAGCAGGGGTGCCCCGACCAGGAATCTCTGATTCCAATACACAATCCACATGGGTCAGGCACAGCCACTTAGCACAATGCGGGGAGGGTGCCCGTTATCCGGCAATAATACATTTCAACATAGTAACGGAACTCCATCCACTTGAACAAAGGGAATTTATTCCGTGACTAACACAGCAACGTTTAATACAAAATATGTATTTTCATCAGGCTTAAACACAGCATCTTGCCATGGCTTCTGATGGTTTCGGATCCAATATACTCCAATATACAGTAGGTGTTTTTTGCATTAGGATAAAGCATGATTATGCAATAGATTTGTTGGATAGCATCAATGTTTGTCATTTACCATCTAGTTGTGATAGCCATTAGACAACACTGAAGCCATCTATTAACAAAGGGTCATTTATAGACTACTAGACATTATTGTCCTCTTTGCATGGATAATCATTTGCTATTAATATGTTCTTTTTATGCAACAGGTATTATGACAGCAATGATATCAATGTTGGACTTTGAGTCTCCTCACTGGACGTATGTATTTATGAAAACTTTTTCACTATGCATTGTATATTGTGAACATGCATTTGTGATAGAGGTTTCTCATTGTCATATGCTTGTATTATATATGCATGTTGCCGCAGTTTTCAAATATTTACCAGGCAAATATGTTTCATCTATATGTTACATGATATTATTCTGCCTTATATTGCATTAACTGAAGTTATCCCCTATCAATTAGTCATCATGTATCAGGGCCTGTGCCATGTCATCACCTATGGACTACTGTGCTTTGCGTCCAGTTTCCAGGGCATGCAGTGCCATCAGGTTACCTCAGCTATGGTCACTGCAGGTGACCTTGCCATCTTTTCTTATGTATACAGTGTGGTGATGTAATGGAGTGCCCCGGTGCTGGGACAGCTCCCCTGCTCCCAGTACTGGAGCAGCAGCAGCAGGGACGGGGAGAAGTAGGGCTGGGTCCCCCACGGGACAGCGCCTCCCCCGGCGCAGGGATCAGCTGTCTGATCCCTGTTCCAATAGTGCAGGCAGCGGCGGAGAGAGACAGCGCTGGGATCAGGGCACTGATCCCAGCGCTGCCAGTGTGGCGGAGATCGGCGGGGCGGCTGTTTGAAGTTGGCGCCATTGTGGCCGCCAATAGAAACCGCCGCCCCCGGCATTGGAATCCTGGCGCCCTTCGGGAGCCAATCACGGCTCCCGAATCGGCAGCCAATAGAAACCGGCTATGGCGAGCCAATCAGCACTCGCCACGCCGTACTCTGCCCCGCCCCCAGCGTCTGATGCCAGACGCCGCCGGGAGGTGAAGCAGGAAGGACCCACGCCGGCGGAGGGCCGGAGCGCCCCGGCTGAAGAAGGAAGCCGCTGAAGAAGCCACTGAAGAAGCCAGAAGACACCGGGCTCAAGAAGGGGAATCGCCGGTGCCTCCTGGACGAGGAGAGGAAGTGGCGCCGGCGCTGGCCAGGACTGGCCAGTGGCAGAAGACAAGATGGCGGCCATGCACGGAGAGGCCAGCGGGGGTAGGAAGCTTCAGAGCTGAGGAAGGTCCCCCCCGCGGCCTCTCCCAACATCAGGTAGTTGGTCCCAGGCCACCTACCCCTACCCTAGACCACCGGGTATCGGGCACTAGGCCCGTGGGTACTTTCAGGCCCCTCCGGCCTGTGGGCACTTACAGGCCCCTCCGGCCTGTGGGCATTGTAGTCGGGCCCTCTTGGCCCGTGGCCAATTGATTGTTGGGCCCTCCTGGCCCTTTTGTATCCCACTGGGCCCCCTCCCCGTGGCCCCTGTTGTAATAGGCCGGGCAGTAGGCCCGTGGGTGTATTTAGCCGGACGCTAGGCCCGCTGCACAATAGCCGGGCGTAAGGCCCGAGGCCCCCCCATAGCTCGGGGGCTAATTGAATCAGGCCTCTAGGCCTGTGCCCCTAGTCAGGCACTAGGCTTGTGAACATAGACAGGCACTAGGCCTGAGCCGTAGTTAGGGGTGAATGTAGTGTAAGGCACTGGTGTAATTAATAGGCAGGTACTAGGCCTGCAAGTGATTAGTAAAAGGGCTCTAGGCCCCATTTTGTGGTTCCCGGTGGGTGGTTGGGGTTAACAGGTAGACGTGCGCCGCGGCAGTCCCCTCGTGGTTCCCCAAGTAGCTAACTGGTATCGTTAGAGTGTGCATATGCTGGCCAGCTCTAGGTAGGAAGGGAGTGTAACAACAACGGTTAGGCAAAGATTGAAGGGACTGTTTTGTTGGTGAAATCTTGTACCGTGTTGTATGCTGTTTTCCGTGCAGGGCATCTCTGTAGAATTGTTAGTATTGTTAGTTTGCGTCGCACTACACACATAGTTAGTTTGAGGGCTGTGTGATGTAGTTACCCAGTTACGTACCACACTAGTAAGCGTTAGGCCCTGCACTGTGTTATTTTTGTGTTGTCTCTTCCTTACAGGGACCTGTAAGGGACGTGTTGGAGAGGGTACAAGTCTGACGACGGTGAGTGTCGTGTGTGTTTGTCTCTGCCTGTCTCCCTTCCTTCATCAATCCAGGGCGTACGTGGACCGTGCATCTCCATGCGAGGTCAAGGCATCACCTAGGTGCGCAAGTGCCAATAGGTGACACTCCAGGCTCTGAGGCAGTGTGCCGATGATTATATTTCCCGGAGCCCGGAGGGTGCCTCTGTAGAGACGTTGCGGGACGGAGGGCGCATCAGTCTTTATCCAGGCAGAACAGATCTCACCTACTCTCCTTCCTCCTAGGTGTTCGTGTCCGGGTGCCGGAGAATTCCAGGACCGTGGTTTGTCACCGCCTGAAGGTGAGAGGGTGCGGCACCAGGTAAGTGGTCCAGAGACACCTGCACGGCAGCAGGCACCACACCGCACCGCCCCTACACCCATCTCACAGTGACAGCTGAAAAGTATGACAAGGCCTTTATCTGTTGTAGAACATATAACTTGCTGGGATACATCATAGGAGCTCTAAGTGGTCAGCTCAAGGTGACGTATGGCCACTTCTTCTTCTACCACCTGAACATTATTTCCTTGGGAAGTGTGTCATTGGCTTTTATCATCTCTTTTATCAATCTCCAGTCCACTCTGCTAAATCTTCCTCAGAAAACCTCACAGGTGGCCATAATTATCTAACAATGTTAAAACACCTGGATGCGAATTGAAGTGAGAATCAAAAATTGCAACTGTCAAGTGCGAATTTATGGGAAAAAGTGCGAGTTTTAACGCAACTTGCAATTTATTAAATGTGCGAATTTGCAAAAAAAAAATGCAAATTTGGCCATTTGCGAAAAAAAATCGCAAAAAACTGCAAAATCGCACAATATTACATTTCACCCCACATCTCTCACCTCTATGGCTATTTACATCCAGCATCAACTCCAACACAGTGTGGATTGGTAATATTCATTCACATCCAGTGGGAACTATATTGTGCTTGTTTTTTTTATCTGATTAAGGCATCGGCCAGTTTCAAAATTGCATCATTTTAGATTTATATCTTTTTTATGAACACTGGAATTTTTAGATAAATGTTTTGTCATTTTGTCATGTGTAGTTATTAAAAACTGATATATAATTTTATAAACATCTTGCAAATTCATTCAGCCAGCGCTAGCCCAATATATTTTTTTTTTCCTTCAGCCTACATTGGGGAGTGACTACCCCTGTGCCAGCTGCTGCTAATTGCGCAACACACAAACCCTATATATTTTTTCTTCATGGTTAAAAGTCACCTTGATGAGCGTATTTGTAATAAAACAGCAGGGGTGCCCCGACCAGGAATCTCTGATTCCAATACACAATCCACATGGGTCAGGCACAGCCACTTAGCACAATGCGGGGAGGGTGCCCGTTATCCGGCAATAATACATTTCAACATAGTAACGGAACTCCATCCACTTGAACAAAGGGAATTTATTCCGTGACTAACACAGCAACGTTCAATACAAAATATGTATTTTCATCAGGCTTAAACACAGCATCTTGCCATGGCTTCTGATGGTTTCGGATCCAATATACTCCAATATACAGTAGGTGTTTTTTGCATTAGGATAAAGCATGATTATGCAATAGATTTGTTGGATAGCATCAATGTTTGTCATTTACCATCTAGTTGTGATAGCCATTAGACAACACTGAAGCCCTCTATTAACAAAGGGTCATTTATAGACTACTAGACATTATTGTCCTCTTTGCATGGATAATCATTTGCTATTAATATGTTCTTTTTATGCAACAGGTATTATGACAGCAATGATATCAATGTTGGACTTTGAGTCTCCTCACTGGACTTATGTATTTATGAAAACTTTTTCACTATGCATTGTATATTGTGAACATGCATTTGTGATAGAGGTTTCTCATTGTCATATGCTTGTATTATATATGCATGTTGCCGCAGTTTTCAAATATTTACCAGGCAAATATGTTTCATCTATATGTTACATGATATTATTCTGCCTTATATTGCATTAACTGAAGTTATCCCCTATCAATTAGTCATCATGTATCAGGGCCTGTGCCATGTCATCACCTATGGACTACTGTGCTTTGCGTCCAGTTTCCAGGACATGCAGTGCCTTCAGGTTACCTCAGCTATGGTCACTGCAGGTGACCTTGCCATCTTTTCTTATGTATACAGTGTGGTGATGTAATGGAGTGCCCCGGTGCTGGGACAGCTCCCCTGCTCCCAGTACTGGAGCAGCAGCAGCAGGGACGGGGAGAAGTAGGGCTGGGTCCCCCATGGGACAGCGCCTCCCCCGGCGCAGGGATCAGCTGTCTGATCCCTGTTCCAATAGTGCAGGCAGCGGCGGAGAGAGACAGCGCTGGGATCAGGGCACTGATCCCAGCGCTGCCAGTGTGGCAGAGATCGGCTGTTTGAAGTTGGCGCCATTGTGGCCGCCAATAGAAACCGCCGCCCCCGGCATTTGAATCCTGGCGCCCTTCGGGAGCCAATCACGGCTCCCGAATCGGCAGCCAATAGAAACCGGCTATGGCGAGCCAATCAGCACTCGCCACGCCGTACTCTGCCCCGCCCCCAGCGTCTGATGCCAGCCGCCGCCGGGAGGTGAAGCAGGAAGGACCCACGCCGGCGGAGGGCCGGAGTGCCCCGGCTGAAGAAGGAAGCCGCTGAAGAAGCCACTGAAGAAGCCAGAAGACACCGGGCTCAAGAAGGGGAATCGCCGGCGCCTCCTGGACGGGGAGAGGAAGTGGCGCCGCCGCTGGCCAGGACTGGCCAGTGGCAGAAGACAAGATGGCGGCCATGCACGGAGAGGCCAGCGGGGGTAGGAAGCTTCAGAGCTGAGGAAGGTCCCCCCCGCGGCCTCTCCCAACATCAGGTAGGTGGTCCCAGGCCACCTACCCCTACCCTAGACCACCGGGTATCGGGCACTAGGCCTGTGGGTACTTTCAGGTCCCTCCGGCCTGTGGGCACTTACAGGCCCCTCCGGCCTGTGGGCATTGTAGTCGGGCCCTCTTGGCCCGTGGCCAATTGATTGTTGGGCCCTCCTGGCCCTTTTGTATCCCACTGGGCCCCCTCCCCGTGGCCCCTGTTGTAATAGGCTGGGCAGTAGGCCCGTGGGTGATTTAGCCGGACGCTAGGCCCGTTGCACAATAGCCGGGCGTAAGGCCCGAGGCCCCCCCATAGCTCGGGGGCTAATTGAATCAGGCCTCTAGGCCTGTGCCCCTAGTCAGGCACTAGGCTTGTGAACATAGACAGGCACTAGGCCTGAGCCGTAGTTAGGGGTGAATGTAGTGTAAGGCACTGGTGTAATTAATAGGCAGGTACTAGGCCTGCAAGTGATTAGTAAAAGGGCTCTAGGCCCCATTTTGTGGTTCCCGGTGGGTGGTTGGGGTTAACAGGTAGACGTGCGCCGCGGCAGTCCCCTCGTGGTTCCCCAAGTAGCTAACTGGTATCGTTAGAGTGTGCATATGCTGGCCAGCTCTAGGTAGGAAGGGAGTGTAACAACAAAGGTTAGGCAAAGATTGAAGGGACTGTTTTGTTGGTGAAATCTTGTACCGTGTTGTATGCTGTTTTTCGTGCAGGGCATCTCTGTAGAATTGTTAGTATTGTTAGTTTGTTTCGCACTACACACATAGTTAGTTTGAGGGCTGTGTGATGTAGTTACCCAGTTACGTACCACACTAGTAAGCGTTAGGCCCTGCACTGTGTTATTTTTGTGTTGTCTCTTCCTTACAGGGACCTGTAAGGGACGTGTTGGAGAGGGTACAAGTCTGACGACGGTGAGTGTCGTGTGTGTTTGTCTCTGCCTGTCTCCCATCCTTCATCAATCCACGGCGTACGTGGACCGTGCATCTCCATGCGAGGTCAAGGCATCACCTAGGTGCGCAAGTTCCAATAGGTGACACTCCAGGCTCTGAGGCAGTGTGCCGATGATTATATTTCCCGGAGCCCGGAGGGTGCCTCTGTAGAGACGTTGCGGGACGGAGGGCGCATCGGTCTTTATCCAGGCAGAACAGATCTAACCTACTCTCCTTCCTCCTAGGTGTTCGTGTCCGGGTGCCGGAGAATTCCAGGACCGTGGTTTGTCACCGCCTGAAGGTGAGAGGGTGCGGCACCAGGTAAGTGGTCCAGAGACACCTGCACGGCAGCAGGCACCACACCGCACCGCCCCTACACCCATCTCACAGTGACAGCTGAAAAGTATGACAAGGCCTTTATCGGTTGTAGAACATATAACTTGCTGGGATACATCATAGGAGCTCTAAGTGGTCAGCTCAAGGTGACGTATGGCCACTTCTTCTTCTACCACCTGAACATTATTTCCTTGGGAAGTGTGTCATTGGCTTTTATCATCTCTTTTATCAATCGCCAGTCCACTCTGCTAAATCTTCCTCAGAAAACCTCACAGGTGGCCATAATTATCTAACAATGTTAAAACACCTGGATGCGAATTGAAGTGAGAATCAAAAATTGCAACTGTCAAGTGCGAATTTATGGGAAAAAGTGCGAGTTTTAACGCAACTTGCAATTTATTAAATGTGCGAATTTGCAAAAAAAAATGCAAATTTGGCCATTTGCGAAAAAAAATCGCAAAAAACTGCAAAATCGCACAATATTACATTTCACCCCACATCTCTCACCTCTATGGCTATTTACATCCAGCATCAACTCCAACACAGTGTGGATTGGTAATATTCATTCACATCCAGTGGGAACTATATTGTGCTTGTTTTTTTTATCTGATTAAGGCATCGGCCAGTTTCAAAATTGCATCATTTTAGATTTATATCTTTTTTTATGAACACTGGAATTTTTAGATAAATGTTTTGTCATTTTGTCATGTGTAGTTATTAAAAACTGATATATAATTTTATAAACATCTTGCAAATTCATTCAGCCAGCGCTGGCCCAATATTTTTTTTTTTCCTTCAGCCTACATTGGGGAGTGACTACCCCTGTGCCAGCTGCTGATAATTGCGCAACACACAAACCCTATATATTTTTTCTTCATGGTTAAAAGTCACCTTGATGAGCGTATTTGTAATAAAACAGCAGGGGTGCCCCGACCAGGAATCTCTGATTCCAATACACAATCCACATGGGTCAGGCACAGCCACTTAGTACAATGCGGGGAGGGTGCCCGTTATCCGGCAATAATACATTTCAACATAGTAACGGAACTCCATCCACTTGAACAAAGGGAATTTATTCCGTGACTAACACAGCAACGTTCAATACAAAATATGTATTTTCATCAGGCTTAAACACAGCATCTTGCCATGGCTTCTGATGGTTTCGGATCCAATATACTCCAATATACAGTAGGTGTTTTTTGCATTAGGATAAAGCATGATTATGCAATAGATTTGTTGGATAGCATCAATGTTTGTCATTTACCATCTAGTTGTGATAGCCATTAGACAACACTGAAGCCATCTATTAACAAAGGGTCATTTATAGACTACTAGACATTATTGTCCTCTTTGCATGGATAATCATTTGCTATTAATATGTTCTTTTTATGCAACAGGTATTATGACAGCAATGATATCAATGTTGGACTTTGAGTCTCCTCACTGGACGTATGTATTTATGAAAACTTTTTCACTATGCATTGTATATTGTGAACATGCATTTGTGATAGAGGTTTCTCATTGTCATATGCTTGTATTATATATGCATGTTGCCGCCGTTTTCAAATATTTACCAGGCAAATATGTTTCATCTATATGTTACATGATATTATTCTGCCTTATATTGCATTAACTGAAGTTATCCCCTATCAATTAGTCATCATGTATCAGGGCCTGTGCCATGTCATCACCTATGGACTACTGTGCTTTGCGTCCAGTTTCCAGGGCATGCAGTGCCATCAGGTTACCTCAGCTATGGTCACTGCAGGTGACCTTGCCATCTTTTCTTATGTATACAGTGTGGTGATGTAATGGAGTGCCCCGGTGCTGGGACAGCTCCCCTGCTCCCAGTACTGGAGCAGCAGCAGCAGGGACGGGGAGAAGTAGGGCTGGGTCCCCCACGGGACAGCGCCTCCCCCGGCGCAGGGATCAGCTGTCTGATCCCTGTTCCAATAGTGCAGGCAGCGGCGGAGAGAGAGCGCTGGGATCAGGGCACTGATCCCAGCGCTGCCAGTGTGGCGGAGATCGATGGGGAGGCTGTTTGAAGTTGGCGCCATTGTGGCCGCCAATAGAAACCGCCGCCCCCGGCATTTGAATCCTGGCGCCCTTCGGGAGCAAATCACGGCTCCCGAATCGGCAGCCAATAGAAACCGGCTATGGCGAGCCAATCAGCACTCGCCACGCCGTACTCTGCCCCGCCCCCAGCGTCTGATGCCAGACGCCGCCGGGAGGTGAAGCAGGAAGGACCCACGCCGGCGGAGGGCCGGAGCGCCCCGGCTGAAGAAGGAAGCCGCTGAAGAAGCCACTGAAGAAGCCAGAAGACACCGGGCTCAAGAAGGGGAATCGCCGGCGCCTCCTGGACGAGGAGAGGAAGTGGCGCCGGCGCTGGCCAGGACTGGCCAGTGGCAGTAGACAAGATGGCGGCCATGCACGGAGAGGCCAGCGGGGGTAGGAAGCTTCAGAGCTGAGGAAGGTCCCCCCCGCGGCCTCTCCCAACATCAGGTAGGTGGTCCCAGGCCACCTACCCCTACCCTAGACCACCGGGTATCGGGCACTAGGCCCGTGGGTACTTTCAGGCCCCTCCGGCCTGTGGGCACTTACAGGCCCCTCCGGCCTGTGGGCATTGTAGTCGGGCCCTCTTGGCCCGTGGCCAATTGATTGTTGGGCCCTCCTGGCCCTTTTGTATCCCACTGGGCCCCCTCCCCATGGCCCCTGTTGTGATAGGCCGGGCAGTAGGCCCGTGGGTGTATTTAGCCGGACGCTAGGCCCGCTGCACAATAGCCGGGCGTAAGGCCCGAGGCCCCCCCATAGCTCGGGGGCTAATTGAATCAGGCCTCTAGGCCTGTGCCCCTAGTCAGGCACTAGGCTTGTGAACATAGACAGGCACTAGGCCTGAGCCGTAGTTAGGGGTGAATGTAGTGTAAGGCACTGTGTGATGTAGTTACCCAGTTACGTACCACACTAGTAAGCATTAGGCCCTGCACTGTGTTATTTTTGTGTTGTCTCTTCCTTACAGGGACCTGTAAGGGACGTGTTGGAGAGGGTACAAGTCTGACGACGGTGAGTGTCGTGTGTGTTTGTCTCTGCCTGTCTCCCTTCCTTCATCAATCCAGGGCGTACGTGGACCTTGCATCTCCATGCGAGGTCAAGGCATCACCTAGGTGCGCAAGTGCCAATAGGTGACACTCCAGGCTCTGAGGCAGTGTGCCGATGATTATATTTCCCGGAGCCCGGAGGGTGCCTCTGTAGAGACGTTGCGGGACGGAGGGCGCATCGGTCTTTATCCAGGCAGAGCAGATCTCACCTACTCTCCTTCCTCCTAGGTGTTCGTGTCCGGGTGCCGGAAAATTTCCAGGACCGTGGTTTGTCACCGCCTGAAGGTGAGAGGGTGCGGCACCAGGTAAGTGGTCCAGAGACACCTGCACGGCAGCAGGCACCACACCGCACCGCCCCTACACCCATCTCACAGTGACAGCTGAAAAGTATGACAAGGCCTTTATCGGTTGTAGAACATATAACTTGCTGGGATACATCATAGGAGCTCTAAGTGGTCAGCTCAAGGTGACGTATGGCCACTTCTTCTTCTACCACTTGAACATTATTTCCTTGGGAAGTGTGTCATTGGCTTTTATCATCTCTTTTATCAATCTCCAGTCCACTCTGCTAAATCTTCCTCAGAAAACCTCACAGGTGGCCATAATTATTTAACAATGTTAAAACACCTGGATGCGAATTGAAGTGAGAATCAAAAATTGCAACTGTCAAGTGCGAATTTATGGGAAAAAGTGCGAGTTTTAACGCAACTTGCAATTTATTAAATGTGCGAATTTGCAAAAAAAAATGCAAATTTGGCCATTTGCGAAAAAAAATCGCAAAAAACTGCAAAATCGCACAATATTACATTTCACCCCACATCTCTCACCTCTATGGCTATTTACATCCAGCATCAACTCCAACACAGTGTGGATTGGTAATATTCATTCACATCCAGTGGGAACTATATTGTGCTTGTTTTTTTTATCTGATTAAGGCATCGGACAGTTTCAAAATTGCATCATTTTAGATTTATATCTTTTTTATGAACACTGGAATTTTTAGATAAATGTTTTGTCATTTTGTCATGTGTAGTTATTAAAAACTGATATATAATTTTATAAACATCTTGCAAATTCATTCAGCCAGCGCTGGCCCAATATTTTTTTTTTTCCTTCAGCCTACATTGGGGAGTGACTACCCCTGTGCCAGCTGCTGCTAATTGCGCAACACACAAACCCTATATATTTTTTCTTCATGGTTAAAAGTCACCTTGATGAGCGTATTTGTAATAAAACAGCAGGGGTGCCCCGACCAGGAATCTCTGATTCCAATCCACAATCCACATGGGTCAGGCACAGCCACTTAGTACAATGCGGGGAGGGTGCCCGTTATCCGGCAATAATACATTTCAACATAGTAACAGTACAATGCGGGGAGGGTGCCCGTTATCCGGCAATAATACATTTCAACATAGTAACGGAACTCCATCCACTTGAACAAAGGGAATTTATTCCGTGACTAACACAGCAACGTTCAATACAAAATATGTATTTTCATCAGGCTTAAACACAGCATCTTGCCATGGCTTCTGATGGTTTCGGATCCAATATACTCCAATATACAGTAGGTGTTTTTTGCATTAGGATAAAGCATGATTATGCAATAGATTTGTTGGATAGCATCAATGTTTGTCATTTACCATCTAGTTGTGATAGCCATTAGACAACACTGAAGCCATCTATTAACAAAGGGTCATTTATAGACTACTAGACATTATTGTCCTCTTTGCATGGATAATCATTTGCTATTAATATGTTCTTTTTATGCAACAGGTATTATGACAGCAATGATATCAATGTTGGACTTTGAGTCTCCTCACTGGACGTATGTATTTATGAAAACTTTTTCACTATGCATTGTACAGGTATATTGTGAACATGCATTTGTGATAGAGGTTTCTCATTGTCATATGCTTGTATTATATATGCATGTTGCCACAGTTTTCAAATATTTACCAGGCAAATATGTTTCATCTATATGTTACATGATATTATTCTGCCTTATATTGCATTAACTGAAGTTATCCCCTATCAATTAGTCACCATGTATCAGGGCCTGTGCCATGTCATCACCTATGGACTACTGTGCTTTGCGTCCAGTTTCCAGGGCATGCAGTGCCATCAGGTTACCTCAGCTATGGTCACTGCAGGTGACCTTGCCATCTTTTCTTATGTATACAGTGTGGTGATGTAATGGAGTGCCCCGGTGCTGGGACAGCTCCCCTGCTCCCAGTACTGGAGCAGCAGCAGCAGGGACGGGGAGAAGTAGGGCTGGGTCCCCCACGGGAATGCGCCTCCCCCGGCGCAGGGATCAGCTGTCTGATCCCTGTTCCAATAGTGCAGGCAGCGGCGGAGAGAGACAGCGCTGGGATCAGGGCACTGATCCCAGCGCTGCCAGTGTGGCGGAGATCGGCGGGGCGGCTGTTTGAAGTTGGCGCCATTGTGGCCGCCAATAGAAACCGCCGCCCCCGGCATTTGAATCCTGGCGCCCTTCGGGAGCCAATCACGGCTCCCGAATCGGCAGCCAATAGAAACCGGCTATGGCGAGCCAATCAGCACTCGCCACGCCGTACTCTGCCCCGCCCCCAGCGTCTGATGCCAGGCGCCGCCGGGAGGTGAAGCAGGAAGGACCCACGCCGGCGGAGGGCCGGAGCGCCCCGGCTGAAGAAGGAAGCCGCTGAAGAAGCCACTGAAGAAGCCAGAAGACACCGGGCTCAAGAAGGGGAATCGCCGGCGCCTCCTGGACGAGGAGAGGAAGTGGCGCCGGCGCTGGCCAGGACTGGCCAGTGGCAGAAGACAAGATGGCGGCCATGCACGGAGAGGCCAGCGGGGGTAGGAAGCTTCAGAGCTGAGGAAGGTCCCCCCCGCGGCCTCTCCCAACATCAGGTAGGTGGTCCCAGGCCACCTACCCCTACCCTAGACCACCGGGTATCGGGCACTAGGCCCGTGGGTACTTTCAGGCCCCTCCGGCCTGTGGGCACTTACAGGCCCCTCCGGCCTGTGGGCATTGTAGTCGGGCCCTCTTGGCCCGTGGCCAATTGATTGTTGGCCCCTCCTGGCCCTTTTGTATCCCACTGGGCCCCCTCCCCGTGGCCCCTGTTGTGATAGGCCGGGCAGTACGCCCGTGGGTGTATTTAGCCGGACGCTAGGCCCGCTGCACAATAGCCGGGCGTAAGGCCCGAGGCCCCCCCATAGCTCGGGGGCTACTTGAATCAGGCCTCTAGGCCTGTGCCCCTAGTCAGGCACTAGGCTTGTGAACATAGACAGGCACTAGGCCTGAGCCGTAGTTAGGGGTGAATGTAGTGTAAGGCACTGGTGTAATTAATAGGCAGGTACTAGGCCTGCAAGTGATTAGTAAAAGGGCTCTAGGCCCCATTTTGTGGTTCCCGGTGGGTGGTTGGGGTTAACAGGTAGACGTGCGCCGCGGCAGTCCCCTCGTGGTTCCCCAAGTAGCTAACTGGTATCGTTAGAGTGTGCATATGCTGGCCAGCTCTAGGTAGGAAGGGAGTGTAACAACAAAGGTTAGGCAAAGATTGAAGGGACTGTTTTGTTGGTGAAATCTTGTACCGTGTTGTATGCTGTTTTCCGTGCAGGGCATCTCTGTAGAATTGTTAGTATTGTTAGTTTGTGTCGCACTACACACATAGTTAGTTTGAGGGCTGTTGTCACACTCTGTTATATTGTGTGAATACCTGGTACTCTGACATCACCTTGTCAGCTGATCTCAGCAGCCTATCACACCCCTACAGCTGAGTGATACTCCCTGTGAGAATTCCCACTGGTGCCAGAAGCAAGGTGTTATTTCCCTGAGCTACATGCTGTTCCTTGTCTCCCATGTCAAGTGAAAGATTCTGTTATCTGGCCCAGAATTGCTGTTGCTGTAATTCCCTGCACTCCAGCTAAGTACTTGTCTGCAAGTAATCAATCCTGCAAATACCTGTTCACCAAGCTCATCCTGCAAACTCCAGTGTTACCTGCCTATACAGCTGACTGCAATCACCATCTGCACAGTACCTGGGGAGATCCACTCTCAGTTTGCTCATTCAGTCTCTGTTCACTGCTTGTTGCTTTCAAGCTCATACCTGAAGTCATCCAGTGCTGCATAGTATTATCAGTGTCCAGTGTCTCAGGTACTCACACCATTCCAGCATTATACCTGTGTGTATCCAGCCTTCTGATTTACTGTTACCGACCTGGCTATCCCTGTGACCTGCAACTGCTAAATCCTTATCTGCACTACACTCCCTGATATCTGGTACTGACCTGGCTATCCCTGTGACCTGCAACTGCTAAATCCTTGTCTGCACTACGCTCCCTGATATCTGGTACTGACCTGGCTATTCCTGTGACAAAGAACCTGCTCAATCCCTGTGTACCTCCAGCCATCTGTTATTTGCTACCGACCCGGCTATACCTGTGACCTGCACCTGCTAAACCCTTGTCTGACTACTGCTACTTCCAGTGTAACCAGCACCTGTACGAGAAGCCTGGGCAGAGGGCCGCGACCGACGTGCCAGGTGCCGCAAAAGCCCAAATCCCGCTTGGAGGGGTCACTGGCAGAAAACCTCTGGCACGGTTAGACTCCGCGCCTCTGCTCAGGTACAGTCAAATTCTCACACAGGTAGTGTCCTCCTCTGTGATCCGTGACAGATTGCTTCTGGCCCAATAAAAATGGACACTGCTGGTCAGACCCAGGTGACAGACCTTCATGTGGACTTAATGAAGATATGTGAGAGGTCGCAAGCATCCATGTTGCATTATTTAGCTGATTGTTTTACCATGGCTTCTCAGTCCCAAAGACTTTTTGCTGACTCAGTTAACCCTTGCATTCCTCCAGTCTTTTCCAATGAATTTGCTGGTAATCTGAAAACAGATGAATCAGTTAAAGGGACCACTCACAATTATTCACAGACCCTCCAGTCACCAGGTATCCAGACTTCTGTGAGACTGAGAGTTTTTGGGCAGATGTTAGAGCAGCTGCAAAAGATATTAATCAGGATTATTCAGTTTCTACCAGAACTTTTTGAAAAAATGCCTGATTCCATTAAAACCCCAGCGCAAGGCACTGCATTTAAGGAGTCTGTTGATTTAGGAGCCCTAAAAACTGAGATAACGTTCTCTGGACAGAAAAGAGAGAGGCATCAGAGCTTTCTAAGGCCCAAGTTGTCGGAAGCTGAACGCCAACGGCGCAAGGAATTGCAACTTTGTCTTTATTGTGCGGGTCCTGATCATTTCATTGAGAATTGCTCCCTGCGCAAATCCAGGAATCAGAGTAATGGCATCAGTGATAAAACATCTCGAGGGTCCTCATCAGTTCCAGTTTGCACCATTCAGACTATGGGTGTTAAGGAGAGTGTCCAAAGAGGAATTCAAGTTCAAGATTGGGGTCCTGTGACAAAAGCACCCAATTACAGGTTTGGACTTCAAAAGAGAGTTTTCAAATCTCTTAAAGTCAGTGGGAGATCTGTTCCTGCAACATCAGGAGGAATGACCGATGTTTCTATCGATGATCGGTTCCAAGGCCAAAAACCCGATTCTGAAAACCCTGAAAAGGGTGTTACGTCAGTCCAGCCCCAGGAGGGGGCTCCGTCAGTCCAGCCCCAGGAGGGGGCTCCGTCAGTCCAGCCCCAGGAAGGGGCTCCGTCAGTCCAGCCCCAGGAGGGGGCTCCGTCAGTCCAGCCCCAGGAGGGGGCTCCGTCAGTCCAGCCCCAAGAGGGGGCTCCGTCAGTCCAGCCCCAAGAGGGGGCTCCGTCAGTCCAGCCCCAAGAGGGGGCTCCGTCAGTCCAGCCCCAAGAGGGGGCTCCGTCAGTCCAGCCCCAAGAGGGGGCTCCGTCAGTCCAGCCCCAAGAGGGGGCTCCGTCAATCCAGCCCCAAGAGGGGGCTCCGTCAATCCAGCCCCAAGAGGGGGCTCCGTCAATCCAGCCCCAAGAGGGGGTTCCGCCAATCCAGCCCCAAGAGGGGGTTCCGCCAATCCAGCCCCAAGAGGGGGTTCCGCCAATCCAGCCCCAAGAGGGGGTTCCGCCAATCCAGCCCCAAGAGGGGGTTCCGCCAATCCAGCCCCAAGAGGGGGTTCCGCCAATCCAGCCCCAAGAGGGGGTTCCGCCAATCCAGCCCCAAGAGGGGATTCTGGCCTTCCAGCCCGAGGAGGGGCCTCAGAGCATCATACCCCAAGAGCGCCCTCAGAGTATGGTGTCCCAAGATGAATCATTGTGTGGCGTGCCCCAAGATGGATCATTGTGTGGCGTGCTCCAAGATGGATCAGTGTGCCATGCACCAGGAGGGGTCACAGTATGCCATGCCCCAGGAGAGATCTCCAGTCCCAGTAGGGTATCTGGTCTTGTAGACCTAGGAAGGGCATCTGAATTTGTAACTCCAGAAGGGGTGTATGATTTTTTTTCTCCAGGATGGGCAGCTGAGCTTCTAATGCCAGGGGAGAAGTCTGAGTTGGCAGTTTCAGGAAGTGACTCCAGTGCCTCCAGTCCTAGTTCAGTTCTGTCTATACAGTCAAGTGGAAACCTTCCAATACTGGGTCCCAAAAAAGAAGTAAAGTTTTCTGAAATAAATAATATTCCAGCAGTTGTGGACTCTTCATTTGATTCTCTGCCTAGAAGTTTAGAGGATGGTCGACCATCCGTTTATTTCGATGGAGATCTGGATCAGTTTTATGCATTAGTTCGTCAATATCTTGCCGATGTGGATTCGGGATTGCTGACATCGCTTTCTTCTTCCAAGGTTGTGAAATATTTCCTTTTGGCCTTTAGGGGTAAGGCTTTGGATTGGGCTAACCCACTCATAGAGACCAAGGATCCTATTTTAGAAGATCTGTCAGCTTTTACTGAAGCAGTTCTACAAAGGTTTGCTCCAAAAGCATCAAGATCTGTACCAGGTCCACAGTCTGCTATTTTGAGACTCGGGGTTGCTTCCTTGGTCTCTCTTCATGACGACTCCTCTAGGTATTCTGGTTCTTTGGATTCTTCATCCATTTCTGATACTACTGTCAAAAAGAAAAACATGGTTCTAACACTAGACCAGGACTCTGATTCTGATTTTGATCCCGTAATGGATGAAGCACCGTTTCCTGGTGGTCCTATATTTCAGAAAGCAGTTTTTGTTGAACCGGAGATTCCACCTCTTCCAAGTAGATCAAGACGTTCCCGAGGAGGGAAGAAGAGTCGTCGAAAGCATTAATTGCTACCAGTCCAAGGGGTGTCCGGAGGCCACCCATTCAGGGGGGAGTAATGTCACACTCTGTTATATTGTGTGAATACCTGGTACTCTGACATCACCTTGTCAGCTGATCTCAGCAGCCTATCACACCCCTACAGCTGAGTGATACTCCCTGTGAGAATTCCCACTGGTGCCAGAAGCAAGGTGTTATTTCCCTGAGCTACATGCTGTTCCTTGTCTCCCATGTCAAGTGAAAGATTCTGTTATCTGGCCCAGAATTGCTGTTGCTGTAATTCCCTGCACTCCAGCTAAGTACTTGTCTGCAAGTAATCAATCCTGCAAATACCTGTTCACCAAGCTCATCCTGCAAACTCCAGTGTTACCTGCCTATACAGCTGACTGCAATCACCATCTGCACAGTACCTGGGGAGATCCACTCTCAGTTTGCTCATTCAGTCTCTGTTCACTGCTTGTTGCTTTCAAGCTCATACCTGAAGTCATCCAGTGCTGCATAGTATTATCAGTGTCCAGTGTCTCAGGTACTCACACCATTCCAGCATTATACCTGTGTGTATCCAGCCTTCTGATTTACTGTTACCGACCTGGCTATCCCTGTGACCTGCAACTGCTAAATCCTTATCTGCACTACACTCCCTGATATCTGGTACTGACCTGGCTATCCCTGTGACCTGCAACTGCTAAATCCTTGTCTGCACTACGCTCCCTGATATCTGGTACTGACCTGGCTATTCCTGTGACAAAGAACCTGCTCAATCCCTGTGTACCTCCAGCCATCTGTTATTTGCTACCGACCCGGCTATACCTGTGACCTGCACCTGCTAAACCCTTGTCTGACTACTGCTACTTCCAGTGTAACCAGCACCTGTACGAGAAGCCTGGGCAGAGGGCCGCGACCGACGTGCCAGGTGCCGCAAAAGCCCAAATCCCGCTTGGAGGGGTCACTGGCAGAAAACCTCTGGCACGGTTAGACTCCGCGCCTCTGCTCAGGTACAGTCAAATTCTCACACAGGTAGTGTCCTCCTCTGTGATCCGTGACAGCTGTGTGATGTAGTTACCCAGTTACGTACCACACTAGTAAGCGTTAGGCCCTGCACTGTGTTATTTTTGTGTTGTCTCTTCCTTACAGGGACCTGTAAGGGACGTGTTGGAGAGGGTACAAGTCTGACGACGGTGAGTGTCGTGTGTGTTTGTCTCTGCCTGTCTCCCTTCCTTCATCAATCCAGGGCGTACGTGGACCTTGCATCTCCATGCGAGGTCAAGGCATCACCTAGGTGCGCAAGTGCCAATAGGTGACACTCCAGGCTCTGAGGCAGTGTGCCGATGATTATATTTCCCGGAGCCCGGAGGGTGCCTCTGTAGAGACGTTGCGGGACGGAGGGCGCATCGGTCTTTATCCAGGCAGAACAGATCTCACCTACTCTCCTTCCTCCTAGGTGTTCGTGTCCGGGTGCCGGAGAATTCCAGGACCGTGGTTTGTCACCGCCTGAAGGTGAGAGGGTGCGGCACCAGGTAAGTGGTCCAGAGACACCTGCACGGCAGCAGGCACCACACCGCACCGCCCCTACACCCATCTCACAGTGACAGCTGAAAAGTATGACAAGGCCTTTATCTGTTGTAGAACATATAACTTGCTGGGATACATCATAGGAGCTCTAAGTGGTCAGCTCAAGGTGACGTATGGCCACTTCTTCTTCTACCACCTGAACATTATTTCCTTGGGAAGTGTGTCATTGGCTTTTATCATCTCTTTTATCAATCTCCAGTCCACTCTGCTAAATCTTCCTCAGAAAACCTCACAGGTGGCCATAATTATCTAACACTGTTAAAACACCTGGATGCGAATTGAAGTGAGAATCAAAAATTGCAAATGTCAAGTGCGAATTTATGGGAAAAAGTGCGTGTTTTAACGCAACTTGCAATTTATTAAATGTGCGAATTTGCAAAAAAAAAAGCAAATTTGGCCATTTGCGAAAAAAAATCGCAAAAAACTGCAAAATCGCACAATATTACATTTCACCCCACATCTCTCACCTCTATGGCTATTTACATTTAGCATCAACTCCAACACTGTGTGGATTGGTAATATTCATTCACATCCAGTGGGAACTATATTGTGCTTGTTTTTTTTATCTGATTAAGGCATCGGCCAGTTTCAAAATTGCATCATTTTAGATTTATATCTTTTTTTATGAACACTGGAATTTTTAGATAAATGTTTTGTCATTTTGTCATGTGTAGTTATTAAAAACTGATATATAATTTTATAAACATCTTGCAAATTCATTCAGCCAGCGCTGGCCCAATATTTTTTTTTTTCCTTCAGCCTACATTGGGGAGTGACTACCCCTGTGCCAGCTGCTGCTAATTGCGCAACACACAAACCCTATATATTTTTTCTTCATGGTTAAAAGTCACCTTGATGAGCGTATTTGTAATAAAACAGCAGGGGTGCCCCGACCAGGAATCTCTGATTCCAATACACAATCCACATGGGTCAGGCACAGCCACTTAGCACAATGCGGGGAGGGTGCCCGTTATCCGGCAATAATACATTTCAACATAGTAACGGAACTCCATCCACTTGAACAAAGGGAATTTATTCCGTGACTAACACAGCAACGTTCAATACAAAATATGTATTTTCATCAGGCTTAAACACAGCATCTTGCCATGGCTTCTGATGGTTTCGGATCCAATATACTCCAATATACAGTAGGTGTTTTTTGCATTAGGATAAAGCATGATTATGCAATAGATTTGTTGGATAGCATCAATGTTTGTCATTTACCATCTAGTTGTGATAGCCATTAGACAACACTGAAGCCCTCTATTAACAAAGGGTCATTTATAGACTACTAGACATTATTGTCCTCTTTGCATGGATAATCATTTGCTATTAATATGTTCTTTTTATGCAACAGGTATTATGACAGCAATGATATCAATGTTGGACTTTGAGTCTCCTCACTGGACGTATGTATTTATGAAAACTTTTTCACTATGCATTGTATATTGTGAACATGCATTTGTGATAGAGGTTTCTCATTGTCATATGCTTGTATTATATATGCATGTTGCCGCAGTTTTTAAATATTTACCAGGCAAATATGTTTCATCTATATGTTACATGATATTATTCTGCCTTATATTGCATTAACTGAAGTTATCCCCTATCAATTAGTCATCATGTATCAGGGCCTGTGCCATGTCATCACCTATGGACTACTGTGCTTTGCGTCCAGTTTCCAGGGCATGCAGTGCCATCAGGTTACCTCAGCTATGGTCACTGCAGGTGACCTTGCCATCTTTTCTTATGTATACAGTGTGGTGATGTAATGGAGTGCCCCGGTGCTGGGACAGCTCCCCTGCTCCCAGTACTGGAGCAGCAGCAGCAGGGACGGGGAGAAGTAGGGCTGGGTCCCCCACGGGACAGCGCCTCCCCCGGCGCAGGGATCAGCTGTCTGATCCCTGTTCCAATAGTGCAGGCAGCGGCGGAGAGAGACAGCGCTGGGATCAGGGCACTGATCCCAGCGCTGCCAGTGTGGCGGAGATCGGCGGGGAGGCTGTTTGAAGTTGGCGCCATTGTGGCCGCCAATAGAAACCGCCGCCCCCGGCATTTGAATCCTGGCGCCCTTCGGGAGCCAATCACGGCTCCCGAATCGGCAGCCAATAGAAACCGGCTATGGCGAGCCAATCAGCACTCGCCACGCCGTACTCTGCCCCGCCCCCAGCGTCTGATGCCAGACGCCGCCGGGAGGTGAAGCAGGAAGGACCCACGCCGGCGGAGGGCCGGAGCGCCCCGGCTGAAGAAGGAAGCCGCTGAAGAAGCCACTGAAGAAGCCAGAAGACACCGGGCTCAAGAAGGGGAATCGCCGGCGCCTCCTGGACGAGGAGAGGAAGTGGCGCCGGCGCTGGCCAGGACTGGCCAGTGGCAGAAGACAAGATGGCGGCCATGCACGGAGAGGCCAGCGGGGGTAGGAAGCTTCAGAGCTGAGGAAGGTCCCCCCCGCGGCCTCTCCCAACATCAGGTAGGTGGTCCCAGGCCACCTACCCCTACCCTAGACCACCGGGTATCGGGCACTAGGCCCGTGGGTACTTTCAGGCCCCTCCGGCCTGTGGGCACTTACAGGCCCCTCCGGCCTGTGGGCATTGTAGTCGGGCCCTCTTGGCCCGTGGCCAATTGATTGTTGGGCCCTCCTGGCCCTTTTGTATCCAAATGGGCCCCCTCCCCGTGGCCCCTGTTGTGATAGGCCGGGCAGTAGGCCCGTGGGTGTATTTAGCCGGACGCTAGGCCCGCTGCACAATAGCCGGGCGTAAGGCCCGAGGCCCCCCCATAGCTCGGGGGCTAATTGAATCAGGCCTCTAGGCCTGTGCCCCTAGTCAGGCACTAGGCTTGTGAACATAGACAGGCACTAGGCCTGAGCCGTAGTTAGGGGTGAATGTAGTGTAAGGCACTGGTGTAATTAATAGGCAGGTACTAGGCCTGCAAGTGATTAGTAAAAGGGCTCTAGGCCCCATTTTGTGGTTCCCGGTGGGTGGTTGGGGTTAACAGGTAGACGTGCGCCGCGGCAGTCCCCTCGTGGTTCCCCAAGTAGCTAACTGGTATCGTTAGAGTGTGCATATGCTGGCCAGCTCTAGGTAGGAAGGGAGTGTAACAACAAAGGTTAGGCAAAGATTGAAGGGACTGTTTTGTTGGTGAAATCTTGTACCGTGTTGTATGCTGTTTTTCGTGCAGGGCATCTCTGTAGAATTGTTAGTATTGTTAGTTTGTTTCGCACTACACACATAGTTAGTTTGAGGGCTGTGTGATGTAGTTACCCAGTTACGTACCACACTAGTAAGCGTTAGGCCCTGCACTGTGTTATTTTTGTGTTGTCTCTTCCTTACAGGGACCTGTAAGGGACGTGTTGGAGAGGGTACAAGTCTGACGACGGTGAGTGTCGTGTGTGTTTGTCTCTGCCTGTCTCCCATCCTTCATCAATCCACGGCGTACGTGGACCGTGCATCTCCATGCAAAGTCAAGGCATCACCTAGGTGCGCAAGTTCCAATAGGTGACACTCCAGGCTCTGAGGCAGTGTGCCGATGATTATATTTCCCGGAGCCCGGAGGGTGCCTCTGTAGAGACGTTGCGGGACGGAGGGCGCATCGGTCTTTATCCAGGCAGAACAGATCTAACCTACTCTCCTTCCTCCTAGGTGTTCGTGTCCGGGTGCCGGAGAATTCCAGGACCGTGGTTTGTCACCGCCTGAAGGTGAGAGGGTGCGGCACCAGGTAAGTGGTCCAGAGACACCTGCACGGCAGCAGGCACCACACCGCACCGCCCCTACACCCATCTCACAGTGACAGCTGAAAAGTATGACAAGGCCTTTATCGGTTGTAGAACATATAACTTGCTGGGATACATCATAGGAGCTCTAAGTGGTCAGCTCAAGGTGACGTATGGCCACTTCTTCTTCTACCACCTGAACATTATTTCCTTGGGAAGTGTGTCATTGGCTTTTATCATCTCTTTTATCAATCGCCAGTCCACTCTGCTAAATCTTCCTCAGAAAACCTCACAGGTGGCCATAATTATCTAACAATGTTAAAACACCTGGATGCGAATTGAAGTGAGAATCAAAAATTGCAACTGTCAAGTGCGAATTTATGGGAAAAAGTGCGAGTTTTAACGCAACTTGCAATTTATTAAATGTGCGAATTTGCAAAAAAAAATGCAAATTTGGCCATTTGCGAAAAAAAATCGCAAAAAACTGCAAAATCGCACAATATTACATTTCACCCCACATCTCTCACCTCTATGGCTATTTACATCCAGCATCAACTCCAACACAGTGTGGATTGGTAATATTCATTCACATCCAGTGGGAACTATATTGTGCTTGTTTTTTTTATCTGATTAAGGCATCGGCCAGTTTCAAAATTGCATCATTTTAGATTTATATCTTTTTTTATGAACACTGGAATTTTTAGATAAATGTTTTGTCATTTTGTCATGTGTAGTTATTAAAAACTGATATATAATTTTATAAACATCTTGCAAATTCATTCAGCCAGCGCTGGCCCAATATTTTTTTTTTTCCTTCAGCCTACATTGGGGAGTGACTACCCCTGTGCCAGCTGCTGCTAATTGCGCAACACACAAACCCTATATATTTTTTCTTCATGGTTAAAAGTCACCTTGATGAGCGTATTTGTAATAAAACAGCAGGGGTGCCCCGACCAGGAATCTCTGATTCCAATACACAATCCACATGGGTCAGGCACAGCCACTTAGCACAATGCGGGGAGGGTGCCCGTTATCCGGCAATAATACATTTCAACATAGTAACGGAACTCCATCCACTTGAACAAAGGGAATTTATTCCGTGACTAACACAGCAACGTTCAATACAAAATATGTATTTTCATCAGGCTTAAACACAGCATCTTGCCATGGCTTCTGATGGTTTCGGATCCAATATACTCCAATATACAGTAGGTGTTTTTTGCATTAGGATAAAGCATGATTATGCAATAGATTTGTTGGATAGCATCAATGTTTGTCATTTACCATCTAGTTGTGATAGCCATTAGACAACACTGAAGCCCTCTATTAACAAAGGGTCATTTATAGACTACTAGACATTATTGTCCTCTTTGCATGGATAATCATTTGCTATTAATATGTTCTTTTTATGCAACAGGTATTATGACAGCAATGATATCAATGTTGGACTTTGAGTCTCCTCACTGGACTTATGTATTTATGAAAACTTTTTCACTACGCATTGTATATTGTGAACATGCATTTGTGATAGAGGTTTCTCATTGTCATATGCTTGTATTATATATGCATGTTGCCGCAGTTTTCAAATATTTACCAGGCAAATATGTTTCATCTATATGTTACATGATATTATTCTGCCTTATATTGCATTAACTGAAGTTATCCCCTATCAATTAGTCATCATGTATCAGGGCCTGTGCCATGTCATCACCTATGGACTACTGTGCTTTGCGTCCAGTTTCCAGGACATGCAGTGCCTTCAGGTTACCTCAGCTATGGTCACTGCAGGTGACCTTGCCATCTTTTCTTATGTATACAGTGTGGTGATGTAATGGAGTGCCCCGGTGCTGGGACAGCTCCCCTGCTCCCAGTACTGGAGCAGCAGCAGCAGGGACGGGGAGAAGTAGGGCTGGGTCCCCCATGGGACAGCGCCTCCCCCGGCGCAGGGATCAGCTGTCTGATCCCTGTTCCAATAGTGCAGGCAGCGGCGGAGAGAGACAGCGCTGGGATCAGGGCACTGATCCCAGCGCTGCCAGTGTGGCGGAGATCGGCTGTTTGAAGTTGGCGCCATTGTGGCCGCCAATAGAATCCGCCGCCCCCGGCATTTGAATCCTGGCGCCCTTCGGGAGCCAATCACGGCTCCCGAATCGGCAGCCAATAGAAACCGGCTATGGCGAGCCAATCAGCACTCGCCACGCCGTACTCTGCCCCGCCCCCAGCGTCTGATGCCAGACGCCGCCGGGAGGTGAAGCAGGAAGGACCCACGCCGGCTGAAGAAGGAAGCCGCTGAAGAAGCCACTGAAGAAGCCAGAAGACACCGGGCTCAAGAAGGGGAATCGCCGGCGCCTCCTGGACGGGGAGAGGAAGTGGCGCCGCCGCTGGCCAGGACTGGCCAGTGGCAGAAGACAAGATGGCGGCCATGCACGGAGAGGCCAGCGGGGGTAGGAAGCTTCAGAGCTGAGGAAGGTCCCCCCCGCGGCCTCTCCCAACATCAGGTAGGTGGTCCCAGGCCACCTACCCCTACCCTAGACCACCGGGTATCGGGCACTAGGCCCGTGGGTACTTTCAGGTCCCTCCGGCCTTTGGGCACTTACAGGCTCCTCCGGCCTGTGGGCATTGTAGTCGGGCCCTCTTGGCCCGTGGCCAATTGATTGTTGGGCCCTCCTGGCCCTTTTGTATCCCACTGGGCCCCCTCCCCGTGGCCCCTGTTGTAATAGGCCGGGCAGTAGGCCCGTGGGTGATTTAGCCGGACGCTAGGCCCGTTGCACAATAGCCGGGCGTAAGGCCCGAGGCCCCCCCATAGCTCGGGGGCTAATTGAATCAGGCCTCTAGGCCTGTGCCCCTAGTCAGGCACTAGGCTTGTGAACATAGACAGGCACTAGGCCTGAGCCGTAGTTAGGGGTGAATGTAGTGTAAGGCACTGGTGTAATTAATAGGCAGGTACTAGGCCTGCAAGTGATTAGTAAAAGGGCTCTAGGCCCCATTTTGTGGTTCCCGGTGGGTGGTTGGGGTTAACAGGTAGACGTGCGCCGCGGCAGTCCCCTCGTGGTTCCCCAAGTAGCTAACTGGTATCGTTAGAGTGTGCATATGCTGGCCAGCTCTAGGTAGGAAGGGAGTGTAACAACAAAGGTTAGGCAAAGATTGAAGGGACTGTTTTGTTGGTGAAATCTTGTACCGTGTTGTATGCTGTTTTCCGTGCAGGGCATCTCTGTAGAATTGTTAGTATTGTTAGTTTGTGTCGCACTACACACATAGTTAGTTTGAGGGCTGTGTGATGTAGTTACCCAGTTAAGTACCACACTAGTAAGCGTTAGGCCATGCACTGTGTTATTTTTGTGTTGTCTCTTCCTTACAGGGACCTGTAAGGGACGTGTTGGAGAGGGTACAAGTCTGACGACGGTGAGTGTCGTGTGTGTTTGTCTCTGCCTGTCTCCCTTCCTTCATCAATCCAGGGCGTACGTGGACCTTGCATCTCCATGCGAGGTCAAGGCATCACCTAGGTGCGCAAGTGCCAATAGGTGACACTCCAGGCTCTGAGGCAGTGTGCCGATGATTATATTTCCCGGAGCCCGGAGGGTGCCTCTGTAGAGACGTTGCGGGACGGAGGGCGCATCGGTCTTTATCCAGGCAGAACAGATCTCACCTACTCTCCTTCCTCCTAGGTGTTCGTGTCCGGGTGCCGGAGAATTCCAGGACCGTGGTTTGTCACCGCCTGAAGGTGAGAGGGTGCGGCACCAGGTAAGTGGTCCAGAGACACCTGCACGGCAGCAGGCACCACACCGCACCGCCCCTACACCCATCTCACAGTGACAGCTGAAAAGTATGACAAGGCCTTTATCTGTTGTAGAACATATAACTTGCTGGGATACATCATAGGAGCTCTAAGTGGTCAGCTCAAGGTGACGTATGGCCACTTCTTCTTCTACCACCTGAACATTATTTCCTTGGGAAGTGTGTCATTGGCTTTTATCATCTCTTTTATAAATCTCCAGTCCACTCTGCTAAATCTTCCTCAGAAAACCTCACAGGTGGCCATAATTATCTAACAATGTTAAAACACCTGGATGCGAATTGAAGTGAGAATCAAAAATTGCAACTGTCAAGTGCGAATTTATGGGAAAAAGTGCGAGTTTTAACGCAACTTGCAATTTATTAAATGTGCGAATTTGCAAAAAAAAAATGCAAATTTGGCCATTTGCGAAAAAAAATCGCAAAAAACTGCAAAATCGCACAATATTACATTTCGCCCCACATCTCTCACCTCTATGGCTATTTACATCCAGCATCAACTCCAACACAGTGTGGATTGGTAATATTCATTCACATCCAGTGGGAACTATATTGTGCTTGTTTTTTTATCTGATTAAGGCATCGGCCAGTTTCAAAATTGCATCATTTTAGATTTATATCTTTTTTATGAACACTGGAATTTTTAGATAAATGTTTTGTCATTTTGGCCCTTATTCTGGTTGGTGCGGCCAGAGCCGCACACGGGGCTCCGGCCGCACAAACCAATCCCCGCCCACCCTACGGATCGCCACGGCCGTCCGTACACGGACGGCTGGCGATCCGCATAAAAATGGTGGAGGCGTACGCCTCCACCATGGTGGGAGCTGCCCCCTGCATTCGATGGTCGTCGACCATCGAAGGCAGGTCCGCACGCCCCGGCAGCTCCCGCAAGCTGAGACCACACGGACAATCGTCCGTGTGGTAGCTTGTATGGGGGCTGAAAGCTGACATCCGGCGACGTCAGCTTTCCGCCCCCATGAGTTGCGTCATGCCCTCATTACCATGCATACGCCCCGCGTTTGCATGGGAACGCCCATGAAACGTGGGGCGTACACATAGGGAAATGAGGGCATAAAGCCTCTCACGCCCCTATACGCCCCCTTTGCGGCGGACGAAATACGTCTGCGGCGAAGGGGGCTGCACATGCGCAGATTGACCTCTGCGCATGTGCAGAGTAAAAACATCGGCGGTACGGCCGCACGCGGGCCGTACCGCACGAAGCAGAATAAGGGTCTTTGTCATGTGTAGTTATTAAAAACTGATATATAATTTTATAAACATCTTGCAAATTCATTCAGCCAGCGCTGGCCCAATATATTTTTTTTTTCCTTCAGCCTACATTGGGGAGTGACTACCCCTGTGCCAGCTGCTGCTAATTGCGCAACACACAAACCCTATATATTTTTTCTTCATGGTTAAAAGTCACCTTGATGAGCGTATTTGTAATAAAACAGCAGGGGTGCCCCGACCAGGAATCTCTGATTCCAATACACAATCCACATGGGTCAGGCACAGCCACTTAGCACAATGCGGGGAGGGTGCCCGTTATCCGGCAATAATACATTTCAACATAGTAACGGAACTCCATCCACTTGAACAAAGGGAATTTATTCCGTGACTAACACAGCAACGTTCAATACAAAATATGTATTTTCATCAGGCTTAAACACAGCATCTTGCCATGGCTTCTGATGGTTTCGGATCCAATATACTCCAATATACAGTAGGTGTTTTTTGCATTAGGATAAAGCATGATTATGCAATAGATTTGTTGGATAGCATCAATGTTTGTCATTTACCATCTAGTTGTGATAGCCATTAGACAACACTGAAGCCCTCTATTAACAAAGGGTCATTTATAGACTACTAGACATTATTGTCCTCTTTGCATGGATAATCATTTGCTATTAATATGTTCTTTTTATGCAACAGGTATTATGACAGCAATGATATCAATGTTGGACTTTGAGTCTCCTCACTGGACGTATGTATTTATGAAAACTTTTTCACTATGCATTGTATATTGTGAACATGCATTTGTGATAGAGGTTTCTCATTGTCATATGCTTGTATTATATATGCATGTTGCCGCAGTTTTTAAATATTTACCAGGCAAATATGTTTCATCTATATGTTACATGATATTATTCTGCCTTATATTGCATTAACTGAAGTTATCCCCTATCAATTAGTCATCATGTATCAGGGCCTGTGCCATGTCATCACCTATGGACTACTGTGCTTTGCGTCCAGTTTCCAGGGCATGCAGTGCCATCAGGTTACCTCAGCTATGGTCACTGCAGGTGACCTTGCCATCTTTTCTTATGTATACAGTGTGGTGATGTAATGGAGTGCCCCAGTGCTGGGACAGCTCCCCTGCTCCCAGTACTGGAGCAGCAGCAGCAGGGACGGGGAGAAGTAGGGCTGGGTCCCCCATGGGACAGCGCCTCCCCCGGCGCAGGGATCAGCTGTCTGATCCCTGTTCCAATAGTGCAGGCAGCGGCGGAGAGAGACAGCGCTGGGATCAGGGCACTGATCCCAGCGCTGCCAGTGTGGCGGAGATCGGCGGGGAGGCTGTTTGAAGTTGGCGCCATTGTGGCCGCCAATAGAAACCGCCGCCCCCGGCATTTGAATCCTGGCGCCCTTCGGGAGCCAATCACGGCTCCCGAATCGGCAGCCAATAGAAACCGGCTATGGCGAGCCAATCAGCACTCGCCACGCCGTACTCTGCCCCGCCCCCAGCGTCTGATGCCAGACGCCGCCGGGAGGTGAAGCAGGAAGGACCCACGCCGGCGGAGGGCCGGAGCGCCCCGGCTGAAGAAGGAAGCCGCTGAAGAAGCCACTGAAGAAGCCAGAAGACACCGGGCTCAAGAAGGGGAATCGCCGGCGCCTCCTGGACGAGGAGAGGAAGTGGCGCCGGCGCTGGCCAGGACTGGCCAGTGGCAGAAGACAAGATGGCGGCCATGCACGGAGAGGCCAGCGGGGGTAGGAAGCTTCAGAGCTGAGGAAGGTCCCCCCCGCGGCCTCTCCCAACATCAGGTAGGTGGTCCCAGGCCACCTACCCCTACCCTAGACCACCGGGTATCGGGCACTAGGCCCGTGGGTACTTTCAGGCCCCTCCGGCCTGTGGGCACTTACAGGCCCCTCCGGCCTGTGGGCATTGTAGTCGGGCCCTCTTGGCCCATGGCCAATTGATTGTTGGGCCCTCCTGGCCCTTTTGTATCCAAATGGGCCCCCTCCCCGTGGCCCCTGTTGTGATAGGCCGGGCAGTAGGCCCGTGGGTGTATTTAGCCGGACGCTAGGCCCGCTGCACAATAGCCGGGCGTAAGGCCCGAGGCCCCCCCATAGCTCGGGGGCTAATTGAATCAGGCCTCTAGGCCTGTGCCCCTAGTCAGGCACTAGGCTTGTGAACATAGACAGGCACTAGGCCTGAGCCGTAGTTAGGGGTGAATGTAGTGTAAGGCACTGGTGTAATTAATAGGCAGGTACTAGGCCTGCAAGTGATTAGTAAAAGGGCTCTAGGCCCCATTTTGTGGTTCCCGGTGGGTGGTTGGGGTTAACAGGTAGACGTGCGCCGCGGCAGTCCCCTCGTGGTTCCCCAAGTAGCTAACTGGTATCGTTAGAGTGTGCATATGCTGGCCAGCTCTAGGTAGGAAGGGAGTGTAACAACAAAGGTTAGGCAAAGATTGAAGGGACTGTTTTGTTGGTGAAATCTTGTACCGTGTTGTATGCTGTTTTTCGTGCAGGGCATCTCTGTAGAATTGTTAGTATTGTTAGTTTGTTTCGCACTACACACATAGTTAGTTTGAGGGCTGTGTGATGTAGTTACCCAGTTACGTACCACACTAGTAAGCGTTAGGCCCTGCACTGTGTTATTTTTGTGTTGTCTCTTCCTTACAGGGACCTGTAAGGGACGTGTTGGAGAGGGTACAAGTCTGACGACGGTGAGTGTCGTGTGTGTTTGTCTCTGCCTGTCTCCCATCCTTCATCAATCCACGGCGTACGTGGACCGTGCATCTCCATGCGAGGTCAAGGCATCACCTAGGTGCGCAAGTTCCAATAGGTGACACTCCAGGCTCTGAGGCAGTGTGCCGATGATTATATTTCCCGGAGCCCGGAGGGTGCCTCTGTAGAGACGTTGCGGGACGGAGGGCGCATCGGTCTTTATCCAGGCAGAACAGATCTAACCTACTCTCCTTCCTCCTAGGTGTTCGTGTCCGGGTGCCGGAGAATTCCAGGACCGTGGTTTGTCACCGCCTGAAGGTGAGAGGGTGCGGCACCAGGTAAGTGGTCCAGAGACACCTGCACGGCAGCAGGCACCACACCGCACCGCCCCTACACCCATCTCACAGTGACAGCTGAAAAGTATGACAAGGCCTTTATCGGTTGTAGAACATATAACTTGCTGGGATACATCATAGGAGCTCTAAGTGGTCAGCTCAAGGTGACGTATGGCCACTTCTTCTTCTACCACCTGAACATTATTTCCTTGGGAAGTGTGTCATTGGCTTTTATCATCTCTTTTATCAATCGCCAGTCCACTCTGCTAAATCTTCCTCAGAAAACCTCACAGGTGGCCATAATTATCTAACAATGTTAAAACACCTGGATGCGAATTGAAGTGAGAATCAAAAATTGCAACTGTCAAGTGCGAATTTATGGGAAAAAGTGCGAGTTTTAACGCAACTTGCAATTTATTAAATGTGCGAATTTGCAAAAAAAAATGCAAATTTGGCCATTTGCGAAAAAAAATCGCAAAAAACTGCAAAATCGCACAATATTACATTTCACCCCACATCTCTCACCTCTATGGCTATTTACATCCAGCATCAACTCCAACACAGTGTGGATTGGTAATATTCATTCACATCCAGTGGGAACTATATTGTGCTTGTTTTTTTTATCTGATTAAGGCATCGGCCAGTTTCAAAATTGCATCATTTTAGATTTATATCTTTTTTTATGAACACTGGAATTTTTAGATAAATGTTTTGTCATTTTGTCATGTGTAGTTATTAAAAACTGATATATAATTTTATAAACATCTTGCAAATTCATTCAGCCAGCGCTGGCCCAATATTTTTTTTTTTCCTTCAGCCTACATTGGGGAGTGACTACCCCTGTGCCAGCTGCTGCTAATTGCGCAACACACAAACCCTATATATTTTTTCTTCATGGTTAAAAGTCACCTTGATGAGCGTATTTGTAATAAAACAGCAGGGGTGCCCCGACCAGGAATCTCTGATTCCAATACACAATCCACATGGGTCAGGCACAGCCACTTAGCACAATGCGGGGAGGGTGCCCGTTGTCCGGCAATAATACATTTCAACATAGTAACGGAACTCCATCCACTTGAACAAAGGGAATTTATTCCGTGACTAACACAGCAACGTTCAATACAAAATATGTATTTTCATCAGGCTTAAACACAGCATCTTGCCATCGCTTCTGATGGTTTCGGATCCAATATACTCCAATATACAGTAGGTGTTTTTTGCATTAGGATAAAGCATGATTATGCAATAGATTTGTTGGATAGCATCAATGTTTGTCATTTACCATCTAGTTGTGATAGCCATTAGACAACACTGAAGCCATCTATTAACAAAGGGTCATTTATAGACTACTAGACATCATTGTCCTCTTTGCATGGATAATCATTTGCTATTAATATGTTCTTTTTATGCAACAGGTATTATGACAGCAATGATATCAATGTTGGACTTTGAGTCTCCTCACTGGACTTATGTATTTATGAAAACTTTTTCACTATGCATTGTATATTGTGAACATGCATTTGTGATAGAGGTTTCTCATTGTCATATGCTTGTATTATATATGCATGTTGCCGCCGTTTTCAAATATTTACCAGGCAAATATGTTTCATCTATATGTTACATGATATTATTCTGCCTTATATTGCATTAACTGAAGTTATCCCCTATCAATTAGTCATCATGTATCAGGGCCTGTGCCATGTCATCACCTATGGACTACTGTGCTTTGCGTCCAGTTTCCAGGGCATGCAGTGCCATCAGGTTACCTCAGCTATGGTCACTGCAGGTGACCTTGCCATCTTTTCTTATGTATACAGTGTGGTGATGTAATGGAGTGCCCCGGTGCTGGGACAGCTCCCCTGCTCCCAGTACTGGAGCAGCAGCAGCAGGGACGGGGAGAAGTAGGGCTGGGTCCCCCACGGGACAGCGCCTCCCCCGGCGCAGGGATCAGCTGTCTGATCCCTGTTCCAATAGTGCAGGCAGCGGCGGAGAGAGAGCGCTGGGATCAGGGCACTGATCCCAGCGCTGCCAGTGTGGCGGAGATCGACGGGGAGGCTGTTTGAAGTTGGCGCCATTGTGGCCGCCAATAGAAACCGCCGCCCCCGGCATTTGAATCCTGGCGCCCTTCGGGAGCCAATCACGGCTCCCGAATCGGCAGCCAATAGAAACCGGCTATGGCGAGCCAATCAGCACTCGCCACGCCGTACTCTGCCCCGCCCCCAGCGTCTGATGCCAGACGCCGCCGGGAGGTGAAGCAGGAAGGACCCACGCCGGCGGAGGGCCGGAGCGCCCCGGCTGAAGAAGGAAGCCGCTGAAGAAGCCACTGAAGAAGCCAGAAGACACCGGGCTCAAGAAGGGGAATCGCCGGCGCCTCCTGGACGAGGAGAGGAAGTGGCGCCGGCGCTGGCCAGGACTGGCCAGTGGCAGTAGACAAGATGGCGGCCATGCACGGAGAGGCCAGCGGGGGTAGGAAGCTTCAGAGCTGAGGAAGGTCCCCCCCGCGGCCTCTCCCAACATCAGGTAGGTGGTCCCAGGCCACCTACCCCTACCCTAGACCACCGGGTATCGGGCACTAGGCCCATGGGTACTTTCAGGCCCCTCCGGCCTGTGGGCACTTACAGGCCCCTCCGGCCTGTGGGCATTGTAGTCGGGCCCTCTTGGCCCGTGGCCAATTGATTGTTGGGCCCTCCTGGCCCTTTTGTATCCCACTGGGCCCCCTCCCCATGGCCCCTGTTGTGATAGGCCGGGCAGTAGGCCCGTGGGTGTATTTAGCCGGACGCTAGGCCCGCTGCACAATAGCCGGGCGTAAGGCCCGAGGCCCCCCCATAGCTCGGGGGCTAATTGAATCAGGCCTCTAGGCCTGTGCCCCTAGTCAGGCACTAGGCTTGTGAACATAGACAGGCACTAGGCCTGAGCCGTAGTTAGGGGTGAATGTAGTGTAAGGCACTGTGTGATGTAGTTACCCAGTTACGTACCACACTAGTAAGCATTAGGCCCTGCACTGTGTTATTTTTGTGTTGTCTCTTCCTTACAGGGACCTGTAAGGGACGTGTTGGAGAGGGTACAAGTCTGACGACGGTGAGTGTCGTGTGTGTTTGTCTCTGCCTGTCTCCCTTCCTTCATCAATCCAGGGCGTACGTGGACCTTGCATCTCCATGCGAGGTCAAGGCATCACCTAGGTGCGCAAGTGCCAATAGGTGACACTCCAGGCTCTGAGGCAGTGTGCCGATGATTATATTTCCCGGAGCCCGGAGGGTGCCTCTGTAGAGACGTTGCGGGACGGAGGGCGCATCGGTCTTTATCCAGGCAGAGCAGATCTCACCTACTCTCCTTCCTCCTAGGTGTTCGTGTCCGGGTGCCGGAAAATTTCCAGGACCGTGGTTTGTCACCGCCTGAAGGTGAGAGGGTGCGGCACCAGGTAAGTGGTCCAGAGACACCTGCACGGCAGCAGGCACCACACCGCACCGCCCCTACACCCATCTCACAGTGACAGCTGAAAAGTATGACAAGGCCTTTATCGGTTGTAGAACATATAACTTGCTGGGATACATCATAGGAGCTCTAAGTGGTCAGCTCAAGGTGACGTATGGCCACTTCTTCTTCTACCACTTGAACATTATTTCCTTGGGGAAGTGTGTCATTGGCTTTTATCATCTCTTTTATCAATCTCCAGTCCACTCTGCTAAATCTTCCTCAGAAAACCTCACAGGTGGCCATAATTATCTAACAATGTTAAAACACCTGGATGCGAATTGAAGTGAGAATCAAAAATTGCAACTGTCAAGTGCGAATTTATGGGAAAAAGTGCGAGTTTTAACGCAACTTGCAATTTATTAAATGTGCGAATTTGCAAAAAAAAAATGCAAATTTGGCCATTTGCGAAAAAAAATCGCAAAAAACTGCAAAATCGCACAATATTACATTTCGCCCCACATCTCTCACCTCTATGGCTATTTACATCCAGCATCAACTCCAACACAGTGTGGATTGGTAATATTCATTCACATCCAGTGGGAACTATATTGTGCTTGTTTTTTTTATCTGATTAAGGCATCGGCCAGTTTCAAAATTGCATCATTTTAGATTTATATCTTTTTTATGAACACTGGAATTTTTAGATAAATGTTTTGTCATTTTGTCATGTGTAGTTATTAAAAACTGATATATAATTTTATAAACATCTTGCAAATTCATTCAGCCAGCGCTGGCCCAATATTTTTTTTTTTCCTTCAGCCTACATTGGGGAGTGACTACCCCTGTGCCAGCTGCTGCTAATTGCGCAACACACAAACCCTATATATTTTTTCTTCATGGTTAAAAGTCACCTTGATGAGCGTATTTGTAATAAAACAGCAGGGGTGCCCCGACCAGGAATCTCTGATTCCAATACACAATCCACATGGGTCAGGCACAGCCACTTAGCACAATGCGGGGAGGGTGCCCGTTATCCGGCAATAATACATTTCAACATAGTAACGGAACTCCATCCACTTGAACAAAGGGAATTTATTCCGTGACTAACACAGCAACGTTCAATACAAAATATGTATTTTCATCAGGCTTAAACACAGCATCTTGCCATCGCTTCTGATGGTTTCGGATCCAATATACTCCAATATACAGTAGGTGTTTTTTGCATTAGGATAAAGCATGATTATGCAATAGATTTGTTGGATAGCATCAATGTTTGTCATTTACCATCTAGTTGTGATAGCCATTAGACAACACTGAAGCCATCTATTAACAAAGGGTCATTTATAGACTACTAGACATTATTGTCCTCTTTGCATGGATAATCATTTGCTATTAATATGTTCTTTTTATGCAACAGGTATTATGACAGCAATGATATCAATGTTGGACTTTGAGTCTCCTCACTGGACGTATGTATTTATGAAAACTTTTTCACTATGCATTGTATATTGTGAACATGCATTTGTGATAGAGGTTTCTCATTGTCATATGCTTGTATTATATATGCATGTTGCCGCAGTTTTCAAATATTTACCAGGCAAATATGTTTCATCTATATGTTACATGATATTATTCTGCCTTATATCGCATTAACCGAAGTTATCCCCTATCAATTAGGGGTGCTAGCATTGTTTTACATGTCTGTCCCGAGTAGCGCTTTGCGCAAGGGACTTTTAATGCTTTAATAGTTATTTAGGTGTTTCTTTAGAAATATAGTTACTATGTTATGTACGGCAGCTATAATTGTTATCAATATATAGTTACTGTTGTTATTCAGTGCTGCCACTAATTACATAGCGATGTGGCTCACGGCATCTCTGCCAGAGAAAACATTGCTATGGTAACACAGATTGATGTCAAACATGAGAGCGCACGGCCCTGCTTGATGATGTCACATGGGTGTTCTGGTGGATAGCAGCGTTCACAATATAGTAATAGCAGCCTTCTCATCCACAGCCAAAGAGTAAGGGATCGTTTTCCCACCTGAGACCCGCAGAACCATTCTACACAGAGAACATTGTAATTACATGCTGTGCATCCTGGGAGATGATGTCATGCTGAGGGGACTTACTTCCTGTTGTTCTCCTGTTACTTTCACTTAGTGTCTGCCTTATGCTGAGTAAAGACCTGTGTTACATTCATGCTGCACCTGTGGTTGTGATTCTGTTGCTGTTGAATGGAAGTGGTCAAGGATCAGCTCCCCCAAATATGGACATACAGCCTGCGGCTTCTCCAGCTGCCAGCTCTCCTCTTTATTGACCTCTGCAGATACAAACCAGTCATCATGTATCAGGGCCTGTGCCATGTCATAACCTAAGGACTACTGTGCTTTGCGTCCAGTTTCCAGGGCATGCAGTGACTTCAGGTTACCTCAGCTATGGTCACTGCAGGTGACCTTGCCATCTTTTCTTATGTATACAGTGTGGTGATGTAATGGAGTGCCCCGGTGCTGGGACAGCTCCCCTGCTCCCAGTACCGGAGCAGCAGCAGCAGCGATGGGGAGAAGTAGGGCTGGGTCCCCCACGGGACACCGCCTCCCCCGGCGCAGGGATCAGCTGTCTGATCCCTGTGCCAATAGTGCAGGCAGCGGCGGAGAGAGACAGCGCTGGGATCAGGGCACCGATCCCAGCGCTGCCAGTGCGGCAGAGATCGGCGGGGCGGCTGTTTGAAGTTGGCACCATTGTGGCTGCCAATAGAAAACGCCTCCCCCGGCGATTGAATCCTGGTGCCCTTCGGGAGCCAATCACGGCTCCCGAATCGGCAGCCAATAGAAACCGGCCGCGGCGAGCCAATCAGCACTCGCCATGCCGTACTCTGCCCCGCCCCGGCATCTGAAATCAGACGCCGCCGGGAGGCGAAGCAGGAAGGACCCACGCCGGCGGAGGGCAGGAGCGCCCCGGCTGAAGAAGGAAGCCGCCGGAGGACAGCGCAGAAGACTGCGGCGGGAAGAAGAGCTCCGGCGGCCACTGAAGAAGCCAGAAGACACCGGGCTCAAGAAGGGAAATCGCCGGCGCCTCCTGGACGAGGAGAGGAAGTGGCGCCGCCGCTGGTCAGGACTGGCCAGTGGCAGCAGACAAGATGGCGGCCATGCACGGAGAGGCCAGAGGGGGTGGGAAGCTTCAGAGCTGAGGAAGCTTTCACCCGCTGCCTCTCCCAACATCAGGTAGGCGGCCCCAGGCCACCTACCCCAACCCTAGACCACCGGGTATCAGGCACTAGGCCCGTGGGTACTTTCAGGCCCCTCCGGCCTGTGGGCACTTACAGGCCCCTCCGGCCTGTGGGCATTGTAGTCGGGCCCTCTCGGCCAGTGGCCAATTGATTGTTGGGCCCTCCTGGCCCTTTTGTATCTCGCTGGGCCCCCTCCCCATGGCCCCTGTTGTGATAGGCTGGGCAGTAGGCCCATGGGCGTATTTAGCCGGGCGCTAGGCCGTTGCACAATAGCTGGGCATAAGGCCCGAGGCCCCCCCATAGCTCGAGGGCTAATTGAATCAGGCCTCTAGGCCTGTGCCCCCAGTCAGGCACTAGGCTTGTGGACACAGACAGGCACTAGGCCTGAGCCGTAGTTAGGGGTGAATGTAGTGTAAGGCACTGGTGTAATTAATAGGCAGGTACTAGGCCTGCAAGTGATTAGTAAAAGGGCTCTAGGTCCCATATTGTGGTTCCCGGTGGGTGGTTGGGGTTAACAGGTAGACATGCTCTGCGGCAGTCCCCTCGTGGTTCCCCAAGTACCTAACTAGCATCGTTAGAGTGTGCATATGCTGGCCAGCTCTAGGTAGGAAGGGAGTGTAACAACAAAGGTTAGGCAAAGATTGAAGGGCCTGTTTTTTTGGTGAAATCTTGTACCGTGTTGTATGCTGTTTTATGTGCAGGGCATCTCTGTAGAATTGTTAGTATTGTTAGTTTGTGTCGCACTACACACATAGTTAGTTTGAGGGCTGTGTGATGTAGTTACCCAGGTACGTGCCACACTAGTAAGCGTTAGGCCCTGCACGGTGTTGTTTTTGTGTTGTCTCTTCCTTACAGGGACCTGTAAGGGACGTGTTGGAGAGGGTACAAGTCTGACGACGGTGAGTGTTGTGTGTGTTTGTCTCTGCCTGTCTCCCTTCCTTCATCAATCCAGGGCGTACGTGGACCTTGCATCTCCATGCGAGGTCAAGGCATCACCTAGGTGCGCAAGTGCCAATAGGTGACACTCCAGGCTCTGAGGCAGTGTGCCGATGATTATATTTCCCGGAGCCCGGAGGGTGCCTCTGTAGAGACGTCGTGGGACGGAGGTCGCATCGGTCTTCATCCAGAAGGAACAGCTCTCACCTACTCTCCTTCCTCCTAGGTGTTCGTGTCCGGGTGCCGGAGAATTCCAGGACCGTGGTTACGGCGCCAGGTAAGTGGTCCGGAGACACCTGCACGGCAGCAGGCACCACACCGCACCGCCCCTACACCCATCTCACAGTGACAGCTGAAAAGTATGACCAGGCCTTTATCTGTTGTAGAACATATAACTTGCTGGGATACACCATAGGAGCTCTAAGTGGTCAGCTCATGGTGAGGATTGGCCACTTCTCCTTCTACCACCTGAACATTATTTCCTTGGGAAGTGCGTCAGTGGCTTTTATGATCTTTTCTATCAATCTCCAGTCCACTCTGCTAAATCTCCCTCAGAAAACCTCACAGGTGGCCATAATTATCTAGGGGTATATGTAGGGTATTTTCACATTCCAATATGGGTCACCTGTGAGGCTATTAATAATTTCTCATTTTGTTCTTTGTTGTTCTGGGGCCATATCGCCCATCAGAACCTGCTCTATTTAGTTTGCGAATTGTAGGCACTTTTGGGATGCAAATTCCTAACTCGCATTCCATTAAATATGCGATTTATATATTTTACAATGTTAAAACATCTGGATGTGAATTGAAGTGAGAATCAAAAATCGCAACTTTCACAAGTGTGAATTTATGGGAAAAAGTGCGAGTTTTAACGTAACTCGCAATCTACTAAATGTGCGAGTTTGCAAAAAAAAATGCAAATTTGACCATTTGCAAAAAAAAAATCGCAAAAAACGGCAAAATCGCACAATATTACATTTCGCCCCACATCTCTCACCTCTATGGCTATTTACATCCAGCATCAACTCCAACACAGTGTGGATTGGTAATATTCATTCATATCCAGTGGGAACTATATTGTGCTTGTTTCTTATCTGATTAAGACATCAGCCAGTTTCAAAATTGCATCATTTTAGATTTATATCTTTTTATGAACACTGTGGAATTTTTAGATAAATGTTTTGTCATTTTTTCATGTGTAGTTATTTAAAATTGATATATAATTTTATAACCGTCTTGCAAATTCATTCAGCCAGCGCTGGCACAATATAATATTTTCTTCCTTCAGCCTACATTGGGGAGTGACTACCCCTGTGCCAGCTGCTGCTAATTGCGCAACACACAAACCTTATATATTTTTTTTTCACGGTTAAAAGTCACCTTGATGAGGGTATTTGTAATAAAAAAGCAGGGGTGCCCCAACCAGGAATCTCTGATTCCAATACACAATCCACATGGGTCCGGCACAGCCACTTAGCACAATGCGGGGAGGGTGCCCGTTGTCCGGCAATAATACATTTCAACATAGTAACGGCACTCCATCCAATTGAACAAAAGGCATTTATTCCGTGAACAACAAAGCAAAGTTTCAAAACAAAATATGTATTTTCATCAGGCTTAAACACAGCATCTTGCCATGGCTTCTGATGGTTTCGGATCCAATATACTCCAATATACAGTAGGTGTTTTTTGCATTAGGATAAAGCATGATTATGCAATTGATTTGTTGTATAGCATCGATGTTTGCCATTTACCATCTAGTTGTGTTAGCCATTAGACAACACTGAAGCCATCTATTAACAAAGGGTCATTTGTAGACTACTAGACATTATTGTCCTCTTTGCATGGATAATCATTTGCTATCAGAGCCGGCCCTAGGCATAGGCAAACTAGGCAAATGCCTAGGGCATTTGGAATGCCTAGGGGCACCAGCAGCTTCTGCTGATTAAAATGATATGCAGCATGCCTATATTCTGTGTGTGAGTGAGGCTGTATAGGCATATGAAATAGTGTATTCATGGAAATCACTGTAACATAGCATTCCATATGCAGGTACAGCTACAGTCGCACACAGAATATAGGCATGCCGCATATCATTTTAATCATCCTTATGTGTCCTGGTCACATAACAATGCAAATAAGATGAATATTCTGCAAAAAATGCACCCAACATTAGCAGAACTGGCCAGGAGCTGTATGGCCTATTGAGGCAAGATGTATGAGGAAATATCTGTATCCAAGCAGAGGCAGAGGTCACAGTGTTAGCGGATGTACGAGTGCTGTCTGCGGGTGGGTTGGTTGTGCAATACTGTTTGGCATATGTGTAAGGGGCATTATGTGTGTCATGTATAAATGCATTAATAATGTGCAACATATGTGTAACAGGCATTATGTGTGTCATGTGTATAAGGGCATTAATAATGTGCGACATATGTGTAAGGGGCATTATATTTGTCATAATGTGAATAAAGGTTGGCATAATGTGTAAGGGGCATTATATTTATAAGGACATTAATAATGTGTGTCATGTGTAAGGGGCATTACTGTGGGGCATTACTGTGTGGTATTATCAGGGGTGCCGAGAGAAAGGGGTAGGGGGTACAAATTACCCAGGCCAAAGTCTGATGGAAGGGCCCAGTGGGGGCCCCGGGCCCCCTCCCCTTAAGTGACAGCAGCAGCTGCAGCTCTTCTCCTCTGCCCAGCACACACTGCTTTGTGCTGGGTTGCAGTGTGGCCATGGAGGTGCTTAAAATACAATATTTTCTCAGGATTTTTTCTAAGGGTATAATGTGAATAATGTGAGGAGTAATGTATATAAGGTAAAGTGGTACTACTGTGAATAAGGGACACCATCGCATGATATCATGTGAATAAAGTTGCACTACTGTGTGGCATAATTTGAATTGGGGGTACTATTGTGTTGCCATGCCCCTTCCCAGCAAGAACACACCCCTGTGTGTGCACTGTTTCTATTTCAAATATTGCAGGTAGGAGCACCAAAATGATGACTGCTATGATGAGGGTTGATGGTGCTGGGAAATGGGAGCAGGGTCAGAGGCAGAACTAGTGTTGGTTCTACGGGGCACCAGCAAAAATCTTGCCTAGGGCATCATTTAGGCTAGGGCCGGCTCTGTTTGCTATTAATATGTTCTTTTTATGCAACAGGTATTATGACAGCAATGATATCAATGTTGGACTTTGAGTCTCCTTACTGGACGTATGTATTTATACAAACTTTTTCACTATGCTATGTATATTGTGAACATGCATTTATGATAGAGGTTTCTTGTTGTCATATGCTTGTATTATATATGCATGTTGCCGCAGTTTTACTTTACTTCCTGTTGTTCTCCTGTTACTTTCACTTAGTGTCTGCCTTATGCTGATTCATGCTGCACGTGTGGTCGTGATTCTGCTGCTGTTGCATGGAAGTGGTCAAGGATCATCTCCCCCAAATATGGACATACAGCCTGTGGCTTCTCCAGCTGCCAGCTCTCCTCTTTATTGACCTCTGCAGATACAAACCAGTCATCATGTATCAGGGCCTGTGCCATGTCATCACCTATGGACTACTGTGCTTTGCGTCCAGTTTCCAGGCCATGCAGTGCCTTCCGGTTACCTCAGCTGTGGTCACTGCATGTGACGTTGCCATATTTTCTTATGTATACATTGTGGTGACAGCTGACAAGTATGACAAGGCCTTTATCGGTTGTAGAACATATAACTTGTGGGATACACCATAGGAGCTCTGAGTGGTCAGCTCATGGTGACATATGGCTGGCTGTTGGGGCCCCACCACAACCGTACCATTGCCAAGAGAAAAAGGGCCATGTGGAAACATATAACCACATCAGTAAATGCTGTCAGTACACATAAGCGCCTTGTGCGCAACATCAAAAAAACGTTTCAATGATATTAAGCGGCAATTGAAGCTAAAAATGGGCCTGGAAAAAACTGAGGCAAGTCGCACAGGAGGACCAAGGGTAGAAGTGTGGTTTCATTGATATGAGAACCAGCTCCGCCGCATAATACCCCCTGAGGTACTACCAGGACTACATATTGAGGATATGGATCGCCCTCAAACTCCACCTCAAGCTGGTAAGTGAAACCAAATGTACCCCTACAACTTACCATTATTATGTAAAAATGATAGGTACTTGTGAGTTATCCGGGCTCCCGATTTCTAAATCGGGTCGGATCGGGCACATCGCATCGCATCGCATGCGACCATCGGATGCGATGCGATGACCCGATTTTTCCATAGGAATCAATGTTAAAATGGACTGAGTCCATTTTAACATGGAATTCAATGGGAAAAAGGGGTCCTTTTCATACCCCTACTATCCAAGTGGGCATGGAGTTGGATATAAACCTGTGGCGAGCGTAGCGAGCCACCGAGCCCGAAGCGTGGCGAGCGTAGCCAGCCCCGCGAGGGGACACAGAATACCGTCCCCTCGCGGGGCTCGCTTCGCTCGCCACGCTTCGGGCTCGGTGGCTCGCTACGCTCGCCACAGGTTTATATCCAACTCCATGCCCACTTGGATAGTAGGGGTATGAAAAGGACCCCTTTTTCCCATTCAATTCCATGTTAAAATGGACTCAGTCAATTTTAACATTGATTCCTATGGAAAAATCGGGTCATCGCATCCGATGGTCGCATGCGATGCGATGCGATGCGATATCGCATCGCATCGCATCTGATTGTATGCCTTAACTTAAGGCATACAATCAAAAAATTGGGAGCCCGGATAACTCACAAGTACCAAATGATATTATGTTGTGTTTCTATGTTCCCAGCATAGATGTGATGTTGTGGCACTACACATCCCAGCAAGGGGCCATTGGGAAAGTGTTCTTGGATCATTTCACTATTGTGTGGTATGCTGGGTTCAGTAGTTCCTCAACTGATGCAATTGGTATAACACAAATCAGGGTATGTTCCACACCCAAAGTAGGGTGGTGTGATGCATTTTGCACATGCATTAATTTTCAAATAGCTTACATGATGGCTATGAAAGAGGGAAGTGCAAATTAATCATGTAATGGTGAAAATGCAGATTACACAATATAGCCACCTCATAACGTGGACAATTTTATTTGAGCCTAAGCCATGTGTGGTCATCTTCTGTTTAGGTTTGGACATGTGAATTGTTTTTGAATTATGGTACACACTGCAATAATCCAACTTGTGTACTTATTCTCCAGCTCAAAATACAGAGAGTGCTGTGGGCCGTCATTCCCGGCAAATGAGTGGTGACTTTGAGGCTGCAGGTGAGTTTGACTATGGGATTTAAATCAAAACCACATCACACACAGTATGCATGTAACCTCGGCCATTCTCTAGGTTGGCCCAAAAAAGGCCACTTTTTCTGCAGAGTAATTCGCTATGCAGCTACATTGTTGTAAAAACTGCACTGAAACAAAAGGCCCGTGTAAGATCCAATACTAACCAATGTCCCATTAATCACAGGCCCATCACACCAGCTACAGCATCCAGAAGAGGACCTACAAATGCAAGAGGAGGATACAGACATAATCCTGGAGCCTGTCGACTACTTTGAGGCTGAGAATCAAAGAGATCAGGCACCCATCACTCAAAGGCCATCTAGCCAGCCACAAGCGCCCCAAACCACACTGGGCCAAAATGCCATCCCCACAGCGGCAGATGAGTTGGCGTACTCCCTGCACAGCTTCAAACAGAAGCAGATCCATTTTGTGCAGACCCAAACTGTTCAAATGGAACATTTTGAGGGATATGTCCGTAACATACGCCACGAAATTAAAAAGGTGGCTCACAGTGTGCGTGTCAGTGTAGGCACACAAATAAGGTTGGTAGCCACACTAGACAGGCGTCTTGGCGACATAAGCCAGGCCATACAGGCCCAAAACACCACATTAGGGCAGGTAAATGCCAACATATGTGCCCAGACGCAAGCACTGATTGCACAAACATCGGCTCTAGAGTCTCTTCAGACACACTTACAGCAAAGCAACCCCAGTCACTTAGCCCCAGCTGCCTCTACAGCAAGCAGCCTCTCCACCACCCCTATGAGCAGCTCACCGACTAGTCCTCCTCGTAGGAGTGTACGCACCAGGGGTGGCCTGAGTAGTTCAGGGAAGTTTGTTAGCTCCCGTGGGAAGGGTAAAAACCCATAAATTTAGACACAACTAGTAATGACACTAGTAGGATGCTGTTACTGTGTGTCACACAAATTTGCAATTGTTTTGGCTTTTCATGTTTATTTACATGTTTCCACATTTTTCACTCCAATAAAAAAGTTACCACACGTAATAATGTTTCATTATTTTCATATTTGCTAAACATTTTAATGATGTGGCCTTGGTGGCAATACAATTTCATAACACTGGAACTTAGTAGGGCATGACAAGGCCTTTATCTGTTGTAGAACATACTGTATAACTTGCTGGGATACGCCATAGGAGCTCTGAGTGGTCAGCTCATGGTGACATATGGCCACTTCTCCTTCTACCACCTGAACATTATTTCCTTAGGAAGTGCGACAGTGGCTTTTATCATCTCCATTTTCTTGCCCATGCCCGGCATGAATGAGCCAACACTGTGCACTGCTGCTGCAAGTCGGTGGTCAGGTTCCTCAAGCAGCAATGGCAGGACATCTGTGAGTGCTGTACTTCCAACACCAGATATTGGTCAATATGGTGGTTACTTGTGACAGTTGGCTCCCACCAAGTGACAGACGCTTCCCATATGCTCTGGGAACATCTCTTAGAAAACACAGCGACCATCGGAGAATGGGGGAGGTTCCCACATATGGGGGAGTTGTTCACATGAAACATCCACTTGTGGTCTGTTCGCTCTGCGTCTTACCGCATTTGGACCGTGTGAGCGATCTGTACGGTAGGCGAGGCTAGGAGCACTCGGTTCCTGTCCGAAATACGTATCTGTCCGATTCAAGTAGAATAAGGGCCAAAGTGTTGGTAGTCATCAATCAGACCTTCAATCTACATTTATTTTTCACACCTCTACCTTTTCTGTGTGCTAATGTCCCGATCTGGTTGACCCCATTAATGACCAATATTGTCACAATTGCTAAGAAAATTGTTCTCACTCATTGGACGAACGCTTCTGCTCCAATCCTATCTGAGGTTCAAACTCTACTTTTGAAAACTATTTATCTAGATAGACAGCCCACACTCCCCGATCTTGAATATGCACTGCTTCTTTGGTTTACATTTTACTAATGTCTATTGACACTACATTGTTTCCTTGCACATGCCCACTATGATTATTGTTTATCACCGCTGGACCAGACCTGTATACCCCACCTCCACCTCCTCTAGATTTTTCTTTATGGATAAGTTTAATGGCCCCATAGAGTAGGCCAACTTCTGCCCGACTTCCTTTGAGCTCCCCCAGCAGCTCCCCAGGAGAGCTTGATAAGATTTTGCACTTGATGTGCCATTTTTTACATGTGATAAATTGGATGCGATTTATCACATGTAACCCGGAGGAGCTGCAGTCGGGGTAGCAACAGGAGAGCAGGATCTGAGGTAGGCAGGGAGCTGGGATGGGAGAGCAGGGTCCGGGATAACGGCAAGCATCAGGAGCCAATCAGCAGCCACCCAGTCTTTTGAATAGGATTTTCCATTTTTCCGCCTGCCGCTACCCCGGACACTGCTCTCCATTAATAGAATATAATGTATACAGTAATTGTAGATGGCGCAAAAGATGCTGCCCAAAGTGTCACATAAGATGCCTGCTAGAAAAAGTCATTGCTTATTATAGGGACACTCATTTCTTACATTTGATGAGTACGCTTGGTATCTATCTGGATACTGTTCCTTTTCACTGTAATTCTTTCTACGTATCTGACGTCAAATTTCTTGGCTAATAGCCATGGATGTTAGGAAGACCAAAAAAAATCCTGCAAGAGCACCCAGTGTTCTTATTTTCTATATATATATATGCGGGACGCTGAGGGAATCTGCACGCGTGCACCATTACACAGATCAGCTATTTAAGGTAAGAAAGTCTTTGCTTTCTTTTGGTCACCAGCACAGCACTGAAAGCACTTTATGGTACTAGTCTTGAGGAAAAGACCTGTAGGTCTTGAAACGTCGACCATGATGTACTGTACCTTTATGGATTAAATTTCTTATTTTCACTATTGGAGTCTGTGGAGTGCCGCTTTTTCCTACCTGGACCTAGCCAGACCAGGAGGTATCGTGTCAGTATTATTAAAGCTTCTGAAGGCACCCCGGCAAGTTGTTCTTTCTTCCAGAGTGCTGAACAAACAACGGTATTATATATATATAAATATATATATCTATATATAGATATATATACAAAACAGGGGTTTGGCACTCCTTGTAACAGGAATCGATTGCGCTGGTGCCAGCACTAGAAAACATAGAGGACTTGCGGTGGGGCACTCGTGGCTTTTCTTCCAATAAACACAATTACAATTTGACTATAAATTGAAATGTTGCTGCTATCTGGCTATATTGTATTTATTGGAAGAAAAGCCACGAGTGCCCCACCGACCGTAATACGGTCCTGCGCAATAAAAGTTTTCATCCGGTGTCCACTCGCAAGGGCCTACCCTACTCTCAATTGTTGAGAGTAAGGCGTATCACTTTAGAGGCCAGTCAAGTGGAACCGGCTTTGGATGCCATGGTTGCCAGATTTCTTGATAGAGGTTACCCTAAAAAGGAGCTATTGGCCCTTAAAAAGAAAATCCTTAGTATCCCACGTAATGTACTACTTAAGGGTAAGGGACAACAAGTGACGGCCACAGACAATAAAATTCCATGGGTTAACCAGTTCTCTACTCGCAGCAAGGGAAATATTGTGAAAGCTAAACAATTTTGGCCAGCAGTGTCTACTGATAAAGATTTGCCCCTCCTGAATAACACCAGATTACTGCCTAGCCTCACGAGAGGTAAAAATATTAAAGATCAGGTGGTTAGGCTTGATATATCAGGGTGGGACAAACTCCCTGGTTCAACCTTCCTGGGGAGAAAAAATGGTTGCTACCGCTGCCTGGGCTGCATCACATGCAGGTCCATGACAGTGGGTGCCACCTTTAATCACCCACACTCTGGCAAACGCATCCCTATAAAATTTCCCTTGTCTTGCCATTCAACATATGTCATATATGTTCTCACTTGTCCCTGTGGCCTGTCCTATGTGGGGAAAACGCAACGTACGTTTAAGGAGCGGATGGCCCTACATAGGTCAGGCATACATCAGGGTCTATTGTGTGGACATAGCGACCAACCTGTTGCACGCCACTGCATCAAAATGGGCCACAGTGTGGCAAGTATGAGATTTATGGTTATAGATCAGATACCTGCCTCCCTACGGGGGGCAACAGAAATAAAAAATTGATGCAGTTGGAATGCAAATGGATTTATTTCTTGCAAACCTTAGCCCCGAAGGGCTTAAATGAACAATGGGGTCTGCAGTGTTATCTTTAATGTCATTGATCCTAATATCCAGAGATTCTTCTTTCTTTTTGTACTACTATATTATGATGTTTGTGCATCTTTCAAATTTTTGCTTATATATATTTTTTCTTTTTCTTCTGTATTTTTTACATTGTTTGTTTTAGAGCTTACTGTAAATATTATGTCTTCATCTCCCTATACCCAGCTGGCTATACGTTAACAATATACGCTAAACATATATGACGGTTTGGGGAACAATTATTTAAATAATAGAGGAATCTTGTTTCCCAATTCTATAGTCCAGTGGGTTATATAGTGCATTTTAATACTATCATAACTGTATGTTTGTCATACTTTATGTTTTAACATATTTTTATTCAATGTGCTTTGTTTATTTTGATGTTTCATAGGTTGCTAGGTAACGCTGGTGAAGCTGGGACGCAGCAGAGTGACATGGGGCATTGCTTAGCTGACTGGAAGCGAGTCGGCCTGGATGCAGAAAGCGGAGGGGTGATGTATGAGCGCTACAACAGTGTGACGCGTCATCCGGATGCGACGCACACAAGGGACTCGTGGACATACGCTAGCCGCCGCTGTTACTTACAGGTGATACCGGTAAGGCCAGGTGATGCCTGATTAATGTGGGGGCGGGATTTTGTCTGCTTTATATGTCTGGTTGTTTTTCATATGCACTTGTATGTCCTTGTTAACGGGGTAACACCCGAAACGCCGTTGGAATAAAGGCTATTTTATATCACTGAAACTAGTCTGGAGAGTGCCGCCTTCTTCACATTTCTACATTGGAGCAACTTGTTTGTTACCTGGGAAGGCACCACAGCAATACTCTTGGAATTATACACGAGTGCCCGGCCAACTACCTGTTTGTTTGTTTGTATATATATATATATATATATATATATATATATATATATATATATATATATATATATATATATATATATATATATATATATATATATATATATATATATATATATATATATATATATATATATATATATATATATATATATATATATATATTAAAATGTGAATCCAGATGGATTCATAGATTGAATACTTTGGCCCCGTATGGTCTTACTGAACATGCAAAACTTCATACATTTTTATAAAGTTGTGCTTTGGTCTAACGGGTTAGTGCATTACTTATAATATATTTATGTTGCTGCTGTACGCCTTTAGGTTAAGTCTGCCGATCATCTATCTACTGTTATGATGCCTTCTGTTTCTATGTATATCTGTACTTTTAATTGTGTGTTTTATATTATAATTTTTGCATCTGTTATGTAATTGTTTATAATATGCACTTTTTTCATTGTGTGAAACTGTTCACCCACTGCCCAGCAACTTTAAGTGCCTGGGTTGCACCACTTGTGCTAACCTGGAAACGGGAGACCATTTCTTTCACCCAGGCGCAGGTGAAAAAGTTATGATCAGACATTCCCTTACGTGTTCCAGCAAATTCGTTATATACTACATCAAGTGTCCGTGTGGTCTTCTCTACATAGGGAAGACCATACGACAATTTAAAGAAAGAATCGCTATACACTGTTGTAGCATATGCGCTGCGCTTGATGGAAAAGGTTCTAATCAGCCGGTCGCCCAGCACTTCAAGTTGTTTAATCATTCTTTGCCTACCCTGAGGTATAAAATGATAGACAGCATCCCCCCCAACAGACGAGGTGGAGACAGGGGCAGAGCACTTTTGCAGCTAGAATCGAAATGGATATATCGATTACAAACAGTGAGCCCCTTAGGTGTCAACGAACAACTTTCGTTAACCTGTTTTCTGTGAACATTGGGTCCCACAGCCAATAGATCCTAGCATTTTTGCATACAGTTCTATGCATGGGTCACAGCCTGACTACAGCATTAGTCGTATGCACCCACCAGACTAGTTATGTGCCCACACATGATCCAATGTGTCCGTTCTGTGCCACACCTAGGAGCGCAGTCAGCCTTGTTTCATGGACAGCTCCTGCGGTTGTCAGTGTCTGCGCTCCTGTCAGTTTCATGAGCATAGTGCAGTTTCAGTTACGTGTTCTGCACTCACCTTATTGTTTAATCATGATGTTAGCATTTACCATGTAATGACAGTATGTACTGTGTGATGTTATTACGCACCAGTTGCTTACAGATTTGTGTGCTCTACACGTTTATGTTTTTGTCAGATCACCATGGTGACGGTTACACGGGTGGCACGCCCCCCCCCCCCCCCCCCGGGTGGCTCGGTCTCGACGGAGCTGCAACACTCCCATGACGTCATACGGCTCCCCAGCAGCGTGCAGGTGACGGGCAGGCACAGTGGGCTTTCAGCACTCTCCTATATATGTAAGTAATTTTTTATGTTTTCATTATATGTCTTGATAAAGGACGTTACAGTCCAAAACGTTGACAGCATAACCTCTGGTTGTGTCTTTTTTCCATTTGTTGATCATTGCTGAATTGGATTCTGAGTACATGCTACCATTTGCTGCTACAATTCCTACACCAGGATTGCAAGCACCGGACCTGTTGCTATTTATTAGCCTAGAGTGGCAGTACAGTACACACATATAATATAAACACTAGAACGTCTCTGTTCCTCTGCTGCTGCCCGCTGGCGTGTCATTACCACTGACAGTACTCACCTCCTCGGACATTACACTCTGCATGTAATGCGTGTCTATAATACCTGCGTGTGTACTCTGTACACATCCTGTAACCAGTCACAGCAGCCTCCTCCTGATTATGATTCCTGCACCCCTCTTATGCCCTAGTGTGCAGTATAAGCTGCACTGACTGGGAACCGCGGCTAGTACAGTCTCAGCATGTCCCCATCTTTATGCGGTCACAGAATGGAAGCTGTGGAGAGAGATGAGAGGGGAAGCCACTCCTCCTCCTCAGCTCGGCACAGAATGCATCCCAAAATCCAAGTCACCACACCTGGAGCAGTCGTGCATCCCATTGTGCGTCCTCTGGCAACCTGGTATTGTTCTGCTTGGCAGTATGATGGTTGTCAGTAGTACTAGGGTCCCTAAAATAATACATAGGAGTCACTGTATGTTAAATCCAGCTGGCTGTACAGGCTTACTGTACTGTGTAAGACACACATAAAATGGAATATTGTTTAAAACTTTATTCCATGCTACTTTTTATACAGTATTTACTTGAATCCACTTTGGTTTTCCAGCATATTGAAATAGCATTTGTGATGTCTATTTTCCTAAGGAGTGGGAGGAGAGACATAGAAATCAAGGGAGAGATAAACACGGGTCAGAAGGAGAGAGATCTGCTTTCTCTGCTGCAAGGATGGATCTTAGTAAAAACCACTGCTGCCGAACGGACCCCTGTGGACTGGATAAGAGGGAAAAACCTGTTGTTGTACATCCATCCCCTGGAGGACCCTGATACCCAGTTGTGGGTTACATGCGATTTTATTTCTACGAATATGTGAGTTTGTCCAATAAATATTTTGGTACTTGTTTCCTAGAACGGCCACAATCGTGAGTGATCGTGGCTCTTAATTAAGGGACACGATCCTCACGATGTGGCCGATTTTTTACAATTTTTTAACTTTGAATGACAGAAATCGGGTCAATCGGTCGGTCGCGACCAATTAAAATCGGCCGCGATGCGACCGACCGATTGACCCGATTTTTCCATAGACTTCAATGTTAAAAAATCTTTTAACATTGAAATCGGGAGGATCGTGTCGGTCTTGTGCCATTATAATGGCACAAGATGAGATGGACTTGATTAAGTCCATCTCACATAGGGTAAAATGATAAAAAAGGTGAAATGGGCCAATATGACCCATTTCACATTTTTTATGTGCCCGCCATGACCCCACGATAGACGTCAACCCGAAGCGTGGCGAGCGCAGCGAGCCCGCGAGGGGCGGCGGTGCGCGTCCTCCGACCTTTTCATTCCCCTACTATCCACTAGGGCGTGGAGTGAGAATAGAATAGTGTGGCGAGCGCAGCGAGCCACCGAGCCCGAAGCGTGGCGAGCGCAGCGAGCCCCGCGAGGGGACGCGTATACCTGTGAAGTTAGACGCGTCCCCTCGCGGGGCTCGCTGCGCTCGCCACGCTTCGGGCTCGGTGGCTCGCTGCGCTCGCCACACTATTCTATTCTCACTCCACGCCCTAGTGAATAGTAGGGGAATGAAAAGGTCGGAGGACGCGCACCGCCGCCCCTCGCGGGCTCGCTGCGCTCGCCACGCTTCGGGTTGACGTCTATCGTGGGGTCTAGCCCACTTAGTAACATTTGGGGGGGCAATTGAAACAAATCTGGTAAAAAAAAAAAAAAATCGGGTGAAAAATCGGTCGGTCGGATCGGTCGCATCGTATGCGACCAAATCGCATGCGATGCGATCGATCCGATTTTTTATCTTACGACCACAACGATCTAAATGGTTGTGGCCGTGCTAGGAAACAAGTACCAATATTTTTTACTTTTATAAAAAACAATATTGCACTAGAAATTGTTTTTTAAGCTCCTCAGGATCCGTGTGGATTTTTATGAAGATCAAAGACCGTTGATGTGCCTATGAAACACATTTGTTTGTGAGTGCATCCATTTATTATTAAATTGTGCAGATTGTGAAAACTATATTTGCACCATGGTCTGCTTTCTCTTTTAAATCCTAAGGTTACTGACAGTGACCCACACGGGAAAAAACAAACTGTGATTGCTTGCCGATTACAGTGACCCATGCACACATTAAATTGTGTAAGTGTAATTGTTTTGTGTTTTTCGCCAAGGGTTGCACTATTCACTTGTTGGCAAGGATGGATCTGGCAGCTACAGTGTGTAGACACAAGCCATGAGCCCTAAGGTTTAGAATTGTACAAGGCTAATCCACCCCCAGCAACCAAGGCACGACTTTCCCCATGGTACTTACCCCACTGCTTCATTTATGGATGCTAATCCTGAAGCTGAGGTGACACAACAATTCAGTACAGGAGTTAGACAGACTCCCAGTAGTGCTTTGCATAGGAGGCTGACTCACACGCAGCCTGGAGAATGGGGGCGGGGCAAAGCCAGTAAGAGAAGAAAGGAGGAGCAGTGGGGAAAGCCAGTACTGATTGGTCAGTACTCGTGAGAGCTCTCTCCCCCTCTGCACATGTGCTGCTGCTGCATACCTCCCAACTTTCTGACGTTTAGAATAGGGACACTCGCACGGCGTAGCCGCGCGAGCGTCGGAAAAGGGGCGTGGCATAGGCCACACCCCTATACCTACACGGCAGGACAATCACCCGGCCAGCACCCAGCCCTGACAATAAACACACACCTGCACAGCGGGACAGTCACCCCAGCAGCCCAGCTCCATGAGCCCTTCACCGCAGAGAGGAGCTGCTCGTAGCTCATCCGCCGTCTCAGTGAGTCAGAGGGACACTCACGCTGTGACCGTTGCACACATCCCTCCTACCAGCATTCTGGCAGGAAGCCATACACACAATGGTAGCCACGGTCATCCCAAGGGATGTGTTTACTCCAAGGCTATGTACTTTGGCAATATGGGCAGAAGACATACTAGAAAAACCCACCCAAAGTTATGTTACTCAGTTATGTACCTTGATAAAAGTTTGCATTGCCAGGTCATGGTTAGCCTCAAGCGGCCCTACATGGAGAGAATGGATATCATTGTCCAATGAGGTGGCACTAAATGAAAAATTTGTCTACAGTATCTCTCTAGAGGTTCTGAGAAAAAATATCATGTCATATGGAACAAATGACTAGACTCCCCCTTCGTGCACCAGGGTTAACTCCCCGGTGGACAACCTGGGTCTCCCCTCATTGCTATCCTGGGGCATGCATGCCCTTGCTGTTTTGGAGAGTTCTGGGTTTCTCTATCAAACCTATATAAATGCATGACTGTTGGCATGTATGCATCCCTGTTAACATACATCCCATTGAAATTGCGGTGAGCCCCTGCCGTTTCCCAACCTCGTGCAGAGCCTACTCATTAAGTGAGAAGTGCCTTGATCGGGCTGCGAAAGAGCAACACAACAACCTTAATGCGATGTATCACAACATGTTTATTTAATCCATATATGCATAAGTTTATAATCACAATGTTTTTTCTACATATATACCTCTGTCTAATGGAAATGATTGTTTGAAACACAAGCAATTTGTTATATGCATTATTAGTCCTTGACTCTAATTGTTTTTTTGTTTATGTAAGCATTACAAATTTCAATAAAAAATATTGAATTAAATAAATAAAAAAGTGTTGCTGTGGAACTACAGATCCCAGCAAGGTGTGCACATGTTAATGAAATCAGTCCCAAACAATTGTGTACCTTATGATTCACTGCTGATCAGTATGCATCCAGAACTGCAGGTCTGCTTATAATTATTACTAGAGACAGGATTATATGCAACATAAAAAGCTTGAAATATGCATGCAAATATGCATGAAAAATACTTAAAATATGCATGAAAAAGGTTTAAAATATGCTACATTAAATAATAAAAGAGTAATTTTTAACTTATTTATTTAAAAATTAGCATAAAATTAGTTGCAAATAAACCTCAAAAATAGGCCCACAGCATCTGCAGATGTTTAGTGCTGTACACAGGATTTTTTTTCTTCCTGGCTGCTACAGCATACTCCAGCATCCTAGGCTCTTCTGGCATCAACTACACGGACCCTCATCTCCAGCACTGATGGATCAAATGTCAGCATAGCGTGTGAGGGCAGCGCAGTGGAGGGCTTCCTCACTGACACGGCATTTCCTCCGCGCCGCATGATGTCACAACCCTTCTGCCCACCTCCTCTGCTGCAGAAGTCTGTCTCTTGGTGTAAAGTCCCAGGCCAGGGGCAGGCAAAGGTTCAGGAGCTTCGTAATGGCATCCGCCCCGACTGACTTTTATCAACATGAATCGGCAGCCTAGAGCAGTGTCAGACATATCGTACATCCAAGGTTCCCCACACTGCGCACATATTGCCCCAACCTGCACACTCTAGCACTACCTGGCCAGCAGCAGGGCAAAGCAGTGCTGTGACTCGCGGGCGGGAAGGGGGCAGGGCCTAAAATATGCACCATCACTAGATTTTTGGTAAAATATGCAATAACCAGTGAGAATGGGCAAAATATGCAAATGCATATGCAAATATGCAAATGCATATAATCCTGTCTCTAATTATTACATAGTATTGTGCTGATGTATTGTTGTTCAACAATATTCTGAATCTTGTGCAGTCCAACTATTTTGGATGCATCAATTTTTATTATAAAAATAAATGCAAAAAGCATCCACCAAAAATTGATCAAACAAAATAATAAAAAAAAAAAAAACATGACATTTTTTTTTTCATGCCAGTTGATTGCCACAATTAATTTACAATACTCATAAGAGAAACCACACACCAGAACAGAACAACACAATAATTGTTAATCAAGTACATACATCACTATAACTATCCATCACATACAGTATATGGACCATTTTTTTTTAAAAACCCACAAGGAGTGTTGTCAAAGAACATTGGTAAACATTGAGCAACATTTCACTACAACATAAAACTCCACAGCAGTATTGCATCATTTACCAATTTGCAAATATTCACAGGAACATCTCAAGAACTGGTCCATCAGGAAGAGGACCTACATCCTGACCCACCAATGCTGGACGTTGATGGGGAAATAATGCTCCACATTATTATCCCTACGAGGCAGAGGATATCCCTACTGAGCCAGCCAGCACAGCAAGGCAAAGAAGTACCCACCATGTACACCACTCCCTACTTCCAGACCCTTTTTTCAAAATGTGTGATTTAGCGGACAAAAAGTGTGAATTTCACTGCAAATCGACACACATTAAATTGTCGATTGGTGCAAAAAATGCGATTTCGGCTATTTCATACAGTTGATGAGTACGCTTGGTATCTTTATCTGGATAATGGCAGGCAGTATCGACAGTCATCGTGCAGAAATTACTCAGGCCCTTAGGGCACAAAATGACACCCTTAAAAACAAAAATGACTGCATTAGGGCCCAAACTGAGACCATTTGCAGTCTAAGGGCGGGATGTATTCAATTACATCGCCGCCTGCCCGCCGCGATGCCAGCGCATATGTACTAACATATGCGTCTGGCATCGCGGTGCGGTAACTGAGACCCCCCCCCCCGCGATATCTGTACTGTGGTGTGCGGGGGTCTCCTCTCTGCCGCCTCCTGCTGCCTTCACGCCAAGGACAGCTAAGCAGGCTGTCCCCGGCGCCTCCTCCTCCCCCTGCAGCCGGAAGGATGTCTGGCTGCGTTGCTAGGGGGAGAAAGGGCTTACCCTCCGGGGTCCAGGAGGACCTGCAAGAAGGTAAGCCCAAGGGAGGGGAAGAGGGGGGCTGGCGGGTGGTGAAAAGAAGCCCAAAGGCTTCTATAGGGTATCGCATTTACAGATGACGAGAACGCTTGGTATCTTTATCTGGATAATATTCCTTTTCACTGTAATTCTTTCTACGTATCTGACATCGGATCTTGTGGCTAAAAAAAAGAATGGCAGGCAGTATCGACACTCGACTTGCAGAAATTGCTCAGGCCCTTAGGGCACAAAATGACACCCTTAGGACCCAAAATGACTGCATTAGGGCCCAAACTGAGACCATTTGCAGTCTAAATGAGAATATCTCAGCCCAGACCCAAGCTATTCAGGGCCAAACTAATGCATTGGTCTCCTTGCATACCCAAATGTCTGGCCAAACACCAAACTTACAACTTCCCGGCCCTTCCCTAGTGACCAGAGTGTTCTCCACTCCTATTAGCAGCTCCCCAACTTCTCTGCCACATCGCATTGTACGGGCTCCCACCAAGTGACATACACTTCCCATATGCTCTGGGAACATCTCTTAGAAAACTCTGGCAGTGTACTTCTGCTTAACGGAGAAGTGGAAACTGTAGCAGCTGTGCTAGGACTAGTTGCATTCTGCATAATGGATCGCATGACAGCAGATTGGAGCTTCTGGGTAGAGCTGGCTGTGTCTGTCCTATGAGCAGTGGACGGTTTTGCCACATTAGCCATGGCCATGACAACATCCATCTGGGTGGCCTATGCTGGCTACATTGTATTAAAGATATCCTACATGATCAGCAACACAATAATAATGCTGAACATCGCTGTGACGGTCACTAGGAGCAGATACGCTTTTGTATTTGGGATGAACAACTTCACATCCACTCTTCTGATAGAACTTGTGACTCTCCTAATAACTGGTCTCAATCTGGGGATCTACAATCAGTTTGTCACCTACAACTGCTATTTTATTATACTGACAGTGACTTCCATCAGCATTGCAGTCTGGTCACTGATTGCCAATAGGAGGAGAAGCAGCAGTCCCCCAACAACACAAGTGTAGGATGTACGTGCTCAGTCAGAAAAGAAACCCTAAGGCCTCTATAGGGTATCGCAATTACAGATGATGAGAACGCTTGGTATCTTTATCTGGATAATATTCCTTTTCACTGTAATCTGGCACCGTGGTGCAGTAACTGAGACCCCCCGCGATATCTGTACTGTGGTGTGCCGGGGTCTCCTCTCTGCCGCCTCCTGCTGCCTTCACGCCGGGGACAGCTAAGCAGGCTGTCCCCAACGCCTCCTCTTCCCCCTGCAGCCAGAAGGACGTCCGGCTGCGTTGCTAGGGGGAGAAAGGGCTTACCCTCCGGGGTCCAGGAGGACCTGCAAGAAGGTAAGCCCAAGGGAGGGGGTGAGGGGGGCCGGCGGGCGGTGAAAAGAAGCCCAAAGGCTTCTATAGGGTATCGCATTTACAGATGATGAGAATGCTTAGAATCTTTATCTGGATAATATTCCTTTTCACTGTAATTCTTTCTACGAATCTGACGTTGGATCTTGTAGCTAAAAAAAAGAATGGCAGGCAGTATCGACACTCGCCTTGCAGAAATTACTCAGGCCCTTAGGGCACAAAATGACACCCTTAGGACCCAAAATGACTGCATTAGGGCCCAAACTGAGACCATTTGCAGTCTAAATGAGAATATCTCAGCCCAGACCCAAGCTATTCAGGGCCAAACTAATGCATTGGTCTCCTTGCATACCCAAATGTCTGGCCAAACACCAAACGTACAACTTCCCAGCCCTTCCCCAGTGACCAGAGTGTTCTCCACTCCTATTAGCAGCTCCCCAACTTCTCTGCCACATCGCAGTGTACGGGCTCCACCAAGTGACAGACACTTCCCATATGCTCTGGGAACATCTCTTAGAAAACTCTGGCAGTGTACTTCTGCTTAACGGAGAAGTGGAAACTGTAGCAGCTGTGCTAGGACTAGTTGCATTCTGCATAATGGATCGCATGACAGCAGATTGGAGCTTCTGGGTAGAGCTGGCTGTGTCTGTCCTATGCGCAGTGGACGGTTTTGCCACATTAGCCATGGCCATGACAACATCCATCTGAGTGGCCTATGCTGGCTACATTCTATTTAAGATATCCTACATGATCAGCAACACAATAATAATGCTGAACATCACTGTGATGGTCACTAGGAGCAGATACGCTTTTGTATTTGGGATGAACAACTTCACATCCACTCTTCTGAAAGAACTTGTGACTCTCCTAATAACTGGTCTCAATCTGGGGATCTACAATCAGTTTGTCACCTACAACTGCTATTTTATTATACTGACAGTGACTTCCATCAGCATTGCAGTCTGGTCACTGATTGCCAATAGGAGGAGAAGCAGCAGTCCCCCAACAACACAAGTGTAGGATGTAAGAGCTCAGTCAGGCACTAGATCAAGATCCTTTATGTGTTATTGCTAAATAAACACAAAAAAGTGTTGCTGTGGAACTACACATCCCAGCAAGGTGTGCACATGTTAATGAAATCAGTCCCAAACAATTGTGTACCTTATGATTCACTGCTGATCAGTATGCGTCCAGAACTGCAGGTCTGCTTATAATTATTACATAGTATTGTGCTGATGTATTGTTGTTCAACAATATTCTGAATCTTGTGCAGTCCACCTATTTTGGATGCATCCCTTTTTTATTATAAAAATAAATGCAAAAAGCATCCACCAAAAATTGATCAAACAAAATAATAAAAAAAAAACATGAATTTTTTTTTTTTATTGCCAGTTGATTGCCACAATTAATTTACAGCAAAATACAATGCAATTTTAACACTGTTTGCTAATTATTTTGCAGATCAAACTACACGATGTCATCCAGCTGGCCACAACCCCCCTCGTGGACACGTGCCACCAGAGCGAGCTAGTGAGTATATTTATAAATACACACAAACGCACTATTCTAACCCATAAAAACATTTGTCTGCCAGACACAAAAACAAATCCACCAGACCTGACGCCTATGAATAACAAACCAATCATCTAAATCTGTACACCATACAAAACACACGGTGAAGGAAAATCCCTATACATGCTGCGGGCCTGCTATTGGCACTAATTATGTCCCTTGAAAAATGGCATAATAGGCCACCGATACACTATGGCCCCCCAACCACCACCCACAACCCAACCCAAGAGCTTAGTGTGCAAATCCAAAAATCAAAATGGCAGTTAAAAGAAACATGGGACAAAGGCTGAGTAAGATTTTTTTTGTTAGGGGTAAACATGCACATTATACATGATGGGCCAGATGCATGAAACATTTTTTGGTTACATGATGAGCAATACTCATAGGAGAAACCACACACCAGAACAGAACAACACAATAATTGTTAATCAAGTACATACATCACTATAATTATCCATCACATACAGTATATGGACCTTTTTTTTTTTTAAACCCACAAAGAGTGTTGTAAAAGAACATTGGTAAACATTGAGCAACATTTCACTACACCATAAAACTCCACAGCAGTATTGCATCATTTACCAATTTGCAAATATTCACAGGAACATCTCAAGAACTGGTCCATCAGGAAGAGGACCCACCAATGCTGGACGTTGATGGGGAAATAATGCTCCACACAGTGGACCCCTATGAGGCAGAGGGTATCCCTACTGAGCCAGCCAGCACAGCAAGGCAAAGAAGTACCCACCATGTACACCACTCCCTACTTCCAGACCCTTTTTTCAAAATGTGTGATTTATCCGACAAAAAGTGTGAATTTCACTGCAAATCGACAACATTAAATTGTCGATTGGTGCAAAAAATGTGATTTCGGCTATTTCACACAGTTGATGAGTACGCTTGGTAAATTTATCTGGATAATGGCAGGCAGTATCGACAGTCATCTTGCAGACATTACTCAGGCCCTTAGGGCACAAAATGACACCCTTAGGAGCCAAAATGACTGCATTACGGCCCAAACTGAGACCATTTGAAGTCTAAGGGCGGGATGTATTCAAATGCATCGCCGCCTGCCTGCCGCGATGCCAGTGCATATGTACTAACATATGCGTCAGGCATCGCGGTGTGGTAACTGAGACCCCCCGCGATACCTGTACTGTGGTGTGCGGGGGTCTCCTCTCTGCTGCCTCCAGCTGCCTTCACGCCGGGGACAGCTAAGCAGGCTGTCCCCGACACCTCCCCCTCCCCCCCCCTGCAGCTGGAAGGACGTCCGGCTGTGTTGCTTGGGGGAGAAAGGGCTTACATTCCAGGGTCCAGGAGGACCTGCAAGAATGTAAGCCCAAGGGTGGGGGAGAGGGGGGTGGCGGGCGGTGAAAAGAAGCCCAAAGGCTTCTATAGGGTATCGCAATTACAGATGATTAGAACGCTTGGTATCTTTATCTGGATAATATTCCTTTTCACTGTAATCTGGCATCGTGGTGCAGTAACTGAGACCCCCCGCAATATCTGTACTGTGGTGTGCGGGGGTCTCCTCTCTGCCGCCTCCTGCTGCCTTCACGCCGGGGACAGCTAAGCAGGCTGTCCCCGGCACCGCCTCCTCCTCCCCCAGCAGCCGGAAGGACGTCCGGCTGCGTTGCTAGGGGGAGAAAGGGCTTACCCTCCGGGGTCCAGGAGGACCTGCAAGAAGGTAAGCCCAAGGGAGGGGGAGAGGGGGGCCGGCAGGCGGTGAAAAGAAGCTCAAAGGCTTCTATAGGGTATCGCAATTACAGATGATGAGAATGCTTGGAATCTTTATCTGGATAATATTCCTTTTCACTGTAATTCTTTCTACGTATCTGACGTCGGATCTTGTGGCTAAAAAAAAAGAATGGCAGGCAGTATCGACACTCGCCTTGCAGAAATTACTCAGGCCCTTAGGGCACAAAATGACACCCTTAGGGCCCAAAATGACTGCATTAGGGCCCAAACTGAGACTATTTGCAGTCTAAATGAGAATATCTCAGCCCAGACCCAAGCTATTCAGGGCCAAACTAATTTATTGGTCTCCTTGCATACCCAAATGTCTGGCCAAACGTACAACTTCCCGGCCCTTCCCCAGTGACCAGAGCGTTCTCCACTCCTATTAGCAGCTCCCCAACTTCTCTGCCACATCGCAGTGTACGGGCTCCCACCAAGTGACAGACACTTCCCATATGCTCTGGGAACATCTCTTAGAAAACTCTGGCAGTGTACTTCTGCTTAACGGAGAAGTGGAAACTGTAGCAGCTGTGCTAGGACTAGTTGCATTCTGCATAATGGATCGCATGACAGCAGATTGGTGCTTCTGGGGAGAGCTGGCTGTGTCTGTCCTATGCGCAGTGGACGGTTTTGCCACATTAGCCATGGCCATGACAACATCCATGTGGGTGGCCTATGCTGGCTACATTGTATTTAAGATATCCTACATGATCAGCAACACAATAATAATGATGAAAATCGCTGTGACGATCACTAGGAGCAGATACGCTTTTGTATTTGGGATGAACAACTTCACATCCACTCTTCTGAAAGAACTTGTGACTCTCCTAATAACTGGTCTCAATCTGGGGATCTACAATCAGTTTGTCACCTACAAATGCTATTTTATTATACTGACAGTGACTTCCATCAGCATTGCAGTCTGGTCACTGATTGCCAATAGGCGGAGAAGCAGCAGTCCCCCAACAACACAAGTGTAGGATGTACGTGCTCAGTCAGGCACTAGATCAAGATCCTTTATGTGTTTTTGCTAAATAAACACAAAAAAAAAGTGTTGCTGTGGAACTACACATCCCAGCAAGGTGTGCACATGTTAATGAAATCAGTCCCAAACAATTGTGTACCTTATGATTCACTGCTGATCAGTATGCGTCCAGAACTGCAGGTCTGATTATAATTATTACATAGGCCCTTATTCTGGTTGGTGCGGTCGAGCCGCATATGCGGCTCCGACCGCACCAGACGAATCCCCGCCCACCCTACGGTTCGCCACGGCCGTCCGTACACGGACGGCTGGCGAACCGCATAAAAATGGTGGAGGCTACGCCTCCACCATGGTGGGAGCTGCCCCCTGCATTCGATGGTCGTCGACCATCGAAGGCAGGTCCGCACGCCGCGGCAGCTCCCGCAAGCTGAGACCACACGGACAATCGTCCGTGTGGTAGCTTGTATGGGGGCTGAAAGCTGACATCCGGCGACGTCAGCTTTCCGCCCCCATGAGTTGCGTCATGGCCTCATTACCATGCGTACGCCCCGCGTTTGCATGGGAACGCCCATGAAACGCGGGGCGTACACATAGGGAAATGAGGGCATGATGCCTCTCACGCCCCTATACGCCCCCTTTGCGGCGGACGAAATCCGTCTGCGGCGAAGGGGGCTGCACATGCGCAGATTCACCTCTGCGCATGTGCAGAGTAAAAACATCGGCGGTACGGCCGCACGCGGGCCGTACCGATCCGATCAGAATAAGGGCCATAGTATTGTGCTGATGTATTGTTGTTCAACAATATTCTGAATCTTGTGCAGTCCACCTATTTTGGATGAATCCCTTTTTTATTATAAAAATAAATGCAAAAAGCATCCACCAAAAATTGATCAAACAAAATATTAAAAAAAAAACATGAATTTTTTTTTTTAATTGCCAGTTGATTGCCACAATTAATTTACAGCAAAATACAATGCAATTTTAACACTGTTTGCTAATTATTTTGCAGATCAAACTACACGATGTCATCCAGCTGGCCACAACCCCCCTCGTGGACACGTGCCACCAGAGCGAGCTAGTGAGTATATTTACAAATACACACAAACACACTATTCTAACCCATAAAAACATTTGTCTGCCAGACACAAAAACAAATCCACCAGACCTGACGCCTGTGAATAACAAACCAATCATCTAAATCTGTAACACACGGTGAAGGAAAATCCCTATTCATGCTGCGGGCCTGCTATTGGCCACAAATGAAGTCCCTTGAAAAATGGCAGAATAGGCCACCGATACACTATGGCCCCCCAACCACTACCCACAACCCAACCCAAGAGCTTAGTGTCCAAATCCAAAAATCAAAATGGCAGTTAAAAGAAACATGGGCCAAAGGCTGAGTAAGATTTTCTTTAGGGGTAAACATGCACATTATACATGATGGGCAAGATGCATGAAACATTTTTTGGTTACATGATGAGCAATACTCATAGGAGAAACCACACACCAGAACAGAACAACACAATAATTGTTAATCAAGTACATACATCACTATAACTATCCATCACATACAGTATATGGACCATTTTTTTTAAAAACCCACAAGGAGTGTTGTCAAAGAACATTGGTAAACATTGAGCAACATTTCACTACACCATAAAACTCCACAGCAGTATTGCATCATTTACCAATTTGCAAATATTCACAGGAACATCTCAAGAACTGGTCCATCAGGAAGAGGACCCACATCCTGACCCACCAATGCTGGACGTTGATGGGGAAATAATGCTCCACACAATGGACCCCTACGAGGCAGAGGATATCCCTACTGAGCCAGCCAGCACAGCAAGGCAAAGAAGTACCCACCATGTACACCACTCCCCACTTCCAGACCCTTACCCTACTGCGCCTACAGGCCCTGCAACCCCTACTACAGATGAGCTGGCCAGATCCTTGCATTCCTTTAAGGACAAACAGGTTGAGTTCATGGGCAAACAATCACAACAAATGGCCAACATGCAAGGGTACTTGCGGAACATCTTCCAGCAATTGCGGAAGGTGAACCACACTGCTCATGTAACCGCGGGGACCCGAAAAAGCCCATACATTTTTTTTAAATGGGAAAACATCTGGATGCGAATTCATGTGTGACTAAACATCGCCATTTTAAAATGTGTGATTTAGCGGACAAAAAGTGTGAATTTCACTGCAAATCGCCACACATTAAATTGGCGATTGGCGCAAAAAAATTGATTTCGGCCATTTTTTTTCAGCATGAATGAGCCAAGTTCAGAATGTTTAAATGACCAGATTAAGCATAAAGACAGGAACGTGGTGCACTGCTGCTGCAAGGTGGTGGTCATGTTCATCAAGCAAGAATGGTAGGACATCTGTGAGTGCTGTAGTTTCAGCACCAGCTGCTGATGAATATGGTGGTTACTTGTGACAGTAGGCTCCCACCAAGTGACAGACATTTCCCATATGCTCTGGGAACATCTCTTAGAAAACTCTGGCAGTGTCTTTATGCTTAACGGAGAAGTGGAAACTGTAGCAGCTGTGCTAGGACTAGTTGCATTCTGCATAATGGATCGCATGACAGCAGATTGGAGCTTCTGGGGAGAGCTGGCTGTGTCTGTCCTATGCACAGAGGACGGTTTTGCCACATTAGCCATGGCCATGACAACATCTATCTGGGTGGCCTATGCTGGCTACATTGTATATCCTATATGATCAGCAACATAATAATAATGATGAACATCGCTGTGACGGTCACTGGGAGCAGATACGCTTTTGTATTTGGGATGAACAACTTAACATCCACTCTGCTGAAAGAACTTGTGACTCTCCTAATAACTGGTCTCAATCTGGGGATCTACAATCAGTTTGTCGCCTACAACTGCTATTTTATTATACTGACAGTGACTTCCATCAGCATTGCTGTCTGGTCACTGATTGCCAGTAGGCGGAGAAGCAGCAGTCCCCCAACAACACAAGTGTAGGATGTACGTGATCAGTCAGGCACTTGCACAAACTGGTTTCCCTTACTACTAGGGCTAGAAACTTTAATGCTTTGATGAAAATAATGCTCATTCTAGCACCATTGAGATACTGACCAGACTGTGCTAGAAGAACCAGGCAGAAAATAATAACTGTATGGGTGCTAAACTGAACACTAAATCAAGATCCTTTATGTGTTATTGCTAAATAAACACAAATTGACACAAAAATGCAAGCATTGCTTATATTTGTTATATAAATTCAAATAAGAAATGTGTAAAAAAGATATTTCCTATATAAGGAAAACATTACAGTTATTATGATGAATTAAAATGTTTGCTTGCCAATTTTCACACCAATTTTGACCATTCATTTATCACTCAAAAGGTTATATACATAGGCGATTTGAGTTAAGCAAGGGGAAAAACGTAGAATGCTATTGTTTATTTCAGGAAACACGGGCGATGTGCAATCTCTGACTAGATTTATACTGCATGCAGTGTCTACATGTCCCGGGGATATCGATGCACGGGGCCGCATATCGTGATGTGTGCTTAATTTCTAAGCAATCTAGTCATATGTAGTCAGATCGCTTACAAAACAGGCCAAAATGTGTGTAGGCCCACAGGCAACCCGTGCTCTGAAAATATGCACTGGGCCTTGTACATCTCTGACTCCATCAACTGACACTGCCTTCAAACTGTCACTGACCTTAGCACCTGACACTGGTCATGTGACCTTCTCCTGACCTCCTATGCAACTCCTGAGGCTGCTGGGAATTCACAGCGACAGGTGTAATATATTGCTTTTTTTTTATATAAAAGGTTTATTTTTTTAATATAAGTAATGTTATACACGCTTTGCCTACAGAAACCTTATGATACACCCAGTGCCACAAAGAGTACGAAGGACCCCTGTCCAATTGCATTCTCTCTGCCCGCAGTGTCAGTACAGTATTCAATGAGAAAAATTTGCCGTGTTTTATGGCGAGTTTGTGCTTTTATCGCGTTGGACGGAGACTTTTGCTCTCAAAAAGCGAACAACCCTATTCAATGTGCACTTCTCGCCGTCTTTCTGAGTGATTTTCGCCGTGAAGCAATTCTCCATCTTTTCATGGAGAAGTGGAATGTGAACTTTTAAAATAAAAGGTTTTTTTGCTTTAATTTTGGTGTCAATAAATCAGGAATTTTATTCTGAGAAGGGGAATGCTATTTTTATTCATGTGCTTATAGCACATGAATATATATTTTAATTTAAATTTTTTTTTTTTTTTTTTTTTTACACAGAGCAGCCAGCAGGGGGCCGGGAGCCGAGCCGCTCATTAGATATTCATATATTCACTGTACCCGATCATTACATATGCATGATCGGGAGCAGTGAATATACCCGGTCCCCTGCTGGCTCTGGGGGGAGGGCAGCTTGTGCTGCCTGGGTCCCGGGCAACCCACCTCCCCCCCACATACGTTCTGGGGCAGGCAGGGAGACTTCAATCTCCCTGCCTGCCACCGTCCCACGGCTCCCTGCCGCGGACGCTCGTCCACTGCAGGGGTTAAGATTCGCTACTCACCCCTCGGACATTGAATACGGAGAGAGCGAGTGGCAGCCAGCCCTCTGGAACGCAGCGAGTGTGCAGCGAATCCTAAACAGGATTCACTGCACACGGCGAGATTTCTCATTGAATACTGCCCAGAGACACTGCTCCAACTGCAAGTAAATTCTGCACCAGCTGCCTTATCGCAGCCTTATACTGTCCGGGGGCCAGAACCTGCTGAACAATTGCACAAGGCTCCCGTGGTGAGTCCTCTTTCCACCAGGAACTGTTCAACTATTATTGGAGCCCCCTTGCCTACTTTGGGTGTTCTCATGATGGCACAAGCTAGAACTGAAATGCTTAGGAGTGGATGCTAAGGGCTCAATCAAATTATGTGCTGATGTTCAATGTTTTGGTGCTGCAGCATTTCAACATTGGCAACGGCACCTGAACTCGCACCCCTCGCAGCATGAATTTAACTTAAATTCGCACAAACTGCTTAGAGCCCTAAGCTCCGCCCCCTTCTTCACTCTTCTTCAGCACTGACTCACCCATCCACATACACACGGGGCTCAGCTGAAGCTCTGTCCCCGGATAGTGATTAATTTAGTTATAAGATCGGCTTCATTCATACCCCTCTACTCACAGAGTCAGACCCCCAGCTGGGTCCGTGAAGCTCCACCTCTTGGATCAAGTTAAGCTCCGCCCCTTCTTCAGCACTGATCACACATCCACATACACCTGGGGCTCAGCTGAAGCTCTATCGCTGGATAGATAGTAATTCATTTAGTTATAAGATTGGCTTCATTCATACCCCTCTACTCACAGAGTCAGCCCCCCCCCAGCTGGGTCCGTGAAGCTCCGCCTCTTGGATCGAGTTAAGCTCCGCCCCCTTCTTCAGCACTGATCACACATCCACATACACCCGGGGCTCAGCTGAAGTTCTATACCTGGATAGTGATTAGTGTGATACAGTTGGCTTCTTACCCCTCTACTCACACACTGAATCAGCCCCCCCCCCCCCAAAAGCTGGGTCCGTGAAGCTCTGCCCCCTGGCCAATCAGAAGCTGTGTCCTCTGACCTTTCTGAAGTCCTGTTGATTTAACTGCTGCCAGTGCTGCCCTTCCAGAGATTTAAATATGCAGCTGCCAACTCTCATTGGCTGCACATGTCTAAAGAGAGAGGGGTACCAATTGGCACAGCTACCAAGCACTGCTAGAGGGGAGCAGAACATTATGACAAGTAAGATCTGCCTTTAATGTGCCACACTTATGGAATGCCATGCCATCTTGGCACCTTGCCCACTTAAAACTCTGGGCCTCTGTGGAAAAACAGTAGCCCCCATCACCTGGCCTGCTCCTGAATCCCGCAGCAGTGTTTTGTGTCACCAGCAGAGCATATATGAGGGTGTTTTGTTTTTGCTGTTTGGTGTTGTTATTGCACATGGGCAGAATGGGCAATTTTCCCTTTATACTAATATACAGTGGGCACACACACTAGGCATCATCCTGTAACCGGTTACGATATACATGATAGACAATGTCTAGGTCGCCAGCCACTAGGTCGACCACTTAGGAATGGTCGACATATCCTAGGTCGACTTTGACAGAAGGTAGACACAAGCTTTAAGTCGACATAAACAAGCTCACTTCTATCCTTGCTGTGTCACCGCAGTTTGTCTGCCCCTTCCCTTTAGAATGTAAGCTCTAACGAACAGGACCCGTTCTCCTCATGTTCTTTTCTAAGAATATATCTCTGCCACTGTTATAATTGCGTCAGTGTCTGCTGTCTGCTGCCTCTTATTTACCATGTACTTGTCCTAATTTGCATTTGTACTGTAAATCACAATCTTTCTTGTATTGTTCTTTGCTCATCTATGTATTGTCAGGCGCTGCGGAACCCTTGTGGCGCCATATAAATAACCCATAATAATATAGACACCAACATATTCACCGTAGTATTCCCCTCATCTATGTATTGTCAGGTGCTGCGGAACCCTTGTGGCGCCATTTAAATAACCCATAATAATATATACACATACATATACACCGTAGTATTTACCTCATCTATGTATTGTCAGGCGCTGCAGAACCCTTGTGGCGCCATATAAATAACCCATAATAATATATACACCGTAGTATTCCCCTCATCTATGTATTGTCAGGTGCTGCAGAACCCTTGTTGTGCCATATAAATAACCCATAATAATATATACACATACATATACACTGTAGTATTCCCCTCATCTATGTATTGTCAGGTGCTGCAGAACCCTTGTGGTACCATATAAATAACCCATAATAATATACACATACATATACACCGTAGTATTCCCCTTATCTATGTATTGTCAGGTGCTGTGGAACCCTTGTGGTGCCATTTAAATAACCCATAATAATATATACACATACATATACACTGTAGTATTCCCCTTATCTATGTATTGTCAGGTGCTGCAAAACCCTTGTGGTACCATATAAATAACCCATAATAATATACACATACATATACACCGTAGTATTCCCCTCATCTATGTACTGTCAGGCGCTGCAGAACCCTTGTGGTGCCATATAAAAAAAACCATAATAATATACACATACATATACACCGTAGTATTCCCCTCATCTATGTATTGTCAGGCGCTGCAGAACCCTTGTGGCGCCATATAAATAACCCATAATAATATACACATACATATACACCGTAGTATTCACCTCATCTATGTATTGTCAGGCGCTGCAGAACCCTTGTGGTGCCATATAAAATAACCCATAATAATATACACATCCATATACACCGTAGTATTCCCCTCATCTATGTATTGTCAGGCGCTGCAGAACCCTTGTGGCGCCATATAAATAACCCATAATAATATATACACCAACATATACACCGTAGTATTCCCCTCATCTATGTCTTGTCAGGTGCTGCGGAACCCTTGTGGCGCCATTTAAATAACCCATAATAATATATACACATACATATACACTGTAGTATTCACCTCATCTATGTATTGTCAGGCGCTGCAGAACCCTTGTGGCGCCTTATAAATAACCCATAATAATATATACACCGTAGTATTCACCTCATCTATGTATTGTAAGGCGCTGCAGAACCCTTGTGGTGCCATATAAAATAACCCATAATAATATACACATACATATACACCATAGTATTCCCCTCATCTATGTATTGTCAGGCGCTGCAGAACCCTTGTGGCGCCATATAAATAACCCATAATAATATATACACCAACATATACACCGTAGTATTCCCCTCATCTATGTCTTGTCAGGTGCTGCGGAACCCTTGTGGCGCCATTTAAATAACCCATAATAATATATACACATACATATACACCGTAGTATTCACCTCATCTATGTATTGTCAGGCGCTGCAGAACCCTTGTGGCGCCATATAAATAACCCATAATAATATATACACCATAGTATTCCCCTCATCTATGTATTGTCAGGTGCTGCAGAACCCTTGTTGTGCCATATAAATAACCCATAATAATATATACACATACATATACACCGTAGTATTCCCCTTATCTATGTATTGTCAGGTGCTGTGGAACCCTTGTGGCGCCATATAAATAACCCATAATAATATATACACCGTACTATTCCCCTCATCTATGTATTGTCAGGTGCTGCAGAACCCTTGTTGTGCCATATTAATAACCCATAATAATTTATACACATACATATACACTGTAGTATTCCCCTCATCTATGTACTGTCAGGCGCTGCAGAACCCTTGTGGTGCCATATAAAATAACCCATAATAATATACACATACATATACACCGTAGTATTCCCCTCATCTATGTATTGTCAGGTGCTGCGGAACCCTTGTGGCGCCATTTAAATAACCCATAATAATATATACACATACATATACACCGTAGTATTCACCTCATGTATGTATTGTCAGGCACTGCAGAACCCTTGTGGCGCCATATAAATAACCCATAATAATATATACACCGTAGTATTCCCCTCATCTATGTATTGTCAGGTGCTGCAGAACCCTTGTTGTGCCATATAAATAACCCATAATAATATATACACATACATATACACTGTAGTATTCCCCTTATCTATGTATTGTCAGGCGCTGCAAAACCCTTGTGGTACCATATAAATAACCCATAATAATATACACATACATATACACCGTAGTATTCCCCTCATCTATGTACTGTCAGGCGCTGCAGAACCCTTGTGGTGCCATATAAAATAACCCATAATAATATACACATACATATACACCGTAGTATTCCCCTCATCTATGTATTGTCAGGCGCTGCAGAACCCTTGTGGCGCCATATAAATAACCCATAATAATATACACATACATATACACCGTAGTATTCACCTCATCTATGTATTGTCAGGCGCTGCAGAACCCTTGTGGTGCCATATAAAATAACCCATAATAATATACACATACATATACACCGTAGTATTCCCCTCATCTATGTATTGTCAGGCGCTGCAGAACCCTTGTGGCGCCATATAAATAACCCATAATAATATATACACCGTAGTATTCCCCTCATCTATGTATTATCAGGCGCTGCAGAACCCTTGTTGTGCTATATAAATAACCCATAATAATATATACAAATACATATACACAGTAGTATTCCCCTCATCTATGTATTGTCAGGTGCTGCAGAACCCTTGTTGTGCCATATAAATAACCCATAATAATATATACACATACATATACACCGTAGTATTCCCCTCATCTATGTATTGTCAGGTGCTGCAGAACCCTTGTTGTGCCATATAAATAACCCATAATAATATATACACATACATATACACTGTAGTATTCCCCTCATCTGTGTATTGTCAGGTGCTGCAGAACCCTTGTTGTGCCATATAAATAACCCATAATAATATATACACATACATATACACTGTAGTATTCCCCTCATCTATGTATTGTCAGGCGCTGCAAAACCCTTGTGGTACCATATAAATAACCCATAATAATATACACATACATATACACCGTAGTATTCCCCTCATCTATGTACTGTCAGGCGTTGCGGAACACTTGTGGTGCCATATAAATAACCCATAATAATATATACACACATACATATACACCGTAGTATTCCCCTCATCTATGTATTGTCAGGCGCTGGGGAACCCTTGTGGCGCCATATAAATAACCCATAATAATAATAAGTCCAACATGAGTTTTTCACTTTTTTGGTGTCCATTTACCTCTTTTATTTATTTTTGACTGTGTAAAACTGTTTTTTTTTTCAACTAGATATATATTTTTTTTGTAAAGACGTTTTAAGATTTCTATTATTATCGTAAATATGTTTTAGTTCAAATATATGTATTTTTAATTAAAAAGTAAAACACCCACAAAACATGCCAAACCCTCTAGGTAGACCACACACCCACAGTACTGTTCCCAAACTCCACATCAGTCATTACACCAAAGCAATTGTCACACCCCCTGCAGTGGCTCACAATAGGCCCTTACTAAATTTCAGCTCAAGGCTCATGTGGATCTTAATCTGGCACTGCTCCTTCCCTCTGCGCTGCGCTGCGCTGCCCTGCCTCTGTCAGATCAGGCAGCGTCACTCCCTCCCCTCAGTGTATCCCCTCAATGTCATCATTAGTTTCAGTTATGTGGTAGTGGACAGGGTTGTGCTTCTTTGGGTGCCCATATTTTTTATTGTTGGAACCCACAAGCACTGGTTTGTTTGTTCTATCACTTTGACCATAAATAATTTGACCCACCAACTCAGGTCACCACCCCCTGAGTATAATATGTGGCATCCTCTAAATATAGCTTAGAGGCGGATGTGGGGCATTAGGTAAATTAGTGTCTATGGGTATTTACCTGTCAATGTCAGAATAATTTGTCACACTTCATTTATCCTATTGGTGATTTTAGTAATCCCGCCTTCTGTTATGTTGGCTCCGCCCAGTTTTAAAATTTGGTACAGCCCACATGAGGCCACTTCCGAAAAATTTTCAGGGCCACTTTTAGTCCCCAATCCGCCCCTAGGGGTGTGTGTATGGTTAGGGTTATAGGCTGCGGTGTGTGTGTGTGTGTGTGTGTGTGTATGGTTAGGGTTATAAGCTGCGGTGTGTGTGTATGGTTAGGGTTATAGGCTGCGGGGTGTGTGTATGGTTAGGGTTATAGGATGCGGGGTGTGTGTATAGTTAGGGTTATAGGCTGCGGGGTCTGTGTATGGTTAGGTTTATAGGATGCTGTGTGTGTGTATGGTTAGGGTTATCGGCTGCAGGATGTGTGTGTATGGTTAGGGCTATAGGCTGCAGGGTGTGTTTGTATGGTTAGGGTTATAGGCTGCGGGATGTGTGCATGGTTAGGGTTATAGGCTGCGGTGTGTGCATGGTTAGGGTTCTAGGCTGCGGGGTGTGCAGGGGCGGATTGGCCATTTAAACCACCAGGAACTTTCCCGGGAGGCCGGCCGCATGTGAGGCCGAAAGGTACAAAGATAAACATACTGTAAGAGCAGAGCCTGTGTAATACAGCAGAGGCGCAGCGGAGGGTCAGGTGCGCTGCTGGCTGCCTTAGCCTGCGCCTGTCATACTGTATGACAGGCAGGAGCAGCGCCGGCAGCAGGATCCCCGCAACTGCTCTGCCTCCCAGGAAACTCCGCCACTGTATTATGATTAGCACTACCCCTGGACGGTATGCGGCTGTGTAATCCCAGTTTGAAGCAGCCACCTCGATACAATTCACCAATCCCTGTCCTTGGCCCAAGGTAAGCTCCGCCCCCTTCTTCACTCTTCTTCAGCACTGACTCAACCATCCACATACACACGGGGCTCAGCTGAAGCTCTGTCCCTGGATAGTAATTAATTTAGTTATAAGATCGGCTTCATTCATACCCCTCTACTCACAGAGTCAGCCCCCCCAGCTGGGTCCGTGAAGCTCCGCCTCTTGGATCGAGTTAAGCTCCGCCCCCTTCTTCAGCACTGATCACACATCCACATACACCTGGGGCTCAGCTGAAGCTCTATCCCCGGATAGATAGTGATTCATTTAGTTATAAGATCGGCTTCATTCATACCCCTCTACTCACAGAGTCAGCCCCCCCCCCCCCCAGCTGGGTCCGTGAAGCTCCGCCTCTTGGATCGAGTTAAGCTCCGCCCCCTTCTTCAGCACTGATCACACATCCACATACACCTGGGGCTCAGCTGAAGCTCTATCCCCGGATAGATAGTGATTCATTTAGTTATAAGATTGGCTTCATTCATACCCCTCTACTCACAGAGTCAGCCCCCCCCCCAGCTGGGTCCTTGAAGCTCCGCCTCTTGGATCGAGTTAAGCTCCGCCCCCTTCTTCAGCACTGATCACACATCCACATACACCTGGGGCTCAGCTGAGGCTCTATCCCCGGATAGATAGTGATTCATTTAGTTATAAGATCGGCTTCATTCATACCCCTCTACTCACAGAGTCAGCCCCCCCCAGCTGGGTCCGTGAAGCTCCGCCTCTTGGATCGAGTTAAGCTCCGCCCCCTTCTTCAGCACTGATCACACATCCACATCCACCTGGGGCTCAGCTGAGGCTCTATCCCCGGATAGATAGTGATTCATTTAGTTATAAGATCGGCTTCATTCATACCCCTCTACTCACAGAGTCAGCCCCCCCCCCCCAGCTGGGTCCGTGAAGCTCCGCCTCTTGGATCGAGTTAAGCTCCGCCCCCTTCTTCAGCACTGATCACACATCCACATACACCCGGGGCTCAGCTGAAGTTCTATACCTGGATAGTGATTAGTGTGATACAGTCGGCTTCTTACTCCTCTACTCACACACTGAATCAGCCCCCCCCCCTCACCCTAGCTAGGTAGGCACAGTGTGAGGATTCTCATAGTGAATACTCACACTGCTAGCGCAGCAGGAGCTGACAGAAACGTGTCCTGTCAGCTCACTGTGCACAAGGGAGACGCTGTCTGGCCTCCCTGTGCAGCGCTTACAGCTTCTATTAAGAAGCTGCCTGGGCTCCGGAGTATCCTGAAACCGGCTCCACGTTTAGGTGGGGATCATGGGGGACAGGCGCTCCGTGATGGTGGCGGCCATTTTATGCGGAGCTTACACGCTGAGCTCCTATATGAGAGGACAGCAGCGTTGTGACAGGCATGTTCCAAGTGGTCCCCAGTCGAGGGGGATATACTGGAACTAGGAAATCCTACCTAGGGAGCGGCTGACTGGGGGTGGTTGGCGCCAAAAGTCACGGACCCCGCAGCAGCAGGGACTTTTGGTCTCTTCCCTCACTCTGTGTTTGGCGCCTTTCAGAACGCTTGCAGCGGAGCTGAGCTGGCTTACTGATCCTGGCAGAGTGATTTGGATTTCCTGGGCATCGTTTCCCCGCATCTGAAACCAACAGACAGCTAAGTGACTGAGTGCATTAATCCTGTATAAACGCTGGTACATTGTGTGCACTGTATATATATATTTTCACTTGCATCATGTCTGAGCACCAGGCTGTGGTTTTGGGGGAGGGAGCCTTTATTGCACTTAGCGCGTGTAATGTATGCACACAGAAATTTGTCCCTGAGCAGATGGCCAAGGGGGGCTTATGTAATACTTGCGCTGCTGTGAGACCCATGGGGAGTGAACTCCAGAGGGCAGAGCAGATTGAACCCGCGTGGGCCAGTGCCCTAGGCAGGTCAGTGAACGCTTTGGTGCAGCTTTTGGACAGGCAGAGTGATGTGTTGGTAGAATCCCAGAGACCTATGCCATCATCTCAGCAGTCTTCTGGCTCCTTGCCTCTTACCCAGGCAGATCCTGCGTTTATTCAGGTGATGCAGGATACTGCTAAGGGGATCAACAGGTTTAGTGAAATACTAGACAAAATGGATGTTGATGTTGCAGGGACCCCTAAAAGGTCTTATGCTATGCCTACTTTGGTAGATGAGGAGGAGGGAGCGTATACTGACATCCCCTGGGATCAGGGTGATGATTTTGAAGAGACCTCTTCTGCTGGTATAGAGGATCTTATTGTAGCTGTGAAACAGGCTTTGAAACTGTCAGTGGAGGATAAGACTCCTGCTAAAGGTGTTTTTAAGCGACAGCGGAAGGAGGCTGTTACTTTTCCTTCAGATGAGGGGTTACAGGAATTATTGGAAGGGGCTTGGAAAACCCCTGATAAGAGGCTACAGATGCCTAAGAGATTCCGGTACTCTTTACCTAGCACGGCGCCCATCGCGACCATCGCATGCACTAAAAAACGGGTGCGATGCGATGCCCGCGATGGCCGCGATTTCCCATAGGGACCAATGTTAAAAATCAGATTGGTCGCGATTTTAGTGTTAAAAGTCAGATTGGTCGCGATTTTTACATAGGAAACAATGTTAAATGGGCCACAGAGCCCTAATAGTCCCCCTGAAGTGTTAAATGGCCCCCACAATTTTTAACGCCACCCCACGATCAACGTGAACCCGAAGCGTGGCGAGCGCAGCGAGCCCGCGAGGGGCGGCGGTACGCGTCCTCCGACCTTTTCATACCCCCACTATCCACGTCGGCGTGGAGTTGAGAATAGAATAGTGTGGCGAGCGCAGCGAGCCACCGAGCCCGAAGCGTGGCGAGCGCAGCGAGCCCCGCGAGGGGACACGGATACCTTCACAGGTAAACGCGTCCCCTCGCGGGCTTCACAGGTGTCCGCGTCGCCACGGACACCTGTGAAGCCCGCGAGGGGACGCGTATAACTGTGAAGGTATCCGCGTCCCCTCGCGGGGCTCGCTGCGCTCGCTACGCTTCGGGCTCGGTGGCTCGCTGGGCTCGCCACACTATTCTATTCTCAACTCCACGCCGACGTGGATAGTGGGGGTATGAAAAGGTCGGAGGACGCGTACCGCCGCCCCTCGCGGGCTCGCTGCGCTCGCCACGCTTCGGGTTCACGTTGATCGTGGGGTGGCGTTAAAAATTGTGGGGGCCATTTAAAACTTGAGGGGGACTATTAGGGCTCTGTGGCTCATTTAACATTGTTTCCTATGTAAAAATTGCGGGCATTGAGGCAATTAACGCTAAAATCGCGACCAATCTGACTTTTAACATTGATCCCTATGGGAAAATCGCGGGCATCGCGTCGCACCCGTTTTTTATGTACCCGCAATGCCCGCGATTTTTTACCCCCGACGCCCGCGATTGTAATCGCGGGCGCCGTGCTAGGTAAAGAGTACCGAGATTCCTTAGTCTGTACCCCATGCCAGAGTCTCATGCGGAGCTCTGGGAAAAGGTGCCAGTTGTGGATGCTTCAGTGGCACGTTTGTCCAAGGCTACTGTATTGCCAGTACAGGGCGGTGCAGCTTTTAAAGATTCTGTGGATAAAAAGCTGGAGGGTAACCTCAAGGCTATTTTTGAAGGGGTGGGATTTACCCTACGCCCCCTTATTGCTTCAGCCTGGGTCTCTAAGGCCATGATTGAGTGGGCTGGTGAATTATGCACCATGCTGCAGGCTGACCCTGGTGCATTGCTGCTGGCAGAGAAAATTAAGGCAGCTGCAGAGTATGTGGTGGAAGCAGAGGAGGAAGCTCTTAAAATGGCGACCAGAGTGTCCACAGTCTCTATTAATGCCAGGAGAGTGCTCTGGCTTAAGGCCTGGGAAGCGGACAATGAGTCCAAAAAGGCCCTAGAAACTTTAGCTTTCAAGGGGAAGTTACTATTTGGAACTGAATTAGAGGAGATTATTAAACAGGCCACGGGCGGCAAAAGTACATTTCTGACGGCTCCCTCGGCTAAGCAGACCTCCAGATTCTCTGCTTTTAGGCCGTCCTTTCGGCCCTCCCCTAGAGGTGGTGCGTCCTTTCGAGGACAGTCTTTCAGGGGAAAGTTTCAGTCCTCTAGGGGCAAGACACAAAAGTCCAAGTTTGGCTCCTTTCACAAGAAGCCTGCCTCCAAAGGAGAGGACAAACCCTCCGCATGACTGTCAGGGGATTTGCCCGGCAGTGATAAAGGTGGGGGGGCGTCTCACACACTTCAGGGACGCATGGGCTTCTCTAGACCAGGATGCCTGGGTGTTAGATATTATAACCCAGGGCTACAAAATCCCTTTCAGAGGTCCGCCTCCGAAAAGGTTCATCCCCACATCCTTACCAAAGGAGGCGCTGCTTCGTACAGCTCTTGTGAGAGCAGCTCACTCCCTATTGGAGAAAGGGGTGGTTACTCCGGTTCCCAGGGCAGAGTGGAAGAAAGGCTTTTACTCCACTCTGTTTCTAGTGCCCAAACCAGACGGGTCTTTCAGACCAATACTAAATTTGAAGTCCCTAAATGTTCACTTATGGGTAGACCATTTCAAAATGGAGTCCCTACGGTCAGTACTCCTGAGTCTGGACCAGGGAGAATTTTTGGCGTCCATGGATGTCCAGGACGCATATCTGCACGTCCCTATACACCCGGAACATCAGACCCTGTTAAGGTTTGCTATAAGAGACCTGCATTTACAATTCCGGGCGTTACCCTTTGGGCTAGCAACCGCGCCAAGGGTATTCACAAAGATAATGTCAGTGATGGCGGCGGTGCTGAGGCTCAGGGGAATCACAGTAATACCCTATTTGGACAATCTCCTGTTCAAAGCAGAGTCAGCAGCCATGCTTCAGAGTCACTTGGCAGAGGCCATCAGTTTTTTACAGGCTCACGGCTGGATTTTAAATTTGCAAAAATCTCAGTTGGTACCATCACAGAGGCTCCAATTCTTGGGAGTCATACTGGATACCCATCTCCATCGGGTATTTCTCCCGGAGGTGAAGGCCAGGGATCTGGTCACCTTAGTCCAGGAGATTCTCAGAGCTCGGAGCATTTCAGTATGGAGGTGCCTCAAGCTCCTGGGGAAAATGGTGGCGTCATTCGAGACGCTTCAATTTGCCAGGTTCCACTCTCGGGTGTTCCAATGGAACATTTTGTCGGCTTGGTCAGGAAACATTCTGACCATGAAGTCGGAGATGATAGTGCTGTTTTCGGACACTCAAGACTCCTTGAAATGGTGGACAGAAGTAGATTCCCTTCAGTGGGGTCGGTCATTACAGACCTGGGACTGGTTGGTAGTAACTACCGACGCCAGCCTAAGGGGCTGGGGGGCAGTAGTCCTGGACCTCAGGCTGCAGGGCCTGTGGACGGCAGAGGAGTCAGTGTTACCAATAAACATCTTGGAGCTGAGAGCTGTCTGGAAAGTGATTTCCTTGGCGGGAGACAGGTTACTGAACCTCCCTTTGAGGATTCAGACCGACAATGCCACAGCTGTGGCGTATCTGAATCACCAGGGAGGTACACGCAGCAAATTGGCCATGTGGGAGGTGTCCAGAATCTTCCTATGGGCGGAACAGAATGTTCCAGCTGTATCGGCTATATTCATTCCAGGAGTAGAGAATATAGAAGCCGACTTCCTGAGCAGGGAGGAGCTCAAGGAAGGGGAATGGAGCTTACACCCTCAGGTGTTTCACCAGATCACCTTGAAGTGGGGAACTCCGGATGTGGACCTGATGGCATCCAGGTTCAACCATCAAGTGCCCAGGTTCTATGCAGTGGATGCCATGACTATTCACTGGCAGGGAGATCTCCTCTATGCATTCCCACCAGTACCAATGTTAGCGAGACTTTTGAAGAAAATACAGGGGCAGAAGGTTCCGGTGATCTTAGTGGCCCCAGATTGGCTAAGGAGGTCCTGGTACTCGAGGCTTCAGAGGTTGTCTGTGGACTCATGGCGTCTACCTCTGAGGCCAGACCTTCTAAGACAAGGCCCATTCAATCACCTGGATTCCGATCGATTGATTTTGAGGGCCTGGCTATTGAAACCGCCATTTTGAAAAGGAAAGGGTTTTCTGAGGCAGTAGTACAGACTATGATAAAAGCCAGAAAAGCTGTATCTTCGGCAAATTATTATAGAGTCTGGAAGACTTACATCCGATGGTGTGAGAGACGAAAGGCTCACACATCTCACTTCAAGCTATCAAGAATGATGGAATTCTTACAAGATGGTTTTTCATCGGGCCTAAGCCTTCAGTCATTGAAGGTGCAGATTTCGGCCTTGTCCATCTATTTCCAGAAAAAGATAGCCATTTTGCCGGAAATTCAAACCTTTTTACAAAGGGTATCCAGGTTGAAACCTCCATACAAGCAACCAGTAGCGCCTTGGGATCTGTCACTGGTTTTGGAATGCCTTCAGAAGGCACCCTTTGAACCTTTAAGGTCGGCGGACTTTAAGTTTCTCACATGGAAGCTAGTGTTTTTGTTGGCAGCGGCATCTGCTAAAAGGGTGTCAGAGTTGGGAGCTTTGTCATGCAAATCTCCCTTCCTAATTTTTCATGATGACAGGGCAGTTTTGAGAACAGTGCCTCAGTTTTTACCGAAGGTAGTCTCTGCCTTCCATTTAAATCAGGAGATAGTTCTACCTGTGTTCTACCTGAGGGTTCTAAGAAAAGGGACAAGTTGAAGAGTTTGGATGTTGTGCGTGCTTTACGCATCTATGTGGACAGAGTAAAGAGTGTCAGAAAGACTGATACCTTATTGGTACTGTATGACGTACACAAAATTGGTTGGCCTGCATCTAAGCAGACTATTGCTAGGTGGTTGCGATCTGTGATAGCTTTTGCATACACCAAAGTGGGTAGGCCTGTACCGGCCAGAATAAATGCGCATACCACCAGGTCAGTTGCCACCTCTTGGGCGGTTCGACATGGGGCCACAGCTGAGCAGGTTTGCAGGGCTGCCACTTGGTCATCTGTTCATACCTTTGCCAAATTCTATAGATTCCACGAGTTCGCGTCGGAGGACGCATCATTCGGGCGAGCAGTGCTGAGAGCTGCAGACCTGAGCGTACCCACCCAAAGGACCGGCTCTGGAATGTCCCAGTGTTGAGCTGTGTCATCAGGACCATTGAAAGAGAAAAAGGGATTTTTGTAAGAACTTACCGTTCGAATCCCTTTCTCTGATATGGTCCTGGTGACACAGCGATCCCTCCCTTACGCTCAGTAAGTATGCCAGAAGTTTCATGATGTTCATGTTAAAATGGTTAAAAGTTAACAGTTACTGTTATAAAATGTGCATATAATATGTGCAGGCGTTTGTACTGAGTTAATGTATTCCAGTGTCTTTGAAAGATTGAACTGAAGAGTCCGGGATGCAGTAGGGGAGGAGCCTACCCTCTAAAGCTATGGCCTGGTACATCGTGGCTGCGTTGCGCATAAAGTGCGCCATGCAAATCGCGCCTGGATCGCGCCTGCTCCTTGCGCTATAGTCCCGTTATAGATCGCGTTATAACGTAACGTAATCTTGTAAATGTAACCTGCACTTACACTCATTGACCACCAGATGTCACTTTTCCCAAACAGTACAGCGCATGCGTAAAAATCTCTTCTACAAAACAGTGGCCGCCACGACTTTTCACTACGGATTTTGTCCTTACTTTACGGACAGATTGTTTTGTATTTATTCGCAGAAGCAGCTACGTACGGTCATTTATGTAATTGGTACAGAAGCCATGCTAACCTTTGCTATTGCTGGATGACTACTTAAAACATTATTTGAGGACCTACAGTATCATACTTTACACTACGGATTTTGTCCTTACTTTACGGACAGAGTTCTTTTCTTTTATTCGCAGCCGCAGTGACGTACTGGATGGTCATGAACTGTATTTGATTGGTGTAGAAGCCATGCTAACCATCTGCCAGGAGTAAAATCACAGGCAATAGTGGCCTAGCGGGTAGAGGCACGGCTTCACTATCTCAGTATCAGTAGTTCGATCCTCAGTTGATTACATTATATTTTTATTTTTTAAACGTTTTTTTTCGCAAAATAGATTTAGCTTTTCAGGTAAAACTCCTTGCCTTGAGGACCGTGTTTCGGGATTAAATTCGCTAACCATTGCTAACCAGCCACTTTTCACTACGGATTTTGTCCTTACTTTACGGACAGATTGTTTTGTATTTATTCGCAGAAGCAGCTACGTACGGTCATTTATGTAATTGGTACAGAAGACATGCTAACCTTTGCTATTGCTGGATGACTACTTAAAACTTTATTTGAGGACCTACAGTATCATACTTTACACTACGGATTTTGTCCTTACTTTACGGACAGAGTTATTTTCTTTTATTCGCAGCCGCAGTGACGTACTGGATGGTCAGGAACTGTATTTGATTGGTGCAGAAGCCATGCTAACCATCTGCCAGCAGTAAAATCACAGGCAATAGTGGCCTAGCGGGTAGAGGCACGGCTTCACTATCTCAGTATCAGTAGTTCGATCCTCAGTTGGTTACATTATATTTTTATTTTTTAAACGTTTTTTTTTTTTTTTTTAAACTAATACAGTTACAGTAGTTGGTGCTTATCAAAATCTTTCGGACTTTTCCACAAACAAAAACGATAGTTAATACCCATACTGTACATACTGTACTGCGCTACAGAGAACGTTTTTTTTCAGCAACAATAGATTTCTCCAAACTCAGACACAGACCGACACCTCAGACAATAAGATGTTGATTGCAGTCATACAGTATGTTAATTTCAGTCTGCCTTTTTGTTTCGCTGGTAATTGTACATAATTCAAATGCACCTATCAGCTTCATGAAGGATTTCCTTTGTCTCTGCCAGCATAAATTCAGCTACAGTACATTAAAATTGTCAAACAATCCAGTTTGTTTTTCTGCATCTAAACCGTGTAGAATTGCTACGGATCGTCTCTTCATCTCTTGCCTGTATACAAGCACGAGATTCTACCTGTACACCTGGACTATTCATTCTGCTGAATCCAAAGTCAAGTTGTTGCTGCTTTCGTGTTTCTACCGTTTTACCATCATACTGCCTTCCTTCCGCAAGAACACTACTGTATCTTCTCGCTGGAGCAGTAAGTACACTATACAGTAGTACAGTCATTTGTACATTTCACTGATTGCTGCATTACAGTATACAGTAAGCAGCACTACAAAACGGTCCCTGCGCGGAAGCGCTCGGTTCCCACCCTTCCCTGAATGAAGATGTTTCCCTTCTTTCCCTACTGTTCAAATGCACCCGGTGCAGAATACTGTATACTGTACAAGTGCCATTGAGAATATTGTACAATGTGTTAAAATTGCCTGGTGTGTATGGGCCGCAAATCCCCGACTAGCGATGACAGTACTCTATTAGGGTGGGCTACTGTAGGCTGCTAAATACTAGTTCTCTTCGTAATACCATTGGTGTAATACCGTAAAACACGTATTTTTTCCTCAAACGAGGGGACCGGTGTTTTTCTCATGTTTACAGACTGTTTCGCAGAGTCAGTCAGTAATAGGAGCACATGTGATACAGTATCGTGATTTTCAGCCATGTTGGGAATCGAGATGGCTGCACAGTGCAGTAGAGATAGCGCCATGTGGAATATTGTACAATGTGTTAAAATTGCCTAGTGTGTATGGGACGCAGATCCCCCGCTACATTTGCGAGGGCAGGATCAACTTTCCCTCCCCCTTACTGCACTTCTGCTTCAGGTACTGTACCATACAGTAAGTACCATAATGAACAGTGCATGATTCTCTTGAGGATCATACAGTACACACTAAACGTTTTTCATCTGAAAATTGCCTGGTGTGTATGGTCCAGAGTTCCCCGACTAGCGATGAGAATACTTTATTAGGCTACTGCAGGCTGCCGCTATGGGTATTGTCCATATACTGTAATGTGTAATAAATCCTGGATTGGGGTATTGTCAGTAATATTGTTGTAATACCGTAAATAACGGATCATTTGGCATTTTTTCCCGCATACTGTACTTGTAATTGAAGTAGTCACAGCAATAGGATCACGTGGTATCGTGATTTTCCGCCATTTTAGGGATCAACATGGATGCCACATACAGTACAGTGCAGTGCAGTAGAGATACTGTAGCGCCATTTAGAATATTGTACGTGTTAAAATTGCCTGGTGTGTATAGGCCGCAGATCCCCGACTAGCGATGACAATACTCTATTAGGGTGGGCTACTACTGGCAGGCTGCTACTATGGGTATTCTCGTATAATCTGTGCAACTGTAAATACTGTTGGTGTAATACTGTAAATACTGTATACTGTAGTAACGTATTTTTTCGCAGTTTGGGGATTTTTGCGCATATTAATAGACTATTTCGCAGACTCAGTCATACTGTTTGTGTAAAAAATCCCCTAGCTGTGTACAAAATCCCCTAGCTGTGGGTGTTCGTATTGTAATACTGTACAGTAATTACTGTACAGTAATACTAGATTACAGGTATCCGGAGAACCAGAATACTGTACCAGTTTATTTTTTTATTTTTTTTATTACATTTTTTATTAATTCATTGCATTATTATTATACAGCAGGAACAGCATGTGGTGTCATTGCATTATTATTATTACAGTATACAGAGGGAGCAGCCTGTGGTGTCATGGCATTACTTTTATATTATACAGGGGGAGCAGCCTGTGGTGTCATGGCATTATTATTATACAGAGGGAGCAGCCTGTGGTGTCATGGCATAATGCCATGACACCACAGTCTGCTCCCCCTGTACAATAATAATTATGACACCACAGGTGGCTCCCCCTGTATAATATACAGTAAAATGAATGCCATGACACCACTGGCTGCTCCCTCTGTATAATAATAATAATGCAATGACACCACATGCTGTTCCTGCTGTACTGTATAATAATAATGCAATGACACCACAGGCTACTCCGGCTGTATAATATACAGTAACAATAGTAATACCATGACACAAATTATTATACAGGGGGAGCAGCCTGTGGTGTCATTGCATTATTATTATACAGAGGGAGCAGCCTGTGGTGTCATGGCATTACTTTTATATTATACAGGGGTAGCAGCCTGTGGTGTCATGGCATTATTATTATGCAGAGGGAGCAGCCTGTGGTGTCATGGCATAATGCCATGACACCACAGGCTGCTCCCCCTGTACAATAATAATGACACCACAGGGTGCTCCACCTGTATAATATAAAAGTAATGCCATGACCACAGGCTGCTCCCCCTGTATAATAATTTGTGTCATGGCATTACTATTATTAATAGTAATGCCATGACACAAATTATTATACAGGGGGAGCAGCCTGTGGTGTCATTGCATTATTACAGATACTGTATGTCGTTTTAGATCATGTTAACTTACTACTATCCTGTGTTTTATCCTCGACCAGGCTCCTCCTGTCCTCCTGCGGCTCCACAAATTTCTGTTCCCCTCTCTGCGGCCTCCTGAAGCGTCCCCCACGAGTTGCTCTGCGGGCGGCCCCAGCCTTCCTCCAGTCTCTGAGTGCAGACGCGTGGGTGGGAGGCGTCAACGTCATGACGTCCACACCGCACCCAGCGTCTGCCGACTGCCACTGGGGATAAGAGGGAACAGGCTGCCGGCCGGAGCCCTCCTCCACGTAGCCGTGGAGGCCGGCGGCCATGTTGCTGTGGCCTCAGACATCATTTAAAAAACCACAGTAACATGGCCGCCGGCAGTGAAAAAAAAAAAAAACGGCAATGCGGCCTCAGAAACGGGCGCGGCGGCGCGGCCCGCAGCACACCTGCCAGAGCGGCCTGGGGGGCAGATGGCATCCTGCCCCCCGGCCCAGCCCGCCCCTGCCTCCACCCCTCCTAGTCTGTCTGTCTAAGCCCCATCTGTTAACGTACTGTACTTTTGTTTATCGCTTCATCCCTTTTATTGAAAAAAAAAGCTCATGTCTATGCAGTACGGTCACATAATTTTCGGTACTTGTGACTTACAGTATCTGGGCAGCCAATGTTGAAATTGTATGCCAGTACCCTAAGCATGCGATTTGATGCGATTTCCCTTGAAATTCCTTTGAAGAGAAAATTGCTGTTGCATTGTATGCTATTGTATTGCATGCGATGCGATTTGATGCGATTTTAATACTGTACTGTATGTACAGATGTACCCAGATGCCTGTTTCATACAGTATGTGAAATGGCCCCCCAGACCCCATTTTTAATTGTATTCCCACCCTGATGGCTAAATGCCCCCATTGTTAACGCCACCCCACTATCAACGCCAACCCGAAGCGTGGCGAGCGGCGGCGTTACGCGTCCTCCGACCTTTTCATACCCCCACAATCCACGTCGGCGTGGAGTTGATTTTATATAGTGTGGCGAGCGCAAGTGGGGTGGCGTTAACAATGGGGGCATTTAGCCATCAGGGTGGGAATACAATAAAAAATGGGGTCAATTGTATGATTGTATGCGATGCAATTTGACGCGATTTTAGGTGCGATGAAGAAAATCAGGCGCCCAAATAAGTCACAAGTACTGTACCTACTGTAATTTTCACTACTGTAATACCATAATACAATACTGTATGCTACTGTATTGTACTGTAACTAATGTACTGTACTGTACAGTATGTACTGTATTAACTTGAATCTTATTGTTGTGTATTGTAGAGTGCACTGCCTACTGAAGATGGTGAAAACAAAAAAATTCTATTCTGGAGAACCTACACTTGCATGTCCCAAGAGAATGGCTGCATTAGTGCCAAACATTAAAAATAATATCGTTAAGAAGAAAGCAGGAAAAGAAAATATTCCTGTTGTCAAACTACGGAAAAATGCCAAGGCCAAGAACAAGTCTTTGTTCGCGACTATAGGAGAATCTCACGATGACTGTCTGGTGCAAGACATTAACACTGATGCACAGCAAGACATTAACACAGTGACAGATGTGTCAGTTCCCGTAGATAATGACTTGCACCCTTTGGAGCTTCACATTACACCTCTGGAACAAAAATCTCAATCACCGTCCCGTAGGAAACTTAACTTTCTGGATCACAACCCACCACAATGTAGCTGCACAGGGCTGGTGAGAGACATTTTGGGCAAGATGACCCACCTGGAAACCCAAAACAATGGACTGTCTGTACATGTGGATGAACTGAAAGCGGAAATTCATGTACTGACAGGACAAATTAAAGTGCTGTCAGGAGGTCTGATTGACATGCTTGCTCAAGCCAAACAATGGCAAGCTGCTACAGGGCCACCCATTACACCCACAACATCTAATCCAGTACAATCACAATTTGACTGCCCTGATGCATTTGAAACAGAGGATTTTGACTTGGAAATGACCCAACCAACCACATCTTTCCACTTTTCTGATTTGGAGATGACACCAGCTTCATCCAACCGATTGGCCAGCCCTAGCATGGACACAGAAACTGTTTTACCAAATGAATTGGTGAACATGGACACAACACCAGTGTCATCTCACTGGTTGCCTGCCACACATAATGCTTCAGATACACAACAACGTCAGACCAACTTAACAAGTACCCCACTGACATCTCACTGGTTGGCTGACAGACACAATGCACCATCCCAAGCCTCTAACAACATGGACACTGCAATGGTTGCATCATCCCAATTGTCCCCTGGAAATATGATCGTCGCAACCTTACCTCAACATCAAAGAACATCACCTCTACATGAAAGAACACCTAGAATCATACCCAAAGAATTGTGCGCTGTGGGGATTTCCTTGCCTGACATGCCGCTCAAAGTCATCACAGCTGAGGGTGTCAACACTCTCTTTAAAGCAGCGAAGATGGAAATGCACCGTTATGCACAACAGATTTTCCAAGAGCATGTTTCTTTTGACCTGTATAAGAATTGGTGCAATCGGGTCAATTATGATGGGCAACGTAATAAATTTGCAATCCCAGAAAATCTGCGCCTCGATATAGTGACACGGCTCATGGGGAAATTTGAGCTTACAAAGGCTGATTGTACAAAGATAAAGGACACTATAAATGGATTGCTACGGATGCCCAGAGTTACACGCTGGACGTGCTTACTGTAGCACAGCAACTGGAGACGTCTCTTCAAACTGGCATCTACTGTACTCACAGAACAAAGGACTGGCAATGAAATGGAAAAAAAGTACGTTTATGATCTTACTGTACTGTATCTCTCTCCCTCTCTCCCATCCCCTTCCAACATACTGTATCTCTCTCTCCCCCCCCCCCTGACATCCTTGTGACCATTCAGTACTAACGCTATTCTCTTTTCTTCTCTCCCCATGCCACTCTACAATGAGCAAAATCAAGCGAGTTTGGGACCGAGAACAAAGGACTGGCAATGAAATGGAAAAAAAGTACGTTTATGATCTTACTGTACATTACTGTATCTCTCTCCCTCTCTCCCATCCCCTTCCCCTGCCAACATGTCCCCCCCCCCCCCCCCCCCGAAACCCTTGTGACCATTCAGTACTAATGCTATTCTTTTTTCTTCAACCCTTATCCACCACATGCCACTCTACAATGAGCAAAATCAAGCGTGTTTGGGACCGAGAACAAAGGACTGGCAATGAAATGGAAAAAAAGTACGTTTATGATCTTACTGTACATTACTGTATCTCTCTCCCTCTCTCCCATCCCCTTCCCCTGCCAACAGTTCCCCCCCCCCCTAAACCCTTGTGACCATTCAGTACTAATGCTATTCTTTTTTCTTCAACCCTTATCCACCACATGCCACTCTACAATGAGCAAAATCAAGCGAGTTTGGGACCGAGAACAAAGGACTGGCAATGAAATGGGAAAAAAGTACGTTTATGATCTTACTGTACATTACTGTATCTCTCTCCCTCTCTCCCATCCCCTTCCCCTGCCAACATTTCCCCCCCCCCCCCGAAACCCTTGTGACCATTCAGTACTAATGCTATTCTTTTTTCTTCAACCCTTATCCACCACATGCCACTCTACAATGAGCAAAATCAAGCGAGTTTGGGACCGAGAACAAAGGACTGGCAATGAAATGGAAAAAAAGTACGTTTATGATCTTACTGTACATTACTGTATCTCTCTCCCTCTCTCCCATCCCCTTCCCCTGCCAACATGTTTCCCCCCCCCCCCCCGAAACCCTTGTGACCATTCAGTACTAATGCTATTCTTTTTTCTTCAACTCTTATCCACCACATGCCACTCTACAATGAGCAAAATCAAGCGAGTTTGGGACTGAGAACAAAGGACTGGCAATGAAATGGAAAAAAAGTACGTTTATGATCTTACTGTACATTACTGTATCTCTCTCCCTCTCTCCCATCCCCTTCCCCTGCCAACATGTTTCCCCCCCCCCCCCCCCCCGAAACCCTTGTGACCATTCAGTACTAATGCTATTCTTTTTTCTTCAACCCTTATCCACCACATGCCACTCTACAATGAGCAAAATCAAGCGAGTTTGGGACCGAGAACAAAGGACAGCCACGCCTTGCAAGAAGCTTTGTTGTGACCAACAGTACTTTAAATTATTGTACCTAAAATACTGTATGACTTTGTCCTGTTTAAATTAATGTGCTGTGTTTTTTTTATTTTATTTTTTATTATACTGTATTTGAAGTCCCCACACATGATTCAAATTGTAATGAAACGTACTGACAGTAATGATTGTTATAAATTTTTTATTAAAAAAAAAAAAAATTATATTAATCTTAATAATAAATTGAAAATGTGATTTATTATCCCCTGCAGCATTTGCACCACTCTTCTTAATTCTTCTGTGAAAATAAACAAACAAACAATGTACAGTTTTAGAACAGAAATACTGTACATGTTGAATACTGTACTTTACAGTACAGTAAGCATTACTATTACTACAGTATACTGTACTGTACTTTACCTCTATCCATGGGCGGATTTGTATGAGGGGTGGAGGCTGCCTCGTCCTCTTGTACCCTTGGCACTGTGGAAAAATGAGAAAATATACTTTAAAAATAAAGTTTTTATTACTGTAGTATTATTATTATTATTACTTGTAATACACTAGTTACTGTATGGTTATTACTGTAAAGTACAGTAAGTGTGCGATATGACGTGCAGCATACTGTATGGCAGCAGCTCAAAAGGGAAGGAGGCTGCTGCCAGGGCAATAAGATGTAATCCCTGGCATCGAGCAATAAATCCCTGGCATCAAGCATGTAACATCTAGCAATGAGAATGCACTGTAGGTAAGCCGCAGTTGTGTGGCATAATACTGTACAGTACAGTATGTACTGTAATGGGCATTACGGTGTGTGGCATAATGTGTGTCAAATAATGTGTAAAGGGCAATACAGTATGTGGCCTAATGTGTAATGGCCATTATAGTGTATAGCATTCAGTGTAATGGCCATTACTGTGTGTACCATTATGTGTGATGGGCATCATGGTGTGTGGCATAATGTGTAATGGGCATCACGGTGTGAGGCTTAATGTTGAATGGGCATCACGGTCTGAGGCATAATGTGTAATGTCTGTGTGACATGTAATAGGCATTACGAAGTGTGAGGTGTACCATGTAATGGGCATCACAGTGAGGGCATCACAGTTTGCAGTGCAATGGGCATTACGGTGTGTGGCATAACGTGTAACGGTGTATTGTTGGCTGATTGTATCCTGTGTCTGTTTTTCTTCCCCTATCAGAGCTTGATTATTATACTCATTGTTAGACTATTGTATTACTTGTTATACAGTACCTGTTATTTCCTATTCCTGTAACCCCCTTTTGTCCATTAGGGACTTTAATACATCATTTACGGAGTTTCTATCTCCTTACTTCTACAGTATACTGTGGTCTCGTCTGTTATTCACATACTGTATAGCGATAAGGTATATTACGGACACTGTCCTTAAAGGTGTATTCGCAGATTAGAGACAGAGTACTGCGAAGGGATCTATTATTAAGGTATTGGTTCTTTGGTGTATAATACACAATAAAGGTACGCTACGCTGCGCCACGATTTGTTCGCACGTACCTACTGTAGGTATAAAAGGTACGCTGGTTACGGACATACTGTAATACGTAACCTAGGCTTTTCACTTATTGTCCTTTGGTCATAATAAATCAACATTAACAATTGGTGGGGGGGCCTGTAGAATGCCCGCAGGGTACCAGCGTGGGCCAATGGCACGCCAAGAGAAGACACAATTACTGTACAGTAGGAGAGAAAGAAAAAAAAAAACACAAACTCAATAAAGAAATGACAGGACTTACTCTCAGACGGAGCGGCTGAGGCGGTGGGGGCTGTTATGGTGCCCTGGTCTGCAATCGGAGTCACTGTGGGAAAATGTCAAAAATGAGAACAAGTGCTGTTTACTGTTAATAAACTTACCGTACTCTTAGTACTGTAAATAGGGCGGGGGTGGCTTTACAAAAAGGCGTGGACTGAATTTTATAAAGTGCTGCGCCCGCCATACTGTACTTTAGAAAATCCACTCTGCTCCACAGTGGATAGGACACATACCGCTGCGCATTCCCTGCTTGCGGCTGCCCTGGATAGTGGTTGTTTCAAAAGGAGGCATTTGCCAGTGCAGTACCGGATGTACACTAGTACTGCCAGTGGCAATTGCCTCCTTTTGTGCATCAGAGGCCTTGGCGCAACGCTCCACCCCCACCCCCCTGACATGGACACAACGCTGACTACGCAGGGCTGCGCTAGGCTGCCATTGGCCCACGCTACCAGCGTGGGCCAATGGCACGCCAAGAGAAGACACAATTACTGTACAGTAGGAGAGAAAGAAAAAAAAAACACAAACTCAATAAAGAAATGACAGGACTTACTCTCAGACGGAGCGGCTGAGGCGGTGGGGGCTGTTATGGTGCCCTGGTCTGCAATCGGAGTCACTGTGGGAAAATGTCAAAAATGAGAACAAGTGCTGTTTACTGTTAATAAACTTACCGTACTCTTAGTACTGTAAATAGGGCGGGGGTGGCTTTACAAAAATGACGTGCAGCATATGGCAGCAGCTCAAAAGGGAAGGAGGCTGCTGTGGCTCTGGCATGTGGGAATGCAGTTTAAAAAGGAAGAAGGCTGCGGCTCCGGCAGGTATCTGATACGAAGAGTGCTTAATGCTTTCCGAAAGTGTGTGCAGTGTGCCCCCAAGCAATGAGCATGAAACTTCCACTGTCAATTAGCATTTAACCACCCCCTTCTCAGGTAGCATGGAACCCCTGGTAAAATGCATGTTACCCCTGGAAATGAGCAGTTCACCCCACCCCCCTGGCAATTAGCATTTCACACCCTCTGGCAACGAGCATGAGACACCTGGAATGGAGCATGTAGACCAGGGCAATAAGATGTACTGTAATCCCTGGCATCGAGCAATAAATCCCTGGCATCAAGCATGTAACATCTAGCAATGAGAATGCACTGTAGGTAAGCCGCAGTTGTGTGGCATAATACTGTACAGTACAGTATGTAATGGGCATTACGGTGTGTGGCATAATGTGTGTCAAATAATGTGTAATGGGCAATACAGTATGTGGCCTAATGTGTAATGGCCATTATAGTGTATAGCATTCAGTGTAATGGCCATTACTGTGTGTACCATTATGTGTGATGGGCATCATGGTGTGTGGCATAATGTGTAATGGGCATCACGGTGTGAGGCTTAATGTTGAATGGGCATCACGGTCTGAGGCATAATGTGTAATGTCTGTGTGACATGTAATAGGCATTACGAAGTGTGAGGTGTACCATGTAATGGGCATCACAGTGAGGGCATCACAGTTTGCAGTGCAATGGGCATTACGGTGTGTGGCATAACGTGTAATGGGCATTATGGCATGTGGTATACAGTACTACAGTATGTATTGGCTGTGTGACATGTAATCGGCATTACGGTGTAAATTTTTGACGTGCACCATTGGAACGCACATTTTCTATTATCCCTGTTTTACAAACATTGGTCAAGCCCTGGCATAATGTGTCATGGGCAGTATGGTGTGTAGCATTACTGTATGTAAAATGGTCATTACTGTGTGTAGCATTACAGTATGAGTGTTGGCCATTATGGTGTGTGGCATTATGTGTAATTGGCATTACTGTACTGTATGTTGGGTGGCATTATGTGGAATGGGCATTACTGTGTGTGGCATTATGTGGAATGGACATTACTGTGCATGGCATTACAGTACAGTATGTGGAATTGGCATTACTGTGTGTGTAATTACAGTATCTCTAATGGGCATTAAAGTGTGTGGCATTTTGTGTAATAATAGGCGGTGATGGACATGTCCAGTGATTGACATGCCCCTTGAATGGTGCACCCCCTAATAAAATGGGCTACGCACACCTACTATACTGTACAGTATGCGCAGCAATGCTTACAGTACCTTCTTCATGGCGGATGGAAGCACAGGGACTGTTATATTGGAAGGGGTAAAGAGGACGAGGAGGGGTGTCCAGCCACATCAAGGGCAGGGTGCCCTGGTCTGCAATCGGAGTCACTGTGGGAAAATGTCAAAAATGAGAACAAGGATGGATTGTATGGTCGACCGAAAGATTGTCGACAGTCATAAGGTCGACATACTGCAAGGTCGACAGGTGTCTAGGTCGACATGGGATAAGATCGACAGGTCATCAGGTCGACACAAGCATTAGGTCGACATGGTCTAGGTCGACAGTCAAAAAGTTCACCATTGAGTTTTTCATTATTGTTGACTGAATGTCGACACAGTCAACATGGACAATAGAAAAGTGCATTGCGTCCCCTCAGCCTCGGCCAAAGGCACGCCAAGAAAATACACAAGTTGGAAAGGAAGAAAAAATACACAAACTCAATAAAGAAATGACAGGACTTACTTTCAGACGGAGCGGCTGAGGCTGTAACGGCCCGCAAGGGCAGGGTGTCCTCCTCGCCTTCAAGCGGAGGCACTGTGTGAAGATGAGAAAAATGAGAAAGTGTGCTGTTTAAATAAAGTTACTGTACTCATTACTGGGTTTACAAAAAGGCGTGGACTGGATTTTATAAAGTGCTGCGGCCGCTATAGTGTACTTTATAAAATCAACTCCGCTCCAAAGTGGATAGGACCGCTGCGCTTGGTATGGTCAACCGAAAGATTGTCGACAGTCATAAGGTCGACATACTGCAAGGTCGACAGGTGTCTAGGTCGACATGGGATAAGATCGACAGGTCATCAGGTCGACACAAGCATTAGGTCGACATGGTCTAGGTCGACAGTCAAAAAGTTCACCATTGAGTTTTTCATTATTGTTGACTGAATGTCGACACAGTCAACATGGACAATAGAAAAGTGCATTGCGTCCCCTCAGCCTCGGCCAAAGGCACGCCAAGAAAATACACAAGTTGGAAAGGAAGAAAAAATACACAAACTCAATAAAGAAATGACAGGACTTACTTTCAGACGGAGCGGCTGAGGCTGTAACGGCCCGCAAGGGCAGGGTGTCCTCCTCGCCTTCAAGCGGAGGCACTGTGTGAAGATGAGAAAAATGAGAAAGTGTGCTGTTTAAATAAAGTTACTGTACTCATTACTGGGTTTACAAAAAGGCGTGGACTGGATTTTATAAAGTGCTGCGGCCGCTATACAGTAGTGTACTTTATAAAATCAACTCCGCTCCAAAGTGGATAGGACCGCTGCGCTTGGTATGGTCGACCGAAAGATTGTCGACAGTCATAAGGTCGACATACTGCAAGGTCGACAGGTGTCTAGGTCGACATGGGATAAGATCGACAGGTCATCAGGTCGACACAAGCATTAGGTCGACATGGTCTAGGTCGACAGTCAAAAAGTTCACCATTGAGTTTTTCATTATTGTTGACTGAATGTCGACACAGTCAACATGGACAATAGAAAAGTGCATTGCGTCCCCTCAGCCTCGGCCAAAGGCACGCCAAGAAAATACACAAGTTGGAAAGGAAGAAAAAATACACAAACTCAATAAAGAAATGACAGGACTTACTTTCAGACGGAGCGGCTGAGGCTGTAACGGCCCGCAAGGGCAGGGTGTCCTCCTCGCCTTCAAGCGGAGGCACTGTGTGAAGATGAGAAAAATGAGAAAGTGTGCTGTTTAAATAAAGTTACTGTACTCATTACTGGGTTTACAAAAAGGCGTGGACTGGATTTTATAAAGTGCTGCGGCCGCTATACAGTAGTGTACTTTATAAAATCAACTCCGCTCCAAAGTGGATAGGACCGCTGCGCTTGGTATGGTCGACCGAAAGATTGTCGACAGTCATAAGGTCGACATACTGCAAGGTCGACAGGTGTCTAGGTCGACATGGGATAAGATCGACAGGTCATCAGGTCGACACAAGCATTAGGTCGACATGGTCTAGGTCGACAGTCAAAAAGTTCACCATTGAGTTTTTCATTATTGTTGACTGAATGTCGACACAGTCAACATGGACAATAGAAAAGTGCATTGCGTCCCCTCAGCCTCGGCCAAAGGCACGCCAAGAAAATACACAAGTTGGAAAGGAAGAAAAAATACACAAACTCAATAAAGAAATGACAGGACTTACTTTCAGACGGAGCGGCTGAGGCTGTAACGGCCCGCAAGGGCAGGGTGTCCTCCTCGCCTTCAAGCGGAGGCACTGTGTGAAGATGAGAAAAATGAGAAAGTGTGCTGTTTAAATAAAGTTACTGTACTCATTACTGGGTTTACAAAAAGGCGTGGACTGGATTTTATAAAGTGCTGCGGCCGCTATACAGTAGTGTACTTTATAAAATCAACTCCGCTCCAAAGTGGATAGGACCGCTGCGCTTGGTATGGTCGACCGAAAGATTGTCGACAGTCATAAGGTCGACATACTGCAAGGTCGACAGGTGTCTAGGTCGACATGGGATAAGATCGACAGGTCATCAGGTCGACACAAGCATTAGGTCGACATGGTCTAGGTCGACAGTCAAAAGGTCAACATGGGGTTTTTCCACTGTTTTTTTTACCCGAATGTCGACATACAGTACTGTAGTTTTAAGTGTCCATGCACTCGGCACACTATTTTATTCTCCCACAATGCCCCAGTGCAGTGATGGCTAACCTTAACACTCCAGCTGTTGTTGAACTACACATCCCAGCATGCC